>NC_044322.1:285750768-286375768 GCF_007399415.2 Gopherus evgoodei | reverse complement strand
TTCAAAAAGGATGCCAGCCTTCTTGCCAGACTGTTACCCTGTTATGATTAGGTAAGAGAATCCTGGTGTGTTTTTCTTCTGAAGTTTATTAGATCAGCAGATTTGAAAAGATATTTGAAGTTGCTCCCAAAGATTGCAAGACTTATCTACATGGTCCTGCAGTGTGGGCTGCCAGAGGGTGAACTGCAGTGCGCACAACAGTGTTGCTCTGTAAGTGTCCCATGAGGACCCTTCTAGAGTGAACTAAAAGGTATCAAGTTCACATTAACACAATCTCATTTGAAAGGTACCTATTCACGCTAGCAGGATTCACATAGGGCAGTTATCAAACAACACTTTAGTGGGCGCTGCAACTCACTTTACTGGGCCCCGTAGTCTGCACTGTGGGGCCAAGCCCCCCCATCAGTGAGGCAAGTGTGGCCTGTCAGGTCTCAATAACTGAAGAGACTGACCTATCCTTGGGGAGGTTCTCCCATACAAGTTTCAACTGGTTTGGGGAGATGAGGCTCCTATAAGCAGTCCAGACTCTAAAATTTTTCCCTGGTCACAGTGAGGTTCTGTTGGCTGGGAGCAGCTGTGGGAGAGCTCTTCTTTGGCTCCCAAGTGGATCTCCTCACAGATAAACTACATCTACATCTTAGCTTCCACCATGGTGGGGATAAGGGGCAAAAAGCAGAAAACAAATTTGACGGTGGTTCAATCTGGGATGCAGAGGCCTGGAATCTTTGCTTCCTTAAGGGGGTGGCAAGATTCTGCTCACTACTCCTTCAAAAAAGCTTTTACACATTCAATGATCTTGTCCGTAAATTTGTGATGATATAGAGTTTCTTTGTAGGATGACAATTTATCAACCGCAAAACATTTTGTGGAAATATCTTGGGTTCAGCAAACTTTCATTGAATCACAGTCAGGTTTCCTGGCAAGCTGATGGGTAGCTCAGG
Source organism: Gopherus evgoodei (assembly GCF_007399415.2). Lineage (NCBI taxonomy): Eukaryota > Metazoa > Chordata > Testudines > Testudinidae > Gopherus > Gopherus evgoodei. Next base: position 286,374,827 of record NC_044322.1, on the reverse strand, counting down.
CTTCCAGGACCTGTGGCAGCTGTGCCATACAGAATGCCCAAAGGCTCACGGCACATATCCAGGGCAGCCTTGCCATACAAATTGGAAGCTCTAATAATGGAGCTGCCTCAGAGTTACGGACCCTAGAAGGCAAGGGTTCTTGGCTCCACAATGCAGACTGCCCCAGAACTGGAGACCCTGGACTTCTAATATCTGTGGCTCGAGTCCCTGCTGTGGTCCTGGAACCTTAAAGATTTGGGAGGCTCATGAAGCAGAGCAGCCCTGGGTGCATTAGCTCAAACCAGGGCTCTCAGGATTTTCCAGGTCTCTGCTATACAGAAGAGAGCTTGGAAACTTTGGAAGCTGTGGAGCCCCAGCTTGAACCAGGGCTTCTAGGCGGCCTGCTCTAGGGCTCTCAGGGCTTCTAGGTGGCCTGCTTCACGGCAGGTGCCTCCCTGATCACGAGAGACTCCCAAGGCTGCCTCCAATTCCTTTTGGAAGATGTGGGGGAAGTTCAGGTAGTGCCTTGCAAGCAGGGGAGACAGCTGCTCTGTTTAGCTTCAGGAAAATCTAAATAAAACAGATTTTTTTTTCCCTGAAACAAAAACGTATAATTTCCTTTTCATGAAAATTTAGACATTTTCTGCTTTTGTTCCAAAACGAAATAAACACTTTCAAAATTTCAGAATTTTCAATGGAACAGAAATTCCAAGTTTTGACCAGCTGTACTTCAATGCATCAGGGAAGGTGGGAGCACTCAATCACTATTTTATTTGCCTGACTGGAGGTAGAGAACCTAGTACAGAGGCAGAAGGGTTGTGGCCAAACCTCAAGGCCCCAGGCATAAGACTATCTGCCTCTTGTATTTGCAGGAATAGAAGTGCAACCCAAATGTCACAGACTGACACAAAAACAGGATCCAGAAACTGCTGGTGAAGTTAGTCAACAAACATAAACCCCCAGAAAACAAAGGAAGTTCTTTTGTCTCAGAAGCTGCCCAAGTGAGCCTCCAGGCCTAATTCAATAGTGAAATATCAATCTGGGCAGCCTTCATAACCTAGAATCCAAACTAGGAGACTCGTGTACATGCTTGTATCTAAATAATTTCTGCCTTAGCCCTCTGGTGGGAAAGATGCATTCTGTGGTAATCAGAAGCAGTCATCATTCAAAGAAGGAGAAGAATTGTCCTAGGAACTGGCATTACATGAAGAGTCAAAGACACCCCTGGAGCGGACATCTCCAATCTGCACTTGTGATCCCTGGATCCATAGCAATGTTTCCTTTTCCTCCTTTGTAATAAACAACACTGGGTCCCTCAGCTCAAGATTCCCTCTGAGCTCCAATTTTTCCTACTCTTATGTCTGAAAGCAGAGAAGAGTGGAAGTGAATCTTCCACAAATGTCAGGTACAAATGAGTTCCCGGATGCAGATTCAAGAGAAGCTTGACAGGATCGCAGTTTGCAGATTTCCCTGGTGCTAAAATGATCTCTTTCATTATGAAAATTGTACAAGCTAGTTCTTGCCACAAAGCAGACAATGAAATGTGAGTGCAACACTGCTTTTCTAAAAGGTTTTTGAAGCACAGCAGCACCACAGGGAATATACAGAGGCCACCTAAAAGAAGAATGATTATTTCACACAAGTCTCCATGATGCTAATAGAAATAACAACTTGAACACAGTGGGGAAATTATTAATATTTTCTCCTATTTAAAATATAACAGCCCGACCATCTCAAAAGGAAGACCCCAAAGGATTTGTACCTTTGATATTCCTTATATAGCAAGCCTTGCTGATGGCGAATTACTGCAAATTTTCGCTTATATTCTTCTACTGCTTCTTCTAATTTCTTAAGTAATTGTTCTTTATTTTCTAGTTCCTAATGATCATTTTCAAAATAAAAATTAATGATATAATTAACAATGTATGCTTCAAATCTGAAAGTATTCATCAAAGCCATGGTCATTCAATGGTATTCTCTAATATAGACCTTTGCGCCACTGAAATCAACATATTGAAGAAACAGAACTTGTGTCTTTATGCTAAAACAACATATCAAAAACAGTCTAAATAAAAGTAATATTTAAATAATAGTAAGTAATAAATTAACAAATAATAAATAATTTTACAGATCACAGACCAAAAAGAGTTGAGAATTACTTGACATTTTGGATTTGTCCACACAGACTACTAATGAAACTGCACACCTCACACTGCCAAATGCATTCATACTTCATAACTATACAATGTAAAAAATCTTTTCTGATACAAGCAAGCTGATCAGGGTGATGATAGGCACACATCTTACTAGTTATGTTTAGTGTGCTGGTTTTTTAAGTTCCCATGCCCCCATTTATCACTTTATCTTTCCCTTTATCCCAGCAATCAACAGTTTTAACTCAAGCATATTTAAGCCCCTCTTCTCGACATTCAGACCATTCCCTCCACACAAATGAGCAACTAACTCACATGAGACATGAAAGAAGTAAACATAAGACTACAAGGAGCTTTGCACAGAAGAAGTGTGTGGCAGAAGGAGGAGAGAATTAAACGAGAATAGGTGCATGGATCTCCAGACCACCATTCAATTAAAAAAATAAATAAACAAACAGATTTCTAATAAACAACGTAACTCTTACATATTAACTTTTGTGTATTTCTTGATAAATGCCCAATCTAGAAGAAGAATAATTACAGGTTTCTAAAAAAAATGCAAAAGCTACAAAGGCCAAAACTTTTTCATGGCAGAATATACAAATATTATCAGTACTTATATATTTCTTCCAGATAAATGGACTCTGTCAACTTTCTGGGGAAAAAAATCTTCTAATATAATCTTGGTAAAACTACATTTATGGCATTCTGGTAATGAAGAAATTGACCCATAGCAAGCAAAGGAAGTGGCTTTCTTTATAAATTCACAGAAAAGGCCAACTTCCCACTGGCCAAATTAGGAAGATTATATCCCTCAGCATTTATTTTATGCTTGAATATGGGCTCCTAACCTTCCATACTATATAAAACTGGCATAGGAACTTAGAAGAGAAGAACAATAGAATAGACATTTTTTGTCGATTGTACTCTGGCTTTACAAACAATAAACTTTAGGTAAAAATGTAAAAACTGTCCACTTCCTTCCATACATATTTTTCTCGCAAGTGTATTGTATAAAAGTCTATTTGTGATGCTTGGAATGTATAGTTGTTTAATAAACTCTTCAACATAACTCACAAAGCACAGCAGGCTTAGGAGCCCCAAAATGAAAAATTCGAGTACCTCAAGCTGTCCAGGAGGAGAGGCCAATGCATAGTGAGTTTTCTTCCAGACATACTGAAATATTTCTGATTTTTGGTATCTTTAAATTGCATTTGATGACTACACTGCATATGAAACAATGCAATTCTAGGCAAGAAGTCTTCTTTGTCTTGTTGGGTAGGGGAAAGGAAAGAGGGATTGGCTCTTCCCTGCAGATTGCTTTGGTGGGGTTAGAAATAAAATAATCTCTAGCCCAGAGATGTCATACAAGGAAGGTTCAGGCAACTATATTCTATTACAACAATACACGTTACAGTTTTTAGGAGACTCCCCAGTTTCCACATATGATATAATAACAGATTTGGAAGGATTTACAAATACCCCTGGTGTGCAGGTTTAAATTAGTTACCTGTAAAAGATGTATTAAATATTCATTCTGAGAATTAACTATATGAGCACTTGAAGGAGTTATCCCTTCTGGACGGTTTACTGCTCTGAATACTATATTGGCACCTTCCGATTGACGTAACAAACAAACTTCATCATTAAGCTGTGCAATCTAAAGAAAATAAATAAAGAGAATAGAAGCAGTAAGATGAAACTCCTATTATTCAGCCAAAAAATATGGATACAAAATATAAAGGTGTCCAGTCTCACACTGTTTTGAATTATAAACATCTCATAATTTAGGTAGTCCCAATTATTTTTTTTAATGTTTTAAAGTAAATTTTTCTATTTTTAAAATTACAATTCCACAAAAAAAATTAAACATAATACTTTGAGTCAAATGGCTAAAAATGATCAAGCATCCAGAGCAGGCTCACACAGCTGCCGATCCATCTCAGTTTTACTTTAGTTGTTCAAGCATATAATTTGTAGGTTATTTTTCCTTTCTTTTTACCTGCGAACATTCATATGGACACTGAGCTAAGCCTCAATGTCCAAAACTGCATGGCTCAGATGGCTATCCAGCACATTTATTCTAAATTTACCATGTCTTTCTTTTTTAAACCCTTCAAAGAGTTTTGGTTGACAACAATCTCTAACTACAATGCCCCAGAAAATACTGTTCTGTAATGCTACAAATACAGTAACTCCTCACTTAATGTTGTAGTTATGTTCCTGAAAAATGTGACTTTAAGTGAAACGATGTTAAGCAAATCCAATTTCCCCATAAGAATTAATGTAAATAGGGGGGCTTAGGTTCCAGGGCAGTTTCCCCTACTCTGCAAACACCAGGGGCGGAGGGCTCAACCCTCAGTTTGCTCACGCCACCCTTTCCCCCAAGCCTCCAACCTTAACCCGCCTTTTCTCCCCCCCATCTCCTCCCCCTTTACTTCGTATGCTGCATCCTGGCTCCTCCCCTCTCCCTCCTGCCTCCAAAACTGATCGCCACCATGGGAGGCAGGGAGGGAGGGAGGAGGCGTGTCGAGTCCTAGCTCCTCCCCCCTACCTCCTGCCCAGGGCAATCAGCTGGCTTGCCACGTTTGGAAGGCGGGAGGAGGGGCGGAGGAGCGAGGACTTGGCGCAGGCTCCATCCCCCTCCCCCCAGCCTCCTGCCCAGGGCAATCAGCTGACTTGCCGCTTTTGGGAGGCAGGGGAGGAAGGGGGAGCCTGTGCGCGAGTCCTTGCTCCTCCCCTCTCTCTCCTGCCTCCAAAACGCTGCAAGCCAGCTGATTGCCGCGGGCAGGAGGCAGGGGGAGGAGGGAGGACTCGATGTGCTCCATGGGGTCTGCCAGTGGGCAGAAGGTGCTGGGAGTGGAGGGCTGTAGGGAGGCTGCCAGCTGTGGAGAAAGCAGGCAGCCGAACAACGTAAGACTGGTGCATTGCACAACTTTAAATGAGTATATTCCCTAATTGACAGGAATGTTAACAACAAAACAACGTTAAGCGGGATGACTTTAAGTGAAGAGTTACTGTACTAGGAAGTTATACTGGATCACACAGCTGTCTTAAAGGGTTCATATAGAGACAGTATGCCTTTTTATAAAGATGTCAGTTTGAAGATATGTTTAATATTACAATGTTATAGCCTTTGAGATAGATAATATAAACATTTGGAAGCATTCACAGTTGAGCTAAAATCACCAGCTATTATTTCAGTGGCAAAAAGGGAAAACATTTTAAAATCAATTTATTCATTGAATCCCCCTGTTAGCCTTGCTATTTGAGTCTCTCACATATGTAAGAAGTATAAAATGATTATTGCTCATTTTAAGAAAAATGAAACAAAAATGTTTTTGCAACTCACATTTAGCACAGCTTTCCCCAACATCTCACCTACTAGACACAACTCTATGATGGGGCATTGGGTATTAGGATTTTTGTAAGTATGGAATAACATTTGGATTATTTGGATTTTAACTCAGTGAGAACAAGTACATAGATTATAATCCATAAATATAGCAACAAGTATGTATGATTGTATCTCATCAATTATATCTGCAGGTTTTACATATTTTCAAAACGTTTAAGTAAAAAATACAGATGTGTGAGTTACACTAAAAAAAACTAACAGCAATATCTAGTATTTAAAACAATTTTAATACAAAATATTAAGTATATTTTGTTCTATGTTATCCATGGAGCCAGCAAATTATTCTATATTTTCACTGTAGAACAAATTAGAACATATACCTTTACATTAGCATTTGCTAACTGGTTAGAGAAATTTGTTGCCTCTTTTCGAGATCCTTTTAGCTCCTGCCTCAATTCTTCATTTCGCCCCGTAAGCTGGTCAACTTGAGCTTTCAAATGCAAATTGGCATCAAATATTCCTTCTGCATTCTTTGATTCGATTGCCTATCACATTAAGAATTAATTTAGTAAACAGAAAAACAAAAAACAAACAGAAGAACGCAAATACTTCTCCATATTTCCCAATAAACTGGAGCTTTCCAGTGTGCATAAATGGGGCTCAAAATTGCAGCCACTGTGACAGAGGGAGTACAGGGACTAATACCATCAAACTGTCATAAGGGGGAAGTGACAGACAAAAGTAGGCAAAGCCATAACTCAACCTCAACCTCATGTCAGCTAGCAGAACTGGCTGGCTGTGCTGAGCGGAGTTCCTAGAACCCAAAATGAGCATCACCAGTGCAATCCCACCAGTAAACCTAGGGAAGCATTCTGCTTTAGGTAGCCATGACTGTGAGCTTGGCGCAGATCTAGCTGCTAAGTGATTAAGAAAACTAAATCTAACAGTACACTTTCAGCATGAACATCATGTCTCAAGTTAATATTTCAGTGATCTGATTCTCTACCATGATAACTCAAAGTAGATTATTATTTTTTAAAAGTAATATATTTAATACAATATTATAATCTGCTTTTATGTAAAATACTATATTCTAATATGCTAAATCCATATTTAAAGTATTCTGCAAGGCTTTGAAGATTGATTATTCAGTCAAGATGAATTTTACTCTCATGTGTCAATTTGATTTGTGTTTTTAAGATATTAGGGTGTATTTTGAACATATAACATCTAATGCTCAACACTGAAGCAGTCAAAACAAAGAGAATTCTATAAATAACATCTACCAAGCCAAATAATTCAAATGAAAGAAGACTTACATTTACTAATCGTTCCAGACTAGGGATCACTAAGGCTGTTTCTCCTCCTTTCACACTAGGATCCTTCTGCATTTCCTTGACAGCTTGTAATATCTCTTTCATTCCTTGCTCAAGCTGCTTGTTTTCTTCTGATAATTCTCTTACTGCAATGCAACAATGTATATTTCTAAAATACACCTCTACCCTGATATAACGCAACCCAATATAACATGAATTCGGATATAACGTGGTAAAGCAGCGCTCTAGGGGGGCGGGACTGCGCACACCAGCGGATCAAAGCAAGTTTGATATAATGCGGTTTCACCTATAACACAGTAAGATTTTTTGGCTCCTGAGGACAGCATTATATCAGGGTAGAGGTGTACATTTCTAAAATATTTTAAAATACTCTGGAAAAATACAAGTTAATCTTGGTTTCTGTTAGTCTGATATACAATAAAAATGGCTTAACTTAATCAAGGAAATACCCACGCACTTACAGAGTTCAGAGACTTCAGATTTCTATGCACAAGTAGTAAATGCGTCATTCTGACTCCCCAGTCCTTTGTTTACTAATGATCTAATCCAGCAAAGCACATATGCACATGCCTAACTTTAAGCAAGGGGGTTGTACCCCTGTCTTCAATGGGACATTCATGGGTTTAAAGTTAGGCATGTGCTTAAGTGCTGTGCTGGATAGGATGTAAGCAACTTGTTACTTTAATACCATATATTAAAATTAATAAAATGTGTTCCATATAGTGCCACTGATGTAAACCTTTAAGTTTAAAATCAGAAATATGTACCACACAATAGAAACTCTTTTAAAGAAGATATATGAAAGTTTAAAGTATTTATTGAAGTTCTAAAGAAATGAGAGACCTTGGTAAATTAAATTCCATTGTCATCATTTTGTAGCTTATCAGCAACAACCCTCAATCTACATTTCAGAGTTTAAAGGTATTAGGTCATAAAAGTCTCTCTCTCTCTCTCTCTCTCTCTCTCTCTCTGCACACACATATATACCCATATATTTACACACACACAGTGCCTTTCCTGCATTCTGAAAAACACCTCTACCCCGATATTACACGACCCGATATAATATGAATTCAGATATAACACAGTAGAACAGTGCTCCAGAGGCGTGGGGCTGCGCACTCCAGCGGATCAAAGCAAGTTTGATATAACGCGGTTTCACCTATAATACTGTAAGATTTTTTGGCTCCCAACGACAGCGTTATATCGGGGTAGAAGTATAAACTGTAAACTTAAAATAATAAAGGAAAAATTAGATTTGCAAGCATAACAAAATAAAACAGGAGAATATTAGCCCTCTAAAAATTATACATAAAAATCTGACTACCAGTAGCTATTTATAAATTTAACCATGGCCTATACTAATAAAGAATTACAGCTTACATTTGGATTGAAATTTGGCTATGGCAGTCCTGTTCCGTTCCAAATCTTTCTCTCTCTCATTTAATTCTTTTGCAAGGTATTCATTCTATTAGGGGGAAAAAAAAAAGAAGAATGAAAGAAAGAAAGAAAGGAAAATCCAGTTTTTAAGATTTTTTAAGACATAAGTATTCTAGTACTAAAAGACTCTAAATCTTAAGAACATACAATTGAGTAATGGCTGTTAAATAAAACTAGATTCCTGAAGAAATATTAAATCATACATATCTGACAGTACAATTATAAGAAAACAGTAAAAGAAACAGTGTCATCTGCACAACAACAAAACCAGTAAAAAAAAATATTAAAGCTATAAATAACATCTATACAAGCATTTAAAGTTTCCTCTCTTCATAAATATCCTATAAAAGCTTTGCACTACCTGCACTGCCTGGCCTCTGTATCTCTCAAGCTCGAGTTCTGCATTTCTATATACTGTGTTCTTGGCCAACAAATCCCTGGATATCTGCTCATTCTAGAGGAACAATGAATAATTAGCAAATGATTTGATTTCCATTTATGTATGTTACCTTTCCAAGACCTTTTCTGTGATATGAATAAAGAAACAACTTTTACATTTTAGCAGTAAATTAAATGAATTATATTATTTGTTTTACAATTTTGTTAACACATTACTTAAAAACGACCTGTTGGAGCAAAGCATAAGAGACAACAGTCAAAAAGACTGACTTATACAGACATACGAGTCCCATTTATCAATTATGGATATCAAAAAGAAGAATAGTTTGATAAATCTAGAAAATACCTCTCATAGTTTTAACTCATTGAAGTTAGTAATGGGAAAGAACTCTTTCATTAACTTGTTGATTCCTGTGTTAATGATGTTCCCCATGTCATATTCTCCAGGGCTTCTTTCAGTCCAATTTTTAAAAAGATTCATGCAACAGAGACTTCACTACTTCCTTTGGAAGATTATTTCAGCATTCTAATATAGAGTTCCCCAAATTTTTCAAATTGTAGACTTCATGTCATGAACGACACCCATACAATTCATGATCGAGTGGATCACCTCCCCTTCCACTGGAAATCCAATAAAATCCCTTTGGGAAGTACAGCAATTGCTTACACCGACAATTAATGTTAAGAAACTATTTAGTGCATTGAAAAATAAATACAACTTTGCATATGTGACCAACTAGCTCCTTTATGAATCACTGGAAAGCATTCCATATACCACCATCTAGGAACCACTAATCTAACAGATTTCATCACTTGAAATCTTTTCCTAATATTAAATCTACAGTTTCTTTGCCACTAGATGAAGAGATGGGAGAGAAAAGTTATTGAAAGCCAACTCAGAAACTTCTCACTAGCTGGAGGATGACTGAAAGAAAGCAATCTTTCATCTCCTTAATACCTTGGTTCTTTTCTTTGCCTATCCACATTGGTAGCACAAGCTTCAGAAGCTACTTCTCCACTATGCCTTGCATTGGCTAAAGCTGTGGCATCCTTTGACAGAGGACACTGCTCTGATATTCCGCCAATCACAAACTCATAGAAATGTAGGACTGGAAGGGACCTCAAGAGGTCATCAAGTCCAGCTCTCAGCACTTAGGACCAAGTAAATTTAGACTATCCCTTCCTTTCTTGACTAAACATGCCTAGTTTTTTAACCTTTCCTCATAGGTCAGGTTTTCTAAACCTTGTATCACTTTTGTTGCTCTCTTCTGGACTCTCTCCAATTTCTTCACATCCTCCCTAAATTGTGGCACCCAGAACTGGACACAGTACTAGTTGAGGCCTTATAAGTGCTGAGTAGAGTAGGGCAATTACCTCCCATGTCTTACATAAGATACCCCGTTAATACACCCCAAAATGATATTAGCTTTGTAAGCAACAGCATCATTGTTGATGTATATTCAGTTTGTGATCCTCTATAACCCTCTGGTCCTTTTCAGCAGTACTATCACTTAGCCAATTATTCCCCATTTTGTAGTTTTGCATTTGATTTTTTCCTTCCTAAGTGAAGCACTTCACACTTGTCTTTATTGAAATTCATCTTGCTGATTTCAGATCAATTCTCCAATTCCTCAAGATCCTTCTGAATTTTAATTCTGTCCTCCAAAGGGCTTGCAACCCCTCCCACTTGGTGTCATCTGGAAATTTTATAAGCATATTCTTATCTCCATTATCCTAGTCAGTAATGAAAATATTGAATAGTCTCTCTCACAGGACTGACCCCTATTGGACCCCATTAGATACATCCTCACAGTTTGACAGTGAATCATTGATAACTATTTGAATATAGTCTTGCAACCAGTTATGAAACCATCTTATAGTAATTTCATATAGACCACATTTCCCTAGCTTGCTTATGAGACTATTAAATGGGACTGTGTCAAAATACTTGGTAAAATCAAGATATAGCAGTAAACAAGTAACTATCAAAGAAGGAAATTAAGTTGTTTTTTGTTCTTGACAAATTCATGCCAACAATTCCTTATAAGCCTATTATCCTCTCTGGAGTGTTGTTGTAGCAGTGTTAGCCCCAGAATATTAGAGCGACAAGGTGAGAGAGGTAGTATCTTTTAATGAACCAACTTCTGTTGCTGAGAGATACAAGCTTTTGGTTTACACAAAGCTTGTCTTCAAGTCTGGGAATGATACTCAAAATATAACAGCTAAATACAAGATTGAACAGATAGTTTATAGAATAAGTAGTTAGTGGTTTTGATATACCTTAACACATTCAAAATTGTGTTCACCAAACAAGTAAATTTCACAAGAGAAGTGGATCTCACCATGGAATGGGCCACCCAAATACTCTGAGAGAATCTGATCCAATGCAGAACTAAAACCCTCTCTGATCGCACAGCCCTGGTTGTCACCTACCACCTCACTCGGGAACACATGCAAGACACCATCAAACAACTGCAACTCATACTCAGTGGGGACCCCACCCTGAAAAAAATATTTCCTGGCCTTCAAACAGCCCCACAGCCTCTCCAAGCTCATCATCAGAAGCAAGCTTCCTAGAGACCAGGACACTCCAACTCAAAGTAGCATCACGCCCTGCCACAACAACACATGCAAAACCTGCTGACATATCTCCACTGCTACAAATGATCAACACTCTCCACAACACACCTTTCCAGACCCATGGATAATACATACACCTATCACAACATGTAGCGTACCTCATCCAGTGGGTGAAACCAGACAATCACTAGACTCTCCAATGAACTGAAACAGGAAAATAATAAAGGACAGAAACATTGTATCACCTATGTGTGAACACTTCATAAAGCAATCACTCTATTGCTGACCTATGAGACCTCATCCTCAAAGGAAATTGCACAGCACTTTCAAAAAACAAGCCTGGGAGATTAAATTCATAACCTTGCTAGACACTAAAAATCAGTGTCTTAATAAAGACACTGGATTTATGGCATTCTGTAACCCACTAACCCCCACCCCATTTGTCCTATTTCTACAAGGGTATTAACGGGCCACTTCACTTTGAATGGTTCCTTAGAATGTGCGCTAATTACTTATGCTAAACTAGCTGTTCAATCTTGTATTTAGCTAGGACGCTCTAAGGCCTTGTCTACACTGCCACTTTACAATGCTGAAAATTTCTCGCTCAGGGGTTTGAAAAAACACCCTGCTGCCGAGCGCTGCAAGTTTCAGGCTGTAAAGTGGCAGTGTAGACAGCGCTGTTAGCTACTCCCCTCATGGGGTGTTTTTTTTTTTGTTTTGTTTTGTTTTTTACAGATGCCAGGACTACACAGCCACGTTAAAGCGCTGCTGCAGCAGCGTTTTAATGTTGCTAGTGAAGACATACCCTTAGTGCCCTTCCCAGACCCAAGGAAAAGCTCTGTATAGCTCAAAAGCTTGTCTCTCATCAACAGAAGTTGGTCCAATAAAAGATACTACCTCACCCACCTGTCTCTCTGTTATTCTCTAGGTGCTTACAAATTGATTGTTTAATAATTTGCTCCAGCATCTTTCCAGGTATTTAGGTTGACTGATCTATAATTCCATAGGTCCTCTTTTGTTTCCCTTTTTAAAAATGGGTACTATGTTAGCCCTTCTCTGGTCCTCTGGGACCTCACACATCCTCCATGAGTTCTCAAAGGTAATTGCTAATGGTTTTAAGAGTGCTTCAGCTAGTTCCTTATGTACCCAAGAATGAAATTCATCAGGCCCTAATAACTTGTATACCCCTAACTTCTCTAAATATTCTTTAACCTGTTCTTTCCCTATTTTGGCTTGTGTTCCTTCCTCCATGTTGTTAACATTAATTGTGTTGAATATCTGGTCACCATTAACCTTTTTTACTGAAGACTAAAGCAAAATAAGCATTAAACACTGCAACATTCCTGATGTCATGAGTTATTACCTCTCCTTCCCTGCTAAGCAGAGAACCTACACTTTCCATTGTCTTTCTTTTGCTCCTTACATATTTAAAAAAACCTCTTCTTATGGCCTTTTATATCCCTTGCTAGGTGTAACACATCCTGTGCCTTAGCCTTTCTGATTTTGTTCCTATATGCTTGTACTATACTTTTGTACTCCCCCTTAGCAATTCATTAATGTTTCCACTAATATCAGAGAGCAGCACTGACTCAGGCCCCCTCTCATTCAGATAAGGGCTGTAAATTACCACGACTTTATCTAAATGTAAACTAATTAACAAGTGACTCACCTCATGCCACAGGCACCGGCTTCCTTCAGGCTCCAGGGTGCTCAGCCCCCCTGTCCATCCACCAACCTGTCCCCTCCCCCCAAGCCTCCACCCCCACCTCATCTCTTCCCACCACATTATACCTCCACCCCACCTCTTTCTGCCCAGTTCTGCTCCCTCCCCCGAGCACGTCCCATCCCCGCTCCTCCCCCTCACTCCCAGCACCTTCTGCACACCGGAACAGCTGATCACAGAGGGCAGGAGGCACTGGGAGGGAGGCGAAGGAGTTAACCAGTGGGGCCACAAGTGGACAGGAGATGTTGGGGAGCTGGCCACTGGTAGATGCTAAGCAGCCACTAATTTCCGTGGATGCGCCAACCCTGGAGCCAGCACCTATGCCTCATGCTACTGTGGCCTGTTGCTTAACTGAAACTGAAACATAAGAATGGAGAGAACACTACAGTCATGAGGGAATCTGAAACGTAGGATTGGAAGAGGGAGAAGTTAAACAAGGGTTTGTTTTGGTTTTTTGCAAAACAAAACTGACCACAGAACTAAAAATCTCTCTAATCTTGTTTTCCATTCAAAAAAACAAACAACAACAACAACAAAACCCTCTTTTGTATTTTTGATGTCTACATATTGGCTGAGAAGCAGTTGTGATTCTGGTAGCTTTATATTTAAGGAACTTTCTATGTTTTATTACCGACACCTCATATGTGCTGGAATGGAACTGTCTTATATACGTTAATGAAGTTGAAACACAGAAAATAAAAAATGAACATTGTCTGTCATTTGTTACTGAGTATATTTTCTGAATAATTACAAAAGGTAAACTTACAGATATGCTGGAGAAGCCTCACCTGCGATCTAAGAAAAAATAATTCACTCCTCAACTGCCCTATGAGATTTTCGACTGGATCTGCCTGACATACGTATTCTGATGGTCCACTTTCAAGTCCACTTTTCAAAATTTCTGCCTGCAATGATTCTGGAAAGGCTCTCTGTTCTTTGTTGACATCATGAAAATTAGTTAAGAAATCACAATACTTTATTTGAGAATAGTCCTGTTCATATTTCAGCTTCACTACTTGTGATTTATAGGGTGTTACTGGCTTTCCAAGAATAGACTGACAAAAAATGGCAGATTTTTGACTAAGAGACAGCCCTCCCTGGAAATCTTCAGAAAATGTTTGGTCTGAACCAGAGCATACTGCTGTTTGTTTCTGAAAAGATGCTTTTTCCCCATAATTGTCACTGTTCTGTCCTTGAATCTGCTGGCTTTTGGAATCCTTTTGCATTATTTGTGCAGCAGAAAATGCACATGGATAGTTTGATTTTAAGCCTTTTGATAGCTGTCTATTAGTTGCATTGTCTGTTGTCCCTAGTGTCTCTGTAGATTGTAATCCTGATGATCTGTAAAGTTCTTTTATAGTAAAAGTTTCTGAATTATGGCCATCATCTTTCAGCTGCATCTGTGCCAGGTGTCTAGAATCTAACTGGACAAAAATATTTCCACTTTTTTCTGACTGATTTAGATTACCAAGTACACTAGAAATTCTTCTTGATAGATTTCCCAAAGCCATGGTATTTTCAGACATATCGTTCTCAGATTTTAACAAACTAAATGATGCTCCTCTAATTGAAAGTATGTTTTTCATTTCCATGTTACATGAATTGTTATCCTGTATTCATAGAAAAGTAAAAAATGCTTATTATAGTTACATCAATATGTAAAGACAATTCATTTAGGATTAGGAGTACTTGTGGCACCTTAGAGACTAACAAATTTATTTGAGCATAAGCTCAAGATGTTCCTACTGTATTTTCCACTGCATACATCCGATGAAGTAGGTTTTAGCCCACGAAAGCTTATGCTCAAATAAATTTGTTAGTTTCTAAGGTGCCACAAGTACTCCTCGTTCTTTTTGCTGATACAGCCTAACACGGCTGTCATTTAGGATTGTTTCTTTAGATAGTTACACTAATAATGAATAACTATATGGAAGTCTAAAAACTATATACTAAGACACTAACAGGTCCTGTTTTGGGGCCCAACTCATACAGAAAAAATACAATACACTACCTTTGCTTTAACTTCATCAACAGTAACTGTGCTCATGAAGTCTGATTTCTCCTTTTTTGTCTTCAGATCTTCAGTAAAGCTATCAATCAGCTGCAGGTCATCTGCATCCAATCCTAATTACCAATACATGTATGAACAACAAATTATTATGAATGAATTTATCATTGACAATAAAATGAATTGTTCCAGACAGTGGGCTAGCTTTCTTGTCCCTATTCTGTGATGCAAAGGAGTCATAAAGTTGCTCCTTGTAGGCAGCTGATGAGTCCCCTGGGGTGGATGTACTTCTGGCTGGTGTAGAATTGGCATAGCCAGCTCTTTGCAACATCTCTGTTACAAACATTTGCCTGAAGAGAGAGGGAGGTGCGGCTGGAATGTTCTGCACTCTGACAACACTTTAGATGTCATTACAAGCCAGCACAAGCTAGAACACACATGAGGCTGGAGAATTAGTGAAATACAAAGCCACTCTATCCCTTTACTTCAAATACACCAACTTGAACTCTGGTGCAGCTGAAGATCTGGGCCACTATCTATACTCAGCTTCATAACATTTAGATACATTAGCAAATGTGGCACATTGTCAAGTCATCCCAAATAAATCTACACAGAACCACTTTCAGTGGCTGGTTTGAAAACTGATAAAATCTAAATAAACAGCCATGATTCTGTCCTACCTAACATTGCCGCTCTTTTTCCTTTCTCCTGAGCCAGTTTACGAATCTGTTGTTTCAGTGCAATTCTTTCTTCTTCCAGTCTTTCAATCTGCACATTAATAAATATTAATATTTATTTCTGTTCAGTTTCATTTTACAAAATATGCATAAACACAGTTTATCACTTGCCTCTTTTAAAAGGACTTGGTTTTCAGCTCTGTACTGCTGCTGTTTTAGTGTCTTGCTGTTTTTAAATTCAGTTAAATCTATCATTGTCTTTGGATCAAGACCTGAAACACAATCCATGCTGTGTAATTATTCATTAGCTAGAAAAAATAATTCTAACTTTACAAAGTATTAACACATAACCCATTTAAATAAGAATACTTTGATAAATATTCAAGTAGGATTACAAATAATTATACAGAAAACCAGTAAGGGCACTTATTTTCTTCATATATAACAGCTCTTCCATGCCTAATATAATCTAGAAAAAGGACAATATTAACTGACTTACCCACAACTAAAAGTAATATACTTCAGGTAGCAATTTATCTTTTGCTATAAAAGAGCCTAAACAGACTAACTTATGTTTGTTTTTTCTACATTTTTCAATCAATATTATGACAGATAACACTATATTTTCTTTACAAATATCATAGTGTTAGAATGTACTATGCTGGATGAGCCATTCTGGAATCAGGAAAAGTTAGATAGCATCATGGAAATAAAAATGCAGGTTGCAAACACTACTTCTTCTTGTTCTTCTGGAGGGAAGTGTGGGGGGCAGGGGGAGAGAGAAATGTAGCTCTGTCAAGAGCAGCTTACTGACCACATTTGTTCATGAACAATCCTACAGCTAATAACTTCTTCCTAATAAATAAAGAAATAAATTCATCACTTCATTTTTAGTAAGACAAATAAAATAATTTACACACACTGTATTACAGTAAGGTAAGCTATTTGCATAAATATAACATTATTTGCACACTATGGCACAGTGAAATCTTTGTAAAAGTTCATAAATGACATACCTAAGCGTTCCCTGAGGTCTTCATTTTCATCAAGAAAATCATTGATTTTAAGTCCAAGTTTGTTCACTTCCTTAATCAATCCTTCAGTTTCATGATCTCTTATTTTAATCTGCTTTTTTAAATCCTTTATTTCAGCAATAGCATCTTCCAAACCATATATCCCCTGAAATAGTCCCAAAGGTGAATTTAAAAGGACTTCGTAAATTGTCCAAACATTATACTAAAATTAAAGACTCATGACAGGCAAGAAGAAGGTTACGAGTAAGTGGAGGGATTCTTTTGAAAGAACATTATAGGATTAAGTTGAAGTAGTCCACCCCCTTGAAAGGCCTGATCCAAAGTCCACTGAAGAGCAAGCATAATAATTTTTCTGATCATGGAAAATAGCACTTTGTAATTAAAATAGAAGTCTTAATTTACAATACTTTATGTCTCTCTCCTTTTTTAAATTTTTGATCAAAATTGGCACATGACAAGTGTTTGTAAGTAGTGTCACCATGACAATGCATGTAGTTTTACTGAATTCCAGCATACCTTTGTCAAAGACCATACATACAGATTTTACACAATGTCCTTGGGTCCAGATATCTTCTTTTGGAAATCTGAAGTGTCCTTTTTTTAATTTTATCAATGAAAATATAAGGGTTATTTAATAATTAAAAAAGTTTGCTTATGACATATTGCTATTCCAAACAGTGTTTGCAGTGAAAAGTTAAATGAGCATAAACACAATCAAAGGTGTTTTTTGCTCAAAGTAAACGTTAACCATACTTGTTCAATGTTTCACAATAAACTTATTCAGAACATTGAGTTATTTGAAAAAATCCACTACCTCGGAGAAATACACATGCCTCTCTGCAGAGTCTGAAGTACTGATACCAGCGCACATTTAAAAAAAGTACTTTTGCATGAATATTCTGCAACCCTAAAAAATGTTGCCATAAAAAGGTCCTTTTTTTATTTTCAAAATATGGTAAACAAAAAGCTTTTGTTGCATTGTCAAACAGAATTGTCATGTGATCACCCTTTCACAAGTATGGCTAAAAAAACAAAACTTAAAGCTTATCACTGATAATCAGATATCATCCGACAATGTGATGTTTACTATTTAACAAACAATACAATTCAATGCAATGGAAAGGAACTGCATCTTTTTCTTTACCCTGAGATGTATATGTGTAACATACACATGCTAAGTCCCTCATCCTGCAATGAGCGCCACACATACATAGATCTCTGCAAAGAATCATGGCCCAAATTTGCAGAATATTTTAGGAACGTAAAAATTTAAAGCACAGTTAGGATCAGGAAAGTGATTATCTAAAAATGGTATCTTGTCATTCCTCTTACTTCTGTGACAAACATTTTTTTATTTGGTGCTGCCAGTAATTTTCAGAAATGCTTTTCCCACTGTTTACAAGATGGAGTTCTGATACTAGCTTAACTGTTGACCCTTTAAAAGCTCCTCATCTTGGCTATCCATCTTCTGTTGTCTCAAGACAACTATTCTGGATGCTCAAATAGAAGTTTCATATACCTTGCCAAATATAGCTTAACTCAAGACTCAATTCACTCATCTACCATTTACAACAAGATCAAGGAATGCATAAGAATGAGAGAAAAAACAATGTGGGAAGTTGTTCATTTGACATTTGTTTTTGTTTTATTTTTCAGCTAGAACACAGTAAATGGGAAAACTGCAAACAAAAAAAAGATCTGTTGAAGATATAGTCAAAAACTGCTCTTTTCATTTTATCAAATAAACTGTGTACCGTTTCATAGTCTCTCATTCGCTTCAGAACCTCAATGAGTTCTTTGTCCTTTTCCCTAGCATCAGACTCTGCTAATTCTGCCACTCTCTCAGCCTCTTTAGTTCTCTGTTCCAGCAGCTGTAATTTTTCCTGTATTTCTCCAATACGATTCTGCTGAGCAAGAGATGAGAGACCTGGAAAGAAAAGCCAATTTTGCTGTTATATTTTCAATGATTAAAACATTAAGCCATTTCTGATATGAAGTAACTGAGTGCTTTCACTTTGCTTTGATTGAAATCTAGAAAAGTCGCCACAAGTAAATTATTATTTTGTATTTGAGTTTTGGTTTTCACAAATCTTTTAACTTCATTCTGAAATAAACAGTTTTACAGCAGTTTATATTATGGCCTTTTTATTTTTACAAGCAACTATTAAGGCAACTTATGTGAAGTCAGTTCATATAATGGACAATAGCATTCCATTTGAGTTCAATGGCACAACTCACATATTTAGAACTCTTCATGTGTGTAAGAAAGACTTTATATATTAAGACCCTGATCCTGAAAAGACTTATGTATATGTTTAATCTTATGCATTCTGATTACTTCCACTGAAGCAGATAGGAGTGCTCACAGTAAATGAAGTATCAGGGGGTAGCTATGTTAGTCTGGATTTGTAAAAGCAGCAAAGAATCCTGTGGCACCTTATAGACTAACAGACGTTTTGGAGCAGTAAATGAAGTTAATCACATATGTAAGGGCTTGACTACATGGGAAATATATTCAGTTATAGTGGTATAATTATACTAGTGTAGTTAAACTGTTACATGTACACTAGTATAACTCCCCTACATAGACACTCTTATTCCAGAACAAAAAATATTTTTCCCCCAGCTCACCTTAAACTGCTTCCAAAGTGATATAAATTAAACCTGAAAGAAGCATTTTTATACCAGAATAACTGTGTCCACAAGGGGTATTATACCAGTATAATTATAGCAGTCTAAATTCACACCATATACTCTTATAACTTCCCTATGGAGATAAATAAGGCCTAAATCTATGCAGAATCAGAGCCCAGCTACATTTCTTTGCTTCTGGAGCTCTAATAAATGGTCTCTTGCTGCAACTTGTATCTGAATTTAACGTACTCTTTTTAAGTTAATTTATCACAGAGTCACAGTTAAATTACCGTATCTACTTTTGTAATTGGTATGTAGGCAATGTATTACTGTTTGTACATATAACTATGCCACAGAAGATGTAACTGCATATTTCTGAGTGAAACTTACATAAATCTACAGAACTTGAAGAAATATGACAAGTATTTATAAAACAGACTTTAATACCAGATACTTCAATAGCTATAAACAATTAATTTGATCACATCCACACACTGAAAGTCAGTCCCCAATGTTTGTCAGATGGAAACAGTGAATCAGTAAGAGAATAAATGTAATTCATATTCTTTAAAAATACAGAAAACAATGTAAAGTTTTAAAAAATGCTCATTATAAGTTGCCACTGTGTATTTAAATAAAAATACCAAATTACCTTTATCTTTTTGGAGTTCATTTTTCAAATCCTCAATAATCAATGCGTTTTTTTCCATTTCTTTTGTATATTGTTCAACTTGCTCAGTGAGCAACTTGATCTGACTGTCTCGTTCTTGCACCCCCTACAAAAATGCAATTATGTTAGAAAAGTAATTAACATTTAATACTGCTAACACAGAGTAACTTACTACTTTGAATAGAAAGAAAATGAAAAGATGTAGAACAGTTGATAAAAAAAATCTGAAAGAAACAATTAAAGAAACAGTAATACTTACAACATAAAGTTCAGATATTATCTAGTAGTGGGTATATAAAGGCAAAGCAGTAAAAATAAAAGAAAAATAGTCAAAAGTAAAATATACAATTAATATAACCTTGTAAAAATAGTACGTAAAGCAATATCCTTTAAATACATATTTATTGAGCTGTTTTGAGATATATCATCAACTTCAGTGGACCAACGTGCAAACTTTAAGTTAAGCATATGTATGTTGGCAAGATTGGGGTCTTTCTTGCAAATTCCTCATAAGCATGTGGTGCTGGCTACTGACAGAGACAAGATTCTGGACTAAACAGACCACTGGCCTGTAGGGCAATTCCTGTGTTCCTGGATGCATGAGTCTTTCAGAGGGTTAGTGAAAATTTGGTTGGGATTTCTCAAAGTTAGAGGTTTAAAAAATAAAAATGTACTCTGTACAATCTAGTTGCATATATGCACTGTGAGCTCTTAACAGTATGCCACTATTCTACAGATTCTGTGCATGCATGTGCAGCTTAAGAAGCTGCATAGAGAGTCTGATGTATTTCTCTATGCTGAGTGAAAGAAGTCAGACCAGAAAGGAGAACAGTTCAAAAGAAAATCACAGAAAGACTGTAAAACAGGAAAGTTTCAAGAACAACAGCCGAACTGATTTGATAAAAACTATGAAGAAACAAAAGTTCAGTCTTTGGCAGAAATCAAACCAGACACATTTCAGCTGAAAGGTAAGAGATTGACACAGTTACATATCATTTTACAATTCCTTATTTCTGATGTAAATAATTTTCTACACAAAAGTGCAAGGACACCAAATTTGTGTGGAACATGCAGACTAAAATAAGGGACTAAAATAAGGACACTTGAAAGAAAGTAAGCCTTTGCATAGGCCTGAAACAGACTCTCAACTGCCCAATGACATAGTGTTTGGCACATGGACTTGTACAGGCAATTATTTAAAAGAGAGGTTATGATACATGCATGTTGGCATAGACAGTACCTGCTGGAGTGCCATAACGTTGTTTTTGTCTGCATCAAGTTGGGCCATTTTCAGTTTTTCTCTCAAGTTCAACAACATCTGCTGATATTCTATGATTTCATCATCTTTAGAAGCCAAGATTCTCTGCAAGGAACATACGCAACATAATAAGGAGAGATACATAAAATAATTTCTAAAGGTAACATGCAATCAGAAACGACTATAAAGTACCTTCCATTCTTCAACTTTTGCATTTACAGCTGCCATGAGGGGATCATCTTCTTCATTTTTTGCTTTAAGTTGGTCTGTTAGTTCCTGTATCTGTAAATTGACACTGATTAATTCATAAAAATTTACACATATTATACTACACACACACACAAACACACACTTGTAAATTCACTTATTACATTAATGCTATAGCAGTAATACGAACTTGTGCTATAGTAAGAGGAATGCTAACATTTTATATGAAGCCTTTTTTCTAAGATTTATAATTAAGTTCTTAACATTTGTGCTGGGTTTCAAATTAGCTCTCTAGTCAAGAACAATTTTTTTTTTTGGTTAAGGAAAGTAGTATTTTTTCTTATTTGGAGTTGGATAAAATAAACAGAACATTTTTAAAACATTAAAAATATTGTGCCTTAGGTTTAAGGCAAATTGCCACTATGCAGCATTGTCCAGAAAAGTACATACCCTTCAATAATGGACAAGCCATTTATTACACTGGTCTATAATTTTTGAGAAGTCGTCTGCTTCAGAGATAAAATATGATATTTATTATGTATTTTGATGTGCTGAATTCAAATATGACAATTAAAACAACTGATTGGCTATTGTTTCTAAGATATTTAGGCTTTTACATTTTATGTCTATGTATATTGTGTAGATAGTAGAGTTTTAATCATAAATTGTAAATCTAGGTCTTTGCCTGTGTTTATGGTTGCTTTACATGATAATATTTCACCTGTCCTGTTTATGTAACACTTTAAAAATCAGCAAAAGGGTTATATAAATAAAATGTATTATGAAACAAAAGGCAAAAAACTAGTCTGTACATAGTTTAGTCCTATTCAGTGTCTACTCGGTGCTTCTTGGCTTGTCTCTTGTATTCATTAAATGGAGCATCTCTTGTCACTGTCCAGCAATAGTCTGCAAGCATTGATGGGCTCCATTTGCCCTGATAGCCTGCCAGGAGATTCCACTGCTGTAGTCTGGAGGCCAACAGCTCTGCCTTACTCTTGGGTAGTTCCAAATCCCTGACAAGGTCATTCAGTTCACCATGTGTTATGAAATGTGGTTCAGAGGAGGAGGATGGGAGAAAATGTGGGTCCTGTGACACTGATGGTTCAGGACCAGAAGTTTCATCCTCTTCCTCTTCCTTGTCTGACTCAAGTGAGAATGATTCTGGTGCATTAGGAACCGGCACTCCTTCTCCGTGGGGTACTGGGCGTATAGCTGATGGAATGTTTGGATAATGCACAGTCCACTTTTTCTTCTTTGACACACCTTTCCCAGCTGGAGGCACCATGCAGAAGTAACAATTGCTGGTATGATCTGTTGGCTCTCTCCAAATCATTGGCACTGCAAAAGGCATAGATTTCCTTTTCCTGTTCAACCACTGGCGAAGATTTGTTGCACAAGTGTTGCAGCATATGTGTGGGGCCCACCTCTTGTCCTGATCTCCAATTTTGCAGCCAAAAGAAAGGTGATAGGCTTTCTTAACCATAGTAGTTATACTGCGCTTTTGTGATGCAAAAGTCACTTCACCACAAACATAGCAAAGTTATCTGCACTGTTCACACAAGTACGAGGCATCTCTGCTCACTTTGGCTAAACAGAAATATGTCCCTTTGCAAAATCAAACACTGACAAAAAAGAGAGCACAACACTGTATGATTTCTAGAGCTGATATAGGGCAATTTGTTCAGCAGAGTGATGTAAGCTTCGTTATGATTGCATCATTCATGACTTCTAGGAATAACATGATGCAAGTCACATCATGTATGACGCAATACCAGCTTCAGATTGCACCATTCATTGTTTTGCCTAAAAAGCAAGTACTGTCCAAACCCAGTCATAGATTTATTCATAGATCCAGTCAAAGATGTATTTTAGTCATTTCTGGTTTAAACTGAGATCCCTTCCCTTTATAACTCACTTATCCTCCACCATTCGCAAGTCAAGGGTCGTATATACTGACCCAATGGCATATCTTGAAAACTAGAGCCAGTCAACAATTTTAAGCATCATTTTCATTCTCAGTGACCCAGAATTAGTAAAGTTGGACTACATTTATTTCAGAAGCATTTTAGCTGTAGAGCAGTGTTACCTGAAACTTATACTGTTCCTTTTCCTTTCTTAATTGGTCCATAACAATATCAGACTGCTGCACGATAAGTTTCATTTTGTTATACTCATCAGTCATCTTCTCCATTTCCTGCACTGATTCTTCCAAGTTCTTCCTCATTTCCTGGTTTTGAGCTTCTAATTTCTCATTAGTTTCGGTCAAACTCTACAAAGTTAGAGAAAAAGTTACTTTTAAAAATATACGGTTTGGTATTTCAAATCTTCTGTTAGTATATAACTTGTACTAAATGCAGGGTCTGGAAGGTTTAGGGGATTAGTAATGGGATACAGTTTTTCACCTCTAGATGACCCCTTGAAATCCAGCTAAGTCTGTTAGGCACTGAAAGGTTATGCCAAATGACAATAAATTGGTATCATTATCATTGTACTAAATTGATTAAGCATCCATAAACTTTACCTGAATTTCATCCAGATATTGGACAAGCTCAAAGTTCTTTTTGGATAATTGAGATCTGTAATCGGACTCATCTCCTCTACGTGACATATGCATTTCCTTTTGTGAATCTATTTGTCGTTGGTAGTCAATTACATCCTGGCGAAGTTGTTCATTCTGCATACAAAGAAGCCCCAAAATAAAGAATTAGTAAAACTTCGAGGTTGAAAATACTATTTTTCTAGAAAGCTACCACACACACTTAAGATAGTAAAAGCTCATTCAAATTCCTACAGTACACTTTTGAATACCTTGAATCCTCACCTTTTTCTTTATTCGTTTTTTCTCCAAATTAAAAAGGACAGAACAAAGTAATAAAGGAGATGAAGAGCAACACAGAATTAGAAATAATACATTTTTAAAAAATAGATGAGCAAAATGAGAAAATGTTAAAAAATGCATAGCTTTATATACATTAACAAAGAATAATAGAACTATATACTAGAAATTAAAAGACTACCAAGCACATAGCTTCTAAACTTAAATAGGTGAAACATCAGTTTTGATAAGGAAGGGAAAAATTAGCTTTCAAAAATCTCAAACTTACTGAAAGTTCACGATCTGAAAATTTCTCAGCAGACAGAAAAAATACCACAAACTAAAAAAGTTTGTAAGATTCTTTTGTATGTCCTTTAAAACTTGCTCTAAAAGGCAGACAAGTGAAATTTCACACAGCCAGTCAACAGGAATATAGAATACTACAACCAGTGACATGAGAAAGGAGCCGGGCCCCAAAGGCAGTAATGGAAAAAGTGCATCTTGTTAGCTGTGGCCTGAAAGAGGACCTAACTGAAGGATGAATGTTAGAAAAAGAGAGGGGGGGAAACTGCAAAAGTTCCCACACACAAGAAAAGAAAAGTGTCCAGTTGCCTAAAATACCCTTTGAGTATCACTAAATAAATCCACTCTTAAGAGATCAACCTAGCCATTATTTTACTTCATTTTGGCATCTAAAGTAACGGAGTATATTTAAATAACACATTATTTTATATTATGACTCTACAAAAAGATTTTTATTATTTCATATTTTTATTACAGTTGAGTTCAGAGGCTCAGTCAAAATAATGACCCCATTGTGTTATGGGCTATGCAAATTCGAACACAGATGCAATTCGTACCCTCAAAGAGTCAAGTTTCACCAAATATGTACTTCTTTTAAAGGAGATTCTTAAAATCTGGTTACTTAGAACTTAACATTCCCCTAGTTCCAGTACCTGATAAATGTGCCAAAATAAAATTAGACTGTCGCGTCAAAAATTCAAGAGAAACATACATGAAATACATTAATTGGATAGGTATTATATGAACAATATTTTTCTACTAACCTCTCTTCTTAACTTGCTGTTTTCATTTTCTGCATCCTCATTTCGAAGAGCAAGCTAAAATGACAGGAATAGTGATATTATATATATATATTTTAAATTGCTTAACTGTCATATGTTATGGAATCTCAGAGCCAAGTTCTACCCTTGGATACATACTGGAGAAGATAATGGGAGGTACTTCATTTGGTCTTTAGTTTAGAATTCCTCAGGAGACTAAGTGGTGCTGGCACAAACCACACAACTACATACATAAGGACTAAAGGCCATCTAAAACTCATTTCGATTTTCTACAATTAAATGTATCATTTATATAATGCTTTTACAATTTTAAAGCACCATAAATACTTTAACCATCACAGCAGCCCTGTAAGATAGGTGATATCATTATCCAATTTTACATGTAGAGAAAGAGACACACAGATTAAAGGTCACAAAAGTGAATCAGTGACAAAACTAGTATTAGAATTCAGGAGTTCTCAAACCCCACACCATTCATGTTCCCCTACTTCATGTGGACTCAAAAATAAACTTTATTAAGATAACAATATAAAAGTGTATGACAATCAGAAAACAAGACATAATGCAAATAATTCTACTCCAGTTCATTTTTTATCACCATCTATTACAAAAAATAAAACTTTATACATACAAACAAAAAAAAGTGTGCGCTGTGGTCCCATATCATCAACGCATTTCACTTCAAAGACCATTCTCAGAATGCTCTTCTAGTAAAGTATGCATGATAGCTTTAGAGATGTTGGATTGAGAAATTTCTTACCTGATCATTTTCTCTCTATTACCAGCTTCTCTCCAAATTAATTACTCATGGACTAATGCCCTCCACCTGTGGAATTCACAGGTGGTCCAATGTTGTTGTGGGAGACTTGAGGTCTAAGCTTCACCCTTCAGCTCAGGCCACCAGAAGAGTTCTTCACCATCATAGAAACATTCCAGCAAACAATTATTAGCATGAAGGCAACTACACCCTTAAGACAATATATGACTAATTCTTCCTTTAGAGAAAAATTTCAATTATATTCTGGTAAATTACCAGATTATTAAATTGGATGAAATTCAGAGAGAAGCTGCTAATAGAAAGAAAATTATCAGGCAAGAAATTTCTCACTCTGTTGTACAGCTTCTCTCCTCATTTATTACTCATGGGAAATAGCAAGCAGGGAATCCCAGTAATAAGGAGGGAAAGGAGAAGCAGTTTAATTATTATAGTAGAATAATATGCAGGAAAGGAAGGTCCCCCAATACAAAGCAAGAGCTTTATAAACTAAAGGAGCTGCGTGGGAACCAAAGTAGTAGCATCTTCCTACCAAAGGCTGCAGAGGAAAGAAAACTTACTTTGTAAATCTTCCTGCGATGTGGCTCACACACTTTTCCCTGAGTGCCTTTAGGGACTTCTATGAATAGTTTCCCATATGCCTAACAATTGATCCAGGATTTTTACATCTTGCCTGCAGCAACCTCTAGCCCTTGGCATTTTGGATAGAATAAGATGAACCATATGCTGGAGCTATATCTTTAGAGCTCTAGGAATGCCCATTGGTTGCACAAGCTTCCAGGGTTCAAACAAAGTGATGGAAGAACTATTTCCCAGGAATCGTGGAGAGAGGAACTTACCTTGAACAGAAAGGTTTTTGGAGCTATAAAAATAACCTTTTCCTTATGACAAAGGTCTTCTATGGATATGGGAACTAATTCCAAAAGTTGCCATTCAGAGGCAATGGTGATGATGAAGACCAGGAAAGGCATGTCTCATTTGGCACTGTGATTAAACTTGGCACCTGACAAGATGGAGTTTACAAAATGCCAGTATGGCTGGTATCCTCTTTTACAAGTAGAACTTCAACCAAACCTCCTGGAGAAACTCTAATAAAGCTAAAATCACCAGAACTTTGGGATTATTATTTGCATCACAATAACATCTAGTGGCAAGGGCAGCATTATGCCGGGCACAGTGCAAACACTACCCCAAAGAGCTTTCTGTTTCCCCTCGTACCAGAAACATAAATTTGACCAGATCAATTAATTATTCTGGTTGAGTTCTGTCTGGATACCAAACTGTATTAGAAGTTAATGGAAAATCCACGCTGAACTACACTTCTCTTCTGATACCCATGCTGTTAAATGCAGATATTCCCAATCTTAAAGAAGGAATCCCTGCTTCAAGAGGTCTGGTGTTTTCTGCAGGTACAATGTGGGGTCGTTGCTATCTGGCATGTCTAAAGTTTCTTCTGGGCCACTAGAGCACTAGAGCTAGAGCACTAGGAGGACCACCAAAACTCTCCATTTTTTTCTTTTCTGTATATTTTAGGTGAACTCTCTGGAAAGGTAGCAGATTCTTCTCTACCCAGGACATTATTTCCATTGCCATGGAGAAGCTTTGACCTTTTGTTTTGGACCCCTAGTTTTGGAAGTCATATAGACACTCATGCCTCAAACATAAGCAAACCCCTAATGGCAAGAAGGGGAAAACTTCTGAAAGTATCATAATTGCCCACTATATAGTTTCTTGCACCTTCTACTGATGCGGCTGGTACTGGTTGCATCATAGACAGTATTGGGGACTTGATGTACAACTGGTACAAATTCCTATAGCTAGGTATAGGATGTATTTTTTAGGATACACCCTAACAGAGGTGTCCAAATGAACTAAAACGATGTATTCAATTAGATTTTGGAAATCTTGAATGCTTGCTTCCATAGTAAATATGCAAGGATCTAGACTGAAAATTGGGTTGGCTTTCCACATGTTATTTGCACTTACTGTCATAGTTCAGGAAAATTCACCTCTATTCTCCCCCACTTGGTTGCTCGAGGGCACCCACTCTAGGCTCTTGGCTTCTCAGCCGTCACCTCTCTTGGTTGGAGACTCATTTTTTTCCAGGACACAAAGTTTCCTGGCTACACTGTGATATCCCCAGCAAGCTAGGCTGGAATCATCCAGATATTAGATCCCCAGAGACAAGGACCAGGGAACTAACCAACACCCACGCAGGTCTCAAACAACCATCAACAGCCATTGTCTTGCAAGGGGTAAAATTCAATGATTCACTTGAACAAGGCCACACCAGAGGAATTGCTCAATCTAGCCTGGTGACTCAGCAATGCCAAACAGACATGCTTGGACTTGTGTTCTCCAAGCACATGGACTAAGGGTATAAAACTGAACACAGTGGCCCCATGCTTTTCCTTTTCTCCTCCCGCTACCTACACTGCAAGCAACAAGAATGCTCAGAAAACTGAAGACTTCAACAGAGGAGACTGGCCCAGGTTTAAGAGATAAACCTGTATATTAAGGATTGTAAGATCCAGTGGGGTGAGAACATTGCTTCATCTAAATACTTTCTAGTGTGATAAGAGTTAAGGTTTAGACTGCGTGCTTATATATTTTATTTTATTTTGGTAATCACTCTGACTTTTTGTCTATCACCTTTAATCACTTAAAAATCTATCTTTTGGAATCAATCAATAAACTTATTTTACTGTTTGGTAAATCTGCTCAGGTCACAAAGGCTGGTATATATCTACTTTCCATTGATGAAAGGGTGACCCAAATAATAAACTTACATTGCTCAATAAAGGGTCTTCAGCAGTGCAAGACAGTATATTCCTGAGGTACAAAGTTGGAAGCTGAGGGGATTTGGCTGGTATCTTTCTCTGTGTGATTCATGAGTGGCTCTAGGAGCATTCATGCAATCTAGCTGGATGTGGGGCTCCACATGCAGTTATGCTGAGTGATAACAGTGCCTGGAGGGGTTTGCTGCTTGTCACTAGCAAAGCATTGTGAGAGACAGCCCAGCCTGGAGAGTTAAGGGGCCACAGCGGTCCCACAGTCTGATGCTGCACCCCGTGGATCACGTCACAGTTTCCTTGGAATTTCTGATTCATATTTTTCCCTCTTCCATGGTAATAGCCCCTTTTTGGATGCCCTTTGGGCTGGTAGCAAGCAACAGATTGCTATGCTGGCTTTGAGAGCGAGTGTTGAGGTGTTTTTGCAATCTCATCTGATAATTTCTCTGTTTCCCTGCACTAGCCCCCCCCCCGGAAGTTTGCATTCATCTGATAGCCATTTAGGATAAATGATGGCAATTCGTGGATGTAACATGGCTTCCTTTTGATCACCAAGTTAAAACCCATTGCTTGTTACAAATCATATCAAGGCCTTGACCAAGACAGAGCCCAAGATGTCTCACTCAAAGCAAAAATCACATCCCAAGTCCATGAGCCATTCATTTGCCATAGAGTAGGTTTTCCTTGCAAAGTATACAAAAAACCTTTGGTTTGAACGGTGATAGCTGAGGGCTTTGAAATTGATGTGCACCGTGTCATCAGTGTTATGGCTTATGGACTGGTTCGCCAACTTTTTGTATTGGAGACCCCTTTCACACAGCAAGCCTCTGAGTGCAACTCCCCCCCCCCCAAATTAAAAACAAACACCATCTTAAATTCTAAATGTATAACCCTATTGTTTAAAATGAATATACTTTTTCTCACTGCTTTTAAATTAAGACTAAAACCCATTTTTATTGAATTAATGTTAGAAGCAGAAAAGTTATTTTTAAGTTACTGTTAAGTAGAATTTCATTTTAATACTTGACAGCAATTAATCACCATAAGCATCATCATAAGCATCAAGAAAATCAGTGACATGGACGATGCTGTTTATTTAAGACAAGAAGTTTTATTCTTGGTGTTGTGCTAGAAAAGGCACACCTGATATCATCCTTTACATCAAATCGGTTTCGGGATTTCATCTTTATTGTGAGAAGAGTACAGAATCCACTCTCGTGTTTATATATAGTGGGGAATGGCAGAACTCCTCTCAGGGCCATTTCAGCCACCAGTGAGTATTCACTTGCAACTGAACACCAGAACTGGTTTGGAGGCAGCTGTGTGAATTTTGCCTTCACTTTGTCATCATTGATCATGTTGATAATCTGTTCCCTCTCAGCCATCACACTGAAAGGGTTCTTCACCAGGGAATGAAGTGCTTCTGGTAGCGCTGGAAAGTAGATGTTCAGATGTTCACTAATAGCTGGCTTGAGAGCACTATTAATATTGACTTCCTCCTCCTCGCTGAATGAGGAAAGTGTTACAAACATGACATATCTGTCTGCGTCCAAATTACTGCGCCACAGATCCAACTTCATCTGGAAGACTCTGATTTTATTAGTCAGGTCTATTAACATTGAACATTTCCCCTGAGGTGACAGATGGAGGGTCATTAAGGGTATCAAAGATATTGACTAGGTATGCTAAGCAGAGAAGCCATTTCTTAACTCTGAACATTTTGTTCAGCTCTTGTTTCTCTTTTTCCAGGAAAAACTCCTCCATCTCTTCAGGAACTATAAAAACACACTTTAATATACATCCCCTAGAAAGCCATCGGACTTGAGTGTGGAAAAGCAAAAATTTGTATTCACCATGCATTTCTTTGCGGAGCTTTTGAAAAAGACGACTATTCAAAGCATACAACATCCACCATAGTATTAAAGCACATTGGCAATATCTTTGCAGCTAGGACTTGACAATGGATTCCACGAGTGACAATCACACTAGGTGACATGCACTTTACCTTCTGCTGAAAGCCAGACCACATACCCACCATGGCTGGAGCACCATCAGTACATATATAGAAAAAGGTTTTTCCACTTATTGCCACTGCTTTCGAAAAAGGCATTCATCTTATTGAAAATGCCCTGTGCTGATGTCAAATTGTTCACAGAATAAGAATTCATCTTTAACATCCCCATTATTAACATATTGTACGAACACTATCAATTCCGTGCAGTTAGTAACATCAGTAATTTCATCAAGCCGAGGCTGAACATACTGAAAGCAGAATGTTTAGTTTTGTGCACAATTTGTTCTTTGGTATCTTCAAACATCTCACATATCCTGTGCTTCACAATATCATTTGACACAGAAAGCATATTAAGCTTTTTGGTAGTATCATTGCCAACCGTAATTGAGACATCTTTGCACGCTGACAGAACAAACTTCTCACCTCTTGTATGCAGCTTCTTGGCACGGACAATTCATAGTGACACAACATAAGAGGCCTCCACAGCCGAGGACGTTTGCTGTTGGAAATGTCCATCTGCATTAAGCCTGGCTGGTTTTGTCGCCTCTTCAGTGCATTTGAAAAAAATCCACATTTTGATTTTTATGCTCAGGATGTCTAGTTTCAAGATGTTGCTGCAGCTTGCATGGTTTCATTGAAAACTTCACAGCATATGATGCACTGTGGTTTTTCAATACCAGAGGTAACAATGCTGGTAAAACAGTGTTTAATGTAAGATTCAAGATACTTTCACTTTTTAGCAGTTTTAAGCAGAAGACGTGGCCATTATTTTCAGGAGAAAATATGTGCCTGTGTGTCTGACTGTTAAATTGTAAAAAAAATTTGGCCTATCTCAGTGTTCTGATTGGTCTGCAGTTTAATGCAGCTCTTCAGCTGCTGAATAATCAAGCCCTCTAATGTTGTCTCAATCCCAGGGCCAGCCTTGAAGAAAATGGTGCCCTGAGTGAACATCTATCTTGGCATCCTTTCTTTGGAGGTAGGGCAGGGCAGGAGGCAAAGTGGGGCAGGGGGTGGAGCTGGGCTGTCAACCCTGTGCATGACAGGACTTGGGCTGACAGCCCAAGTCCCTTTCTGACTTGGTTTTTGAGTAGCAAAGCTATCGTTGCACCAACCTTAGGCTCCTCAAATTTATGAAATGTCTATGTTTTATATAAAGATTTTAGTTTAACATTTGGTTTAAATAGGTGTCCTCATTTGGATTTTATGATGCCTTCAAAGGAGGCATCATTGGGAAAACATGTATTTAATGATGCTTGAAAGGGAAATATTTTATTAACATTAATGAGTTCTTTGAAAGCCACTAAGTCCTGAAGAAGTCCTGTAGATTTTGTTTAGTTTGTCTGTGATGTACTTGTTGTACTTATTTCCCTGGCTGTTTACCAGGGGAAGGCAGTACACTATTCATCCTGGCATGGGGACCACACAGCCGAGGAGGGGTACTGTACACATAACTTGAATGTGGAAATAGCTTGCTGGATGTCCCAAGAGCCTCAGAGCAAGCCTACACAACCCGCAGTAGCGAGCCTCTCAGCCTGGGTTGACAGACTCAGCCTTGCTCTACCACACTAAAAACAGCTGTAGAGATGTTGCAGCTTGGACTGAAGCCTGGGCTCTGAAGCCTAGGGAGCAGAGTGGACTTCAGAGACCAAGCCACAGCTATAAAGCGCTGTCTTAGACACCTATTCTTAGTATAGTAGCCCAAACTAAAGGCTGTTGACCCAGGCTGGGAAGCTTGCTGCTACAGGCTCCATAGACATATCTGAAAAGCTGCCTGACTACTCCCCCATGCTGGCTAGCATTCAAGTAAGTATTGTAGGAACAACTCTGTACCAATCAGGGCTTTACTCAGTAAATCAGGATAACGTTGAACATTTGGGGGCATTTCTCACTTACAATTCTGTAATCCCATGAAGATGCAGTTCATGTGAATGCAATCCTCCTGTGCCTCTCTCCTAGTCACTGACTGCCTGAAGTGCTCCTAATTTGGAGCCAACCTGTGCAGCAGGTGAGCGGTGGGGAGAGAAAGGTGGGCCTATCCCTGCCGCTCAGAGTCTGAGCCTCTTTCCTAGGCAGAGGAAGGGTTTATGGTGGATGATCAGAAGGCACAATTCCCATTCCAAAGCTGCCTGAAATCTGTGCTGCTTTCCCTGGCACTGCAATGGTCCTTGGGGCTGAAAGCCAGACACCCACAATTCTCATTAGTGTGCAGCCTGAGGTAGGGCTGCACAGGAACAGGCTTCTGTCATAACCTATTCCCAGATTTGGACCTTAGCGTCCAAAATATGGGGGTTAGCATGAAAACCTCCAAGCTTAGTTATCAGCTTGGACCTGGTAAAGCTGCCACCACCCAAAAAATTAGAGTGTTTTGGGGCACTCTGGTCCCCCCAAACCTTCCCTGGGGACCCCAAGACCCAAATCCCTTGAGTCTCACAACAAAGGGAAATAAACCTTTTCCCTTCCCCCCTCCAGGTGTTCCTGGAGAGATACACAGAAACAAGCTCCGTGAATCTAAACAGAGGGATTCCACCCTCCCCGTTTCCAGCCTTGGAAAACAGAAGTACCGAGAGCTAATCTCTCTTCCCCCCTCACCCAGAGGGAATGCAAAGTCAGGCCAGTAAATCTAACACACACAGATTTCCCCTTGACTTCTTCCTCCCACCAATTCCCTGGTGAGCACAGACTCAATTCCCTGGAGTTCCCCACTAAAGAAAAACTCCAACAGGTCTTAAAAAGAAAGCTTTATGTAAAAAGAAAGAAAAAGACATAAAAATGGTCTCTCTGTATTAAGGTGACAAATACAGGGTTAATTGCTTAAAAGAAATATGAATAAACAGCCTTATTCAAAAAGAATACAATTCAAAGCACTCCAGGTAAAATACAAAAAAACATATAAATCACTATCTGATCTTTTGTACTTACAACTGGGAAACAGAAGATTAGAAAGCAGGAAATAGAGAAATCCTTCCCATAGCAGAGAGGGAGATAGGCACAAGACAAAGAACTCAGACACAAACTTCCCTCCACCCAGACCTGAAAAAGTCTGGTTTCCTGATTGGTCCTCTGGTCAGGTGTTTCAGATTACTTCTTTCCAGGTGAAAGAGACGTTAACCCTTATATATCTGTTTATGACAGCTTCCCTGCAGGCCCAGACATGCTGCAGGGTGGGAGAGGAGCAGTGACAAAATACAGAGCACTGTGAGAGCCTCTGTGCATGGGAAAAGCCCCACAAACACTCCCTCAGAGGAAGGCAAATGAGAATAGGTTCAACCCCTGATTTTCACCCCACTTGTTCATTAAAAATATGAATTTCTGTCTTGGGAAGGACACAATTGCTTTTGCCTCTTTGCATCTGGAGTCTCTGCAGTTTGCAGGACCTACCCTGAGTATTGTTGAAATTCCCTCACCTCATAGTGGGAGAAAATGGAATTGAGTAAGAGCCTGCTTCTTTCCCCAGGGGATTGAGGACCCACTTCTGTACCTGGGGGAGGTGCACTCTATCTTTTCAGGATTTTTCCCCCTTCAGTCCAGGTCTCTTGAGGGACTCAGCCCCTGAGCTGGCAGTGTACCTTCTCCTTGTCCTTAGACTCTCACCTAAAATGCTCCTGATTGGGCTTTTCTGTGTTAGAGTCACACCTCCTCGGAGCAAGGTGAGTACCCGACATGCTGGTTTGACTTTGAGCCCCATATCTTATTACTGCCAGGGTTGGCTGGCTGAGAACAGTCAGGGCATAATTCACCCTCTTAAAGGTAAAGATTTCTGAACAAATTGTTAGGAGACACTGAACTGCCAAATTGTTCCACTTACTGTGGCAAGAATCTGGTGGCCGGAGCTGAAGGATGGAGCTTAGGCCTGGAAATTCCAGCAGCAACATTGGATCCCTTCTGAATTCCAGGTGGGGGACATTAGCCCATGAGTAATGAATTCAGAGAGAAGCTGTGCAAAGGAATAAAATATTTCTTACCTGTTCATTAACTTTCTTCTCTTTTTCTAGCTCCTTTTCGATATCTGTTAATTCTCTGTCTTTTTGTTCCAATTGCTTTTCCAGCTGACGGATCTCATCACGCAAAAAACGAGTATCACGACCACCAGCAGCTCGCTGTGCCATCTTAGAAGAACATTAAAAACTAACAAATGTACATTTTTTCTTCAAATTAAAAATGTAGGACAACTAGTGAGACAGATTTATTTGCATGGGAGTAACAATGTTTGCAAACAGTTTAAAAAAAACACAAGATAATGGGTGATGTTTCCATGTAAAGTTTCAGTAACGACAAAAATTACTTGAGCACAAATCTTCAGAGTTATTAAATTAAATATATCCCTAGAAATCTCCATCAATACACAATGCTCTGCAGATATATACTTGGTGCATATTCCGAATTAATACTGAAATGAACAACCATACATGGCAAATACATCTCTTTCAGCAGTAGGTACTGTTTTTATTTGTGAAATCAATTTCTTCAGGCATGTCAAAGGCACTTTCCTGCACTGAGGCCTAAGTGTCTGATCAAAAGCCTAGAGAATCTGTCCCCAGAAATCTCAGTGTGTGTGTGTGTGTGCGCGCGCGCACACAAGTACGTTAGTAAGTAAAACGGGACATTTGCTTGGACAGCCGGGAGAATGCAGTATCCCCAGAGGAGGAATCACTGAGGAGAGCCTCTGCCTGAAATATCCCCTCCTCCAGCTCACAACCCCTCAAAGCAGGTCAGGGGAGGATGTTACTGGTTGGACCTAAAGAGGGGATTTGCCACTCCCAGGGGGATAGAAGGGAGGAAAGTACAGGTTGGAGTCAGGCCCCTCTCCCTCTTTGGGTTTGTTACATCCCACTGGCCAGCTGGGAGGAGGATCAGTAGCCAGTTGGCTCTCACACTTCCCTTTCTTAAAAATTTAAACTTTTTCCTGTGCTACACAAGTCTCTTGCCTCTTCAGCTGTCCCACCCCTCTCCTTGTAAGGTAGATAAGGAGCTTTGTTTCCTCACAGTATCATGGAGGCACAGTTGAAGTAAGAAATAATAGAATTTAGAAGACTGACACTAAGTGATAATATAAGAAAGTGTCATTTGTCACAATCTGCAGTCAGTGTCTAGTCTGAATAAAGGCTAACAGAGCCAGCTCCCAGAGGTAAATGAGACCTGTGATTTTTACTAGCTTTGCTTGTGCCTCTACACAGAAAAGAAGGCCTGAAATCTTTCAGACAGAGGCTTCCCCTTGGTAGTCTCTATCCCTCATCGAGTAAAGAACTCAGACATGATCTGAATCCAGGGAGTAGACCGAAGGGTCTACAGGATTATAGGTTAGATCAGGGGTTCCCAAACTTGGTTCACAGCTTGTTCAGGGTATGCCCCTTGTGGGCTGCGAGACGCTTTGTTTACCTGCGAGTCTGCAGGTACAGTTGCTCGCAGCTCCCAGGGGCCACGGTTCACCATTCCCGGCCAATGGAAGCTGTGGGAAAGGGTGGGCTGGCCCGCGCCACTTCCAGCAGCTCCCATTGGCCAGGAACGGCAAACCGCGGCCACTAGGAGCTGCGAGCAGCCGTACTTCCAGATGCTCAGGTAAACAAAGTGTCTCGCAGCTCAGCAGGGGCTTACCCTGAACAAGCTGTGAACCAAGTTTGGACACCCCTGGGTTAGATCAGCAGTTCTCAAACTGTGGGTTGCGAGTTCATTTTAACAGGGTCATCTGGACTGGTGTTAGACTCACTGGGGCCCAGGGCAGAAAGCTGACGCCCAAGCCCCACTATCTGGGGCTGACACTGAAGCTACTTAGCTTTGTGGGTCCCCAGGGAATTGTCCTGCTTGCCACCCTCTAACACCAGCCCTGATTTTAGAGTAACACGGCACTGGGGTCATGTAGTAATTTTGTTGTCAGACAGGGTCACAGTGCAATGAAGCTTAAGAAATGCTGGGTTAGCTATTGGGAGCCCTTTCACAATGCAGTGGACCTGTTTATGTGCCTGGTATGTGAGATAAAGCGGAGACACATACCACCTCTACCCAGTGTAAAGTTCATAAAGTTGCAACCTGCAGCTTAAAATATATTCCACTGTCTGACTTTCATTTACTTGAATAGCCTGAAAAAAAAATCAATATCTTCTAACTGACTTTTATAGGCTTTTGATCAGTACTTAACATGAACACCTATCTAGGTTTTTTGAGTTCTTTATCCAAGCACAAAACCCACCACCATTTTTTAAACATTTTAAAAAGGATAGATTATTTCTCCATGCTCAAAACTCAAATAATGTTAAAAACTGTATCCAGGTCCACAGAGAATAAATACCATAGGAGCTCGAGAAACTAATTTAGTTTAAAAACAAACATACCTCTAATTCATTTTCTAGTTTCATAACCTTTGCTTTTAATTGATTTTCTGTTGAAATAAAAATAGGACATACTGGGTTATCCAAAACCTCTAAGCAAAGGAAATAAGAACATAAGAACGGCCGTACCGGGTCAGACCAAAGGTCCATCTAGCCCAGTATCTGTCTACCGACAGTGGCCAATGCCAGGTGCCCTAGAGGGACTGAAGCTAACAGGTAATGATCAAGTGATCTCTCTCCTGCCATCCGTCTCCATCCTCTGACAAACAGAGGCTAGGGACACCATTCTTTACCCATCTTGGCTAATAGCCATTTATGGACTTAGCCACCATGAATTTATCCAGTTCCCTTTTAAATATTGTTATAGTCCTAGCCTTCACAACCTCCTCAGGTAAGGAGTTCCACAAGTTAAC
Source organism: Gopherus evgoodei (assembly GCF_007399415.2). Taxonomy (NCBI): domain Eukaryota; kingdom Metazoa; phylum Chordata; order Testudines; family Testudinidae; genus Gopherus; species Gopherus evgoodei. Next base: position 286,337,153 of record NC_044322.1, on the reverse strand, counting down.
TGTGTGCTGCGTGAAGAAGAAATTCCTTTTATTTGTTTTAAACCTGCTGTCTATTAATTTCATTTGGTGACCCCTAGTTCTTGTATTATGGGAATAAGTAAATAACTTTTCCTTATCCACTTTCTCCACATCAATCATGATTTTATATACCTCTATCATATCCCCCTTAGTCTCCTCTTTTCCAAACTGAAGAGTCCTAGCCTCTTTAATCTTTCCTTGTATGGGACCCTCTCCAAACCCCTAATCATTTTAGTTGCCATTTTCTGAATCTTTTCTAGTGCTAGAATATCTTTTTTGAGGTGAGGAGACCACATCTGTACACAGTATTCGAGATGTGAGTATACCATGGATTTATATAAGGGCAATAATATATTCTCAGTCTTATTCTCTATCCCCTTTTTAATGATTCCTAACATCCTGTTTGCTTTTTTGACCACCTCTGCACACTGCGTGGACATCTTCAGAGAACTACCCACGATGACTCCAAGATCTTTTTCCTGACTCGTAGCTAAATTTGCCCCCATCATATTGTATATACAGTTGAGGTTATTTTTTCCAACGTGCATTACTTTACATTTATCCACATTAAATTTCATTTGCCATTTTGCTGCCCAAAATTAGTTTTGTGAGATCTTTTTGAATTCTTCACAATCTGCTTTGGTCTTATGAGAACTACAGTAACAACAGCAATCTTCATTCCCATTTATCAATATCGGGGTGAAATCCTGTCCCCATTGAAATCAATGGAAATTTTGCCATTGGTTTCAACGTGGACAGGATTCAACCCAAAGTTATTTAAGCCTAATGTTTTATTAGTTATAGACCCCATGTAATAAGTCACTTTGTGCATAGCTATTTTTTTTAAATGCTTATTCAGAACAGTTACTCACCAAATTTGGCTTGCTCCTCCCCAGCTTTTTCAACTTCTTCTAAAGCCAGCTCTACCTCTTGGGCTTTCATCTAGCAAAGAAATATCATAGCAAGAAAACAGACTTACCTTTAGGCTAATTTATGAGATGGTGATAACCTCCACAAAATCTCATTCCAGAACTAATGGAACATCACTCAGACCAGTAGCTGAGTCAGGTATAGAACCAGATACTCTCCGAGCACCAGGCAGCTACTCTATCCACTAGGCCACACTAGGTATTTTTCCACAGGAATTATATTAACAATAAAGAAATCCTTTGTGCTCAGAAGCACACATCCTGAAAACTATAGAAAAGGTCCCGACAAAAAACAGACTTTGTAACCTGGTTGGCACTGCCATTTTCAATACATCTATGATAGAATACAAGTAGTGTGATATAAAGATTTCATAAGCATGGTTTTGGGATGGAGGAAGATATCTCGATATTGATGTAAAAAATGACATTAATAAATTATAAAATAATTTTAAAGCTGTTACAAACTTGTCTGCACATTACTGAATATTAAAATACAGCTACAAGAATGTTATACCCAGGGTGCTCAGAAATATAAGAATACATATGTTTAGCTAGTTATGTTGCAAAAATTTTAAAACTAATCAAAGAAATTCAATAAAATTTCTGTTTCTCGCTCCCAACGTCAACCATACCTCAAGAGCACAGACCATGTAAAACAATGTTTTAAGTAGAGGGCTAACTGTAAAAAGGAATGTAGGGTATATTATCAGAGCAATAAATCTAGGTAGAGTGAGCTCTAAGAACCCCCGCCCTCTTGCAAGAAAACCTACTTATGTTCTTAAAAACCTTATAGAATAATATGTGTAGCTGAAGATGTTTTAAACTTTTGTTTATTTCTTAAAATGTTGAAATGAAAAACACCTTTGTGAAATGGATAGTTGCAAATATGTTAGCTAAATGCAAAGTGCCTAATACAGCTCCTAATGTCATTGCAATGTATGACGCTGGGCCTGAAAGGGTTAAGCAAGTATCAGGATAAATGACCCAAATTCTACCTTTAAAGACATTAGTAAAGTATGTAAGTGGTAATTAGGGCTATTCCTTACAAGCAGCTAGCAAAGCCAATGTTAGATAGACTACAGCTTTGAAATGTAAACTGGCATTGTTAAAGAATTGGAAGAAGATAGTAATTGTAGTATTCTATGTTTACCTATATCTTGTTAGAGGTTAACAGTGTAATCAAAGGGTTCCTGTCTATGTTGTATTCTGTGAATTGAGAGATCAAAAGGAGATCTTAACGTTTAAATGAACTGTGAATATAGTAGTATCACTGTATCGATTTCTCTTTTAAGTATATAGCAGAGCACCTGCGAATGGTGGAAGATAGGCAATTGCTTTATGTTAATCTGTATATCTAATTACCGGTGATGCTTAGGAAATAGGTCTACTTCCAAGTCCCGATGACTGCCTATTGGTCACCTGAAGACTCCATGCTGTCAAAAGAAGGCCTGGAACTGTATAAGGGATTCTTGGGTACTAATCCTTTTTATCTCAGATCTCCTTGAGCTTTATTCAGGGGAAGCTTGAGTCGCAAGACTGAGATCTCCATTCCCATTGGGATCACCCTGGATATGAACATTGGATTATAAATCTATAGACTAACTCTGAAAGAACTCTTTGCAACTCCAAAGCTCCCAATCTCTACTATGAAACTGATCTCAGAATGGTACTCATGTCTGTATGTATAATGATCTTTTACCCAACACTCTCTTTTTTTAATTAATAAATTTTAGTTTAGTTAATAAGAATTGGCTGTAAGCATGTATTTGGGTAAGATCTGGAATGTTCATTAACCTGGGAGGTAATGTGTCCAATTCTTTGGGATTGGTAGAACTTGGCTGTCTGGGAGAGAGCCCAAAGGCCAGGCTGCTTTTAAGTTAAGGGAGCTGGCGTTTTGGCTTCTGTGTAACCAGTAAGATATTATAGAAGCTGTTTTGTGGCTAGCTTGGTGGATCTAAGTATCAGAATAACCACCAGCTTTGGGGATTGCCCTAATTGAGTAACCTCAGCGTGGCCCCCCTGGGACCTCAGTCACACTATGAAAATGATAATATGTTTTATGTCCCAAGATGGAATCAAATGACCTTGCAAACTAGAGTAAGAAGCCATTTATGTAAACAACGTTTATATTATTGGATAACAAATTAATTACTGGCAGCGCACAAGCAAACCCACAACCAACTCAGGAAGACAAGAAAATCCATCATTCCAAAACTTGTCATTTAGAATCAACAACTTAAGTTAAAGACTTTCTCAAAGTTATTTAATTTTAAAAGACTTAAGAATCAAAAACTCTTATATAAAAAAACAGGAATATTTGGACTTTTTGAAAACAGACTTTCATTTCCTGTTAAACTTGCATGAAACTGAAAGATTATCTCAGACAATGGACTGAATAAAAAGAAACCAGCTGTGAAAAGTTATTTGATGCTTTCCTGTTACAAGACAATTAAAGGACTGTTGTATATTCATTAAACAGACTGCACTGTCAGAAGTTTAAGAGTGTCACCTAAGCCAATCCTAAAGGTATGAAGTCAATGAAAAGGTAAGCAGCCAACTCTGAATCTAAACAAACCTGAAAGAGGCATATTCTCCTATAATTTCATGAAAATAGTAAGGAGAAGAGTATAGAAACTCTGAAGTGAGCCTCCCTCACATACAGCCTCTGTCACCCTGTTCAGACACAGCTCTCCATAAGTAAGTGGCCACAGACAGATAAGAAAAACAAAGAACACTCAAGAAGAAACTACCTCCAGGAAACTCTCCCAAAGACTTCAACATGGATTAGTGAGAGAAAATTCACTAAATACACTGGTAAGTGATTAGATTTAAAACTTTTGTAATTCTTTTGCTGAAATACTGTTGTAACTTAGAAAACATGGGGCTTGTCTATATGTACAGCTTAGTGAAGATGTTACCTACATCGACAGGAGAGCTTCTCCTGTTGTCTTACATACTCCACCTCCCTGAGAGGCGGTAGCTATATCGATGGGGGAAGCTGTTCCGTCAACATAGCACTTTCTACACCAGGAATTGGGTCCATATATCTGCATTGTTCAGGAGCGTGAATTTTTCACACCCCTGAGCAATGTAGCTATAGTGACATAAGTTTGTAGTGTAAACCAGTGCTAACACCAAGTTAATTGCCAAGTGGTTAGACCCTGTATGTCTCGAGAGGATAAACAGAGAAATAATGGGATGTAACTGGATCTAAAATTCTTAATTTTCATAAGTGGCCCGTTTTAAGACAGATCCTTAAATGGCTTTCTTTTGAGTAACTAATTTAAATATCTTCTTCAATTTCATAGGATTTAGCTAAGATTGCTTACTTTACCCAACTATAAACTGTTTAGATTACTGATTATTAATAGGCTTCACTTCCTTTAAACAAATTATTTTGTTCAGATGAACAGTTTTAAGTATCTAATAAGATGCTAAAGCTTAATTCACAATAATTTGGGAAATAATATACTTTGGTCTTCGCTTACCAAGAGAAAAGCATCCCCACCCTTGAGATGGCTCACTCTCAGGGAAGATAACAGCTGTCCACAGAGAGACATGCAGAACAGATTGTAACAGAAGTAACCAGTTTATCATTTGTGTTCAGTCATTTATGCAGTTTGGTTTAATTTTTTAAAATCTTTCTTTAATAATAAAATAGCCATGGTTAAAAATTGTGATTATTTTTCTTGGTCTTGACCATGGTGTCCTGTAAGGTATGTAAAAGAACCTCTATGACTACATGAGGGGGAGCCACAACCCTGAACTGGAAATAAGAGAACAATTAATAAAAGCTCGCCTACAATTCCTTGTTTCTCTAAACTAAATGTTGTTAGTAATTTTTCAAATAAAATTACTTGGCATCCAACAATTTAAAACTATCTCTTTCAACCTCACACTACCTTCCTAATGAGTAGTGCTGACACTCAAGTTTTGAAGGTTATTCCAGACTAGTCCCAATCAAACGGGCACCAAACCATCATGTATTTTATGCACCACAAATGTTACAGAAAAACATTTATTTAAGATATTTTACAGCATCTAAAAATTGTTTGAGATTTCTGTTTGTATTTCTCTATCTGGAAAAGCTGGCTCTTTTAATTACACAGTCTGTTTTTCCATTCATCATACACACATGTAACTCCCAGGAGCACTTATGTGAAGCAACAAAGTGTGTGTGTGTCTTTCAGTACACTTGGGAGTTACATGTGTGTAGACAAAAGAACTGGGCCCTGACCTTCCCCATGAAAATGGAAACAAATACTTTTATCTAAAAATAAATACATTAAGGCATTTTTAAAAGTTCATGTTGTTTTAAAAAATAAGATTAATACAAACCTTCATTAGTGACTGTGTAATTTTAAAAAGATGTACCACATGCTCAGAATTTTCATCTTTTAAGTCATTTCCTTCAACCTAAATATAGATGAGAATATGGTTTAGTTAAACATCAAGAAAATTAAATAAACACACTTAATACTACACATGTATTTTACCAGTTCAGGTTAATTAAAGAATGAATAATGAAACTGTTAAAGTTCACTTTAAATACCTTGGATACAGTCACCAGCAAACTATCTGCCAGTTCTTCTTGATGAGGCAAATCATCAGCATCAATTCTCATAAGCTTCTTCCAATCTAAATTGGGTGGCATCTTGAATTTAAAATAGTTTTTCTGTAACAAAATAATCAAACACCAGTATTTATTACTATTTATGAACTTGTAGCTATGATTGTCAGAAGCAACGATGTGAATGGCAGAGATCGATGCTAAGAACCATCCACCAATCTCATAATGCAGTACATTGTGCTTCTCAGTGAACACACTGAGATCTTTGAATCAGATATTCCAGAAGGTAAATCTGCCTGTGGTAACAGAAAATCTCTTATATAACACCCAACAATTGCACTGTGAACATCTGATTACCCAGCATCCATTTCTATAAGACAGCAAAACTCTTGTGCTAGCTACTACCCTCATCTTTTCGCTTACTGTGCCTGTATCTATAAAATCCAGCAGTTAACCTGAAAGCTGGCCAGTTTGTTCTGAGGGTAATAAGAATGTGAAACAGTAAGTCTATCTATATGGAGCTTCTCTCCTGTCTATATCTATGTGTCATGGTGGCTTGCCACTGTATTGGACATGATGAGAAATGCCTGGACTATATCCATAAGACAAGTGTGAGTTTGTGGATTACTACATTCACCTTGGCTGTTCCTGCCATGTGCTGACAATAGCCCAAAAAGAGCAATTAGGCCCAGCTAAGTTTAAACACAGAAGCAGCATTTTTTAAAAATCTATATATTGCCTTAAGTTAGAAGGATGACAATTGTAGGGGTAAGATTGAGGAAGATTGGTGAGGAGCTAAGTGGCAGACCGAGTATGTGATTGACTGTGGGCAGAAGATGCAGGCTGTTCAGTGAACTTTACCTGACAGACCTTCCTAAGATATGGTTTAGTACAGTTCAGCATGTTTTTGTCTATAAACAAGTCAGTTTATATAATATGTACAATTTATGAATGCAATGAATGTAGCCAGCTGTTGACCCCATATAACCCTGAGATAAGCGCAGGGGATATAACATGGTAGAGAACTCCCCTTGGTGGAGTCCTGCCTGGCCAGCTGTCCCAGATGGCCAGAATCCCCCACAGCCCCTCTGCACACCTCAGGGACGCTCCAGCAGCTTGGAGTGTAAGTTCTTCCCTCAGTAAAGCCTTGCTTATTATTCTCAGGCTGAGTGTCATTCTTTCACCGGTATCTCGGCCCCCCTTGCAGGCACAGCAACAATGCAGTAAAAAAAAAAAAAAAACGAAACAAAAAACCAGAACAGTCAGTATATTTAGTCCATTGCTGCAAGCTAACATACAGAATTGGGACAGATATTTTGCGCATGACAATCACCCTCTCAGGGCTGGTCTCCACTTATCGGTGGATTGACACATGGCGATCGATCCCCCAGGGGTCAATTTACTGGGTCTAGTGAAGACCAGCTAAATCAACCACCAATTGCTCTCCCGTTGACTCCAATACTCCACTGAAACCAGAAGCATAAGGTAAATCGACGGAAGAGTTTCTTCCGTCAACCCAGCACAGTGTAGACACCACAATAAGTCGACCTAAGGTACGTCAACTCCAGTTACGTTATTCACATAGCTGGATTTGCATAACTTAGGTCAACTTAGCCACATAGTGTAGACCTGCCTTCAGACATCCAACTTCTCCTACGTGCCCCAGTCTACAAAAAGAGAGGACTTTTGATGTCTTTTTAGCCCTCATACTCCCCACATCTGAGGCTGTGGGAATCTCACACATACTTCTGGGAATTGGCAAAACTTGTTCTGCATTACCTCAGCCCAGTCTAGAGTTTCACCAGCTTAACCTCCCTTTTTATACTGCACAGCCACACAACCTCAGCTGCCACTACCTTCCTCAAAGCATTCCTAGAATTGTCTCCGATGACTACATGAAAACTTTTCTACTCCAGCTGTTCAATTAAGTTATGAGGCAAATCATCTTTCCTTAGCCTCCAGTGACCTGCCAGCTATCTGTACTTCACATTTATTATCTCAGTTATATCATTTTTACAAGTCTAAATCTAGTTTTATTGGGGAATCCTTAGACACTGAGCAAAAGTACATAAAGAGAGGGAGAAGAGATATATTCATTACTGCAGTATAATTCAGAAGCTCTATATTACTTGATTTCATATATTGGCCAGTATTAAAAAATCTTTAATAGCCCATATGCATAATAAGCCATAGAAAAGAATGTAGGAATTGTGGGGAAATATATTCCATAATATTCTAGAGCAGTGGTGAGCAACCTGTGGCCTGCATGAGGCCTGTTAGGATAATCCTCTGTTGAGCTGAGAGACCGTTTGTTTATGTTGACTGTCTGCAGGCAATCCACCCGCAGCTCCCAGTGGCTGTGGTTCGCCGTTCCCAGCCAATGGGAGCTGCAGGATGTGGTGGCCACCACGTCTCTGTGGTCTGCACCACTTTCCACAGCTTGCATTGGCCGGGAATAGAGAACTGCGGCCACAGGGAGCTGCAGGCAGCCATGCCTGCAGATGGTCAACGTAAACAAACTGTCTCGCAGCCCGCCAGCAGATTACCCTTACGGGCCACGTGCAGTCCGTGGGCCACAGGTTGCCCACTACTGTTCTAGAGTCAGTTTCTCTGTGTTTACTAAGTGTTCTGGAAAATATATATTATATATAATCAATCATTTTCCAAGGATGACATTACACATGCATTACGCATATATTTCTGATCTTCTACTTCTCCTGCAGTATGCCAGGCAAAATAAATTCAAGGACCTTTCTTAATTTTCATAAGTGGCCCGTTTTAAGACAGATCCTTAAATGGCTTTCTTTTGAGTAACTAATTTAAATATCTTCTTCAATTTCATAGGATTTAGCTATTGGCATCACGAAAAAATGGGCCATGAGATGTAAACAAGGGGACAGGCCCACTTCCACAGACAGACAAATGACTGAGGGTTTTGCTGTGGAAGGGACAGTAAAACCCTCAGTCAAGGACACATCCAAGAATAGAAGCACAGAATTATCTTCCAACAGCCCCACTCTAGCATTCTGCTGTGCAATTAGTCCTTCACTATCCTTCTACACATCTCTTGTCCTTCCTAATCCTTAATTAGCTAATGACTCAGGCATCACAAATCCCATTTACACAAACCTATAGGCTACTTTCATTTCAGGATACCAACTTTATATCTGACCATGTAAGCAGGACCTGAATGAATTCTACTCTGACATCTAGTGATGAACTAAGGAAGAAGACTTCGGCAACCAACATTGTTTGCATAGATTGGCCTAGATGCGCAGGTGTTGGATTGCAAGTCACTTTGTTATTGGGTGCACTTTTGTTTATTAATAAACCCAAAGTAAGTGATTAATACCTGGGGAAGCAAACAGCTGTGCATCTCTATCAGTGATATAGAGGGTTTATACAGAGTAAAATGGATTTATTTGGGGTTTGGATTCCATTGGGAACTGGGTGTCTGGGTACTGGAGACAGGTAACCTGCTGAGCTGTTTTCACTTAAAGTCTGTAGCTTTGGGGGCGTGGTCCAGACCTTGAGTCTTTGTTGCAGCAGGCTAGCATGTCTCGCTCAACAAGACAGGATTCTGGAGTCCCAAGCTGGACCATTTGTTAACTTATGTCTTTTATATAGGCCTCAATCTTACAATTAGTCCAAGTGGAAAGACCTCTGTGTTTGCATGAACAAATCTATTAATCCAATTATAGGACTGGGACTTCAAATTGTTAATTATTAGGAGCACTGATTGGGTCTTTTATATGTCCTGTAAACGCAAAGGACACTTTTGGGTGCAGTAAACCAAATAATGCTATACAGTATCAGTTTATTGATGATGGCTGTCAAAACCTAGTCCCAGATTTGGACCTTAGCATCCAAAATATGGGGGTTAGCATGAAAACCTCCAAGCTTAGTTACCAGCTTAGACCTGGTACTGCTGCCACCACCCAAAAAATTAGAGTGTTTTGGGGCACTCTGGTCCCCCCGAAAACCTTCCCTGGGGACCCCAAGACCCAAACCCTTGAGTCTCACAACAAAGGGAAAGAAATCTTTTCCCTTCCCCCCTCCAGGTGCTCCTGGAGAGATACACAGAAGCAACCTCCGTGAATCTAAGCAGAGGGACTCCACCCTCCCCGTTCCCAGTCCTGGAGAGCAGAATTACCTCCCTCTTCACCCAGAAGGAATGCAAAATCAAGCTAGTAAATCTAACAGACACAGAGTTCCCTCTGACTTCTTCCTCCCACCAATTCCCTGGTGAGTACAGACTCAATTCCCTGGAATTTCCCACTAAAGAAAAACTCCAACAGGTCTTAAAAAGAAAGCTTTATATAAAAAGAAAGAAAAATACATAAAAATGGTCTCTCTGTATTAAGGTGACAAATACAGGGTCAATTGCTTAAAAGAATATTGAATAAACAGCCTTATTCAAACAGAATACAATTTAAAACACTCCAGCAACTATATTCATGTAAATACAAAAAAAACATATAAATCCTATCTGATCTTTTTGTACTTACAACTGGGAAACAGAAGATTAGAAAGCAGGAAATAGAAATCACTCCTCATCTGAGAGAGCATACAGGCAGACAGACAAAGAACTCAGACACACAATTCCCTCCACCCAGAGTTGAAAAAAATCCTGTTTCCTGATTGGTCCTCTGGTCAGGTGGTTCAGATTACTTCTTTCCAGGTGAAAGAGACGTTAACCCTTAGCTATCTGTTTATGACAATGGCACTTGCCAGAACATGCTGTGCTGGTTGTATTTGTAGCTGATCTCTTTACGGCAATGGATGCAGTCAAGGGTCCATGCTGATATTATTAGATCTGCTGCTCCACTGCACAGCGGTGGCCCTGGCCATCTGACATCTATGGTAGCGGGGCATATGCCCTGGTAGGTCTAACCATGCTACAAAGGTGACGGACTATTCAATCCAGGGAGGGGGATCGCTCTCTCAGAAAGAGCACATCTCCTTCTCCTTAGAGGTTGAAGGCTGGCTAAACTTGAGGAGGTACGCATGCCTGCCCGCCTAGCCAGTGAGATGGTTTGAAGTTAACAGCGAAAACAACACAAGTAAATGGGTCTTAGTTCCCTGCACATAATCAAACCGTTCTATGGTGGCAGAGCAGAAAATGAGCAACGAGAGGCTGCTAAAAATGGCAGATGCTAGGCCAACAAGGAAAAAGGACAATGCTCGCTATGTGTACTTACAATTGTAGGTCGCTGGCGAGGGAGGAAATGTTAAATCATCTGATGGAGGAGAAAAGGATAAGATGCGATATCCTTGGTGTCAGAGAAACCCAATGAAAGAAGGAGTTGGAAGTCAACTGGAAGGATGGAAGCACTGTGAGGCTCGGAAAGGGAGATAGCACTGGAAATGTTGGAGGAGTCGGATTTATCATCAGTAAGGATTGGTCTTTGAAAGTCATATCATGCCAGCTAATATCATCACATATTGGTGTGTTGCATCTTCAGATGAAGTCAAAAGCTACCCTCAAGGTCATCCAGGCTTATGCTCCCACAAGTGGAACAATTCTACCAAGAGCTCGAAAGAGCCCCTCACACAAAAGTCTACTTACACTATCACGATGAGAGATTTTAACGCCAAGGTCAGCTAAGGGAAAGCTGGTGAAAAGTTTACAGGGAGATACGGCAGTGGCGAAAGGAATGAAAGAGGAGAATGGCTGGTAGCGATGGCAGAAATAAAATAACTGTATGTGGCAAACACCTAGTACAAAAAGAAGACCGCAAAAAGGTGGACATGGATCATGCCAAACACAAAAAGCAAGAATGAAATGAACTATATTTTAGTTAATAAAAGAAGCACTGTTTAAGATATCTCTGTGGTGCAGCCTTTCAACACCAGCAGTGACCACTGCCTGCTTAGCACGAAGTTGATTTTCAACGAAGCGGTGGAAAAGGCGACGTTACAGATGGCAAATAGGAAACAGCGGCTGAAGACAATCGATGAAGCAAAGCTGAAGAAAGTGATTTCTGGGTTTGAATGGAGCCAGATGAAAAAGTGTGATGAGGACTACAGCATCTTTGCTGACAAGCTGAGATGTTGCATAAAAGCAGCTGAAATTGAAAAGCTGAAGAAGGGGAAGGGAAGATTCTCGAATGAAATGAAAAGCTTGTTGGAGAAGCGGAGAAATATGAAAAGGAGCTTGGATAACAACCTTGAGTACTCCATTCTGTACAAACTTATACAGAGAAAACTGAAGGATGACTTTAAGAACTTCCAGAAATAAAAGCTCCTCAAAACAGGTGCATTATGCAAGAGTCTCAAGACATGCAAGCGGGAATTGACGCAATATAGATTGAGCGTAACAGCATTGAAGAACAAGGATGGAGAGACAGTAATCGATAGAGCAGTGATGAAGGAGGTCTGCAAGGACTTCTATACAGAAATGTTAATTCAAGAATCAATGTCCCTCTCCCAACGCTGCAAAAGTCAGAATAATCGTCAGTGAAGTCCGAAGTGCACTATACCAAAAGAAGAAGGGAAAAGCTCCAGGTAAAGACGGAATAACGTCAGAAATTATTTCTGCAGGAGGCGAAAAACTTTGGAAGGCCCTCGCTTTAAGATTCAGTCGATATCTTGAAGAAGGAAAAATACCATCAAGCTGGAAAGAGTCGAACACCATCTTGTTGCACAAGAAGGGCGATGGAGAAAATCTTAAGAACTACTGCCCTATATGCCTGCTCTCTTACATCTATAAGCTCTTTACAAAGGTGATAACGAACCAAGTCTTGCAGAGTCTGGATGAACAACAGCCAAGAGAGGAAACAGGGTTTTGAAGAAATTTTATCACAATCGACCATATATTTACCCTTAACCAGCTCCTAGAAAGAGCGAGGGAATACAAACTCCCACTGTGCATTGCTTTCGTCGACTATGAAAAGGCCTTGAATAGCATCGAGTTTAACGCAATATTAAAAGCGCTCACAGAGCAGGGTATTAACACACAGTATATCAGTTGTTGACAGAAGTGAATACTGGATGTACAACAGACATTACTCTCCTCAAAACTCCACTACGCATCCTAATCAAGAAAGGTGTAAAGCAAGGAGATACAATTTCACCAAAACTATTCACCGCCTGCCTCGAAATGGTTATGAACGAGAACAATTGGAGGAGCGGTGTTAACATAAACAGAGAATGATTATCTCATCACAGATTCGCGGATGACATCATACTAATTGCTGAAAGCACCAATCAACTGCAGAGCATCCTACGAAGAAAAGCACTCAGGTTGGCCTGAAGTTGAACGGCTGCAAAACGAAATAGATGCAATCAGACATCTTACAAAAAGCCCGAATAATGGTAACAGAAGAAGAAATAGAAGAAGTGGAACGTACATATATTTGGGCTAAGACGTTAATACGTGCCAAGATCTAAGCAGAGAACTCTCGCAAAGGATTCGGGCAGGATGATGTACGTTTAATTCCATCTAGGACGTCCTCAAAGGAAAAATCAACAAGACCACACATTCAAATATCTTCAATTCAACAGTGCTGCCAGCCATACTGTATGGCAGTGTGGAAGTAGAGCAAGAACTGACAGGAATTTGAAGGGAACTTCAATGCAAATAGTCACCTCTGTGAGCAAGAGTCAGACTAGCTGTTATTCTAATAATGTGAGATTTGTAGAAACGAGGATTATGTGAGGTGAATGGGAAAGAACTGTGTGAAAAGTTGTTGCAACCTTGTGTTAGATATGGAATGTAGACTGTAGTCTAAATAGAAGTGAGAAAAATAAGATATCAAGATGACCTATGTATATACAAAATGCAGCTGTTGCTTATTATTTTATGTAACAAAAGGTATAAATGCTTGCTGTAATTGTTTACCTGTAGAGAGAGACCTGTCAAGGAGGGGGAAACCCTGCGTCCTAGTGCACTCTCTCCCTCTGTGCAATTGCTTGAGAATAAAGTATCTGACTTTGCTGCACCCAGCCAGAAAGAGAGAACTGTGTTTTTCTCCGACAGCAATGAAACATGGGCACTGACGAAGAGAGAAGAGCAGCAGCTGTTGGTAGCTGAAAGGACACTGGAATGAGTTATGTTGGGAATTTCCCTTCTGGATCGCATCGCAAATGAAATGATCGGAGAACGCAGCAGTGTGAAAGATATTGTCATGGAAAGCACATATAACAAGATGCGATGGGCGGGCCACACAGCATGGCTCACGGACAATAGGTGGACCGCAATCATTGCTGAGTGGTACCCGCGAGAATAGAAAAGACCACCACATCAGCCTCCAAGAAGATGGGAAGATGACATTGTTAAGCGCTTCGGATGAACGTGGAGAAGAAAGGCAAGAGTGCGAGAAGAATGGCGGACCTGTTGTGATTGGCACAGTCTTAACGACAGCTGAAGACTGATTGATCCAGGTGATCTGCTGCTTTGGATACAAACGATCATGAGGTGTTGTTGACCAACTTGCCTGTGGACCTATGTGGCAGTAGATGGGGCTGATTTTAGATGGCTTGGGGTTCTCAAATGGCTCTTCTTCCCTAAGAGTCATCTCATACAGGACTCTATTTAGTTAACCCTTTTCTTCAGTGTACAGTATGTATAGGATCATTGAGAGGGTATGTGAGGAGATATGGCTTGTGATGTCATCAGTATGCTGATGACACACAACTTTGACTTCTATTTATATCTCAGCCAGTTAGAGTGGCAAACTGCATTACCTTGTAGCTGTTTGAAATTGGAGCATGGTTGAGACGTAGTTTAATCCAATATGACTTGAATATAACACATTATAGTTAATATAGTCCAATACTTTAAGTGAAGTTAGAGAATGGATAAGCAAGTTCTACTGATGGCACCATCTGTGTCCTAAGAATCTCTGAGTGTCAACTGGCAGAGGTCACAGGGGGTGCAGAGAGTTTTACAGGTATCTGCTGGGTTAGATGTATGCATAGTTCACCAAAGGGTGGCATGTGAGCCCTCTACCAAGAGCCAGTATCACACTAGTCATCCTAATCATTGCCAAATGTATGTCAGAATAATATTTCAGAAATTATCCATCTATACTGTGAATGATGTTCTTAAGATAGGCAGATAACCAGAAGGTGACATACTACAGAAAGGTTCACCTCGCTGTCCGGTCATTGTACACCAGTGGTTCTCAATCTATGTAACATTATAGACTCATAGACTCTAGGGTCAGAAGAGACCAATATGATCATCTAGTCTGACCTCCTGCACAAAGCAGGCCACAGAACCCTACCCATCCACTTCTATAACAAACCCCTAACTTATATCCAAGTTATTGAAGTCCTCAAATTGTGGTTTGAAGACCTCAAGCTGCAGAGAATCCACCAGCAAGTGACCCATGCCCCACGCTGCAGAGGAAGGCGAAAAACCTCCAGGGCCTCTGCCAATCTGCTCCAGAGGAAAATTCCTTCTCGACCCCAAATATGGCGATCAGCTAAACCCTGAGCATGTGGGCAAGACTCATCAGCCTGCACTCAGGAAAGAATTCTCTGTAGTAACTCAGATCCCATCCCATCTAACATCCCATCACAGACCACTGGGCATACTTATCTGCTGATAATCAAAGATCAATTGCCAAAATTAAGCTATCCCATCATACCATCCCTTCCATAAACTTATCAAGCTTAGTCTTAAAGCCAGATATGTCTTTTGCCCCCACTACTCCCCTTGGAAGGCTGTTCCAGAACTTCACTCCTCTAATGGTTAGAAACCTTCGTCTAATTTCAAGTCTAAACTTCCTAGTGTCCAGTTTATACCCATTTATTCTTGTGTCTACATTGGTACTAAACTTAAATAATTCCTCCCCCTCCCTAATATTAATCCCTCTGATATATTTATAAAGAGCAAGCATATCCCCCCTCAGCATTCTTTTGGCTAGACTAAACAAGCCAAGCTCTTCGAGTCTCCTTTCATAAGGCAGGTTTTCCATTCTTCGGATCATCCTAGTAGCCCGTCTCTGAACCTTTTTCAGTTTGAATTCATCCTTCTTAAACATAATTCATCCTTCTTAAACATTGTGGGCTACATATACAGCTCTCTATGTGTTATGTGGGCAGCATCCACAAAATATGCATGATATCTGTATGGCCCTGAGGATGTCACACGGGCCGCAGATGTGTGTTGACTGGGCCCTTCTGCGTAGAGACTGTCCGGTTTGGCCAATGTACATGGCAGAGGGGCATTGCTGGCATATGATGACATATATCACATTGGTAGATGTGCAGGTGAATGAGCCCCTGATGGAGTGGCTGATGTGATGAGGTCCTATGATGGTGTCATCTGAATAGATATGTGGACAGAGCTGACATCAGGCTTTGTTGCAAGGATAGGTTCCTGGGTTAGTGTTTATGTTGTATGGTATGCGGTTGCTGGTGAGTATTTGCTTCAGGTTGGGAGGCTGTCTGTAAGCAAGGACTGGCCTGTCTCCCAAGATCTGTGAAAGTGAGGGATCATCTTTAAGGATAGATTGTAGATCTTTGATGATGCGCTGGAGAGGTTTTAGTTGGGAGCTGTAGGTGATGGCTAGTGGCGTTCTGTTATTTTCTTTGTTGGGCCTGTCCTTTAGTAGGTAGCTTCTGGGTACTATACTGGCTCTGTCAATCTGTTTTTTCACTTCAGCAGGTGGATATTGTGGTTTTAAGAATGCTTGATAGAGATCTTGTAGGTATTTATCTCTGTCTGAGGAATTGGAGCAAATAGGGTTGTATCTTAGAGCTTGGCTGTAGACAATGGATCGTGTGTTGTGTCCTGGATGGAAGCTGGAGGCATGTCGGTAAGTATAGCGGTCAGCGGGTTTCCGATATAGGGTGGTGTTTATGTGATCATGTGCTAATAAGCGATTGTGCTAATCACATCAGCCACGCCATCAGGGGCTCGTTCACCTGCACATCTACCAATGTGATATATGCCATCATGTGCCAGCAATGCCCCTCTGCCATGTACATTGGCCACACTGGACAGTCTCTACGCAAAAGAATAAATGGACACAAATCTGACACCAGGAATCATAACATTCAAAAACCAGTGGGAGAACTCTTCAACCTCTCTAACCACTCAGTGCTTGGCTACACTGGAGAGTTGCAGCGCTGGTGGTAGCTTTACAGTGCTGCAACTCACTCACTGTCCACACTTGCAAGGCACATACAGTGCTGTATCTCCCTGGCTACAGCGCTGGTTGTACTCCACCTCAGCCTGGGGAATAATGACTATAGCGCTGGTGATGCAGCGCTGCTCCGCCAGTGTGGCCACCAAAAGCACTGTTATTGGCCTCCAGAGGTATTCGGAGGTATCCCAGAATGCCTGTTCAGCCACTTTGCTCATCAGTTCGAACTCTACCACCCTGACCTCAGGTGACCAAGCGTCAGACCCGCTCTTTAAATGCCCTGGGAATTTTAAAAATCCCCTTCCTGTTTGCTCAGCCAGGTGTAGAGTGCAATCAGTGAATCTTTCCAGGTGACCATGGCTCCACGTGGCAAACAAGCCCCAGCATGGAGCAATGGCAAGTTGCTGGACCTCATCAGTGTTTGGGGGGGAGGAAGCTGTGCACTCTCAGCTGCGCTCCAGCCGTAGGAATTACGATACCTATGGGCAGATATCAAGGGCCACACTGGAAAGGGGCCATGACCAGGACACGCTGCAGTGCAGGGTTAAAGTGAAGGAGCTGCAGAGTGCCTACTGCAAAGCCCACAAGAAAACCGCCACTCCGGCGCTGCCCCCACGACCTGCCGTTTTTACAAAAGAGCTGGACGCGATACTTGGGGGTGACCCTACCTCCACTCCAAGGACTACGATGGACACTTCAGAGCAGGGGGGAGGAGAAGGAAAGCGAGAGTGAGGGTACTGGGGTGGGGGGAGACACCCCGTAGTCCCAAGAGGCATGTAGCCAGGACTCTTCTCAAGCCAAGAGGAAGGTAGCCAGTCATAGCAGCCGGTACTTGGTGGAGGACAAACAGAGAAGCAGGTTCCCGGTAAGCGGCTTTTATTTTCAGGATTGAAATATTTCGGGAGAGGAGGAAGGGTTAGGGCTGCATGCATGCATGCCTAGATGCAGAACAGCACATTGATGTGGTCTATCACATCGTGGTAATCAGCCTCGTTAATCTCTTCAAAAGTTTCAGCCAGAGCGTGGGCAATGCGCTTGCGTAGGTTTCTTGGGAGAGCCACTGTGGTCCTTGTCCCAGTCAGGTTAACGCGTCCGTGCCACTGTGCCGCAAGAGATGGGGAGACCATTGCAAGACACAGGCAAGCTGCATAGGGACCAGGGCGGAATCCGCATTGAAGTAGAAGACCCTCCCATGCTTCCCAGATGACCCGCAGCAGCGAGATACCTTCCAGGATAAACTCCTATGGAAAATGTTGGGATAGTGTTCAGTGTAGGTGCCCCTGGCAGCTGTTTGCTTTCCCCAATGCACAGAAATCCCGAGGACAGTACAGCCCTGAAACAATCAGTCCCTCTTACTCACCATTTCAGAGCTCCTGTGGGTTATGTGCACTCTCTTTAGGATGGGAAAATTATGCTATTGTGAAGACTGTTACCCTCCTTAACTGCGGGGGAATAACTGTCTGGTATAAACAATGCTGCCTCTGTTAAGTGTTGCATTTTTGCCTTTACAGATGCAACCTTGAGATCTCGGCTGCCCATGTTATCAATGGCTGAAAGACTACAAAACCTCTGGAAGAAGCCGCAAAAAAGCAAAGAAGACATGCTGCAAGTTATGTATCTCTGTCACAGAGAAACAAAAAGTGCAGGACTGGAGGGAAAGGGAAAGTAGGATCCACCAGAGAAATGCAGCGGACAGAAAGAAAAGCACAAAACAGCTGATAAGCGTCCTGGAGCGCCAAGCAGACTCTATCTGGGCACTCGTAGCCATGCAGGCGAAGTATTACCACACCCACACCCTCCGCCGCCCTTCTCCCAAAGCTCTTTCCTTGTGTCCCAATGTCAGCTCCAAACCCCCTTCCCCAGCATCCAGGATCTTACCACCACCACCAGCTGCCTCCAACACCTGTATATTCACCAAGCTGCCCTGAGAACTACGACCCTTACCCTCTGCACTCAACCCCCATCACCATGCAGTATAGCCATCCTGAAGTGCAGCAGTCATTGCACAGCACTCCAGACAGGACATATTCAAACGTGTGACTGTACAGTTCCCCACCCCACCGCCCTGCCCTTTTAGGTTCCCAAAAAGTTGTGTGTCTGTCAATAAAGTTATTTTCTTTTCAATAAATGAATTCTTGGCTTTGAAAAGAGTCTTTATTATTGCAGAAAGTCAAAGATATCTTAGCTCAGGAAAGAAACAGGCACTGCAAATCAGCTTAGCAAACAGAGATTCCTACTAACATTGTAACCACTGCACTTCACTCCTGTGCAAGGCACCAAACATTACTGTTGGTTTTCAGCCTCAGATTCCTCCCTCAAGGCATCCCTAATCCTTGCAGCCCTGGGCTGGGCCTCTCTAGTAGCCTTGCTCTCTGGCTGCGCAAATTCAGCATCCAGGCATTGAACCTCGGAAGTCCATGCCTGACTGAATCTTTCACCCTTCCTTTCACAAATATTATGGAAGGTACAGCACGCGGATATAACCGCGGGGATGCTGCTTTCTCCCAACTCCAGCTTCCCATACAGAGATCGCCAGCGCCCTTTAAACGGCCAAAAGCACACTCCACAGTCATTCAGCACCAGTTCAGCCTGTAGTTGAACCAGTCCTTGCTGCTTTCAAGGTTCCTTATGTACGGTTTCATGAGCCATGGCATTAATGGGTAAGCAGGGTCTCCAAGGATCACAATGGGCATTTCGACGTTCCCTACTGTGATCTTCCAGTCTGGGAAAAAAGTCCCAGCCTGCAGCTTCCTGAACAGGCCACTGTTCCGAAAGATGCGGGCGTCATGCACCTTTCTGGGCTAGCCTGTGTTAATGTCAATGAAATGCCCACGGTGATCCACAAGCACCTGGAGAACCATGGAGAAATACCCCTTCTGATTAACGTACTTGGATGCTAGGTGGGGTGGTGCCAGAATAGGAATATGCGTCCCATTTATCACCCCTCCACAGTTAGGCAAACCCATTTGGGCAAAGCCATTCACAATGTCCTGCACATTCCCCAGAGTCACGATTCTTCTTAGCAGGATGCGATTAATGACCCTGCAAATTTGCATCAACACGATTCCAACGGTCGACTTTCCCACTCCAAGCTGGTTCCCGACCGATCAGTAGCTGTCTGGAGTTGCCAGCTTCCAGATTTCAATAGCTACATGCTTCTCCACCGGCAGGGCAGCTCTCAATCTCGTGTCCTTGCGCCGCAGGGTGGGGGTGAGCTCAGCACACAGTCCCATAAAAGTGGCTTTTCTCATCCAAAAGTTCTGCAGCCACTGCTCGCCATCGCAGACTTCCATGACGATGTGATCCCACCATTCAGTGCTTGTTTCCCGAGCCCAAAAGCGGCGTTCCACAGTGCTGAGCATGTCCGTGAATGCCACAAGCAATTTCATGTCGCACTCATTACGCGACTCGCTATCATCATCGGACTACTCACTGTCACTTTGGATCTTAAGGAATAGCTCAACTGCCAAATGTGATGTGCTGGCAAGACTCGTCAGCATACTCCTCAGCAGTTTGGGCTCCATTTCCCACAGAAATCGCGCTGCACAGAAACCGTTGAAACAGGCAAGATGGTGCCAAACATGGACGGAAAAACAGGGATTGCTAGGATGTGAAGCAATGCATCACGGGGCGTCGGGACAGGAAGCAGAATGACCCGCACCCTCCGCCCCCTTCCCACAACCCACGGCACCAGAATGTGAAGAGGTGCTCTGTGGGATAGCTGCTCATAATGCACCACTCCCAACACCGCTGCAAATGCTGCAAAAGTGGCCACACTGCAGCGCTGATAGCTGTCAGTGTGGCCACACTGCAGCAGTTTCCCTACACAGCTGTATGAAGACAGCTTTAACTCCCAGCAGTGCACACCTGCAAGTGTAGCCAAACCCTCAGTGACAGACTTGAAGGTGGCAATTTTGCAACAAAAAAACTTCAAAAACAGACTCCAAAGAGAGACTGCGGAACTCGAATTAATATGCAAATTAGATACAATTAACTTAGGTTTAAACAGAGACTGGGAACGGTTAGGTCATTACATTAATTGAATATATTTCCCTATGTTCAGTTCTCCTTACACCTTCTATGGGTCATCTCAATTATCACTTCAAAAGTTTTTATTTTCCTGCTGATGACAGCTCATCTCAATTGATTAGACTCTTCCTGTTGGTATGCATACTTCCACCTTTTCATGTTCTCTGTATGTATAAATATCTCTTGTCCATGTGTTCCATTCTATGTATCCGAAGAAGTGAGCTGTAGCCCACGAAAGCTTATGCTGAAATAAACTTGTTAGTCTCTAAGGTGCCACAAGTACTCCTGTTGTTATTGTTGTATACTGTCCACTTTATAATGGCACTGGTTTATTTGCATAGTGACTGTGATACCAGTGGAAAGATACTGTAAATTTCCTCTCGTAAATTTTACAAAGAAATAAACAGCAGGATGGGATCCCATTTACAAGTAAAGACAGTGGATTGTGGTGGCATAGCCAAGAGTGGAGAGGTATACTTGGCATACCTAGCATACCTTCATACCTAGCAGACAGTGCATCATCTCTCATGAAAAAGGGATCACAGCCTGCCTGCCTGGCAAGTGCCGGTGAACAATATTTTATGAAGTATCAGAGGGGTAGCCGTGTTAGTCTGGATCTGTAAAAGCAGCAAAGAGTCCTGTGGCACCTTATAGACTAACAGACATATTGGAGCATGAGCGTTCGTGGGTGAATACACACTTCGTCAGATGTATTCACTCACGAAAGGTCATGCTCCAATACGTCTGTTAGTCTATAAGGTGCCGCAGTACTCTTTGCCAATATTTTATGAGGCATGAGTGTATCTTGTTAATTAAGACTAAACCCTAGAATGTATGTTATGTGTGTTAGTTTATTTTATATGTAACCCTTTGTTTCCGATACTTCAACTTGCTATCCCTGGAATCTCTATACTTAGTTATGTTTAGAGTGAAAACAAAAGTTGATTCATCTAAGTGACGAGCATTAAGAGGAGTGATGTAAGGTAACCAGTAATTTAAGATGTACTGGTTCTTTGGAAGCAGCAAATCTGTGAATAATGCAAGCGCCCCGGGGACCTGGGGCTGGACACTCTAGGAGATGCTCAGAGAGCTTGAGGGAGCTAGCACAATCAAGGCTTCCTCAGGCTAATGAGAAGTGGCAGTAACCCTGGGTACCAGAGAAGCATTACATCATCAGAGGCCCAATGGCTTTGCATCTTTTCTATTTGCCAGGAACGTTTTTAAAGGCTTGACACGCACCCCGTGGTTCCCTCACACGCCACCAGACCCTGTGGATCTTCCCTATCAGCATGTGCCAGCCCAGCGCAGGGCAGTCTCCGCTCGCACACAGCCTCCCCCGGCAAGAGCCGTGCTCTTGTCCACGCAGACGAGGCCGTCCCACGGTGCGTGGCCGCGCTCTCTGCAGGGAGGCAGCTGCGCTCTCCCACCCGACCACAGCCCGGGCCCCGTGGATGGGGGACGTGGGGAAAAGACGGGGGACGCTGCTATGCCCCCAACTGCGCCCCAGGCCCACCGGCGGCCTCCCCCCTTGCCCGGCAGCTCGCCTCCCCCGCGCCCCGCCCCATCCCCCCACTGCCGCGCCCGCCTGCCCTCACCCCTCTCCGTGGAAGCTACTGCGAGCAACAGCTGCTGCTAGGCGACGCCATCAAACATTGCTCTGCGGCCGCGCTCAGCCAGAGCGGGGTAGACCCGGATACACGCAAACCCCGGTCGAATCAAAACTCCCGCGGGACTACAAGCCCCAGCGTGCACAGCGGACCTTGCGAAGACTACCACTCCCGGCATGCAACGCGCCAGAAAGGGCGAGGACCGCTCTCAATGGCACAGAAGACCACGCTGTTCAAGGAGGAATCCCCCAAGCCTAAATCCGACTCCCTTTCCCAGCATGCCATGCGGCCTCACCGAGACTACAGGTCCCAGTGCCTCAGGCTACTTCAAACCAGCCTGCAGGCTGGGACCTGTAGTCTGGAGGGATAAGTCCCGGCATCCTTCGGGCAGGCGTTGGCTCTGCGCTTGCGTAGCGCAGAAGGGCGCGTCCCCGCTATCCGTAGCACGGGCTCAGTGGCCGCGGAGCGAGTTATGGGCATTGGCAGCAGGGAGAGCTCGTTATCTTACGGCGCCAGGTAGGGGAGTGCGGCGATGGGGGCGGCCGAGCTGGGACCTCCCCCAGGCCCGTAGGGGGGAGGGGATTCGGCAAGGTGGGTGATGCCGCCCGCGGTCACCCGCCGGGGAGGGGCTGCTCGCCCCGTGCCGCGATGTGCTCGCCCCGCAGCTCTCCCCCGGCTCTTGCGCGCCCCTTGCCGCCCCGCGGTGGGCAGCGCGGCGGGCCCAGCCTCAGAGCCGCCCCTGCTTTGAGTCTTGCCTCAGAGCCGGCTGCGAGGTCCCTGTACCACCACGGGTCCGGGTCCTTCCCGGCCTGCCTCAGCCGTACACCCCTTCCCGCCCGCAGACCAGGGGTCTGCCCCGGCTCCGGCCCCCTAATGACCTCTCCCCACAGCTCCGCTCCCGGGAGAGGCTGCAGTGCAGTGCCACTGCCCACATATCGCCGGCATGCTGTGACTGGGCGCTCCTTGGGACAGGGGCCAGTTTCTTGAGTTGTGCGGTGCCTGGCCCAGCAGCGATCCCCTATCTCAATACAAATAAGCCATAGAAAACGTTAGGATATTCAGAACAAGAAAAAACCCAGTAGCATATAGCCCTCAAAGCTGAGCTTTCTCATTATTGTTCCTGCCTTGCAAGTGGATCTGTAGCTGTTAGTTTTTCCGTATTCTTCTTTGTATGTACTGTTGCATTTTGATGCTCAACCATGCCTGGAACATTTTAGGTTATTTGACTCTCCCTATGTGCATACATGCCTCATCCTGATTGTAACCCCTCTCATCCTCGAGGGAGTGCTCAAATGTTGTTACAGCTTCCTCAGAAGTCACTTTCACTTTTTTCTAGGCATGAAGTTGCAGGTAACCAATCCCAGTTGAAACAAAAGCAATGCTTAGGCCACTGTAGTGCTGTAGAGTAGGCATTTCGTGTATCAACGGGAAGGATTTGTCCATCAGTGGAGTTAATCCACCTCTCAGGGTACCTATGTCTGCTTAGGTTCACCTTAAGAATGTAGAAAAATTCTTAATGATATCGCAAAGGATGCACAATTTTTCACAAACCTGAGGGATATAGCTATGTAGGTCTAATTTTTAGGTCTATACTAGGTCTTATTTAGCTGGATGGGGACAGGAGAAATCCAGAGAAGACTGTAACAAACGTCACAGTGACTTAACTAAGTCAAGTGAGTTGGCATCATAATGGCAAATGACATTGTGTGTAGGTAAATGCAAAATGATGCATACTGAAAAGAAGTATCAAACTATTCATATGCCCTAGAGCAGTGGTTCTCAAACTAGGGCCGCTGCTTGTTCAGTGAAAGTTCCTGGCAGGCTGGGCCGGTTTGTTTACCTGCCACGTCCACAGGTTTGGCCAATCCAGGCCAATGGGGGCTGCAGGAAGCAGCGCAGGCCTAGGGATGTTCTGGCCGCCCTTCCTGCAGCCACCATTGGCTTGGAGCGGTGAACCACAGCCAGTGGGAACCGTGATCGACTGAACCTGCAGATGCCGCAGGTAAACAAACTGGCCCGCCAAGGGCTTTCCTTGAACAAGCATCAGCCCTACTTTGAGAACCACTTCCCTACAGGGTTCCGAGTCAACTATCCATTCCTGTGGGAATACTTTGGCAAAAAAATTAAAAATTCTGCACGCTAACCAAACTGTAAACCAGACTTTCTTTGAAGATTAGAAATGCTGGTTTATATTGCTTTCTGGTTGGTACGGGGCGGGATAATACAGCTTTTATTGTATAAGGAACAGAATGGAGAATCCTACAGCAGATATCCCATAAATCTAGATGTTACCTCATCTAGTAAATTGCAGTACTGGTCCCCCAGTTTCAAAAAGAATATTGTAGATTGACGGAGGGTTTGGAGAAAGGTAAAGAAACTATCAGAAGGATGGAAAAACTGTTATGAGAGATTGAAAAGACTAGGAGTGATTACCTCAGAAAGGAGCTAAACAAGAAGGAATAGGATAAAGTATACAAAATAATGAATGGTCCAGAGAAGGTGGACTGGAAGCTTTCGTTCTGTCTCATCATACGATGAAAAGTGGGGCAATCTGTGAAATTAAAAACACCAGATTTAAAACTAATAAATGCAACATATAATTAAACTGGTGGAAGTTGTAGCCACAGGCTGTTGGTGATACCTAAGGCTTAGAAGAGCTCTGCTTCTTTTGGAAAGAATTAAAGTTAGTAACTGTTTATTATTAATGTTTTCAGTTGAGAGTTTCTGAAAGAAATCAATGAAATTGGAATATATCTGAACCCTCAAATACTGAGTAGATGTAAACTATATGTAATGTTTTTCAGGAGTTAGAACTCCAGCACAAAAACTTGCTACAGGTTACTTAATAGTCCTAGTGTCTGTGGAATTTTAATGGAGACCTATTCGTGTCAGATTCCCACACAGTTTTGAAAAACGCTGAGTGACTCAAACTGGTATTCACCTATGTAAAAGTGTGTGTGGTGCTGGACCATGAACTGTTCTTAATGCACTTCTGTGCTGGAATTACTTTACTATCTTTACACAGAACTTGAAAAGGTTTATTAGAGCAGTAAAGTATTCTGGGAATAATATAAAAGACATGCTATACAAGACTTATACACTATATACAAGACTTACACAATGTAAATGTATTTCCCTTCTACCATTTGCATATAGAATAACCAAAGGTGTAAAATAGTAAATGCTACAAAACCAGCAGAAGAGGAATATTCAGTCCACTTCCAGTTGTATAAAATTGGTTCTCAATTAATTCAAGGTCTGACTGATCAATATAAGCCCAATTTTTTTTCTGCAAGTTCCATAGTAGGAATGATGTTGCAGAGAGCTTGCTTCCCACAGGATTGCTAACTGTGGATAGCTGTACCATACTTTGATTTGCAATAGCATTTCTATCTAAACATGAATTTTCTAACTTCTCCACACAGGTAGTCAGATCAACTTGAAAACTGACATGCAAATTCAGGCTAGTGTTTATGGTTTAAAGTTCGGGCTGTTTGGTCTAGGATACACTCTAAAGTCCTACTCCTTATTCCCCTTATGGCCTGTTTTTCTAAATTCAATTTTCTTAACCATTTTTGTTGGGATGGAGTGGGGAATATCTGTGGGCAACAACCAAATGAAATTTTATCACTAGCTTTCCCCTATTGATATCTGGTGTTCACTACAAAGGATAACTTGTGAAATCTTAGAAATAAAACTGTTGTTAAACTTTATTTCTGTTTCTAGAGTAGTATGCCAAACGTTGTTCTAGCATAGAATGCCAGCACTGTACATGGAGGGATTGAGACCCCTTGCACACAAAATACCCACTAGTTTAGGGGAAAGTCCCCTGGGTGAGAGCCAGAAGACCATGAATTAAAGTCTTCTCTTTAACTGGCAATATTCCTTTGCCTCTCACGATTCTTATTGGTCAATACCCCATATTCTCTTCCTAGGATAGACAACTATCATATCCGCACCTGTCTTACCAGTAAGATAACTGAGATTGTGTCAACTGTTTGTGTATAGTGCAGGGAATAGAACCTAGGTCCTTAAGGTATAAGACTCAAGTCTTCCTCATTCAGCCACCCTGGCTTTTGAAATGACTATCAAATGTCAGTGCTTACTGATTCTGTCAGTAACAACTAGATCAGCAATTCTCAAATTATGGGTCCTGGGCTGGCTTAGACTTGCTGGGGCCTGGGACCCAATCCCGAGAGCTTCTGCTTTGACTTCTTGGCCTGAGG
Source organism: Gopherus evgoodei (assembly GCF_007399415.2). Taxonomy (NCBI): domain Eukaryota; kingdom Metazoa; phylum Chordata; order Testudines; family Testudinidae; genus Gopherus; species Gopherus evgoodei. The sequence goes on along the minus strand of NC_044322.1, from coordinate 286,310,675 downwards.
CATTGGGGCTTTGGCTCTTTTTCTCCCCTACCTCTGCCCTGGGTGATGGGGCTTGGGCGGGCTCAGGCTCTGGTCCCGCCCCCTCCTGGGGTCATGTAGTAATGTTTCTTGGCTGAAGGGGGTCACGGTGCAATGAAGTTTGAGAACTCCTGCTCTAGTCTACAGTTCCTTTATCAAACTAAGAATAGAACCCAGGGATCCTGATTCCAAACATTCTAATGATGTCTTGCAAAAAAATTTTGCAATGTATTTGGAAGGTGTGTTAGTTCCAGGGGTAGAAGATTGTGGCGTCAATTTGAAGGTCTCTAATGTTGAGGTGAGTGAGTATAATGCAGTGTATTGGAATTTCTGTCTTGCCCATTTAAAGTTGCAGCCAGTTTTCAGTTTATAAATCTTCACATTAATTCTCCTTAATTCACCAAAAAAGTCAAATGGCCTTGGTCTCACAAAGGTAGGTTTTGACCTGACAAAGGTTTCACAAGGTAACTTCTCACAGAGCCAGAAACATCATCCATTTTTTTCAGATAGCAGAACCTACTCATCCACTAAGGGTACGTTGACATGGTAGTTTTTACTCCCATAGCCTGAGCCCCGCAAGTGTAAGTTAGCTGACGCAGGCCAACCACAGCTGTGCTGTGGGTCTTTTATTTCAGTGTAGACATACTCTTAGTTACATTGCCTTTACAAAGACCTGTGAGAGAGAGACACGTTTGCCTAGCAAATAATGGTACATATTGACATTTCTGTATTGTGAATGAGAGAAGGAACTGCAGGAAAAAGGGATGATGGACTGGAGATTAGAAATGGGTTTTCTCCTTTGCGCTGCAACAGACATTTAATGTGATGGTGGGCAAATCACTTAAATCAGGATTTTCAGAGATGACCTCTAAATTTGGCCATAATCTCCCTTCTCGAAAATGGACGTCCCAATATTTCCTTCCCTCACAGAGGTATTGTGCAAATAAATATGATAATATTGAAGATACAAAACAACCAGGAGCCATGCAAGGAGAAATGAATGGGAAGAAGGGCTCAGGACTCAGAGTTATATTAGGAGTTCCAGTAACATTAGGAGGATTGGAACAGGGTTGGAGTTAATGGGCTGATCACCTTGGATTTTTGCTATGTAAGAGGACGAGGGCAAGGCCCAAGGGAACATAGAGTGAGCTGGGGATCCAGGGGTCAATGTTGAGCCAAGCCTTCTGTGTAAAGAGCTATCCCCAGTGAACTTGGCTGAGTGCAGGCCTGACTCAAGTGCTGTGCTTGTGACACATTCCCCAGCGTGCAACCTGAAATGCTGTATCTCCTTAGTTCTCCAGCCTGGGATGCCTTCTACAAAGTTTTGCTAGTGAACAGTAAAACTTCTCTAAGCTCTGCTCACTCCTTAATTCACCAAAAAAGTCAAATGGCTTTGGCCTCACAAAGGTAGGCTTCGGCCTAACAAAGGTTTCACAAGGTAACTTCTCACAGAGCCAGAAACATAATCCATGTTCTTCAGATAGCAGAACCTACTCCTCCACTAAGGGTATGTTGGCACGTACCTCCTTCTCTTACATAGCAAAAAAGGAGCATGCAAAGTCACTCCCAGCTGAATACATGAATGCTGTGCCCAGCCATCTATGAATAGATACAGGGCGACACCCTCATATCCCTTGGTCCCAGCCTTGCCCCCCAGAAATGTGCATCTTGTACTGTTTAGTAACCCAATGGATGGTACAAGCTCATATTTAGTCCATCATTCAAACAGTGGGTAATGAATATGCACCTGCCCTGTTGACCTGAATAGAGATGACTTTTTTTTTGTTTGTTTACACTCTCCCCTACTAGCAAATGGTTGCTTCAACAATTAATAGTTTTCTAAAACCTGTTGTCAGTCCTTGGTTGTCTCTGAGGAGCTAGTCTGTGGGTGTTCCTCAGAATTACAACATATTTCAGCAACAGCATATCATAAAATCTCATGGATTTACACACATACATTTTAACAGAACAATGATTTTCAGCAGATTGAGTTTTCAAATGATACCTCACAAGGCATACTTTGTACAAAATATATCATAATCATATAAATGTTGTATATATGAGGTACTGGGTTTTACATGGGGTACACAATCACAGCTTGGTGTAACATTTTAAAATTGCAGATAATTGGGCTGTTTCTTTAAGTGATACCATTTGTTTGTTAGCTCTCTCTCTAGCAGTGGCTGTTTCACCAGTGTCAAGGAGTAATGGTCATTGGTAACCAGTAACCAAACAACCTCCTTAAAACAAAGTATTATTTATTTAGGAAAAAAAGCTTTTAAGAGAATACAGATATTAAAACAAAATAGACTATGCACATGTCTAGTTTACCAGTTGCCTAACCATCTGTGTTGCTTGCTTGGAGTGCTCAGGATTGTGAGTCATCTTATGTCCCCTCCCCCCTTTCGTCCTCTCCTTTGCTTCCAGTGAGAGAGAAAGAGAGATGCTTGTACGTAACTAAGTTTCAGCTCCTTGACACCACCAGTCTGTTAGCCACCCAAATAATCTCCTTAGGGTTCTGCCAACCCTTACTTTACCTTGCGTGAACAATAGAGTCCCTTTGAAGTGTTCCCCTGTAGCATCTAGCCCTTAACCACTGGAGACTCACTGAAATTACCAGGTAAGCTGTTCTCAAAGGAATAGTGCATATACCAGTTTGTTTGGTTCAGTGGAGAATCAGCTGCAATATAACATCACAACATTAGGATATATTTATAGTGAAAACAATCATAAGTTTATTTTCAATGGCTAAGGTTTAAGAGATAGTGAACTAGGATAATGATGGAAACATAAATGATTACAGATAAAACAAAAAGTACCACACTTCCCAGAGTCTACACTTAACTTTAGACAAGGATTTTTGCCCATTAAAGTTATTTATCATACCTAAAGCAAACTCCCATCTTTTCCAAACTCCCAGTGTTTCCAAGCAGCATGGCTGGGATCCTCCTTTCGTGAATGCAAAAATTATACTTTTTGTTTCTGCGGTGAAAAATAACAAAATGTCTTTTCACATTCTTTTTGTATCCCTAGAGTTCATTGTTTTGTCCCCAGAGTCAGAATGATGCCGTGGTTTATTCCCTATTGTGCTGTCTCCACGTTGCCTTCATATCCTCATGTTGATATTCAGGGCCGGCTCCAGGCCCCAGCGTGCCAAGCGCGTGCTTGGGGCAGCATGCTGCGGGGCGCCCTGTTGGTTGCCAGGAGGGCAGCAGGCAGCTCCGGTGGATCTCCCGCAGGCGTGCCTGCGGAGGGTCCGCTGGTCCTGCGGCTCCGGTGGAGCATCTGCAGGCACGCCTGCGGGAGGTCCACTGGAGCTGTGGGACCAGCGGGCCCTCCGCAGGGACGCCTACGGGAGGTCCACCAGAGCCGCGGGACCGGCGAGCGGCAGAGTGCCCCCCGCGGCGTGCTGCCGTGCTTGGGGTGGCGAAATGGCTAGAGCCGGCCCTATTGATATCATATGCAAGGAGTCTTCCATTGTGTTAGCTGATAACACTTGTTTTCCATCTGAATATACATCCCTTATCTGGCCAAAACCTGTTTGTCAACTCTGCCTGGTATACAGGCTCTAACATGTGTTTTCAGTATGTATAAACAGCTCCTTAAATATCAATTGAATTAACATCTTGCAACAATTATGAGGACCAGTATACCATTAGCTTTTATTATAGAACACACCTGACCTTTTTTGCATAAATGCTATGAAAGCAATGTGTTAGGTGTAGTGAATTTATCAGGCCTGAAAGGAGTTGCTGCTAGAGAACAGTGTACCGTTTGCCAGTTGGCAGTGAGGTGTTCGTAGGGTCACGCCATGTTCCACATTGGGATCGTGGTAGGTCTAAGCTTCCTATAGACTCCCCAAGACCCTTAGGGGCTGGCTGGCATTGTCTGTTCCCTAATTCACAAACCATTTTTTTTTCTCCAGCTTCATCTGCTTAGTCCTTGGATAAACACCACCCTTCCATAAGGGCAGGTCTTTCCTGGCAGTGCTTTAACATGACTTGTGTAGTCACGGCATAGCGCTCTTTTAAAAAAAAAAAAAAAAAAAACACCACCTCCACGAGGGGCATAGCTACCAGTGCTGGGAGCACTGTCTACACTGGCACTTTACAATGCTGAAATGTACAACTCCCAGGGGGGGTGTTTTTCACACCCCTGAGTGAGACAGTTGCAGCACTGTAAAGTGCCAGTGTAGACAAGCCCTAAGAGCAGGTCACTTTTTTAACTGTTTATTGCTCTTTGATCAGTTAGGTCCCAGCCTCCGCAAAACAGCTGTGTCACTTTGACTTGTAATTGCCCTCTTGTTTCTTCTTCCCTACAGCCCCCTGCTAATCTAGAACAATATATTCATACAGGAAAGTCTTATAACCCAGTATGCAGTAACTTCAACTCACTGACCAAGTCTCATCAATATTAATAAAATAATTACTTCACAGTATTCTTAGATTATTGCATAGCAATTTATTGACTGTTTCTAGTGCTTGATGAGTTTACCAGACAACTGTGGAAGATGAAATTGAAAGGGAGGTTCAGTTTTAGTATTTTCCCTAAATATCATTTTTCATCTTTATAGAAAATTCCCATAAGCATGCAGTAAGTGTGATCAGGACTAATGCCAACAGTTTGAAAAAAAAATTAAGTTCACTTCTTCATGAGCTTTCTACTGAGAATGCAGGTGAACAAAGTGTCCACTTCAGTAGTAAGTTTTAACTTTTTATTATTACAAATCATTACTTTTTTCACTTGCAGTTGAACATCCAAGGTACTTAACTGAAGCACTTACGTTTTATATAAAACGTTTCCTGTATATTTCAGAAGGTTGTGTTTATATGATTAGTTTTCTATTTAGTAGCTGTTTTGCAGAAACAAAATTATATTAAAAATGCAGTTTTAAAATTTTACAAAAACATTAACAGTACAGTCTATGCCATTAAGGTATGCTGCGAGTGCCTTCTTATTTGTCATTAGGATTTGAAAACACTAAGGTTTTACAATTCTGTTATTTATACTAGAACTGTCAAACGATTTTAAAAAATTGCAATCGTGAGATTAAAAAACTCATGATTAATCCGTTTGAATCATGCTATTAAACAATACTAGAATACCAGTGTAAATTTATTATGTGTATTTTGGATGTTTTTACATTTTCAAATATATTGATTTCAATTACAACACAGTAGAAAGTGTACAGTGCTCACTATCTTATTTTTATTACAGATGTTTGCATTGTAAACAAGATAGACAAAAAAGTGTTTTTCAATTCACCTCATACAAGTACTGTAGTGCAATCTCTTTATGAAAATGAAACTTACAAATGTAAAATTATTGGCTTTTTTAAGTAACTGCACTCAAAAAACGAAACAGACTTTAGAGCCTACAAGTCGAAGCTTGAAGTGGCATATGAATGTTTAGCATATCTGGCACATAAATACCTTGCAAAGCAGGCTACTACAGTGCTATGCAAATGCCGGTTCTCACTTTCAGGTGATGTAAATAAAAAGCAGGTAGCATTGTCTCCCGGAAATGTAAACAAACTTGCTTGTCTTAGCAATTGGCTGAACAAGAAGTAGAACAGAGTGGACTTGTTTGAGGTGAATTGAAAAATACTATTTTTTTACAGTGCAAATATTTGTAATAAAAAATAATATAAAGTGAGTACTGTACACTTTGCATTCTGTGTTGTAACTAAAATCAATATATTTGAAAATGTAGAAAAACAACCAAAATATTTATAATAAATTTAAATTGGTATTCTTATTGTTTAACAGTGCAACTAATACTGTGATTAATCATGACTTTTTAATTTAATTAGTTTTGCATTAATTGAATGCATGAACTTGTGATTAATTGATAGCCTTAATCTATACCATTCATAGGGCAGTGTTCTGACTACAAGTGTCTCTGGCAGCAAGGCTTATGGTATGTGATGGCCACTTTTGAGTTTTTTGTAAATTGAAATAAGTAAATGAAACACAGCAGAACAGAGGTTTGTTCGGATGTAAGCCTTCATTAAGGGGAGAAAGTTTAGTCTCACCATTTTTGTTAATATTAGGTTTTGTAAAATTTGTTTTGAAAACCTCAGTTTTAAGCTTAAATGTATTACTGTGACCTCGTGTGTATAAATTTAGCTTTGAATGAATTTAGTTTTGTACTGTTTATACCAGGGGTCGGCAACCTATGGCACACATGCCAAAGACCGCACATGAGCTAATTTTTAATGGCACGCTGCTGGCACTCTGGCAGGCAGCAGCATGCCATTAAAAATCCAGCCCAGCCCACTCTACTCCCCCTCCTCCTGCCCCCGCTGCCAGTCTGGGGTTCTGGCTGCCGACCCTTGCCAGCCGGGGTCCCGGCCACAGGCCCCGCTCAGCCCGCTGCCGGCGTAGGTGAATAGAGCCCCAGACCAGCAGTGGGCTGAGCGGGCTTGTGACATAAGATCAACATTTTAATTTAATTTTAAGCTTCTTAAACATTTTGAAAACCTTGTTTATTTTACAATACAACAATATTTTAATTATATAATATTTAGACTTAGAGAGAGAGACCTTCTAAAAACGTTAAAATGTGTTTCTGGCATGCGAAACCTTAAATTAAAGTGAATAAATGAAGACTTGGCACACCACTTCTGAAAGGTTGGTGACCAGTGGTTTATGCCTTTTTAATATGGATTGTTCTAAAACTACGTTCAACCGCTGAAGTTGAAATAAACTAAAATTGACATCAATAAAATTTGTGTTCATGAAACTCCATTTTTCCAGATTTAATCCATGAAAGCTTGTGAAGAAGATGGCTGATGTTAGCCTGAAGGAAATAGCACTGATAGTAGGTGTGGTGGCAGCCTGTTACTGGAACAGTCTCTTCTGTGGCTTTGTTTTTGATGATGTTTCAGCAATTCTGGACAATAAAGACTTGCATCCTTCTACTCCTTTAAAAAATCTGTTTCAGAATGACTTCTGGGGGACTCCTATGTCTGAGGTAAATTGGCCATAAGATCTATTTAGTCTCAGAAATATTGTAAGTTCTTCCAAGTTCCACTTCTTATGTTCCCCCTTATCATTTCATTTTTGCAGAATAGTTTGTTCGATAGTTGGTAAATAATACCAATTTCTAATATGTTTTCCTGATTTGTGTTTTTATAAACTAATTTGGTTAATCAGCAGCCTCTTGCAACAAAATATAAACTAGGCTAGTATCACATATAATGCTTTTGTCCATCCAGTCTTATTTTTTAAATTAGAACTTGTAGTATCTGAACACTACCCAAGAATTAAAAACAATAACAAAAAACCCTAATAGTAGACTATTCTATAAAAACTGGAAGAAAAGATGGTCTTGTAGTTCGTGCAGTTGCCTAGTACTTGGGGGAGATGAGTTCCCAAACTTTGCCTTGGTCAAATCACTTCATCTCCCTAGATGAAATCCTGGCAAAACTCCTTTTGACTTCATTGGGGCAAGGATTTCACAATCTGTGCCTCACTTCCAAATATTTCCAAACCTCACATAAAAAATTCATTAATCTTTTGGAGGCACTCATTACTCAATGGAGGGACGAGGGCAGATAAGTTCTGAGATAAGCCTCTATACGCAGTCTGTTATATCCTCTGGTCTGGTATTAGACATTCTGATTAGTAGAAATACAGAGATTAAATAAAATATAATATGTGCTTGCATATATTCACAGCTAAAATCCTCTGCTAAAAGGTAAATGGTCTCACATATACAAAACTGCCAAGCTGTTTAATTGTATAAACCTAACAGTTAAGTATTGAATTTTTTTCAGTTTGAGAGAAACTCAAAGAACTATTACAGCACTTTCACCATTAGGAATGTGCTTTACTAGTAAACAAATCTACTCTCATTATTGGTTTAATTACCTCTAATATAGTCTCACTGTTTTACAATACGTAATGACTGTGCTCTGAAATAAAACAGAATTTCACATACATCAAATGTTTACCTATGTTAATTAGTCAGTTAATTAATTAGTTTCCCGATATTTGTTTTACAGATCACTCAACAATTTAAGAAACGTCAGTACAATCCATGTATTTCTTCATGAATATTAATTTATTTTTCTCAGTTTGATAACTTCCTAAGATTTAGTATCACAAGAATAAAATAAAATAAAATGCCATAAAAATAGTTTGGAAACACTTCCACATATTTTAAAATATATTTTTATGGCTGTGATATTATATCATTTTAAGAAACATTCTTCTGACTATATAGCCATGAAATAGGATTTGGGACTTCTTACTAGCTGGCAGTGTTAGAATATAATACTGTAGATGTATTTGTAATTTCTGGTGCTTATATGAATAGCAATCGAAGTATCCTTTCAGGGAAGAGTTATATTAATATCCTACTTATTGTGACTTCACAGTCTTATGTCAATTCACACTCATTTCATATCTAAGGAAAATTCTCTTTATATTGACATGTGGCAACACTATTAACTCCCAGTAATCTAGAAAGAGTTCTTCCCAAACTGTACATTCAGAATATCTAAATTGTAAGATTTATTTATCAATTAAACAGGATAATAATCTTTGAGAAACTATGCTAATCGTTTCATCTCAAATACTTCTTCTTTAAAAATGTGTGTATTTTTAAGACATGCCAGACTGGAATGGTGTAAATAGCCTGGGTGATAATGAGTAAAATAATACACATTTTATTATCACTTTTCTGTACTCTTGCTTTGAGTACACATTGTATAATTCAGAAGTGTGCTCATGAAGGCCAAGTAGGAACCTAGATAGATACAAACTTTTCTCATATCAAACTAATACATGTGTTAAAAGAGCTGAATTTTATTTTTATATTTTTGACCATTTTTATTAGTGCTTTATCTAGTAGAGCACCAGCTATGGTAAGTAGTGGATTAGACAGTATACTTGAAAAATATATAATACCCATTTGGAAGCTGGGGAAATGATCAAAATTAACTCTTTACATTTTTTCTATCCTCCTTAATTTTCCCTGGAATTTTAAATGATTGTCAATCTCTACTTTCTGCTCCTAACTGCTGTGTAGTGCTGCTCTGTGCTGTTAATCAACTGGTGTGTTCATCTTAGGTAGATGCACTTCAGTAGTGGAAAAAGTACTTGTGTATGGTTTAAATTGTATTAGTGTAAATTGATAATTATTATGGTTTGTTTATTTCCCTGTAGGAGAGGAGTCATAAGTCATATCGACCGTTTACTGTCCTCACGTTTCGTTTAAACTACCTGTTCAGTGAGTTAAATGCCGTTTCTTATCACCTCCTAAATCTGGTTTTTCATGTGGTGGTTTGCATAGTCTTCCTTAAGGTCTGTAAGCTTTTTCTGGACAACAGGAGCAGTATAATTGCATCCTTGCTGTTTGCAGTACACCCAATACACACTGAAGCGGTAGGTAAACCTGAGAAGCGCATTTTTCATTCATTAACATTTTCGGCTCAATTTAATTTTATATGTATATGCTCTGTGCGTGTGTGTGTGTGTGTGTGTGTTAGTATATTGTAGCCTCTGAAAGTATTTATACTGCTGAGATGTAAGAAAAAGTATCATAAAGTTAAACACATTTTAACAGTGAGGATTTAATATGGCTTTTGCTATTGTGCAAACAAAGTTCCACAGTTTAAATCTGTCCCAATTCAGATTTTGTGGCTTGTGTTAAATTGCTTTTATGATCTCAATCCAATTCATAGTGGACAAGTAGCTGCATTGCAAAACTAATAATTCAACACAATTCAGAACAGTTAGAAATAATTGACAGTCACAAAAGTCAAGGATGATCTAGTTCCTGTTTTGTGTTTTTGTTTAAACAAAGTTGTGGAAGCTTTTCCTGGAGCCGGTTAGCTTAGCTCACAGAATGAATGAACTTCTGGCTCTTCCTAATAATTCATTTTACACTAAATTCTACAAGGATTAGGTAGTGCTATGGTTACACTTTAAGTCCCTTCTGAAAGTGGTAATGGAGTTCCACTCCAGTTACACCATTTATCCTGCCAACCTTTTTTCATTACAGTACAGCCATCCCAATAAGGCCTTTTTCCACAAGTTTGATGTGAAAATATCTGTATGTTTTTTATCTGGAACGTACACTAGAGCCCTAAGGAACATCGTGGTTGTCGTACTAGATCAAACTTTTGGTCCATCTAGTCCAGTGTCCTGGTTTTGACAGTGACCAGTACTGGAAACTTGAGAAAGATGCAAGAATTTCCATAGTAGACAGTTAGGGTATACTCTGCCCATACAGGATATTCTTCCTAAACCTTTGACTGTTTCAGACTCACCATCTGTCTTGTTCGATACCAAAACAATAAACTTAATTATTGCCAAGAATACCTTGTCTACAGGGCTTTTTGATTGTATTTTTACTGCTTCGGCCAACCAGGCTTGTAGCTTGGAAATGTCACAACTCAATTCTTTTTGGAACGGAGAAGCTCTAGTTAGCTCGCATCAGATCTGTTTCTATCTCAGAGATTTGGAAAGCAGCTACATGGTATTTTCTGTACATATTTCCAAGTGCATCTTTGCATAGATTGGGTTTCCATCCAGGATGACATTGTTCACAAACCTGTTCCTCAGACACTCCTAATCCCAAGAATTGTATTTGTCTCTGGAATTCTCTTTAAATTGCCCACTTTTGAAAATTTTCTGAATATATCTTAGTCCTCCACAACTTTTTCAGTTGTAAAGGAGTTATCTTTCATATACACCAAAAAGAGAAACTAGTCCTGTTTTTCACCTTTTAAGGCAGGGGCTCTCAAACTGGGGGTTGGGACCCCTCCGGGGGTCACAAGGTTATTACATGGGGGGTCACGAGCTGTCAGCCTCCACCCCAACCCTGCTTTGCCTCCAGCATTTATAATAGTGTTAAATATTTTAAAATAAGTGTTTTTAACTTATAAGGGGAGTTGCACACAGAGGCTTGCTATGTGAAAGGGGTCACCAGTACAGTAACTCCTCACGTAACGTTGTAGTTATGTTCTTGAAAAATGTGACTTTAAGCGAAACGATGTTAATCCAATTTCCCCTTAAGAATTAATGTAAATGAGGGGGTTAGGTTCCAGGGAAATTTTTTTCATCAGACAAAAGACCGTATTTTTTACTTACACACACACACACACACACACACACACACACACACACACACACACACACACACACACACACACTATAAGTTTTAAACAAACAATTTACTGCTGGTACACAGTGATGATGATTGTAAAGCTTGGTTGAGGTGGAGGGATCAGCGGGTTGGATATTTCCCAAAGAATGTCTTACTGCTAAATGGTGAACTAGCAATTGGCTGAGCGCTCAATGGTTAACTCTCACACTCTACAAGGCAGCAGGAATGGAGGGAGGAGAGACAGCATCCCAGACAGAGAGAGACACCCTGTGTGTGAGAGAGATGTGCATTTCCCTGACCCTACTCTTAAGTATACTGCCTTGTTAATTAGATCAGCTTGCTGAGACTGTAGCTGCTGCCAGCAAGCTTCCTCCATGCTGAGCCCAGTCATGTGTCCCTTCTTTTCTGTGGAAGATGGGGTAAGCGGGGTGCAGGAGCAGGAGGGAAGGGGACACCCTGACAGCCCCCCTTCCTCCCCCCCCACAGCAAGCAGGAGTCTTGGGGAGTAGCTCCAAGTCAGAGGGCAGGAGCAGCACATGGCAGTGGGGGGAAGAGACAGCTGAACTGCTGGCAATTGATAGCCTACTGGGCAGCTGCTGCACAGGGAATTTAGGGGAGTGGGGAGCTGGTGGGGGGGCTGCCAGTCCACCCTGGTTCCAAGCCCCCACCAGCTAGTTGCAACGTGCTGCTCTTCTTGCAAGGAATGGACAAAGCAGGCGGCTACCAAAGTTAGAAGGGAGCATTGCACAACTTTAAACGAGCATGCTCCCTAATTGATCAGCAACGAAACAACATGAACTAGCAGCAAAGAATCCTGTGGCACCTTATAGACTAACAGACGTTTTGGAGCATGAGCTTTCGTGGGTGAATACCCACTTCCTCAGATGCATCTGAGGAAGTGGGTATTCACCCACGAAAGCTCATGCTCCAAAACGTCTGTTAGTCTATAAGGTGCCACAGGATTCTTTGCTGCTTTTACAGATCCAGACTAACACGGCTACCCTCTGATACTTGACAACATGAACTAGGACAACTTTAAGTGAGGAGCTATGGTACAAAAGTTTGAGAATCAGTGTTTTAAGGCATGGTTAGATTTGATTTTTCTCTTGTTAACATATCTAAAATAAGAAATAAAAAGAGTATCTTTAGCTTTAGGGCCCAAGAGTGGGAAGCATATGTTTGGGGAAAATAATACTTACTTAAAATTCTTGTTCTCTAAACATAGATCTCTGCATCACCACTCAACAATTTCCCTTAGAATTTGAAAACAAGTATTTAGAATATTTTTACCTTATTTTTTAATTTTTTTTTTTATTTGAGTCACCATTACATGCTTTTCAAAGGAAGGTATCTTATTAAGTGTCTCAGACTTCCAAAAACTTAAAGACCAGGGAGTTCTTATCCAGTCTTGTGCTTCCAAGCTGTCACAGATCCAGAGAGGACTCATTTAGAATGTTAACCCCCTTTAGGATCACACTCTCACTGGGTTAAACCCCTCCTGCGATCAAACCCTGGAACTTTCTGCACACCCAAAGGGAACAATGTATCCCACCACTTCCTTGGATTGGAATGACTCTCAGGCAGCATTGTCAAAGCAGAAGGGTTTATTAGATGTCTGGAACAGAGCGTAGAAAGTTCTTAGATAGCATCGAGGATAGAAAGTTACAGCACAGTCTGTCTGGTTCAGTTCTGACCCTCCAGAGCCTCCTCTGCAATTGCCCCAGTAGAGAAGCATGTCTCCTGCTTCCAGTAGTCCAGACTATACTCAAGGGCACCTCCTCCATTCTTTGTTCTCATTCTCAGACAAAAACAGGTCACCAGGTCATCCTCCTTAGCTCTTTGTTCTCCCACTGGCTAGAACTGACTGGCTTCCTGCAGAGAGGGGGTCAGCAATCCCAGGTCTTTCATTGCTAGGCACTGAATGTCTGGGCCATTGTCTTCTGGGTTCATCATGGGTATGAGGCCCCAGACAACCAGGTGTCAATTCCACCTGCATTGCTACAAAGAATAAGCCACCTTTTACCACCACCTAGTTAACCATACAGCGCTTAGGGGAAACTGAGGCACACAGAATTCATACAGAATACTAAGAAAAATTCCCACTTCATCACACAAGCACAAACCCAAGAGTAGAAATGCAGAGAGGCATTTTTTGAGAAAAAGAATTACGAGTAAGTAGTTTATTTTATTTTCTCCGTCCTTTTATTAATTAATGTAAGGATTGACTTACCTCTCATCTGTACAGAAGCAGCTACTCATTTTAGTTCTTTTTGGCTAATAGTTTCTATTAGTGGTTCATGACTTGACCAAGTCACTCTATCTATAATTTTATCACTTTATTTCATGCTGATGTGATACATTTTCTTTATCTTGCCTATTTACACACCCTTCTACAATGTACAGAGGAGATGTCTGTACCTTGTTTTAAAGTTACATTATAAAATTACAGTACCAATAAATTTAGGGTAAGGGTCATACTACTCTCATGCTGCACAGTGAACTTTCATTGAAATCATATTGTATGTTCTTTGCAAAGGTTATTCATAGTAATACTCAGGTAATTTAATTGGTAATTTAATTAGATGGTACATGAGTAATTGCAGACATTTGCCACATGAGGGCACTTGAGGACTGTATATGTAATTATGAGAAACTGGTGGAAGTAGTTAAGCCGCAGTCTGATCTCAGATATATGGGTGCAGTTCTAAGTGAACTCAACAGGAGTTGCACTTACATACCTGAGGAAGATTCAGGCCCTATTTTATTTTTTATTTTTTGGTCTTGTTTAGTTCTATCACTGGCTTCTAATTTCTGTAATATGAGCAATTTTCAAGACCTAATTCTGTTCAGAAGTTAACAGTGTTAACTTTTTCCCCCCCATCAGGTAACTGGAGTGGTTGGCAGAGCAGAGCTTTTATCATCTATCTTTTTTCTAGCTGCTTTTTTGTCATACACCAAATCTAAAGGGCCAGACAATACCATAGGTAAATACCTAACATCATATATACATAACTGTTTTGATTTTTCTATATTGGTTTCAGGTAGTAAAATATAAACATAAATATTCTGATTAACCAGTTAGTCTTAAAGAAAGTCTCATTAATTCAGACTACTGGTGCCTTGGTAATAACATAAATAATACTTGGTACTATAAAGTGCCTTTCATATGAGGACTTCTGAGTGCTTTACAATCATTAACTAAACCGTACAACTCTCTAGTAAAAAGGATTCCTATCATTTTCATTTTTATAGAGGAGAGTGTACTGGTGTACATAGGCTAATTGACTCTCCGAAGTCAGTGACAGATTTGGAAGTAGAACTTAGGAGTTAAGAACCAGTCCCCTGTTCTAACGGCTGCAACACTTGGAAATTTATGAAAATATTGCTTAGAGTGGTGGTTTCCAACCTTTTTTCCTTTGCAGTCCCCTAAAAAATTTCAAATAGAAATGCAGACCCTTCTGGAAATCTTAGGAAGTGGGGTCCACAGATCACAAGTTGAAAACCATTGGCTTAGAGATACAGGCATAAAAAGAAATTTTTGGAAAGCTAGTAAAAATTTTCTTTTCATTTTCCTATTTGGAATATTTATACAAGTCTTCACACCTTTTTATCACATATTTCAGCTTCAAAGAGACGACTGAGAAACTGATAAGGTACTTAATGTAAAGCGAGGCAAAAACAGAACAGGTGGTAAATGTGTAGATAAACTGCAACCTAATAGGGATCTTGCTGAAACACTGGCAAGTGAAAACTGTAGATAGTTAACTTTAATTAGTCAAATTATGTTGTTCACATGGTTGTCCTGTAAAATAGTGTGTTTTTATAATGTCTGTCCTTTTATGTTGCAGTGTGGACTCCAATTGCAGTGACAGTGTGTCTAGTAGCCGTTGCAACATTATGCAAAGAACAAGGAATAACAGTGGTGGGGATATGCTGTGTCTATGAAGTATTTATAGCTCAAGGGGTAAGTTTATTGTAAAAATTTGCATTGTAACTATTTCCTTTGTCAAGCAGATCTGCAGTATTTTTGTAAGAGTTTTAAATAACCATCACATTCTTGTGCGCTGAGTATTTTGTCTGCTGAAGCAAACTGTATCTTTGTGATCTTGGAAAAAAAATGCATGTTCCCTCAATGTATCATGTAAATACCTACTAACACAGGTTCTTTTGTATGCAGACAAAGATATTAGCAAAAATGGAAATATGTTAAAATTTGACATCTCTTTAATTTGAATACAGACTGATGCTTGCAAAGGCCAAAACTATGTATATAATGTAGTTAAAGTGAAGGGCACATAAAATTGATTTACCGTTTAATTTAATTTAATTTTCTTTTAATTTCTTTACATGAAATTAGAGAAGGTGCTTTCAATGGAAACTTTTCCATCAGATGTTAATGAACTACCAAGTGTTCTGGAGTATCACATTTGAATCAATTAGCATTTAGATTTTTGTGAAATCTCATCCTTCTGTAAAGGCTCTAAAGTCAGTTTCTAAATAAAATATATTTTAAAATGTAAGGTTTCATTTTATCCCTTGACAGTTAAAATTTAACTGTCCATAATTTAATATTAACTTTCCTTTGTCAAGAGAGGGTGATATTCCTAGCAATTAAAATAGTGTTTTTTCTTAACATATCTTTCAGTATTATACTTTCTATAGTTTAAATATATGTAATTTTAAGAAATTTTATTTTTAGAAGTTATGTGCCAAAACTGCAAAAATATTGGCCAAAATAAAAAGAAATTGTCAGTCACAAGCATTCAAGGCTACATTTTCAACTTTGTGCCTGCAAAATTTTGCATGTGTGTTTTGTATATGCAGTTTATGCATGTGTCTTGACTTGTTCCTACCTTAGAAATTTTGGTCTAGAATTTCTATACTAATCCAGTAGTATTTCTTTATACAGTGGATGCCACTTAATAGCAAGCCTGATTTTTAACAACTTCTTTAACAGCATTTTTCCAGGAACCCATCCCATGCCATTGACGTTAATGTTAATATAGGTTAATGAGATTCAGATATTGGCAATGGCATGCTTTTTGAAAACTTTTTGAAAAAAAAGCCCTCCCTGCAGGCAGGCTTGTTGGGGTGCAGCCAGGGAACACACATCCTAGCACTTCTTTCCTTGGCTGCAGCCCTGCAAACTTTCTTGCTCACAGGGATCACACAGGAGGCAATGGGCTGTGGCACCCACATTCCTTGCCCAAAGCAGAAACCCTGCCAGAATCCTGGGGTTGCGGACTGGGTGAGGAGGCAGTGGACAAGATGGTTGCAGGGAGGGTGGGTCTGCAGCCTGGATGCCAGGGCTTTTCACAGGGCACTTGGGGCTCAAAGCTCAACAGTACCTCTCCCCACTGCTGTCCTGCACTGGCTGGCCCACAGCCTCCCCTCCTTGTGGAAAGTGCTAGGCTGCAGACCCCTGTCATGCTGCTGCCTTGCCCCCAGACAGGTTTGCGGGGCTGCAGCCATGAAAGGCACCTCACAGTGCTTCATTACTACAGATCTTCACACACCTGCGTTCACTTATGGGTAACTGCTAGATAATTGCAACAATTTGCTGGCAACCAAGGGGTTGCTAATAAGCAGAATCTACTGTATTTTCCTTATTTTGTCATTACAAAGTCATGGGTGATCCTCATATGCCCTATTGGAGCGCAGTGTGGCACTGCAGATGTGCTCCACCTTAATTTCCCCAGCTGGGATAGCAATAGATTCACTCTAACAGCCCAGAGCCAGGAGAAGCCAACATCATAACAAAACAGCATGTCCCCTTTTAATAAGGGTTGAGGACAGAAGCAATTACAATACACAATTCATAAGGTCTTCACCTCAGGGCCCTGGTTCAGAGCTAGCTCCCTATATAAAAGTCCACAAAACAAAGACTCTGAGTTTGGTTAGGCTGATCTCCTAGATCAGGGGTGGGCAAACTTTTTGGCCCATGGGCCACATCTGGGTGTGGAAATTGTATAGTGCACCATGAATGCTTGCAAAATCGGGGTTTGGAATGTGGGAGGGGGTGAGGGCTCCGGCTGGGGGTCACAGGCTCTGGTGGGACTGAGGGGTAGAGGATGCAGGAGGGTGCACTATGCTGGGACCAAGGGGTTCAGAGGGTTGGAGGGGGATCATGGTTGGGGCGTAGGAAGGGGGTCGGGTGCAGGCTCCAGGTGGTGCTTACCTCAAGCAGCGGCATGTCCCCCCTCTGGTTCCTACGCAGAGGCAATGCCAGGAAGCTCTGCATGCTGCCCCATCCACAACTGCTGCCCCTGCAGCTCCCATTGGCCATGGTTCCCAGCTGCCCCATGCATAGGAGCCGGAGCAGGGACATGCCTCTGCTTTGGGGAGCCATGCGAAGCCACAACACACATGGAGGAGGGCAAGCCCCGGACCCTGCTCCGAAAACATCGAAGTTCTGATTGTGGCCCCCAGGCAGTAGTTTGCCCACCCCATCCTAGATCGTGAAAGAGAAACTAAGCTCGGCCTGGCTTCTACTGCCCTTTGTCCTATTCAATTTTCTGTTCCTGTATAAACAGCCTAGCTGTAGGGGCAGGGCCTTCTTAATTATATAGCAAGCTATCCACGACTGTCCCTTAAGGAAGCAGTATATTTTTTCAGTCTATAAAAGTTTTTATTGAAACCCAATACAAAAATCTTACACTCAAAGTAAGGGAATGCTCACACAGCCTTAATTCTATCCACTTGCATATACACATTACAATAGTCTAGTTATAATCCATATTATTTTTTAAATAATAAAATAGAATATACGGATTTTTTTTTCTATAATCTTATACCTTGATGAAACATCTTGGAGCATACTGTTTTATGCCTGAATTCATTGAAGTTTATATGAAAAATATACAATATACAGAGTTTATTTTATATCTGTTTATGCAACAATGTATTAGTGAGAATTTGTTGACATATGTGGGCCATCTGAATTCATTGCTAAGTTTTATAGTTAATTGCCTAAGCCCTTGAATTGCACCGAAAGAAAGCTAGCTGCTTTTTGAAAAGAAAATGTATACTCATAGCGCATAGCTGCTGGTAAAATTAATAAATTTCATAAAGAGAAGAAAACTCCTTATTGAAAGTTTGTCAACAAAAATGTATGGGACTGTTATGACAGTGAAAATAGTGTTAATGTAAAAGAACAAAAAAAAGTATCTAAAATTGTCATAAAAATTCTGTTTGAGAATGGTGTCATCATGTAATATGACTGTCTATATGCATGATACCTTAACGTTTGGTATTTTTTTTTTACTTTGGGGATTGATTTTTTTTAAAGAGAACACAAAAAGGAATTTCATTCCTTTAGAACTTAAAAGCTTTGCTGTCTTGACAAAAAAACTACTGTGTGTGTTGTTTTTTAACTTCATCTGAAACTGACTAGACACCTGTGGAATGTTCCATACATCTTCATTAGTTAGTTGTTAGCCTCAGTGAGGCCTACTTCTGTGTAATATTACAAGCTGTTTGGCTTTGCAAGAATTTTTTCATCATGAGAGGAAAGTGTTTCTCCCCCTTCACTCTCTCACACATTTTTGTATACAAAAACAGAGGAAATATTTTTCCTCTCATTTATTTAAAATAAAAAAAGGTTACTTTGAGCAGAGACAAACCATGTGAAAAACACTTGGATGCTTTTGTTAAAAATATTAAAGCTTTCAAAAGTTGTTAGTTACTGGTCCTAGCCTAAACCTTAACTTTAGCAGGCACTGACAGTCTCCCTAGAATAAAGTTCATATTGGTAAAGTATAGTGAATGTGATTAAACATGACTGCACTGTCTGGTAACATACATCATGTTCTGTTTTCTAGTATACTTTGCCTATGCTGTTGGATGCTGCCATGCAGATTCTCCGAGGGAAATGGAGCATTCCTTATTCTATGCTCCAAACGCTATTAAAGCTTATTGTTCTGATGTTCAGTACACTGCTCCTTGTTGTAGTCAGAGTCCAGGTTATTCAGTCTCAGCTTCCAGTGTTTACCAGGTAAAAAACAAAAATTTAATTCAATGGGAAAGTGTTTTTTTTAATTATTTTAAAAGATAGTAATAAATCAAACTGACCTCATTAAGTCACAATTAAAAATGGCTACAAAATACTTTAGGTAGTATTTAGATTTAACTTATTTTAATATTATCTTGGAATTCTCATACAGTCTTATATTTATCTGTGATAAACCACCTATTATGTTACAGCAATAACTACAGTTGTTGAGCACCAGTTAAATAGCAGTGGCCAGTGAGCACTCATTGAATGGTAAGAACCTTTGATCACTGGTGTATTCAGACTAGTAGGCAGAAGGTGAAAGCCTTCATTAATGAAGCATTTTCACTATATATAGTAGCAATGTGTATCTAATAAACATCACACACAAATAATTTAGTGTTTACAGTAAGTAAAACTGCAGTCCTTCACTTCTAATACCACTCTCCAGATGCATGTCTGATTATCAAGCATCAGTATTTGGAATGTATAAAGCCTCCTGTATCTTCTGAAATAGCTAGACAAAGAAATTATTTCATGTTTAGATGAGAAACTATATTTAGTAATGCATTTATTAAAAGAATAAGGTAATAAAAGCTGTGGTTTCATTTGAGAACTCAATATGGAGTAATCTGAATAAATTAAATGATTAAAAATATTTAAAATCTAATTTTCACTGTTTAGGCTGCATCTTTGTATATCAGATCTGATCCTCCAAGTGCTTAGCCCACATGCTTAATTTTAACCTCAGTGGGATTGTTCGCATGTTCAATATTAAACACATTAGTCCCATCTTGATGGAAAAAAATGGGTGCATTAGCATATGGTGACTGAAAAGCCCCATTAGGATGCAAGCTAACACATTTGAAGCACTGTTAGCTGGTTGTGTTTTAGTCTAGGTTTATAATATTGTGTAAGTACATATTTATCAGCAGCTATCACTACTTCAAACATATTAGCCTCCACTTTCTTATTTCATACTAATTTGCCTGTATTTAGACTGCAAACTTGAGTTTTTCTCTTGTAAACGTGTTAGTCAATGTACTAATATTTCAGTTTGAAAAGAAACAGTTCAAAACTACATGTACTGTTGCAGTCAAAACAAAATAATGAAAATAATGCTGTTTAGTGAAACCTGAGATACTTGTCACTCATTATATAGATGCCATTCTTCAAGATACTGGTTCTTTATTGTGGCCAGACTTTAGAAGACACATACCCTTTACTATTAATTTCATTGCTGTTACTATTCATAAATTTGGAATTTTGTGTCATTCTTGTGAGTGATATGTAAATGTAGTATACTAGCATTTTCCCTTGGAAATTAGGTCTGAATACTTAATTATGGCCAAAGACTGTTCACAACAAGGGTTTTAAAAGTAGTCTCTGTACACCCTCCGTGCTAAACTGGTTGTGTAGCATCTCAGCCCTCTGAAGAAACTTAGAGCAACCTCAGGCCTGCTCTAACTTATGCCATCTGCCAATGGTCCTCAGGAGCTGATATGGCAAGTGTTTACGGAAGCCCCAGCCAATTCACCTTTCCATAGCCATGCACATTATAAATGCAACAAAGATAAGATGGCTTGGTAGTTCCTAATCCATCTTGATCCTGCTGCAGGAGTCCCCCACATAAGAGATGTTTTAGGTCCAGCATCTGGCAGTGGTGTTGTGCAAAGTGACTGCATTGCAGTGCGAGGTTTAAGCTGTAACTTTTTTTCAACTAAAAGGTCCTTTTCTTTTTCTTCTCTTCCTGCTTAGGTTTGATAACCCAGCTGCTGTAAGTCCATCTCCTGCAAGGCAGCTGACTTTCAACTACCTCCTCCCTGTAAATGCTTGGCTTCTTCTAAATCCCTCAGAGCTATGCTGTGATTGGACAATGGGAACTATTCCACTTGTGGAGTCTTTCCTAGATATAAGAAATATTGCCACCATTACGTTTTTTTGCTTTTTGGGATCTTTGATTGTCTTCAGTCTCCGATACCCTGGGGATTCCTCCAAGACTGTATTGATGGTAGGAATAATGCATGTTTTTAGTCTTTTTAGTTACAGTGAAGTAGCCTATTCTGAAAGTATAGGTTCACTTAGCTGTTCCTTACATCAATTTCATCATCATTTTTAAGAAATAAAAGGCTTTCCCTGGTAAGGAATCTTGAACATTGAGACTCCATAGTTCCAGAGAAAATAATCAAGTTCAGAGGAAAAAAAGGATTAATAGAATTTTCACCACAAATAGTCAGTTAAATAGTGCTAGCTTATTTTAAAGAGGCCTTTTTATTTCTAGTGTTTAAAATGTCTGCTTCACTGATTGAAACATCTCTTTTTATAATAGAATGTTCACTGCAAGTCTCCGCATGTATCACAGCTACATACACATGTTTTTTAATCCTTTTAGCTGTTAGATTTCATGCCAGAGAATCAGTGTCAAAGTGCCTGAAGCCCAGTTTACCAGAAAATGGGGATGCATTACTATATATTAGATACAATTATCCCTCAAATACTGTAACATGTAAACCAGGGGTTGGCACTTTCAGAAGTGGTGTGCCGAGTCTTCATTTATTCACTCTGATTTAAGGTTTTGCGTGCCAGTAATACGTTAACGTTTTTAGAAGGTCTCTTTCTATAAGTCTATAATATATGTAAACAAACTGTTGTGTGTAAAGTAAATAGTTTTTCAAATGTTTAAGAAGCTTCATTTAAAATTAAATTAAAATTCAGAGCCCCCTAAACCGATGGCCAGGACCTGGGCAGTGTGAGTGCCACTGAAAATCAGCTCGCATACCGCCTTTGGCATGCATGCCATAGGTTGCCTACCCCTGATGTAAACAATACTGTAGGTCAGAAAATTTCTTCTAATCTGTTCTCTTTATGGATACTAGTACAGTGAACTTGTAGGCTGGATGTAGGTGGTCCGGCTAACCTGAAGAAACATTGACTTATGTGTCTTCTAGAATATTCCATTTGCAAACTTTGATCAAAATAGCTGCTACCATGCAACTTTCTTTTCCTCCTAGATGTTTACCTATTAAGAAAAATCACACAAGTCATTAAGTAAAATGGGCAATCCCAATCTTTATCCAGTGAGGCCAATTGCAATGTACATCTACTTTGTACTGATGTATAAAAATCTACAGTATATTTATGCATCTGTATCATAGCTAATACTGTAGGTGGAAAAATATTGTGCCCATCTGGTAGAGTAAATGTGTGAGAAAGCGCTTATTTAAATAAACTAGGTAAGCTTATTATCTAAATAAACTAGGTAAGCTATAAATGCTGCCTAATAAAGGTATAAGACAGCTGCTGTCTAGATATCTTAATTGTTACTTTAGAAAAAGATTTCTAAATCACTCACCAAAAGCCTTTTAACTAATAGGCTCGTTTTGAAATAAAGACTCAATGACTTCCAAGTGTGCCTTGTTCTTAGCTAATCGATATAAGGTGTTTTCTTCAGTTAAAAGTTTTGTTGCTTTAATTTATCCAGCATAGTTAAAATGGCAGACACCCTCTTTAACTTGCACACCAGTGTAGAACACAGTTTTATACTGGTGTAAAAGTGTTTAAACCTATATAGCTCATTCTGATTCCACAATGAAAAATAAGCTGTATAGTATCTTATACCTGTAGAACTGTGCCCACACTTGGTGTTTACCAGTGTAAGTGTATCAGGAAAAAATCCTGCCTTTTGACTCACATATTTGTTCTGGTAAAATGTAAGTGTAGACTGTGTCTTCATTGTCAACAATGGGGCCCCATCTATTATCTAAAGAAAATTTTTGATATGACTTTTTATTTTCCTCTTTATTTTGAACTAATTTTTTTACCTCTGCATTTTTACAACACGTTGCTTGCTTATATAGTGCTTGCTAATCTACTATCCACAAGATAGGGAGTTAAAATAGGATCCCAAAGCCACTTTCTAATTGGGTATACTACATGCTTTGGTGTAGAATTAGTAGTTAAGCCATCAGACCTAACTGCAAATAGTACAGTAATTATCTAATTGCAGATATTATTGTTCACTAAATCAAGGCAGAAAATGCCATCACAGCTCCTGGTACTGAAAACTGCCAGAAAACCGTACTGACTGACTCAGTTTTAGCTGAGTTTCTGTTGACTTTATCTGTTTTGGTCTCATAATTAAACCAAAGTATTTATAATCTGTAATTCAAGCTATTCTGATGCCAGATATTTTTAATTTATGATTTAGTGTTATATTTTCTAAGATGACTACTTTGTAATAGTAAGTGAATGGCTGTGGCAACTTCCATTGAATTAGGTGAATTAGTTTTTTGACATAATTTTTTTTCCCACCTTTTAGTTTGGTTACATCTCTCAGTAACCAAAGAGAGCTGTAGTTAAGGTGGCACTTTGTGCTCTAAAAAGCTTATGCTAATATATTCATCTTAGGTGTTTCCATGTGTTCATCACTGCTGTATCTAACAGATTTTAATTAAATGATTATATCTGATTTTAATGTACTTTCCCTATGTACTTGATATGGACTGGAAAAACAGGTTACAGTATATGGTTAAGCAACAATTTTTTCTTCATCCCACAACTTGGTATTAGATTGATCATTTTGAAGTGCAGTTCTGCTCCATGATAAGTCCCTGCGAATGTGACACCTGATTACTTAGTGAATTAGCTCCATGTGTGTTCACTCCATATCCATTTGGTTTAGTGACAAAAATAAGTTTACTGCTTGTTACTCTTGTCAGCACTTCAGAACTACAACAGTGGAGAGAGCAAGCTAGATTTTTTTTTGCTCCTTGTGCATCACCAACAGAGGAACCTAAGGAATTAAGTGGCCAGATCCCACTGAAATTTGGGTGCCTACCTCCTTTAGGCTCCTTTGAAAATCCTGTTGAGAATTCTTTACTAACACTCAATGAGTTACACTTGAGCAAGCCCATTGCAGCTGGCACTGAGGGCACATTTTGGTCTACAGATGGTGCATGAGAAGAAAAGAACCCACCTCATCACTTGGATCCCAGGTGGAGTTGGCTAGTCTGCCAGTTGGGTGGCGAATTATAAAAAGACATTAACTGTGCTCATTTTACATGTACCATATTAAATGTGGAATCCCACAATGCCATTTTACAGACCCTTTTCAGAATAGAACAACATCTTAAAAGAAAGCTGCCATTTTTGCTTGATATAAGCAGTCTGAAAATCCTGTTCTTGGAAATAAGTCTCCAGAGTCCATGCCAGTATGTACAACTGGGTGCTATGATCTCTGTAATAAAGCTTAGCGCCTTTCAAGTCATTTTGGTCGTTCTTGTTCCAAATTTCCTTTTGACCTTTTTAACTAGTAACTCAAGCTGTTGACTTTAGGTAGGAGACTGTCATTCAGAATCCTTCTTTCTGAAGTGCCTGAAAGCAATTATAGATGGTGCAGCAGTATGTACATCCAATTCTGGCTGCCTTATACAGATTAATTGATATACTATAGAAAACATAAAGTAAAGTTGGTTACACAGCTTTTTATTAACTTAGTATGAAAGATATCCTTAAACTGATCCCAAATATTACAAAAAGAAAACTGAACACAGCTCAACTTATACTGCTATTGAACACAATTGGTGAACTGTTGGGGCATTTAAATAGCTCTTAATATCAATGAGATATCGTATTCTTGCCCTGTTCTGCTTGTTAGTGCTGTTCTTGTAGTACTTTCTGACCATGTTAACTCTGAGCATCATTTTTGCCCTAGACCAGGGGCAGGCAAACTTTTTGGCCTGAGGACTGCATCAGGTTTTGGAAATTGGGGGGGGCCTAGCCTCCCCCATCCACCCATCCTCCCCTTCTGGCCTCCTGATGGCCCCCCTGGACTCCTGGCTCATCCAACCCCCCGTTCTTCCTGACTTCCCCCCTGGGACTCCTGCCCCATCCACCCTCCCTGCTCACTGGCCCCTGACTGCCCTGTGCCACCCCATCCAACCCTCCCCTTCTTCCTGAGTGCGCTCCAGGGACCCCTGCCCCATCCAACCACCCCTTCTCCCTGTCCCCTGACTGCCCTGGAACCCCCGCCCCTGACTGCTCGCTGCCCCATCCAACCCCTCCTCTCATTCCTGACTGCCCCCTGGAACCCCTGCCCCATCCAACCACCGCTGCCCCCTGCCACCCCATCCAATCTCCCTTCTTTCCTGACTGCCCTCCCCAGGACCTCTGCCCCCATTCAACCCCTATTTCCCACCCTGACCCCTATCCAAACCCCTGACCACCACCCTGAACTCACCTGCCCTCTATCCAATCCCCCTTGGAAACCCTTACCACACTGCTTGGAGCACCAGTGGTTGTTGTCACTGCAGCCGCGCTGCCCGGTTGGAGCCCGCCACACACCGTGCAGCACAGAGCACCGGGTCAGGCCGGGAACTGCAGCTGCACTGCTCTGGGAGCTCGCCACCCAGAGTATTGCATCGGTGGCACAGTGAGCTGAGGCTGCAGGGGAGGAGGAACAGCAGGGGAAGTGCTGAGGGCGAGCCTCCCGGACCAGGAGCTCAGGGGCTGGGCAGAACGGTCCTGTGGGCTAGATGTGGCCCACGGGCCATAGTTTGCCCACCTCTGCCCTAGACCCTTTATATTAAAAAAAAAAAAAAAAAAAAAAAAAAACACAATTCCATCCTGGGCCATTACCAAAAAGTCACTATGATATAGGGGACCAGTGACAGTTCTTGTGTCCAGCACTACTAAAGCAATGGTTCCCAACTTCACATTGCCCGTGACTATGAATTGGTACCTAAATTAACTTCGATAAAGAGTACACACCTTTTTTAAAGGAAATTGTCCACTTTCTTCTCTGAGTTCCCAATGAGTAGTAATATCTGACATTCTTTCCTACTACCACATCTTTGGAGAGTTGGTTCACCCTTCTAGTAAGGGAATTAATTGAAAAAGGGACTGGGACTGTGCCATAGTAGACTTGCAAAGATGAGTCTATTAATAATGTTATGTATCTCTTATTAAACTCAAGTGCCTTTTTCCAAATAAATTGGATTACACCCCCCATGCTTTACATATATATTTATTTTATCCTTCTGAAAGTTTTTCAGCAGATTACAAAAATGAACATGAAAAGTCAGTTAGGCTTAATATTAAGAAGTATGATTTTAGAGCAAAACAATTTTTTAAGTTCAGATCTAGGTTATTTCAATAAAACTACTAGCTGCTAGTGGTTAAGTGGCCATAAATATGGCAAAGTTTAATTTATAGCATGAAAGGGAAATTCAGGTTATATGGCTGTTTGCTAAAGATGCATCTATTACAGTATGAGAGTTAAAATATATCTATGGTAGCATAACTTAATTCCTATATGAAGCTATGTTTATTAATACTTACTGCAAATGTCAGTATTAATATTTGGTCAGGTTTATAAAATACCTTTCTTTTTCAACATGGACTTGTAAATTTACTGAACTGTCACATAAGTAGATTCTTGAAGATTTCCAGCCAGTTGGCTTCACTTGAGAGATTTATGCATCCAAAAAGCCCCAAGAAAAATGCGAAATGTAAGCAAATTTAGTTAAATCATTTTTTTTCAGGGCCTTCATGAAATCATTTCATGGATTTAGCTCTTGAGTGTTCCTAATAGTGTAATCAACGTAAAGTTAAATTAGGCCTTGTCTACTTGAGCTTTCTGATAAGTTACAAAATAGCTCCACCAGTATTAGCAATGCAGGAAGTGCTAGTGTAGCTTGGTTGAGGGCTTTTTATATGGTCACTTCTCTGGGAGTAGTATGATTCAATGGCAAAAATAGCAGCAGCCAATCTGCACTTGTGTTCCATTTGTACAGCTACCACTATGCAGTGGGAGAAATTGACAAAAAAATTTAGTGTAGAAACAGCCTCAGGATGGCTCAGGACTATGTGCAGGCTTGTCTAAACTCCTTCATAGTCTAGATGATGACATGGCCAGTTTCTGTTTTCAGGTCCACTGTATAATTGTGAGCTGTAGCAAATACAAATGCAATTGGTCGTAGTTTCAATAACAAAACCATTTTTATGGAACAAACATGCACTATTTTGACTTTATGGAGATATTTGGCATGCATTCACTCCATGTGTAATTGTAAAAGGTGTAAATTGGTTAAAATGCTTTTAAATTAAATTGCAATTTCCAAAACTTGTCTCTTTTTATCTGAATGTCAAATGTCTTCTTAAATATACTTGAATAAATGCATTTTTAAAACCAACACATATATTTTGTACTGTTAGTTTTGGAGTGAACATGTAGGTAAGAGTTGTGAGGGAAATATTTTAAAATGAACAAGAATGTTCACAATAATTATTTCACATACAGTACTTATTGATAATAGAAATTCAGCTAGTCACATGTTTAGGAATATGAATCCAAACATAACTGGGTCTAAATCAAGTTTAAAAGTACCATTAAAGTGTCATGAGAAGAGTTTCATTCTCTTCCTTTAAATATGACAAAAGCTCTGGGATGAATTCAAAGGGCTACATTATGGTTCAATAACCAATGCAACTGGATTCTAGAACTTCTCTGATAGAGCTGTTACATTATACAATTCAGAGTTTTGTGTAATGTATAAGAAAGATAATATTAAATCTTATTTCAAACCATTGACAAGTTCAAGGCAAATTAGGAAATTCAGTTATGGTTCTGATGTTCATATGTCATATACTAATCCACAGGTTTAACAGCACACAAGTAATATACCTGGAAATGGGGCAAAAAAGAATAGTTGTAAGAGCCATAATGCTGAAAATTCTGACTTTCTCATTACTGAAACGTGGTGATTTAGAACATAGGACCATCTCATGTCACTTTTTGTATGCAGAATTCCTCATTGAAATCAGTGGGAAATTCTTTAAAATAATGGTATAAAGTTGGTCCTGCTGTTTGGGGTTATTTGTCTTCTTTCCTATTGTTTTTCATGCAGTGTAAGAACCGTTGTTTTAAATAGATGTTAGCAGATGGATCTTTTTCCCCACTTCCAACTTGAAGGCAACCAAATAAGTTAATTGGTAAAGCTTCATAGTTATTAAGCAGAAATGGGTTCTTTCTCTTTGTAGACTAAAAATTACTTCCCATGTGAAAAATGTCCATTCTTAGTGTAACAGAGAAATTACACGTGATATTTGTTAAGTGATCTTTAGTCTTCTAATCTTCATAAGTATTGTTTAATTTTATTTTATTTTATTATTTTTCTATTCAGGTGGCAGGCACAATTTGTAACTCTAGTTTTGATTACTAGTTCGTGTTTGCTTTTGTTTTCTAGGCACTCTGTTTAATAGTGTTGCCATTCATTCCTGCATCAAACCTCTTTTTTCCTGTTGGGTTTGTAGTAGCAGAACGAGTGTTGTACGTCCCTAGCATGGGATTCTGCATTCTAATAGCACATGGGTGGAAAAGACTATCAAACAAAAGGTAGGTCAAAATTAGGGTTTTTTTTTGGGGGGGGGGGGGATGGGGGGTGTCATTCTATGAATACAGATAGTGGACAGAAACCAGGTACAATTAATTAATATCTGTAAAGTGCTTTGAGATTGTCTGATGGAAGTGCTATATAAATGTTAAGTATTACTACATATTTATCTATTTATTCATTATAAAATGAAGGTAGATAAGTGGCTCTGCAAACTGCTTCTAAAGAGCTCTAACCAGGTGTGTTTCTATCTTTGTATGTTATATCTGTTATTGCAGTCCAGGTTGCCTCTTGAACAAGGACTGCCAGTCAAGATGAATTATATGGCAGTTTTGTGATGTTAACAAATGTCCACAAGGGACTTGAAGAGGTCCTCAAACATATTGTCAGGCTATCCTGGAAAAAGGACAGGAGTGGTTTAATTAGGCCACAACTTCATTATTAACTGTCTGGGAGTACCTGGCAGATAACAGTGTAGGTAATTCCATGACCATTTAAATATTTACTGGGGGGCTTCCATCAGTCCCCCCACCTTTTCCATCCTGGTCCCCAGCCAACCTGCTGCTGCGACCCTACCATCCCCCTATTCCCTCAAATGAGGGTTAAGGTGAGGCTATAATGGGGGGGATTGGCTCTGTGCTATACCAGTTATAGGAGCCCAAACCCTCTGTATTTCCATCCTTTTAACAAACACCTTTAAATTCTTTATCAAACTATCTGAGCACTGTATCCTTTGCCTATGGAGTACCTGCACTGGACAGACACCCCTTAGAATTGAGGTGCAACCTCATAGACTAACACCTCTTTCTTGCTCACCCCAAATAAGCTCCCCCTTTCTCCCTGGAACCCACTGTGGGGAACGTGGAAAAAACCCCACTCTGCCTTGGTTAATCTGGCAGTGAGGGGGAAATTCCTTCACAGCCCCTTGCGAAAGCAGCATCTACCACAGGGCCCACAGCGGATACTGACCAAACCTAGTATTTCACCACTTTCAAGGGTAGGTGCTGCTCCACTTGTTCCAGAGGAGAGGGCTTCCCACACCTAGCTCGTACCTATGTACTCTTTCCCCCATCTTCTGGTCACCGGAGGAGAAGGGCAAGTTAGCCTCCTTACACTGATATGCTCTGCAGCTACAGCAATATCCTTGCCTCTGCCCTTAAAAACTTATACCCTTTTTCCCCAACAAGTCAGACAATGCACCCCCTGCCCTCCCTGCTTAAGGTGTGGTGCAGTAATTTTCACTTGTATCCAAAATGTTATTTGGACTTACAGTGTCATTGCTTTAAAATGTGTTTATTTGGCTCTTGTAGATTCTTGCAATGAGAGAGCCGTGAAATTCCACCTTTCTGCTATTTTTAGGTGGTAATGGGTCTTTTGATTTATCACAGTGGGAAAAAAAGCAAATTTTGAATAGGGAGGAGCATATTTACTCATTTTGCTTATGTTGAAATCTGCCTTGTTTCTGTTAAAAAAAAAAAAAAATTATCACCAGTCAGAGGAACCAATGACATCTTGAAAACTGTGTCTCAGATTAAGGGACTGTTTGTAATTTTAAAATTACTTTTGTATTAAATATACTTCTTGAACTAAAACTTAGAGGTAAAAGAAGCTACTTTTGTTAGTATATGTGTAGGATGAACGTAGATCCCATGCCATTATCACAGGTGCTTTCAAAATGTTGTTCTGCCTTGTGTTAGTGTCTTGCTTTTAAAGTGTCTGCACTGCCCACATATGCAAAGGTGAAAGGCTAATGTACTTAATCCCATTGCATCACTTAATATTTCTGGTTCAAATATTACGAAACAATCTTTGAATTCTGCCACCACCTTCGCAGAGGAATATTTGGGTTTCTTTTCTGTTTCCCTGATTAATTCGCTATCTTTTATCTTGAGCGCTTTATTAGCTTTTAATGTTTTTTAATTCTTAGTGCCTTGCCACATCCGAATTGTAAAGATATTTTACAGTTGTTTAAGTGTAGAATAATTGGGTTAAAATTTGTTTTGAGATTGAATTTGGAAATGAAATCAAATGTTAAGAAAGGAAGGTAGTCCTTGCCTCCCTCTTTCTCCTGATCCACAAATTGTGAGCATGAAGGATTTGACTTGTTTAAGTTTCTATAATGTATTGGTGAAGGGCAAATTGGGAGGTGTTGTCATAAACAGATAGCTAAGGGTTAATGTCTCTTTCACCTGAAGCACCTGACCAGAAGACCAATCAGAAAACCGGATTTTTTCAACTTTGGGTGGAGGGAATTTTGTGTCTGAAGTCTTTGTTTTCTGGCTGCCTGCTTTCTCTGAGCTTTGGAGAAGTAGTTTCTACTTTCTAGTCTTCTGTTTCTAAGTGTAAGGACAAAGAGATCAGCTAGTAAGTTATATGGTTTCTTTTCTTTGGTATTTGCATGAATATAAATGCTGGAGTGCTTTGATTTGTATCCTTTTTGAATAAGGCTGTTTATTCAATATTCTTTTAAGCAATCGACCCTGTGTTGTGTCACTTTAATACAGAGAGAACATTTGTATGTATTTTTTTCTCTTTTTTTATATAAAGCTTTCTTTTAAGACCTGTTGGAGTTTTTCTTTACTTCAGGGAAATTGAGTCTGTACTCACCAGGGAATTGGTGGGAGGAAGAAATCAGGGGAGATCTGTGTGTATTGAATTGGCTAGCCTGATTTTGCATTCCCTCTGGGGGAATAGGAAAGTTCTTTTGTTTCCAGGATTGGGAACAGAGAGGGGGAGTCACTCTGTGTAGTTTCACAGAGCTTGTGTCTGGGTATCTCTCCAGGAGCACCTGGAAGGGGGAAGGGAAAAAGGATTATTTCCCTTTGTTGTGAGACTCAAGGGATTTGGGTCTTGGGATCCCCAGGGAAGGTTTTTCAGGGGGACCAGAGTGCCCCAAAACACTCTAATTTTTTGGGTGGTGGCAGCAAGTACCAGGTCCAAGCTGGTAGCTAAGCTTGGAGGTTTTCATGCTAACCCCCATATTTTTGACGCTAAGGTCCAAATCTGGGACTAAGGTTTGACATGGTGGCAGGGGGTGGGATATAGACAGAATCCAGAAGCCAGTAGGAATATTATATTTTTCTTTTCTCTGCTAAGGGCTTTTTAGCAGAGAGAAACAGTTTGGTTTTAAAAGGGAACCAGAGAGAATTTTTTTTTTTCTGCTCTCTCTGGCAGTTTGTGGCTTGCATGTTAAGCAAGAAGTCGTTAAGGTGCTATCACGAGTCTTTTGTCACACAATAGCACTCCCATTGAGAGTCATTACCAGCACTATATAAATGCAAATAAAGTGGTTTTTCAGGTTTACTTAACATTGAAGATTAGCTAAAGGCACTGTTGCTAGGCAGACTTCTGAACTGCAGGCTCTCTGTTGCCTCCTGAAGAGAAACACCAGAGGGCACCCCAACACAAGAAAACAGGAACCATGTCTACCAAGGCAAAAATTGAGGCCGAAGACCAATTCAAAGAAGCTGAACACTGGCGACAACTGGAGCTAAAAGAAAAGAAAGAAAAAAATACATACAAATGTTCTCTCTGTATTAAGGTGACACAACACATGGTCGATTGCTTAAAAGAATATTGAATAAACAGCCTTATTCAAAAAGGATACAAATCAAAGCACTCCAGCACTTATATTCATGCAAATACCAAAGAAAAGAAACCATATAACTTACTAGCTGATCTCTTTGTCCTTACACTTAGAAACAGAAGACTAGAAAGTAGAAACTACTTCTCCAAAGCTCAGAGAAAGCAGGCAGCCAGAAAACAAAGACTTCAGACGCAAAATTCCCTCCACCCAAAGTTGAAAAAATCCGGTTTTCTGATTGGTCCTCTGGTCAGGTGCTTCAGGTGAAAGAGACATTAACCCTTAGCTATCTGTTTATGACAGGTGTCTTTCAGGTTATAGAGGAATGGCTACTTTGAAAACCTATTCCTAGGGATAATTTACAGTGCAGATAGTCTTTCATCCTGTAACGTGAGTGGTGCTGTCAACTGAGTGTATGGTTCACTACTGAGCATTTCTTCATGAGTTTTATATTCTCTGTGATTTACCTTTTTTCAAAAGGTGTTAGTGTCAATAATTGTCTTTTCTTTAATAAAAAAATTATAAAAAAAATTTCTTTGAAACCAAATATTTTCTATTGCAGTGCAATATTCTTTATTTCAGGTTACATGCTAATGTTGCTGCTAAGTAGACCTAGCCTTTCTAAGCCTAATAATTAGTCCCATCTGTTTTTATATGAAAGAAACACAAATGTTTAATATTATTTTCCTTAGCATAGCTATACACTTTCTAAAGATTAAGCGCAAAGAAATATAAATTAAGAATTGGTTCTAAGGAGAATATGTTCAAACTTGACTTATACTTTATTTAAAGGACGAATACTATCACCTGTGTATATTTAACTGCATAGTTTATATAATCATATAAAATATATTTCAGTTTGCTGTATATTTTAAAATGTTGATTACTGGTTTAGTTTTGAGATGCAGAGCAAAGGATGGACAGTGGCAGCTTTGTTGTGCAGGGTCACCCCATAGACATTGCACAAACTTCCAGTCACACTTTCACAGCCCTAGCACTACAGTGACATGAGAGCAAATGCCCTATAAATGGACATAAGACTTCCCACTGTCTGATACCTGCTATCTGATCCCTGCTCACTATGTGCATAGGAAGGTCTCAGCACTCCCATGGCCTCCCAGGACCATTCACACAGGCACCTAGAGGGTCTTACGTAAAGAGAAAGGGTCCATTGTCTCAGGAAGGTGTGGGAATAATGTATCTTTTTGAAAAGAGAACTAATGATGTCTGGGTAAAGAGGCAATGACTGATATATAAATAGAATAATAAGGCATGTGCCAATCACCATAGTTTTTCTGGCCTGTCTTCATAGGTCTGCACAATATCTAAAACATTTTAAATGCTACTGTACTATAAAAAAGCCTTTTGTTTTCATCATGCCCCCTAGAGAAGCAGCAGTCCCTGATTCTTATTCCAAAAATACAGCATGTTGGAAACAATTATTATAGAACATACAGTATAAGAAAACTGACAACAATGAGCTGCTACAAGTTGTTTACATTGACAAGGTTGCATAAGATAAGCATTTTAAAGCTTTCTTAAACCCAAACAATAGAAATGTATTTACCGAAGGTTACTGTGTCCTTACTAGTTTTTTCCCAGTGGGTTGGATTAGGATTTTCCATTATTTTCAGTTTCTAAAACTGATTAAAAAGAGCTAAAGATGCATTAAAACTTTCTTCCATTTAAGAAATTGTAGTTTACACTGTTATGTGCCACAGACTGTGAATTGTGAATAGACAAGTTGGTCCAGGAGACAACCTCTCCACTAAAATGACGTCCAAACTATGTAAAAGTTAGAGAAACTGTGCATTAAAAACTTGTTTAGGATGGTCCTGTATTAGACAAAGATGATGGAATAGATGACCTAGTACATGTTCTCAATATCTACTTTTTAAAAATACTTAAATAACTTTTTCATTTGACTTCAGGATCCCATTCACTGCCTTAATTTTGAATTCAACTTTTGAGAGTTTGTCATATGTAAGGACCTCCTACATTTTTACTTCAGTTGTAGAAAATTGTTGTGGATTATTGTAATAAACTTATTTATCAAGTGGACATTGTGACATTACAATTGATACCGTAAATAAAAGTTTGAGGCTAAATATTCTTTTCCTCAAAGTTCAGAGTTTAAATTAGCTACTAGTCTTCAATTGGAATAAATTACAATAGCAATTGCAAAATGTTGTTCTTCTTGCTTTAACTCACCAATGAGTACCGATGACAATTATATCAGTTCTCTGAAAGGAGGTAAAATATCCCCCTTAGCATAATATTGAAATTGTGTAGTGGTCAGTATTTTTACAGCTCTGGTTTTATTTTTTTGCTTGTTTGTTTAACAGTGTGCTGAGAAAGCTGTCCTGGATTTGTCTGTCTGTAGTGCTATTCACTCATGCCTTAAAAACACTGCACAGAAACTGGGATTGGGAATCAGAATACACCTTATTTATGTCAGCTTTAAAGGTATGGTGCTATGTTTCAAAGTGGCGTAGGGCAAGTGGATAATGGATCATTGGCTGCACTGGAAGAAGGACAGGAGATGCTAGATGTCGTTTAATTAAGCCACAATTTTATTCTTAAATGTCTGGGAGTACCCAGCAGATAAAAATGTTCAGTTCTTTCCATAATTGTTTCAGTAGATATACCTGGTAGGCTTCCATCAACCTCCTCCCCCCACCTTACCCAACCTGGTCTCCAGCCAACCTGCTGTTGGGACCTTGCCATCCCCCACCTCAAATGAGGTGGGGGGGGGCTTTAAAGAAGATAGGATTGGCTCCCTGCCATTCCAGTCATAGGAGCCACAACACCCCCACCCCCACCCCCTCTTCTTCTCCTTTAAAGATTACCTTGTTTAAATCCTTTGCCAGTCCATTTTTTCTGATCACTATCCATTCCATATGGAGTACCTGTACTGGACATCCACCCCACATTTACATAAGTGGTTGCAATGTTATAGCCTAACTCTCATTTCACGTTTACTCCAACTAAGCACCCTTGAATCTGCTGTGGGGAAGGTGGAAATATAAAAAACAGTTCTCCTTGGCCAGTCTGGCAGTGAGGGAAAAATTCTTCCCAACCCCCAAAGAAAGTAGCAACTAGTGCAGTGCCCTCAGTGGATTCTGACAAACCTCAATATTTCACCACTTCCATTGGAGCGAGAGTGGGCACTGCTCTGCCTGGTCCAGGAAAAAGAGGGCTTTTCCTGCACTGGCATGGACCTATATAGTTCCCCCTCTCTTTCAGTCACCTGGAGTGAGGATGAGTCAGTGTCCCAACACAGGCCTGGTGTGCAGCTGCAGCAGGAAGTCATTCCCTGGCTCTCTAGTCCTTAAAAGAATACACACATTTTTCCAGCAAGCGTGACAATAGCCCCCACTACTAACTGTGCAGTGAGACCATTTTAGCCAGTTTCTTCAAAATTCTAAGTGCAGTTGAGCATGATAATATTGGAGAATTGGTTTACAAGTTACATTGCGTCATGGCAATCCTTATGCCCAAAGAATTGCTTCTGAGAATGTTTTAAAACCAGTGTGTCATCTCACATTGGAATTAATGTGCAAAAAAATTTCTTGACTGTGAGTAAGCACAGTAAGCACACATTTGAAGGTATTATATAGCGTAGTTGATCATTTGGATGAACCCACAGATGCATTTATTCTCTTGAGAACCAAATCTTTGAAAAATTTGAACCCGTAAATAAGCCATCTTTGAATTAAAGGTGACATGGGGAAGTCTACTCTTGGATGCTCATTCCCCTTTAAGAATTGTAATACAGATTGGACCCTTTTTGGACTTTTATAAGGACTGAGTCTGGGAGAGCTTGGTAAAGAAAGATCCTGGGCAACAAGTTTACTTTAATTGCTGTAATTCTCCCAATCTGTGATTTGATATTCTTGTTACACAGTAGTTTCATGGAGTTTATATAACTTTCTAAATTATTTGCTTCTTTAAATATATTCATTATAGTTAAAAACACTAAGTGATGTATACTTGAAATTTAATATCTGCATGCCTTCCATGTTCAGGTAAATAAGAACAATGCCAAACTATGGAATAATGTGGGTCATGCTTTAGAAAATGAAAAGAACTTTGAAAGAGCTTTGAGATTCTTCATACAGGCCACACAAGTGCAACCAGGTAAAAGTTATTGATGAGTTTCATTTGCTCAAGTGCATTTCTTCTTAATAATTTGATACTGTAAAGGGATCTCTTTTTCTAGTCTATTCTAAGTGCACTGTTTCAAGAAATTACTTCTGCATTAATTATGTTTGTTACCATAACTGAACTTCAAATCGTGATATAATTAGTAGGTTGATTGCGGTACGATTATTCTCTGTAAGGAATGTAGACAAAATATTATCTTATTGTAAACTTTCCTGAGTAAAGTTTTGTGGATATTCAGAGATGCAGGGTTTTTAATCTCTTAAGAGGAATACAATCTAAGGCCTGGTCTACACTGCGCGTTTAAACCAATTTTAGCAGTGTTAAACTGATTTAACGCTGTACCCGTCCACACTACGAGGCCCTTTATATCGATATAAAGGGCTCTTTAAATCAGTTTCTGTACTCCTGCCCGACGAGAGGAGTAGCACTAAAATCGGTATTACCATATCGGATTAGGGTTAGCGTGGCCGCAAATCGACGGTATTGGCCTCCGGGCAGTATCCACAGTGCACCACTGTGACTGTTCTTGACAGCAATCTGAACTCGGATGCAGTGGCTAGGTATACAGGAAAAGCCCCGCGAACTTTTGAATTTCATTTCCTGTTTGGCCAGCTTGGAGCTCTGATCAGCACAGGTGACCACACAGAGCTCATCAGCACAGGTAGCAATGCAGTCTCCTGAGAACTGAAAAAGAGTTCCAGCATGGACCGCACGGGAGGTACTGGATCTGATCGCTATATGGGGGGAGGATTCAGTGCTAACAGAACTCCGTTCCAAAAGACGAAATGAAAAAAATATTTGAAAAAATTTCCAAGGCTGTGATGGAAAAAGGCCACACCAGGGACTCAGTGCAGTGCAGAGTGAAAGTTGAGCTCAGACAAGCCTACCAGAAAACCAGAGCAGCAAACAGAAAGTCTGGGTCAGGTCCAAAAACATGCCGCTTCTACGCTGAGCTGCATGCAATTTTAGGGGGCTGCGCCACCACTACCCCACCCCTGTCTGTGGATTCCGAGGTGGGGGTTGTAATCTCAACCATGGCTGAGGATTCTGCGGAGGGGGAAGATGAGGAGGCGGAGGAAGAGGAGGATAACCTTGCAGCGAGCACACAGCACTCCGTTAGCCCCAACAGCCAGGAGCTTTTTGTGACCCAGACGGAATTACCCTCCCAGCCCTCCCAAACCACTAGCCCAGACAGTGAAGCCATGGAAGCGACCTCTGGTGAGTGTACCTTTGTAAATATAAAACATGGTTTAAAAGCAAGCATTTTTTAATGATTGATTTGCCATCAGGGGTTGGGATGCATTCGCGGCCAGTAAAGTTACTGGAAAAGTTTAACATGTCTGGGGTTGGAGTGGAAATCCTCCAGGGACATCTCCATGAAGCGCTCCTGGAGGTACTCCAAAAGCCTTTGCAGAGGGTTTCTGGGCAAGGCAGCTTTGTTCCGTCCACCATGGTATGACACTTTACCACGCCATGCACGTAGCAAGTAATCGGGTATCATTGCATGACAAAGCCTAGCTGCGTATGGTCCCGGTGATTGCTGGCATTCAAGAAACATCCGTTTTTTATCTCGCTCTGTTATCCTCAGCAGAGTGATATCGTTCATGGTAACCTGGTTGAAATTCAGGAATTGAATTAAGGGGACAGAGCTGGCCATTTTCCTCCTGGGCTGTTGCTTAAAAGAAATCCTTCCTTGCACGTAGCCAAGCGGGGGGAGGGGAGGAAGGATAGCACTGAGCTTTTTTGCGTTTGGCTAGCAGGAATCTTCCCAGCTACCGGCCACGCGGTGGGGG
Source organism: Gopherus evgoodei (assembly GCF_007399415.2). Taxonomy (NCBI): domain Eukaryota; kingdom Metazoa; phylum Chordata; order Testudines; family Testudinidae; genus Gopherus; species Gopherus evgoodei. The sequence continues at coordinate 286,272,614 of NC_044322.1, read as the reverse complement.
GGGAAGGCGGGTGATTAGCAGTGATCTTCCATGATACCAGCCATGCAGGGGGAGGAGGGGTAAAGCAATCATCCTAGAGAATTGGATGGGGGGGTTGGCTTCCGCTGCTGCATGTTAACAGGAAAGAAGCATCAGAGGGCACTGTGTATATGAAGGCTGGAGAAGCCGAAAGACAGTGGCTTACCATGGCCGCATGCAAACTGAATTCTGATGCCCGGACCTGCGTCTGTGAGATTTGTAACACCAGAGCCGCAGGCACTCAATATTAAGATGCAAAATGTGACCTTGTAGTGAAATCACATGTGCTATGTAAGGTGAATAGTGTTCACTGTGAAAGAGTATAACCATTGTTCTGTAAAATGTATCTTTTTAAATACTTCTCTCCCTTTTTTTCCCTCCCTCATGCAGCTGCACATTTTTCAAGCCTCCCTACTCCATCCCGAAGGCTATCTCAGATAAGGCAGAGGAAAAAGAAGACGCGAGACGAAATGTTCTCAGAAATCATGGAAGTAACCCACAATGAAAGAGCTCATCTGAATGAGTGGAAGGATGTGGTATCAAATTACAGGAAAGATGCCAGTGAACATGAGGACAGGAGGGACGCTCGAGATCAGAGGTGGCGGCAGGAAGATCAGTGGTGGCGAGATGCAACGCTGGAGCTGCTGCGTGATCAAACTGATATCCCCCGACGTCTGGTGGATCTTCAGGAAGAGCAGCGGGGTCACAGAGTGCTGCTGCAGTCCCTGTGTAACCACCCTCACCACTCACCATGTTCCATATCTTCCTCACCCAGACATGTAAGAACGCGTGGGGGAAGGCTTCGTGCACCAGCCCACTCCACCCCCGTGGACAGTCCAACCAAAAGGCTGTCATTACATTGAAATGTGTTTAATGGCCTTTTCCTTCCCTCCTATCCTCCTACCAAACCACACCCGGGATACCTTGTCAGTTCTCTGCCTCTTTTTATAATTACTTTTCAATAAAGAATACATGATTTCCTTAAGCAAGCTGTAATCGAATGGAGAGAGTGGGTTGCTTACATGGAAGGAGTCAATAAAGGGGGGGGGGGTCATGAAGGGGAAACAAACACAGCAGTCACACCGTACCATGGCCCATGATGAAACTCGTTTTCAAAGCTTCTCTGATGCGCACCGCTTCGTGGTGTGCTCTTCTAATCACCCTGGTGTCTGGCTGCGTGTAATCAGTGGCCAGGTGATTTTCCTCAGCCTCCCACCCCGTCATAAAGGTCTCCCCCTTACTCTCACAGAGATTGTGGAGCACACAGCAAGCAGCAATAACAAAGGGGACATTGGTTTGGCTGAGGTCTGAGCGAGTCAGTAATGTGCGCCAGCGTGCCTTTAAACGGCCAAATGCACATTCTACCACCATCCTGCACTTGCTCAGCCTGTAGTTGAACAGCTCCTGACCACTGTCCAGGCTGCCTGTGTATGGCTTCATGAGCCATGGCATCAAGGGGTAGGCTGGGTCACCCAGGATAACGACAGGCATTTCAACATTCCCAACTGTTATTTTCTGGTCTGGGAAGTAATTCCCTTGCTGCAGCAGTTTAAACAGAGCAGTGCTTCTGAAGATGTGAGCATCATGAACCCTTCCTGGCCATCCCCCGTGGATGTTGATGAAACGTTCCTTGTGATCCACCAGTGCCTGCAGCACCATTGAAAAGTACCCCTTGCGGTTTATGTACTGGGTGCCCTGGTGCTCCGGTGCCAAGATAGGGATATGAGTTCCATCTATCGCCCCCCCACAGTTAGGGAATCCCATTGCAGCAAAGCCATCCACTATGACCTGCACATTTCCCAGTCACAACCTTTCGTAACAGCAGCTTAATGATTGCTTTGGCTACTTGCATCACAGCAGCCCTCACAGTAGATTTTCCCACTCCAAATTGATTCCCAACTGACCGGTAGCTGTCTGGCATTGCAAGCTTCCAGAGGGCTATTGCCACTCACTTCTCCATTGTGAGGGCTGCTCTCATCTTGGTATTATGGGAATTTCAGGGCAGGGGAAAGCAAGTCACAAAGTTCCATGAAAGTGCCCTTACGCATGCGAAAGTTTTGCAGCCACTGCGAATCGTCCCACACCTGCAAAATTATGCGGTCCCACCAGTCTGTGCTTGTTTCCCGGGCCCAAAATCGGTGTTCAATGGCTAGAACATGCCCCATTACCAGCAGGATCTCCAAAGCGCAGGGGCCTGTTGTGTGAGATAATTCTGTGTCCATGTCCTCATCACTCTCATTGCCGTGCTGCCGTAGCCGCTGCCTCCTCCTCGCCTGGCTTTGCAGGTCCCGGTTCAGCATAGACTGCACGAGAATGCACGAGGTGTTTACAACGTCCACTATTGCGATATTGATCTGAGCAGGGTCCATGCTTGCTGTGCTACGGCGTTTGCACAGTTCACCCAGGAAAAAAGGCGTGAAATGGTTGTCTGCTGCTTTCACGGAGGGAGGGGTGAGGCTGTACCCAGAACCACCCGCGACACTGTTTTTCCCCCTCAGGCACTGGGCTCTCAACCCAGAATTCCAAGGGGCGGGGGAGACTGCGGGAACTATGGGATACCTACGGGATAGCTACCCATAGTGCCACGCTCCAGAAATCAACGCTAGCCTCGGACCATGGACGCACACCATTGAATTAATGTGCTTAGTGTGGCCGCATGCACTCGACTTTATACAATCTGTTTTACAAAACCGGTTTATGTAAAATCAGAATAATCCCGGAGCGTAGACGTACCCTAAGTTTTAAGAAAGGTTAATGAAGTTTAAGTACATATGCAGTATTAATACTAAATACATAGTTCTTATATTTTATGTATTGTTGATACTGTATTGACACAAAGGATGCAGATGATACTCTGATACTTTTTTTTTTTTTTTTTTAGTTTTCAAAACTATCAGAAAGGAAAAAGTAAATAACTTACAGTTTAAGATGCATATATTTGTGGCACACCACACAAAATTTGGTGTGCTTTTTAACATTCTTTACAATGCACAGTACATGTTTTATTATGTAGGAGTTGTGGTTTTGGAGTGCATCATAATTAATAGTGTGGTTGGGTGTTTTGGTTGAAACCCAAAGTCAATAGAAGTTTTGATTTTTTTTTTTCCAATGCCGTTACACCTGTTAGGGTATTAGCTGTTTAAAAACAAAGGGGAGAGAGTGAAAAAGGATTATTGTCACCTAATTATAGGTTCTTTTCACTTAAGTTGCCATAGTGAGAGAGAAATTACTAACCAAAACCCCTTATGATCATTTAGCTTTTGTATGCCAAACGTGTGGCTCTGAGATCCACACTCTTCCTGTTGGTTGGTTTGTTTGTGATTTTGTAGTCTCAAAATGACTTCAAACTGCTAGTACTATTACTACTTTCAAAAAGCTTTTGAAAGAATTGTTTTGCTTTGCTGTTTCAAGTTACTGAATTAACCTTTTAAGTGTTGTGTATTAAACTGGGGTCACAAAACTGCTATAGATTGCACTTCCTTTGTCAATAAAGATATCTGAGATTAATATGTTCAAATAATTGTGTAAAATTAGCCAAAAGAAAGGAAAACAGAAATTTTCTAAAGAGAACTGGGAGTCATTCCTGGCTTCTTGAAAGTGGATGTGTATTTTAGTGAGGTGGATAGCATTCGAATCTATTGCTGTTCATATCAGAATCAGACTTTTAGTCTTCTACATTATGTAGGGCTTATTTGATTACTTCCTCTGCCTTATTCTGTAAAGAAGACATAAAAAGGCTCATTGGGTTCTGTTTTGGGATGTCAACGTCCTTTGAGCCCAAAGGGCATTTTGTTTGATTTAAGACTAGCATGTAAGGGCTGCTTCTGTATGTAAAAGAACTTTGTAGAAATGCTTATAATTTGTTCTTTGATAAGTCATAGAAAGTCATATAAAAACATTGATTCATGTGAGCCGAACTGTCATCCTCATGTCAATTCTATTTGAACTGATCCGCTGGATAGCCACGTAGAAAGTACTGCAGTCATTCGCCTCAGATTCTTTCCTAGATAATGTTACCACATATGGAATCAAAATGTATGGGATGATGTAGAAAGTATGCTTAGAACAATATTGTTCAATGTTCTAACATCAGCTTCTGAACATTGAGTGCTTTAGCCAAGAATCATTTTTTACCGAGTTTGAAAATGCTAAAAGGGATCTACTGACTTGTTATGAATAAAGAATCTTGACACAATTCTGCTTATAATGTTTACCTGTGTTACCTCCTTTTGTATATTGTGATACAGCAGGGCAAAGGAGCAGTGGAAGAGTGGTAGAGGGGAGATATGTAAACTCTAGACTAACTAAGACATGGTTCACTGTACTCTAGGGAAGGTTACTACAGGTTAATTGGAGCACCTGTAGCCAATTAAGGCCCTATCAGGAACCTAATAAAAAACCAGTGCTTCAGGCAGACAGTGTGTCGTGAGGAAGGCAAGAGGGCTGAAGTTGGAGGTGTGTTGCTGAGAACTGAAAGACCAGAGAACTGGAGGAAGTGAGACCTTGCCCCAGTAGAGCAGGGAGACTCCCTTCCCCAGCTTCAAGGACCGAGGGTAACCCTGCCCAAGGGGGAAGAGGGTAAGAAGCCCGCAGGTGTTGAAAGGGGCTGGGGCTCAGAGTGGGGAGGAAACCCAGATCCCTCCCCCCTGCTTCCCTCTTCTACTACCACCTACTTAGGCCAGTAGGGAGGCCCTCAGCGCCCCAAGAGCAGGGGCAAAGGGTGGTGTCCTAGCCCCCCTGCCAAGAAAAGCACAGGACCCACCATACCAGCATCAGCCATTTTGTCACAATATCTGTGTCTTTCTAAAAGAGAAGTAAGAGTTTATCTCTGCCTTACTCTTAACCTGAAGTCATAATTTTTATATAATTCTCATGTGGTGTAACTTGTCCCTGTGCAGACGCTTGTGCACCATTTTGGTTCATCCACAGTTACTGTGAAGATTTTTGTTTTAGTGTCACAAACAGAACTGATTTCAGGTAAGAAGTGTCAGGAAAAGTTAGAACTCTTCAGCCATCAGATGCTATTTCAATAAAAAGTTCCTTCTTTAAGAAAAGAAGATTCACAAGAAGTGTGACCAAAATCCAGTTCATTTAGAATATTTTGTCAGTTTCCAGCAGGCATCAGTGACTCCTTAATACTCTTTTGGCTTATGCTTATGATGGAAGCGTTAATATTTAATAATCATGAGGCATAGATTTTTAATGACACTTAGTTATATGAGACATTAATGGCATATTAAATATATATTTTTTAAAGATGATATTGGTGCCCACATGAACGTAGGAAGAACTTACAAAAATTTAAACAAAACCAAAGAAGCAGAAGAATCATACATGATTGCTAAATCACTGATGCCACAGGTAAGTAATAATGTTGTTTTTTAACTACCATCCTTTGAAATCTTTCTAGGTATGTCTACACTTACGATGGCCTGTAGAGTACAGATGCTGCACACCCAGCTAGCATGAGTAGGGCCCTACAAAATTCATGGTCCATTCTGGTCAATTTCACGGCCGGGGGGGATTTAATATTGGTCAACTTGAATGATTTCAGATGTTTACATCTGAAATTTCAGGTTGTTATTTCAGGGTGTTCGTGGGGGTACCAACCTCAGAAGAAGCCCCAGGGCAAAAGCCCTAACTGGGTTACCCTGAGCCCCAGCAGGAGCCCCAGTGGAAGAAACTCCAAGCCCAGGTGCGCTGAGCCCTGACTGCAGCTGCAGGGCTGAAGCCTCAATCCCAGACTGCCGTGAGCACCAGCTGGGGGCTGGAAGTCCCGGTCCCAGGCTGCCTCGGCTGGGGTCGGGGGGTGGAAGCTGGCCTAAGCCCTGGCTGTAGCGGGGGAGAGGCCCTGAGCCTGGGCTGCCCTGGTTGCAGCCGGCAGGAATGGAAGCCCCCAACCCCAAGAGCTGCTGGGTGAGGAAGTCCCAGGATTGGTGCCCAGAGCTGTGGCAGGAGTCCTGAGGTGGGGGAGCAGAAGCCCAGAGCCCAGACACAGCTTGCCCTTTTCTGTTGCATGTAGTGGCAAATGTAGACAAGATCTCAGTCAGGCACATCATGGATTAAAGATTGACCATTGTGCAGCAAGTGCTTCTGCTGTTTAATTACTTAATGTATAAAGTTGTGCACTGTTATGAATAGGTTAAGGAAGTTTTAATATACTGTCTCAGAAACGGGTCCAGTCAAGATCATATTAGTTTGACAATTGTTTTATTAAAATGAGGAATTTTTAAACTCTTTACTCTTTGTTGTTTGATTTCTTTTGCACCACCTTCTGCTTGGCCAAAAAACACCCCCTCCTCCCAAGCCCCACCCATTAAACAGTACAAAAAATGTATTGTTTCCCATGCACTGGTCATTGCTGATGTTTGGGTTTGCAAAACTGCAAGAGAATGTTTAACTAGATAAACCTGCTGATTGAATATGTTTTAAAAAACAAAAAACTATGCATTTCTGTTACTGTTAAGAGTTTAGAACAGTTTAGCTACTTGGCTTTGTCCTTAACAATTCATTATCCAGTTTTATACTGAGTACTTCTTATTTAAGCAAGCTAATTTCTCATTCTTTTTTGATAATATCAGAGTATTAATCTAAAATATGTGATTAAATTGTTGCTGTGTAGTGCAACAAGATGAGGGTTATTGGTGATCTGATGCAGTTTAAATGTTAGGGCTGTCCTGATATCCACCTCAGATAGTGGCCCTTCCAGCTTTCATAGGCGCTTTGATGGTACCAACATAACATTAGGATGGAGAAGAGAAAAGTGAAGTTAAAGTGCCTGTCAGAAAAATATCCATGTTCCTAGTGAGTGGATGGGAAGGGTTCTACTTGGGGTTGTAAGTTGGTGCATAAGTATTTGCCGTGGTACCAGTTATGTTGTTTAAGCTATACTGTCAACTGCCTGATATTCCAGGTATAGTTTAAATTTTGTGCCACTGTGATTTTTAAACTATTGGTAAATTGATACAGATTTTTAAATAAGGTTCTTGGCATATCAAATTGCACACTCCTATTTTTATTTTTATTTTTTTGGGGAGGGAAGGGATTTATGTTTTAGAATGCATATTTTCAGTGCTGATATGTATGTTCTATATCTGATATTCTGTTTTACTATAATGATAAAAGAAGTTTGGAAAGCAGCTTCATGCGTTTAACTGTATGAATTCATTCTGATTTTGTTTTTAACTGTACACTGATTTTGTCTTTTGGTTATTTATTTATTTATTTATTTATTTATTTTATTTTGCCAGATTATCCCAGGTAAAAAGTATGCAGCACGGGTTGCTCCTAACCATCTAAATGTTTATATAAATCTTGCAAACTTGATTCGGGCAAACGAATCTCGCCTTGAAGAAGCAGATCAGTTGTATCGACAAGCAATTAGTATGAGGCCAGATTTCAAACAGGCTTACATTAGCAGGTATTTTTGTTGATTTGGGGAGAGTGTTTATTCTTCATAACATACTAAAGTTTTGTTTACTATTACAGAATATCAATAAACAACTTTATTTACTCTCATAGATTTAAGTTTTGAGCTGTTCGTTTAAGAATAGGAAAAAAATCTCAGTTTACATTTGAAAAGAAGGTACAATTTTGTTGGTTGTAGTCAAATATCATAATTCAATCCCAGTTTATGAACTTCTGCTACTGGTAATTTGCCTCCAAGCTTGTTCTACGTTGTAACATCATATATATCAGTATAAACCATCCTGCTTTAAAGAATGCTTACTCTCAACATTCTTTTCATATCCTCTGGGGTTGGGGCCCCAAACTGCAGCCTGTTCAAATGGACAGTACAGCAAGCTCTGCCCTACATTCCTGTGTCTGCAGTGCTGCCTTTTTTAAAGCCTCCTGAATAGGTCTTCTTTTGATACGAAATCCTATTATCTGATTGTTTTAAAGTTTTCTTTACTCCCGTACCAGAGCCCTTAAATTTAGGGAAACAAACTGTTAACTTTTTATTATAAAATATATGTGTATGTTTCTTCAACATGAAAGTTAAACAGAAATTTGCTTCCTCAACAGGGGTGAATTACTTTTAAAAATGAATAAGCCTGTGAAAGCAAAGGAGGCTTATCTTAGAGCCTTGGAACTGGACAGAACCAATGCAGACCTGTGGTACAACTTGGCAATTGTTTACATTGAACTAAAAGATCCAACAGAAGCCTTGAAGAACTTCAACCAGGCATTAGAACTTAATCCTAAACATAAACTGGCATTGTTCAATTCTGCACTACTCATGCAAGAATCTGGTATGTTTTTTTGCCTAAAATATTTACTCTATATTTGTATTTACCACACACACTGTCAGCTGCAGCGGCACAGGAGGCGGCGAACAGAGCGGCTAACAGGGGAGTTTCAGTGGGAGTTTCCAGGGGGAGGTTGCAGGGGAGACCAAGACAGAGAAACCAGGAAGGCAGACTAGGGAAGAGGCAGGGGTCTGCCAGCAGCCCAGCGCTTGTTGCTGGCCTGCGGTGCGGTGTGAGGCGTGGATTGCCAGGCACAGAGTTGGAACGGTAAGATGGAGGCGGAGGTAGCAGGTGCAGACACACTGAGGATGACCGGATGCGGTAGCTGCGGCATGTACATGGTCCTAGAGAGGGCACCTGAAAGGAGTTTCATCTGCATGAAGTGCCGCCTGATAGAGCTGCTGGAGGAAAAGGTAAGGGGACTGGAGATGCAAGTGGCTGAGTTTAGAAGGGGATTTGAGCAGATGATGGAACACAGACATGATGAGGCACGGGACAAGCTCAGACGAGCGGATAGAAGCAGGACCAAAGGACTCTGAGGAGGGGCTGCTGGGTGAGGAGAGTGGACGGTGGAAGCATGTGACTAGGAGAACCAGGCAGAGGAAAAGACGGGCCAGCGATGGAGAAATAGAACTCAGGAACAGGTTTGTTGAGTTGGAAAATGAAGATGGAGCACAGCAGGCTGCTGAAGGAGAGAGGGCGAGGAAGAAGAGGCGAGCAGCTAGTCCTGCAGAAGGAGGGGAGGAGTCAATGGAGGCGACACCAAGTACGAGCCCTAGGAGGATTGTAAGGGCGAATACAAATCGAGAGGAATTGCGGCCAGCTGCTGTGGGGGATAGACCGCAGAATCGCACTGTCGCCAGGAAAAGGCAAGTCTACGTGATTGGAGCCTCTTTACTGAGAAGAGTAGACAGGCCTGTAACTAGACCTGATCGGGAGAACAGAAGGGTGTGCTGTCTGCCAGGGGCTAAGATACAGGATGTGGACCTGAGGCTGAATACGATCTTAGCGGGAGCGGGAAAGAATCCATTGATTATCCTTCATGTGGGAACGAATGATACAGCTAGTTACTCGCTGGACTGTATCAAGGAGGACTATGCCAGACTGGGGAAGACTCTCAAAGAAATCGAGGCTCAAGTGATCTTCAGTGGGATTCTGCCAGTTCCTAGAGCGGGGCGACGAAGGAGTGACAAGATTATGGCGATCAACAGATGGCTCAGGGAGTGGTGCTATAAGGAGGGCTTTGGGATGTACGGTCACTGGGAAGCGTTTACGGATAGACGACTGTTCGCTCAGGATGGACTTCATCTAAGCAAGAAGGGAAATAGAATTCTAGGATGGAGGCTCGCCGACCTCATCAAGAGAGCTTTAAACTAGGAAGTTGGGGGAGATGGTTGGGAGATGTTCGGGAGATCTCCACGCCGGAATATAACCTGGAGAGGGAAGTAAACAAAGTGAGAGGGGATACCCTTGAGGTCCCAAGAATTGATCCAAGGAGGAATAGTGGAGTAGAAACCAGAGTAACGGGTGATGCTGGTGGTAGAAGGTCTCTGCACGACGGGGGAAAGAATGTCAGACACCAAACGCCGAAAATTAAAAGGTCTGTACACTAATGCGAGGAGCCTAGGTAACAAGATGGAGGAACTGGAGTTACAGGTGCAGGAAGTGAAACCGGATATTATAGGCACAACTGAAACCTGGTGGAATAGTACTCATGACTGGAGCACGGGTATTGAAGGCTATGTGCTGTTTAGAAAAGAGACGAAGAAAGGCAAAGGTGATGGAGTAGCCTTGTACATCAATGATGAAATTAACTGTAGCGAAATAAGAAGCGATGGAATGGATAAGACAGAGTCTGTCTGGGCAAAAATCACACTGGGTAAAAAAGCAACTAGAGCTTCCCCTGAGATAGTGCTTGGGGTGTGCTATAGACCGCCGGGATTTGATTGGGATATGGATAGAGACCTCTTTAATGTCTTTAATGAAGTAAACACAAAGGGGAAATGTGTGATTATGGGGGACTACAACTTCCCGGATATAGACTGGAGGACGAGTGCTTGCAAAAATAATAGGGGTCAGATTTTCCTGGATGTGATAGTGGATGGATTTCTTCATCAAGTAGTTGAAGTACCTACGAGAGGGGATGCCATTTTAGATTTGGTGTTGGTGAGCAGTGAGGACCTCGTAGAAGAAATGGTGGTAGGGGACAACCTTGGTTCGAGTGATCATGAGCTGATTCAGTTCAAACTAGATGGAAGGATAAACAAATGTAGATCTGGGATTAGGGTTTTCGACTTCTCGAGGGCTAATTTTAAAGAGTTAAGGAAATTAGTTAGGGAAGTGGATTGGATGGAGGAATTAGTGGATTTAAATGCGGAGGAGGCCTGGAATTACTTTAAGTCGCAGCTGCGGAGACTGTCAGAAGCCTGCATCCCGAGAAAGGGGGAAAAAAACCATGGGCAAGAGTTGTAGGCCAAACTGGATGAGCAAGCAACTCAGAGAGGGGATTAGACAAAAGCAGAAAGCTTACAGGGAGTGGAAGAGAGGCAGGATCAGTAAGGAAAGCTACCTTGGTGAGGTCAGAACATGTAGGGATAAAGTGAGGAAGGCTAAAAGCTGCATTGAACTGGACCTTGCAAAGGGAATCAAAACCAATAGTAAAAGGTTCTACAGCCACATAAATAAGAAGAAAACAAAGAAAGAAGAAGTGGGGCCGCTATACACTGAGGATGGAATGGAGATTAAGGATAACCTAGGCATGGCCCAACATCTAAACAAGTACTTTGCCTCAGTTTTTAATAAGACTAGTGAGGAATCTAGCGATGATGGAGGGATGATAAACGGGAATGTGGATATGGAAGTGGATATTACTGCAACTGAGGTAGAGGCCGTACTTGAACAGCTCAATGGGACGAAGTCGGAGGGCCCGGACAATCTCCATCCGAGGTTATTAAAGGAACTGGCGCGTGAAATTGCGAGTCCGTTAGCGAGAATTTTTAAGCAATCGATAAACTCGGGGGTTGTGCCGTATGACTGGAGGATTGCTAATGTAGTTCCTATTTTTAAGAAAGGGAATAAAAGTGATCCGGGTAATTATAGGCCTGTTAGCTTGACGTCTGTAGTATGTAAGGTCTTGGAAAAAATTAAGGGAGAAAATAGTTAAGGACATAGAGGTCAATGGTAATTGGGACGAATTGCAACACGGATTTACTAAAGGTAGATCGTGTCAAACTAATCTGATCTCCTTCTTTGAGAAGGTGACGGATTACTTAGATAAAGGAAATGCGGTAGATATAATTTACCTAAATTTCAGTAAGGCGTTTGACACGGTTCCGCATAGGGAACTGTTAGTTAAATTGAAAAAGATGGGGATGAATATGAAAGTTGTAAGGTGGATAAGGAACTGGTTAAAGGGGAGACTCCAGCGGGTCGTATTGAAAGGTGAACTGTCAGGCTGGAAGGAGGTCACTAGTGGAGTCCCTCAAGGATCGGTTTTGGGACCGATCTTATTTAACCTTTTTATTACTGACCTTGGCACAAAGAGCGGGAATGTGCTAATAAAGTTTGCGGATGACACGAAGCTGGGGGGTATTGCTAACACGGAGAAGGACAGGGATACTATTCAGGAAGATCTGAACCACCTTGTACACTGGAGTAATAGAAATAGGATGAAATACAATAGTGAAAAGTGCAAGGTCATGCACTTAGGAATTAATAATAAGAATTTTGGATATACTTTGGGGGCGCATCAGTTGGAAGCGACGGAGGAGGAGAAGGACCTTGGGGTACTGGTTGATAGCAGGATGACTATGAGTCGCCAATGTGATACGGCTGTTAAAAAAGCAAATGCGATTTTGGGATGCATCAGGTGGGGTATTTCCTGCAAGGATAAGGAGGTGTTAGTACCATTATATAAGGCGTTGGTGAGACCCCATCTGGAATACTGTGTGCAGTTCTGGTGTCCCATGTTCAAGAAGGATGACTTCAAACTGGAACAGGTTCAGAGACGGGCTACAAGGATGATCCGAGGAATGGAAAAACTGCCTTATGAAAGGAGACTCAAAGAGCTTGGCTTGTTTAGCCTGGCCAAAAGAAGGCTGCGGGGGGATATGCTTGCTCTATATAAATATATCAGGGGGGTTAACGTTAGGGAGGGAGAGGAATTATTTAAGTTTAGTACTAATGTAAGCACGAGGACGAATGGGTATAAATTGGATATTAGGAAGTTTAGACTTGAAATTAGACGAAGGTTTCTAACCATTAGGGGAGTGAAGTTCTGGAACAGCCTTCCGAGGGAAGTAGTGGGGGCAAAAGACTTTTCTGGCTTTAAGACAAGGCTTGATAAGTATATGGAGGGGATGTTATGATAGGATCGTTAATTTGGGCAATTGATCTTGGATTACCACCAGATAGGTCTGCTCGATGGTCTGCGGGGAGATGTTGGATGGGATGTGAACTAAGTTACTGCAGAGAATTCCTTCTTGGGTGCTGGCTGGTGAGTCTTGCCCACATGCTTAGGGTTTAGCTGATTGCCATATTTGGGGTCGGGAAGGAATTTTCCTCCAGGGCGGATTGGCAGGGGCCCTGGAGGTTTTTCGCCTTCCCCTGCAGCGTGGGGCATGGGTCGCTTGCTGGTGGATTCTCTGCAGCTTGAGGTCTTCAAACCAATTTTGAGGATTTCAATAACTCGGTCCTGGGTTAGGGGTTGTTATAAAATTGGATGAGTGGGGTTCTGTGGCCTGCCTTGTGCAGGAGGTCAGACTAGATGATCATATTGGTCCCTTCTGACCTATGAGTCTATGAGTCTATTAAGCTTCTAATGAATTCTGACCTATCTTTAGAAAAAAGTCATGTTTTTCTCAAGAACTGCGGTAAGAGAAGAAACTCTTTCCTCTTATAGTTTTTACCAAGGTTTTACTTGTGCATGTAACCCATCTGATGTATGTGTTTGTTTTTAAGTCTGCATTTATTTTTAAGGTATCTTCTTAAGCATATAGAGCAAGGGTGGTCAACTTATTGACCTACTGAGCCACATATGATGATTTTCATGACCTGCACACCTGCCAGGGCTCAGGGCTTCAGTCCTGCGGGGTTTACCTACTGGGACTTTGGGCTTCTGCCCTGCAGCAGGGTGGTGGGGCTTGAGAGTTCTGCCCCATGGGAGGTGCCTGCCAAGGCTCGGGGTCCCAGCAGGCACACCCGCAGGGGTGAAGTCCTGAGCCCCACCAGAGGCCAGAAGCCCCGAGCTCCCCTCCCTGGCAGTCTATTCGGCAGAGAAGGGGGGGCACATGTTTAGCTCCGGGAGCTGCACTTTGACTGTAAAAGAGCTGCATGTGGCTCCCAAGTCAGTTTGGCCACCCTTGATAAAGAGCATACATAATATCCTCGTCTCTAACTAGTTTCCCAAAGTGCTTGGAAATGGTGATACGTATTTTACATACATTTATCTATTCTTCACTGAATATAGAAGTTTCCATTAACTTCAGGGGGCTTTAAAGCTGGCATTAAATAATACCTGCTTCTTTCTATATGGTGCCTTGTAATGTCAGTGGCTAATGTAAATCTACATCAGTTTTCACTTACTTTGCTTAATTTCCAAGTGGAAGTTTTTGTAAAGTATGGTTAAATTAACCCTGTATATGCACGTTGACAGTTACTAAGATTATATGGCAAATGTAACTAGTTACAAATTTACTTTTTACTGTGGAGAAAGGAAGAATGAGCTGCCTCTAAATAGGCATAGTGTGTATTTTACACAAAGTTGAGCAAAATCCCATACTAAAATATATGTAGTAGAGAAATTTTAAAAGGTGCAATGAGCTGTTACTTAGTTTTCGCCTCAACCTGATCAGACTGCAACCTCTTTGCAATATGTGTTCCAGTATTTAAACAAAATTCATATCTGACAAAATTTGCAACACAAAAACTTTAAAAGGTGCAGAATAGATTACATGAGCTGTTTGTAATTGTAGAAGATTCTAGAATCTTGAATTTGATATGCTGTTGGAAGATATAGCTTGGTTTTGAGGGTCAGGCATGGTGATCTAATTGTCCGTCTCAGTCTTAAAATCTATTCTTTAACAATAAAATGAGGTCTTTCACTCCAATTTCCTTTGCAAGAGCTATTTGTCCAAACTGATCTTTTCTCCTCCTCTATTTGCGCACATCTTCTCAGACTTGTGGAGATCCCATTATTTGGATTTACCATATCAAAACTAAAACTACTTCTTCAACAGGGAAGAGCAGTATGATATAATTATATCTTTTAGAGCCTTCAAAGATATTAAGTAGCATTTGAGACCCCACCATTTCTGCAGCTTTATTTAATGCTAAGCATATATAAAAGAATGTTACATTCTTCTAGTTTAAGGGTTATGTTAACATTTTTCAGAGCTGTTCTAAAAATGTTTGGAAAAATACCTGTAATGTATTTTCTGTCACTTTAGGTGACCCTATGCTTAGACCTGAAGCCAAGAAAAGGCTGTTAAGTTATGTGAAAGAGGAACCACAAGATGCAAATGGCTACTTCAACTTGGGTATGCTGGCGATGGATGACAAAAAAGATGCTGAAGCAGAGTCTTGGATGAAAAAAGCCATAAAGTTACAACCAGGCTTCCGAAGTGCTTTGTTTAATTTGGCACTGCTTTATTCTCAGACTGCAAAAGAGCTGATGGCTTTGCCAGTCCTGGAAGAGTTATTGAGATATTACCCTGATCATACCAAAGGTCTGATTTTAAAGGGAGACATCTTAATGAACCAAAAGAAAGATATAAGTGGAGCTAAAAAGTGTTTTGAAAAAATCCTGGAAATGGATCCTAACAATGTACAAGGAAAACATAATCTGTGTGTAGTTTATTTTGAGGAACGAGACTTAATAAAAGCAGAAAAATGTCTTGTTGAGACATTGGTATTAGCACCGCATGAGGAATATATTCAACATCATTTAAATATAGTCAGAAGTAAAATTTCATTGCTCAGTGCTGCAGAACAGTCAACATTTCCAGCAGATGGGACTGCAGCTGTGGGGGAAAAAAAAATTCCATTTGAAAACTTGAAAGAGGTAAGAAATGAACAGAAAACCACCCAGACATTGAATAGTAACATTAACAAAGGACAGTCAAATAGCAAGAAACGAACAGAAAAAAATAACACAGACAAAGGGACTAAAAAAAAATCTACAAAGGAAATCAAAGACATTGAAAAAAAAAGAGTTGCTGCTTTGAAAAGACTAGAAGAGATTGAACGTATTTTAAATGGTGAATAGCCTTTATCGTGTCACAATAGAGCAGGGGGAGGACATGACTTTTAATTATTGCATAATGTTTGATCAAATTGGAAATTAGACTAGTGCTTTGAAAATGGAAAGAATATTGACAGCATATCATTTAACAAGCAGAAGAGGGCTGCATTACAACACACAGAACAATCTGTTGAGAAATCAGTAACATTTAATCAAGTTTTTTGAGTTGGGAGTTGAATATGAGAAGAAAACATGGGTCTTCTAATAATGAAAAATGGCACTCCAACACTAAGATACTGGTGGCCAGAAAGACCTCATAACACTATTCTCAAGGAAGCATCAAAAAATCTCAATGGAGAATTAATGGGATAACCCTGACAC
Source organism: Gopherus evgoodei (assembly GCF_007399415.2). Classification (NCBI taxonomy): domain Eukaryota; kingdom Metazoa; phylum Chordata; order Testudines; family Testudinidae; genus Gopherus; species Gopherus evgoodei. The sequence continues at coordinate 286,256,726 of NC_044322.1, read as the reverse complement.
ATTGCAGCTTGATTCTGTATGATTCTATTTTTATTAACTTTTTTCTAAATTTCAGTATGTGTCTGCCATTTAAATCTTTCTAGATCTTCACTATGCAGTAAACTTTTCTTTGCATTACTAGTGTTCCAGAGCTTAACAAAGAATAAAGACACACACTGTCACCAGTGGTATTTTTAAGGTAATTTTTTTTCAAACAATATACACTGATGAAACAACACTCTAAAATAATAAATGCGACTGTTTTCTAAATATGGGATGATACAATAATGTTTTAATTGTTCTTCATTTACTATAAAAATCATTTGTACCGTTTTATCTAATGGATAAATAGAAATCTTGTGGTGCTCTCATGACATTTAACTGTGGTTTTTCCTTTTGAAAAAAATGCATATGCATCTTTCTCTACTACCAGTCATCTAGTTGTAAAATCATTGTACGTCAGACCTTTGGGGAGTTGGTTCATTTGCTCCTGATTTCACTGGACACTGACAAATGCATCTTTGGTAACTAGTATGCTATGCAGTGGCCCATGGTGAGTTTGTATCGATTGATTCTATGGTGTAATAAATTATTCAGTATGTATAGTAAACTGGCTTTATTATTTGCAGCCATCAAACAGTATTTTAGTCTTGTCTTTCAACATAAACTAATTATGAAAATGATTTACCTATTCTTTAGGGCAGTGTTACAATAATTAAGCCATTAAATTCAGCACTAGTTTACATTGGGCGGGGGGGACAGGGATAGCTCAGTGGTTTTAGCATTGGCCTGCTAAACCCAGGGTTATGAGTTCAATCCTTGAGGGGGCCATTTAGGAATCAGGGGCAAAAATCTGTGTGGGGATTGGTTCCACCTTTGAGCAGGGGGTTGGACTAGATGACCTCCTAAGGTTCCTTCCAACCCTGATGTTCTATAACATAAGGAAATGTACCTTCTGATTCACTTCCAAGCACCAAACTCCTCTATTGTTTGATATTTTGTCACCAAGTAAGCATGATATTTTTTATTAAATATTTATTTTGACTACTGAATTCCTAAAAAGTTTCCACTAACATGTCTTTCACAATGCACAAATGTAACTTCTCACATGAAACATTTTGTTTGATAATTTCAACAGTTTTTATCCTTATGGTTATGCATATGTTTTTGTTTAAATATACTGTTGATTACCTAAAATTGCTTATTTGTCTTGCTTTACTGTAGATATGAAACATGAAAAGGATCATGAAAATCACAGTTTAATGCAGAGTCTCCTTATTTATTTCAAATTATATTCACGTTAGAGTGAGCTCAACAATAATCAGATTTTTTTAAGAGCTATGAAAACACAGCTAAGTACCATTTCCTGTTTACTTGCATTTTGTTGATTAGGAGTCCTCCTGTTAGCTTAGTTTCAAGTAGTACAGATCTCACATTTCTGACTTAATTAAAACTAAATCAGTAAAAAAATATATATATATATATATGTAATTTTACAGGCTGAATTAAAAAAAAAAAAGTCCTAAATAAACAGTTTGGCAAATCATCTCTTATTTTATTAAGCTGTTATTTTAACCCTTCATTTCAAACAAGGCAGGAAAACAATTCAGGAAGAAATTAATATTCACATTTAAATAGTGGACTCTAGATAATATCACAAAGATGACACTGAACGCCATCCTTCTGTACATGGTTAAGGACACTCGGATGCCTCCGCTGCACTGTCTATAGCACTGTATTCTCCTTCTCCACCCAAAAAAGACCTTGTGGAGGCTTCCTCTTGAAGTCCAGGGTTGATGCTATAGGGAGATGAGAGAGAAGATCAGTGTGGGTAGGGGTCAAAGTGTACATATCTTCCATCTGGCTCCATGGAAATTTGGTGAAAAAGATACTATGGGTTGCATTATCTTTTTTCCATAAACAATTTTATCTCCCTCCTCCTTGCAGTCCCACAGCTAAGGACAGAATCGCAGCTCTAACCAAGCCAAGGGAGGGGCCCACCTTCAGTGTACAAATACAGGGCTCCTCTGCAGCTGACCTAGGCTTTCCATAGTTCCTCAGGGATTTTCCAGGCTTGGGGGATTGGGGTGTGGAAACCTCAGCCTTCTTCCCTTATGCTTTCTCCCTGTACTCATGAGATTTTCCATGGGAGGAGATGATCTGGGCCATGACTGCCTTATCTAGTGTAACTGTCGTGCACCACATTTACAGTAGGAACAAAGCTTTTATAGGCCAGTTGATGTATAAAATCTAATGTTATGTATATATTTGTTACATGAGAGACTTCTTCTAAACCCTTTAGGAGGAGAGAGGTTCACACTAAAATTCATCAGTAGCCAGTCTGCTTCCTGGCGTTTTAGTTAGTCCTCAGATTGGGTTCTCCAGCCTCTGCTTAGGATCTTAGTAAGTCACCTGCACAGTCATTATCCTTTCTGTCACTGGGGAGACTTCTGCTTCAAGCAACAGAAGCAGAAATTTTGCTGTATCACGACAATTGTGTTAATCTCAAAATTAGCCTGGCATACTCATCTTTCCTCTTCTGGAGGGCTTTCAGATGTTTTTGAGTGAGTCTCAGACACTTCTTTGGTGCTACTACAGCAATTATTTACATGGAAAAGTAATAATTTGGAAAGTATTCATATATTTGTGTTTTTTAAATGTGATCTAATAAGCTAGAGACAAGGAAAGCAGCACCATGTGAACTGCCAGCCCTCTGAGCACCACTATCAAGTGCTCTGTGGATCACAGGTAGTCCACTGATTTTGAGAATCACTGTTTTATTCTCTCTCTAGCTGACACAATTATGGGAACAGTGTCTGGTGATATGGAACTTGTTGAGGAAAAACCTGAGAGTCTCTTGATTAAGTTTAGAAGTGTGAGCAACAAGGCTGATATCATGGTGGGAGTCTGCTATAGACCACCAGATCGGGGGGGGAGGTGGACAAAGCTTTCTTCAGGCACCTAACAGAAGTTAGTAGATTGCAGGCCCTCATTTTCATGAGGGACTTCAATCACCCTGATATCTGCTGGGAGAACAGGGTGACTTGGAACATGAACTTCCAAGCGGAGGAGGTGATAGAGCTGGAGGACCCGGTGGTGGATATTCTGTCAGTGGAAGCTCCATAAGGGGTAGCCATACCCCTTATTCGGACTATCCAATCCACCACCAGTGTCTGGTAGTTAAGAACTTGGGGAGATCAGATTTGGGAAGACTTGGGATTAGAAGAGCTGTTGGTGTCACCCAGCAAGGAGTAACTAGGCTGGTGGAAGTGAGGGTGAGACCTTGTGTTTGTGGACAAGCTACTGGTATCTGGGGTCTGAACCAAAGCTGCAAAGCATAAAGACACCCAAGGTTACAGGTGGTGACAGAACCCCTTTCTGGTCTAGATGATCTCCAAAACATCACATCTCTAGCCATTTAATAGAACACTTGATACCGCTAGAGTAGGTTCTAAGCCTTAAATGCCAGGAAAATTTTCTTTTGAGGAAAAGTCATGTTGACCTCAGAGAGACTAAGGTACAGCCCCCTGTAGTAGTAAAGCTATTGGTCAATTTAGCTAAGGAAGCTAGAATCCTCTGCTCCCAGAAAGGTCAAGAGAACTTCCAGGAATCCAGAAATTACCCCTATCTTGCTCCTCTCTATCCATATCCAGGGTTGAGGAAGGGAAGAGAGCATGCTTCCACTCATACTTATGTGCTAGGGCTCGATTCTATAAAAACAACAATTTAGAAAAGAGCTGTGGTTTCGCCTTAAAAAAAAATGGATGCACTACCACCCTTCTTTATCCTTCAAATAGTTCTTCCCTACAGCAGGCTGAGTTATGTTAGGACTTGTCTATAGGGAAAGTTGCAGAGAGCACTCTTTCACAATGTAAGATAATTTAACCCCTCCACTTTAACATTTGGGTTCCTATGCTCTACTGACTCACCATTGAAACTGCAATGGAATGTGATGAGGTGCCCACTAGTTAATAAGGTAAGTATATGATTGGAACATCATGAAATGGCTGGTATCAATTATATATTTACCTTTATCTACTAGGCATCTCATAGTGTTCCACTCTTCTTCAATGAAGAGTTGATGGAGAGCTCCCAGTCCACACACATTCTGCAGCTGATGCATGCATCAATGATTGCTTAGCTTCTAGCTAGCCTTTTGCACCTGCAACTGCAATAAAAGCTCATGTACACTGGCACAAACATTGCCTCATTTGTGCATGCAATTGCAGTACATATGCATTGCAATTGTGGGTGCACATTACCACTGTTTGTTGCAATCATATAAATGCATGCACAATTGTTGGTGCACAAAGCATAGGAGGATTGATTGGAGATGCACGTACATAATCTGAACAAATATATGCATGATGATAGGTGCACTTATACAATTACAACAGATGCATGAGTAATGCCGACAGACCCTTGTCGTCAGCGGGCAGGATCGAACTTGGGACTTCTAGAGCTAAATGCATGAGCCTTTCACTGCATGAGTTAAAAGCTACATTGCTCTTAGCCAAAGCGGTAGCAGACTCATCGATGTTCTAGGTGCCACTAAAGGGGAACAAAGCATCTCATCAAGTGGGCATGGGTTACACAAGCATGATTGCAGGTGAACTTTTGGGTGCACATTTTCCACCTGTTTCTGAACATGCATTTTTTTTTTACCCATGAACTGTGGGCCTCTTTTTTTTTTCTTCCTTTCTCCTTTTCTAAATCTTGCCCTTGGCATTGTAACTGACTGGGAGCAGGATGTATTTATTCAAATCTCAACCAGGACTGCTGTTGATGGATCAGATTCACCAACCCTGGTAGGCAGCAAGTAGTGGGAGAGAGAGGTCATTTGAGACACAGGAACACCTGCTCTTACAGATATGTATGTGAGAGGTCCTGAGAGATTCATGAGTTGGAGCGAGAGATAGTGGGAGGGAAATTGAGCTACCCTTCATTTCTGTTTCTGCTCCACCTCATGAGGTTATCAGTCTGAATATTTTCACATAAAGCAGGTGTTCCATCCTCTACACTTTCATCTGCAGGATCTGAATGGTCTCCTGTAAAGTCAGCAGAGCCAGATTCCTCTCTGCTAACTGAATGCAAAAGCTGGCATACTCCTGCAACCTTGGGCATAGCCTTCGTTCATTTTTTCAGTTCTTGGGGACTCCTGGACATAGATCCTTGCTGCATTGGTCTTTGGCTTTCTAGAATATCCTGTTTCCATATGGTTGTTCTCATCCAATGCCAAGTTCATACCCGACTCCAGTTATGAACCAGACACCATCTTGCTCTGATTTTGCTTATCTATTATTTTCTGTCACAGTGGAATTAACACCAACATCACCACACCAGGCATGCACTATATAATCTTTCAAATTGTGTCTTCTGTGACAGAGAAGTTTAGCTTGTTCAGCACTTTCCTGTTGAGATGGTCACAGCTGGAGAGTTTCTGTTGCACTGAATTATCTGGGATGTTTGTGCATTTCTGCATCTAGCTCTCTGTTGCTGAAGTCCTGAATGATATTCTTCTTGGGTCAGGAGAGAATGGTGGCTTCTAGTTTGCCATTAGCACTGCAGCACAGGGCAGCCAGTCAGGCCCAAGACAGATTTGTTTACCACCCCCACCCCACCCCCAGGCCTTGTGGGGATTGCCATCTTACCCCATGCTCTGCTGGCAGCTGTATAGTTTTCATAGAACTTAGCACCATGGCAATCTTGATCCAGCAGTTGCCTTATTAGCAGTGGATGTGGTCATACCATCCAAGCAAAACTTCTTCCCTAGGGACCCTGTGCATATATAAAAACCCCAGTGGCATCTGAAAGGGCTTTCTGCTGCACAGTTTCTGCCCTTGTTCATCACAAATGGATAATGCCTCTCACCTATGGAATTTGGAGGCAGTTCAGTGGTGGTACTGGAGGCTTCAGGGCTAAGCCCCACCCTTCAACTCAGACCACTAGAATTTCTATCTCTTGTGATGGCACAAGTTGGTGGTTCCATTCCTCCCAGCCCTTTTGTTTTATAACTTTAATTGTGAATTTGTTTTCATTCCATAGTGACTTCATTTCAACTTCTAGCTCCTCTCGCACTCCTGAGGTGAGGAATCACTGGCGCATTGAGACTCTAACCCTCTGGTTCCTCTGGGGTAGCACCTCTATAGCCAGACTCCCTCATCCCTCACCCCCCGAAGCAGCAAAGAAACCCTGCAAGAATCCAGCCAAGTCCAAGAAGTGCTATAGGCAGCTATTCAGTAGCCTCAGAGGGAGGGATATGCTCTGCTCCCACAAACTACCGATGCTTGCTTTGCCAGAGATATAGTGACCAGATGTCCCAATTTTCTAGGGACAGTCCCAATTTGGACAGCTTCTTATATAGGCACCTATTACCACCCAACCCCCGGTCCCGATTTACACTTGCTATCCGGTCACCCTAGCCAGGGAATGGGCTTGAGAGGACAAGCTCTGCCCTGCAGTTGTGTGCCGCACACTATCCCACTGCCAGGGTACAGAGCTTCAAGACAGCTGTTTGTGCCAAGACCTTGACCCCAGCCTGAAGCTGCAACCCCATCATGCGAAGGGTTCACCAAGAGTGGGAGGATCCCAATGGAGAGAAAAAGTGCTCAGAGCAAGCTCAGAGGTAAGTCTGGTGAACTTCAGAGACTCTGGGGCCCAAAAAAGCAAAAGCAAGTGTTGCCTTTATAAGGCAGCAATTCATATGATTAGTGAACAAATGTGACAAAAATCAGGCTTTCACTCCTTTCTCTACTGCCTTCCCTCCCAGAGGGAGTGTGAGCTGGGGCTTTTCTCCTCATGCAGGCTCTCACAGTGGTCTGTCCTGCTCTCTGCCCATCCCCCACTCTGCAGCATCTCTGGGCGTGAAGAAGTCTGTTACTCCTATGAAGCCCAGTGTCAGGCTGCAGTGAATGTGAATTATGCCTGTCAGGCTTTCAGCTGAAGGGAAGAGAGTCTCTCCCCAAGCTGGCTCCACATGAAAGTGTCAGGAGGGCCTGAGGCAATCTGTCCCCAGAACAGAGGCCCCTGAGTGAGCCATGAAGGTCCACCATCTGGGGATAGGGAGGTAAGTGAGGAATCTCTTCCCATGTTCATAATGACTCCTGATTTACTGAGTAAAGCCCTGAGTGGTACCAGCTAGACCTCTTCCAAAGCAATCACATAGTGCTAGCATTGCTGGGGACCAGGCAGGCATCATTGTAGGCTTCTGGGGCTATTTAGCAGATTGTTCCCACAACCAAGTTGTTTCTACCTTTCACCCTTCTCAGCTGAGTGGTCCCTAGGCCAGGATGAATAATACTTTCTGTAAACAGCCAAGGAAAGTACTGAACCCACCAAAACAAACAAACAAAACCCTGCATGATCCTCCCAGGACAGGAAACCAATGGTTTTCAAGGAATTATTTAAAATATCTTGCCCTTCGAGCATTTTTAGATACAGGGTTTCCCATACATGCCTCCTTTGAAGACATCATAAGATTGAAATGGGGACTTCTGGTTAGAGCCAAATGTTAAACTAAAATTTTAAATAACAAAAAAAAGGAATCAGTTTTTGAGCCCTCACATTGGTACAGTAATCGCTTGACTCACGAAAGACATAGTCACACCTTTAGAACGGGACTTCCTTCCAAAAGACCCATAAGAGCAAGGACACATTACACAGAAATTTCAATGGAGCACCTTGAAGATAAGGACTGAGACCTTGAACTTGATTCAGTATTCCATCATAAGGAGGAGAGCTATTTATTGCTATAAGGTCAAATAGCATGTTAAATACTTTAACAACATACACATGGAAAGGTCCTTACTATTTAGCTGGTTCCTTCAATAGTGGTATTACTAAATTGTTAATAGCGATTGTTCTACATGGAAACACTGACAGATCTTGTATTCTAGTGATTCTACAGGTCAGATGCTCACTTCAGTGGTCCTTAAGCACAATAATATTGTATTGATAATTGCATTTTGCACTGCTAGAATGGAGCACCAAGAACTTGAGAATCCAGCCCTTAGTTTATAGGCTTATAAAGTCCAAGAGTCTAATGCTTACATCATCCTTTGTCCAGGTTACACACACTGTTAGATTTGATTTAATTTAATAAGCATATGGCTTCATTTTCTGAAGCCGCTGGGAATTGCAGGTAACCAGTATCTAAAAATCAGGCCAATATTGTCTAGAAATGAAATGAATTAAATTTCTCCTGATTCAGACATACCAATAAGAACATCCTTTCAAATTCAGATTTCTCCCAGAGGATGCCTTTTTACTCTATCCTTTAAGGATTACGTAGTTATTAATAAGTTGTGTCCTGGGTATATTGTAATTATTCGGGAGCAGCATCTCTAGCCTTGTCTACACTGAAGAAGTTTACAAAAACATTCCCACCAGGGCATCTGAAACGAATGTTAGAATCAGTGTGAGCCCTAGTGTAGACAAGGCTTCTTCAACCAGACCTTGTTTTATCATAATGTTAGCTAAACCTGTTGAAAAAGGAGGCTTAACTAAGGCCTGGTCTGCACAGAGATTTTGTACAGTTATAAGTAGGAGTGTATTTTTTTCTTACCAATATAGTTACACTGGTATAACTCTAGTGTTTAAAAGTGTGGTATAAGCACCTTTATGTAACTGCATCTATGCTAGATGATTTGTACTGCTTTAATTATACTAGTATGGTTAGAGTGGTACGTTTTTTGTGCATAGAGAGACCCTTACAGTGGTTAAATGTCACCAGTCTCATGAATGCTGGTGTTCCCTCACTAAACAATGGTGGAAAGCTTTTGTAATTTTCCTCATTATAGATAATGGCCTCAGTTCTTTACCTGGAATTCACGTTTTTGTACTAAGAGTTAGAAAAATTTCAGTTAAAATAAATTTAAGTATTAAAATAATGCAAGCTGATCATACTAGCCACAGTTACTCAACATGCATTTTTGGTTCCTATGTACCAGTATGTTCAGTTCTAGGGTGTTACCTTTTTAAATTACGTTAGCTGTGTACTTTTAATTATATGTTCATTCATCCACAAACAATAGGGGTAGATGGGGAAGGAAGTGCAACAATTACAGGATGTTTTACACAAAAAGAGTAGTAACAATTTTGATTTTGAAATACATTCTTAAGTACATTCTCACCTTTATTTGATCTGCAATTGTAAGCACAGTCCTATAATTTTGTTGCACGAGATTATTATCAACAAAAAATTTTGAAGATGAGAAAATACACTGCTTCTAAAGAATTAGTAGGTCTGCTATATTTACTGAAAGGGAGTTTCTTTGCATGTTGACTATTGATTGTTACTTGTATTTGTCATTTTTCCCCAGCTCAAACCAAATTCAGGGGTAATGTGTGGGCGTGGTGGGGGGGGTATTGTATGTTTAGTGGTTTTACACCAACTCCTCTTAATTTTCATTGTTACAGCTTTTAGTGCGTGGGTGCATTTCTGTTTATCAGTTCTAAGAATATCAAAAGGCATATCTGCCTGTGCCAGTTCTGGTGGTTTTTAAAGACTTCTCTGGAATTGTTTAAGTGTGTACCCTCTGATTAGCAGACAATGAAGGCATGAATATATTATGTAGGAAAGTGTAGGTAACTGAGGGAATAGAGGAAGCAAAAGTATATGAAATAAACTGCCAAGCATTACTGAATTCCAGTGATTTGAAAGGCACATAATTACTGCTTTTTTTAAAGGTGTAAAAATAGGAAAAAAATCTTATTAATATCTACAAAAGTAAACAATTGATAAAACAAGTACAAAAGAAGACATTGAATACAATCCTTTTCTAACGCAAGCATGCAATGATCAGTACACTGTTCAAACATTTAGCACATTCACAGAATAATTTTATTTTTAAATGCACAAATTAAATGGAGAAGAAGAAAGCTATCATGTAAAAATAAATGGGTAGGAAATTCAGATGCCATGTAAAATCACATGAGAGGCAGAATCGACTATTGAGAATCATTATCCTAATAACAGGCACTTTGTTGATTGCAGGTATTCAGAATTGAAAGACAAGCCCTATTGGTGAGCTTTAATAGGATATATATTAGATAGTGCCAGTGCTGGGTTTACAGTGGTGCCATAGAGCTGGGCCCATGCTCAGAAGGGGCCTTGGCCTGCCCTGGGCCCTGACACCCCACCAGCCTGCTGGCTCCCCACCTTGCTCACCACTTGCTCTTCTCGGCCTCCCCACTGGCTGTTCAAGGGCTCCTCTTGGTCCCTTGGTTCCACTCGCCAGCTCCTCTCTGCCTCCTGGCTGGACCCCAATGCACCTCCAGCTCTGGGCAATCTCTGCTTCCCACCACCTGTGGGGCCCCATCTGTCTCCCCAGACAGGGCCAGCTCCAGGGTTTTTGCCTCCCCAAGCAGGAAAAAAAAAAGTAACGTGATTGCAATCAGCTTTACTGCTGCCGCTTCAGTCTTCGGCGGCAATTTGGCAGCTGGTCCTTCACTCCGAGAGGGAGTGAGGGATCTGCTGCCGAATTGCTGCCGAAGAGCCAGACATGCCGCCTGTCTTGGTTGGCCGCCCCAAGCACCTGCTTGCTGGGCTGGTGCCTGGAGCCGGCCTTGTCCCCAGAGCTGATCTACTTGGGACTGGTGCAGAAGCCTGGCCAGTCTCAGCCAGTTGGGGGCTGGGAACAGTGTGGAGGGGTTGGCTGGGCCCCTCCAGACAAGTGGGTCCTGAGGAACTAGTTCTGGCTGCACCAACCTCAGCCTGGCAGACCCAATCTCCTTCCAAAGAGCCAGTAAGTGTGAGTAAGAGGCAGGGCATGGGGGAGTGGGTCTCTGGAGGGCCTGGGGAGGGATGCTTGCTGTGAGGGGGTGGGGAAAATCTGTGTGTGTTGGAGCACTAGGAAGCGGGGGTTCTGTGTGGAGTGCTGGGCAGTTGTGGTGGGGCTGTGAGCAGGGGGCGCTGGGCAGGGGTGGTGGTGTGGAGGAAGCGCTGGGCATAGCAGGTCTAAAGGGGCTCCGGCCATAGGGAATTAGGGGGGTGTTCCAGTGCTGGGCAGCAAGGGTAGCCCAGCATGGGCCCACTCCTGAGGGGAAGGGGCACGCTGGCAGCACAGGGCCAGGTGGGCCACTGTGCATCTGGCAACTGCCAATTTATAAATAATGCCCTTGCACTGGGTGGAGCAGGGCTGCCCCTACCATGCCCCTGGCAGGCCCCTCGCTCTGGGGATCAACCCCCCATGCCATGCTCTATTGCCTCCATGGGGGCTGTGGCAGGGTGCTGGTGAAGAAGCTCTTAATCAGCTCCTGCCACTCCAGCCCCAATCAAGGAGAATGGATTGGGGCTGAGTGAATAACCCTGTGCCTGCCTTGTAATGGGTACCTGCCAGCCTCATTAGCCCAGGGCTATAAAGGCTGGGGGCAAGCCAGAGAAGCGGGGAGGGAAAAGAGAATGGTCAGGCACAGAAGGAGCCCCCTAGTCTGTTTCTGGCTAGGCCTGTTGTAAGCAAAGTGGCTGTGAACCCTGTATATAGTTGGGAACTGGTGGTGGGAAACCTTTTGAGAATAAAGGGCATAGGTGTTGCACCAGACTGAAGTGTCCCTGACTCATTGAAGAGGGAGGCCCAGGGGCCAAATGTCCAAGGGCACAGCATGAACACTGTTACAGAGGCCCACAAATAAGTTTGGTGCCAGGCCCACAATAGGTTAATCTGGCCCTGCACAGTGCATTTCTATTCCCTAAAATAGCACTTAGAATCAGGGATCCTGTGCAAATATGCACATTTTTTAATGTTAGATTCACTGTCCATGGATATTTCTTAGCATTTGCTGTTTCCATAAACACTCCTGATAAATGAATTTGCTGTAATATTCATGGAACATAAATGCTAAGCAGGCATAAAAAACGCTGGAGTGAATTAATCTGAAACAAATGCAAAAGCATTTTTGCATAATTTTCTCTGCTTCATTTTATTTTGACAAATTAACACATTCCCATGTCTAGCATTTTGTTCAATTTTTTCTCATTTCTAGTGTTGCACTGCAAATTTTCCCTAAATACTCAATTTTTGAATTAAAAAATAAAACTCTGCAAACCACAGAACAGGCTGTTAACTACTGACCAATTTTATTTTATTAAAGGTTTAAAAACGGTTTGTTCTTTCCATTAATTTTCTAGTTCCTCCCATCTTCTCTTTTCCAACTCCTTATTTTTCTTGTGTGTGTTTGCCACCTTACCCTCATCCCTCTTTGCAGTTTCTTTTCCCATGAATTACAACAGCTTATTTATTGACATTGTGAGCATAAAATTGGCAGAGTGGGTCTGTGATCCTTCTACTAGGAACAATATAAACAACTCCCATCTATGCAATGAGGAATAAACTTAAAGTGCAGAAAACAGCTGTTTTGTTTGTTACTTAATAACAGGGGATAACAAGAGAACACAGCTATCTCAGATATACTGGGCATTAACTCTAAAATCCTTTGGATGCCTTCCACCCAGCCCCCTGCCATTAGGAAAGTAATTAAATTTTATACCCTATTTACTCCACAAGTGCCTGATTACTGTTGAACTCTTCTGGGTTGAACCTCTTATATGAGGTTTTCCCAACATGCTTGTTTCTGGTCCTTTAATTTTGGGAGGAACAAGTGGCTGCAGCCTTAGGGTGGCCATAATGTATCTGAATGTTGGGGTCTGCTGAGTATGTTTAGCCCCTGTTTTTTTTCCCATTTTTTCCTCTCTCGTTTCTATGGTAGTAGCACATTTTCACATCACAATCATTCTAGGGACAAGAGCTTGTATGGAGGACAGTGAACCAGTAGGGAAATAAAGGGGACAAGGAAAGGAAAAGGACGAAAGTAAATGAAAGGGTTTAAATTTTCTGCTGAAGGGAATAAGAAACTTTGCAACCTGAGTACAGGAGACAAAACACAGTAATTCTAAGATCCAGTAGGAATAGTAAAATGTGTTTATTCATAATATCATTACTGGGATTTACAATACAATAATAATGATTGTGAGCTAATGGATCTGGTTACTGTATTGTAAGTGAGAAATAATGATGGAGTGGTTATGCAAATCACACCAATAACTACTCAGAGGGCTGGGTTTTCCATATATGAGATATGTCTGTAAAGTTTTCTATTATCAATACCTATAGAGCAATTGATTGCCATGATGTTATGTTGTATCACTGGGTTTAATCTCTATTCAAGATCTGCCTAGGGCTGTTGCAGAGGCAGGGCACTCCCTTTGAAATGAGGGTAACCCTTTGTGTTGCTTATCAGCAATTTCTCTTCCTGTTTCAGAGAGAGATTGTGCCACACTTAGAGTAGAGTATCACTCGGTGTGAGTAAAGGTGGCAGATTCAGGCCCTCAAGGAAGGGTAATATTGGCCACAAAGAGAGTCCCATCCAAACCTTTGTGACTATGTGTTGGCTATGATACAGCAGTCTAGATTAGGGATTATAGATCAAGAAAACATGGGTTGATCTTCAAGTCTTTAGTTAGGATGTTCCATCCCTCCACAGACAATAAAACCATGTATAAAATATTTGACCAATAATAATATTCAGATTAACATGCCATTTGTTTTGGATATTGTCGTTTGGGATGTTTCTTGGTTTGTGTGTGTTAGCAGAGAGACAAATCTAAATGTATGCTTGAAGCAAATTATACTTGAAAAGTACACACCACAGTGATAGAACTCATATTTTGCAAATTAGCAAGCATTAATGCAAGCCTAGCAGCAGAAACACACTGGATTTAATGTATTAGCATGGATTTTTTTCTTTTTTCAAACTGTAGAGTCTAGATTATCAGTCACTGTCATAATATTATTTCAACAAATGTATGTCATTTCTAATAAAACAATGGAATTTAACAATTACCACCACTAGAAATCCTGGATGAATTTCCATTTATGCATATGGTTGACATTTATTGCTGGCATAGCTTCTTGCAATCTCACAACAATACATTTAAGAAAGATGTGTTTTATTAATCCAGCACACTTCATTCAAAATAACTAAGTTTAAATGTCAGTGTTTCCACTGAAATATTTCTGTTGAATAAATGTCCCTTGATGATTTATGCAATCTCTGACTACACAGTATATCAAATCTGGCTATATTAAAAATTCCTAACCTTCGTGATGATGGTATACAGGTCAGCCATTTGAATTTACTGATGAAAGTTTAAGCAAAACAAGTGTTTGTTGCTACTTAAGAACATAAGAATGGCCCTACTAGTCAGACCAAAGGTCCATGTAGCCCAGTATCCTGTCTTCCGACAGTGGGCAATGCCAGATGCCCCAGAGGGAATCAACAGAACAGGTAATCAAGTGATCCTTTTCCTGTTGCTCATTCCCAGGCTCTGGCAAACAGAAGCTAGGGATGCCATCCCTGCCCATCCTGGCTAATAGCCACTACTTCTATACTAGGCTGTTTACAATGGACTTTTCTTTAAACTGTTTTGCTGCAGTTGTGATTTCAGACATGGTTACAACAGTATTGCCAACATCAAGAATCATGAGTTAGACCCTCAAAAATCATGAGATTAAAAAAAAAAACCAAATCAGGTGTTTTCATCTGGCCTTTTTTTGTTTAACTTGCCTGTATTCTTCTGCTTATGTGTGCATGATAATTGCAGGTTGAAAAATCAACCTATAATGCACATAAAATGCATGCCTCCCCTTGGCTGCTCAGCTGGAGATGCTTCCCTGTCCCAAGACGGGAACTGCCATCTATTTCCTATTACTGTCTTGACCCAGCAGCATCACTTCTCTGTCTCCTGGTGCCCTGGGAGTTCTCCTCTACCTGGGACCCAGAAGCACCACTTCCATGACTCCCATGCCTCCTGTTGTTCTAGGACTTTCCCTCTGCTATAGATCCATACGTGAAGGCAGGACTCATGTGCAGGGCATGTCTGTGTCCTCAGCCAAGCGGCTCTCACATAATGATCTGCCAAGCCCTGAAAATTGTGTATTTGAAGAACTCCAATCTTTGTGACAGCTCCTTCTGCAGACACCAATATCCTGTGACTCACAATCAATACTGCCTTCCTTTAGCTGCTCAGAGGCAATTGCTTTTTATGCACCATCCCGTTCTATCTCTCTAGGTTGGGGGAGCTATAGACTGAAGGGAAATGGCAGCCATCTTGCTGGCTTCAGCCTAATTGACAGTAATAGGAGATGGTGGCCATTTTGAATAAGGGAAAATTCATGAGTTGGTTCATTTACTCTTGTTATCATGACACAGATTAAAAAGCACCCCAAAATCACTAAAGTCATCATAAAATCAGCAGAATTGCCAATACTATTCCGTGTACCACAATAGGGCAAATTTCTCTTTTGCAGGAACTCAAGATAGTTTTACCTGCAGAGCAGTAACACATTTAAACATTGATCCTGCAATCACATCAGCATGAGTGGATGACTGGGGCCTTAGGCAAGAACATTGTCAACGAATACTCACATAAGTGCAGTTGTGCACATACTTATGCATTTGCATACTTACAGGGCCGGTGCAAGAATGTTTCATGCACTAGGCGAAACTTCCACCTTGCACCCGTCCCAGAGCCCTCGCGCTGAGGCTCCCCCTCTCCACCCTGAGGCATCCCCCCCACCCCATCTCACCCCTGCTCCGCCTCCACCCCAAGCACGTCGTGGCTGCTTCACTTCTTCCGCCTCCTAGGCTTGCAGCGCCAATCAGCTTTGGCACCGCAAGCCTGGGAGGCAGGAGAAATGAAGCAGCCACAGCGTGCTCGGGGAGGAGATGGGGCAAGGGTGAGCTGGGATGGTGAGTTCCCCTGTGTGCCGCCCCCCCCTTACTTGCTGCATTCGGCGCTCCCCTGCCCCTGGTCCCTCTGCCTAAATGCCAGTGGCAACCAGGGCGGTCGAAGATCTGGCCGCCACGATTGCTGCTGAAGAAAATGCTGCCCCCCAAATCATAGCACCCTAGGCAACCTCCTAGGTCTCCTAAATGGTTGCATCGGCCCTGCATACTTAAGCCCTTAGGTGTACAGAAGCAATCACATTAAAAAAATTGTGGGGGGTAGAGGTAGGAAGCGGTCAGTGGAGTACATTTTGGTTCAGAAGTTGAAAGGAGAACAAGGAGATGGCTCCACACATGAGCTCGATCTCCTCTTCCCAAAAGCTCCCACTGGTATCATGTTCTACATTTATATCAGATGCGTGTGTGCATGCCTATGCCTATATTTGCCTTGAGTGTACAAGTGTATGTGTATAGTGCTGTGTCTCCCTCAGTGTTGTGTCCCCATCTCCTCCTCTTTGTATCCATAGTGCCCTCCATGTGCTGCACCCTATGTTTTATGCGCCTACTTGTCCCTGAATATTCTGTCTTTCCTACTGTTCTGTGACCCCCCCAAATCTCCCCACTGTCCTCCCTTCCATGTTCTGTGACTCCATTCCTCTTGAGTGCAGTCTCTTACAAAAGGGTGCCCGTCCCCTTTCCAATAGTATTTTCCTCATTCCACACCTCCATTTGGAGTCTGGGAGGAGGGGAGGGAGCAGTGTGTGGGTGTTCTCTGCATCCTCACATGTGTTTTAGGCCTGCGGTGGAGGGTGCTTTTCTTCTGTCTTCCTAGGAGGGTAGCCATCAGGAGGAAAGCTAGGCTCTTCTCTCTGGCTCCACCTGCTAGCTTAATCTGACAATGCCTTTCCTGCCTCTCCATCACAGTCTTAAAGTTAGAATACGGAGAACGATCCCTCCTGATTGAAAGTGGATAAGGGAAATGTCACCCCCTAGAAGTTGTGTGTGTGCCTTGATGATTTCAGTATGTGATTGTTCTGTTTCATTGTATCTTCTGATTCACAACAAAGAGTAGATTTGATTATATCATAAAGCTACCAAGATACTCATTGTGAAGCTAGATCTTTCCCTCTGTCTCGCAAAGAAAGGAGATGAAAAAGAGCCAAACCCTGGCCTGCAGTGAGCTCCTCCCACCAAAGATTTATGACTGGGGCATAGGAGAGGGTACACAAAGGACAGTGGGACCCAAGGGGGCGTTCGTGGAGCCCATCCCCTCCACTAGTAAAACAAAAATACACTTTTGTTTGACATCAATCTATTATTTATATAGATCCATCCAAGTATAGTGTAATGATGTGCAAACACCACTCTAAGAATATAATGTTTTCCATGTGGTAAATCAATCAGTGGGTTGCTGCCATATTAGAATATATTAAATATTGGCATTTTTATTGAAATAGTTTATTTGAATTGCTCTCCATCTGAATGTATCAGATGTTGCAATCATTGGTAAAATTGAGTGAAACTAGTTCCGACATGGAGCAATAGCTGTAGCATTGGAGTTACAGAGTGTACAGATAAAAATAAATAAAGTTCTGCAGAAAGATCCCAAGGCTTCTTTCTTATATTTAGTGAGCACATTTTTGGAAAGCTCCCACTAATACTTCTCCAAGTTTTGTTTTCCTCTAATGGCAATTTCTCTTCTTGATTCTGAACACATTTTATAGTTGATCTGGGGAATGTAGCTTGCGCAATCATTTTTATCATTATTTTTAATTGAATTTATTGCAAAAAGGACATATGTAAAACTAATTATAATCATTTATCATTTTTATCCTATGTTGAAGTTTTGCTGCAAACAAAATTCACTGTATTTGAAATATGAGGTATGAGTCAACTTCTAAATTTTCAGTACCAGACAAGGCATATCAACATGTAGTTATATTCATGCTAAAACAAGTTGTTATATTTCATTTTTATTAAAGTTCTGACAGTATGCTCAGATAGCAAGACAGTTCAGAAGACATTCTAAATTAGAAGGAAATACAAATAATGCTTCAATGTATGTATGGCTGTGACATACCAGGATACAATCCAGACTAAAGAGTAGCTGTGTCACTCCTTCCCTGCAACGAGGGGTGCCTTACCAGCTCTTACTGAAGTAGCTCTCACTTGGACCATTCACAAACAGCCTTCCAGCCTGCAAACCACACACAGCATCACTGTTTCGCGAACTGGGGACACTGCTTGCTAGGGAAAGCCCCTGGTGGGCCGGGCCGGTTTGTTTACCTGCTGTGTCCACAGGTTCGGCTGATCGTGGCTCCCACTGGCTGCGGTTCACTGCTCCAGGCCAATGGGAGCTGCTGGAAGTGGCATTCAGTAAATCCCTCGGACTGTGCCACTTCCAGCAGCTCCCATTGGCCTGGAGCAGCGAACTTTGGCCGGTGGGAGCCGCGATCGGCCGGACCTGTGGACGCGGCAGGTAAACAAACTGGCCTGACCCGCCACAGGCTTTCCCTACACAAGCGGCGTCCCAAGTTTGGGAAACACTACACTACATGTCTGTGTACAACTGCAGCCTGCCAGCCACACTTGGGTTTCATTCTGGCTCTCACCAGCCTGGGTTATACTGCAGGATGAGCCCAACACATACCCCAGTCTTGGTTTTAATTTCCTCCCAAAAATGTATATCCTGTACTGCCCAGCCCTCTCCTGGACAATACAAGTTATAAGAAGTTTGTTATTTCTTTAATAAAAATAATATGCTATGCATATAGCTTGTCACCCCAAATAGAGTTTCTCAGATACTTGAATTTAAACACACTGGATTAGATAAAACAAGTTCATTAATTATGAAAAGAGAGATTTTAACTGAGTACAAGTAATGAAGCACAGAAGTCAGAAAGAGTTACAAGCAGCAAAGAATCCTGTGGCACCTTATAGACTAACAGACGTTTAGGAGCATGAGCTTTCGTGGGTGAATACCCACTTCGTCAGATGCATGTAATGGAAATTTCCAGGGGCAGGTATATATAAGAGTTACAAGTAAAATACAACTCATACCTAGCTTAACTTTGCTTTGAATTTAACATAGTTTATTTTATCACCACATGCTTTCAGCAGTCTTTCTGGCCAAACTTCTTAGGTAAGGACCCCTTCTCCAAGAGTCCAACAAATGCTTCCTTTGTTGCTTCAGGCTCAGTGAACATGATGGGCAGTGTGTGTGTGGTGGTGGGGGGTAGCCTTGGGGTGTTTGTCCCTTCTTTTTGTAGTTTTGGTCCCCCTCTTGAATAATATTTCCAGCTAGGTACCAGATGGAGAAAGTCTATGTGGAAGAATGTTCCCTGGTACTTTTTTCTCACCTGTTTGAGTTTCCTTTTTTCCCTTCCTGCTTATTGACTCTGTTACTGATTAAATGTAAATTAAGCAGAGCACATATTCCTTTGTTTAAGACAGACCTGTTTTTTCAACCTCAGTTTGGAACATGTGGTAATAACACCATACAGTGGAATCTTATAACTTCACAGACATTGTTGCCACACACATTTTATCAGGATGATCCTGATCAGCGAGTGATGAGTTTTCAAATGATACCTTACAAGCCATACTTTGTACAAAGATTATTAAAATAATGTGTAGCATATGAACACAGGGTACATTCTGTTACAATAGCACTCAGCAGAATGGTGCCCAAAACCTGACTGATGTCTCTGGGTACTACTGTAATATACACAGCATAAGTATCTTGATAATATGCAGAAATGCAGACAATAGTTTTCCCATCTTGCCTATAGTTTTTCTTATAAGCAGCAGTTTTGGGGGATATTTGGAAATACATACTAATTGTTTCTTTCTGAACATTGGCAGCTATTAAAACTCATATGCAAAAATCTTCATTTGAAGACTGTTAGGATAATTACACATATAACATACCTGATGTAAATTAACAAAAGCAAGGAAATGAAAAGTTAAGCCACCTATCAGGACATATATTTTACTTTTCAATTCACAAGCATACACCTTCCAGTTACCACTACTGTGTAACATAGACCATGGACTACAACCTTAGCACTGCCCTCTTTGTCTTTTCCTGCAACATAATTTCCAGATGTACTGTTTCATTATGATGGTGATGGTGGTATTGGGAACCCACCTATAGGTAGTTTGCTTCATAGACAGGAAGGCTGAGGATGGGCACTGCAGAAGAAGACACAGTGGGGAACTGCTTTACTGAATAAAAAGGATCTGTCAAGCACCTTGGGCCCAGTGTGATTAATGAACACCACAGTGATATCTGCATGATAGAGGAAAATAATATGGAAGTGTTTGACAAAGCTCAAAAGTAGTCTAGTTTAGTAAAACACACCTCCAACCTCTTGAACCTCTGAATTGCCAGTGTCATTTTGAATGGGCCACTTTGTCTTACCATACAGCAGTTCATAGCTAGCATGTTGGCATATTAGCAATACAGCAATAGGTAAACAAGTATGTTTGAAGTCTTTATGGAAAACCCTTTCACTGTTTTTTTCTGGCATACAGAGCCAAGATTGACATTTTTAGCAATCAATCCTAGTTTGGTATAACAAGAAAACACAAGATTTCATCTAGTCCTGTGTTTCTTCTTCTTCTTCCCTATGACCTTCTCATATCCTATTATATATCTGTCTAAAATAATTATAGGTTGGTATGTTATTTTAAGCATCAAGAGACTTCAATCTGTGTTATATTACGCCTCAAAAATTTGGCTCTAAAACAGTCTCTCGTCAGAGTGCTTAGAAGCAACAGGGGATGAGGCTGGTGAAGCTGTCTGAGGGTGAGGAAGGCTGTCAGTGAGGACTCTGAGGAGCTGAAAATGGCCCCCTAGTTGAGCTGCCAGAAAAGTGCTCCTGCCCTGCAGCCACTCCTTGCTCTGGTGTGGGTAAGATCGCAGCTACAACTCATGAGCTGAGTGCTTCAAGGCTACTCCTGGTGGCATTGTGGGCACTGCTGGAGCTTTGGGGACAAGTGCAGCAACCTTTGGGCACCCAGCCTGCACCTATTGCTCTGCTCCTGGCCCCTGTGGGCCCTGCAGTCCAGGTAGTCTGTGGCTCCTGCCTTGCTGCCACTGCTGCTTCAACCTCACTGTATCTGGGCTTTGGAGGTGCTGAAGAAGATAGATAGGAGCATGAACTCTGGAAAGTCAAGTGTAAAAATATAATTAGACAGGCCAAAAAAGAATTTGAAGAGCAACTAGCAAAAGAGACATAACTAACCATATTTTTTTAAAGTACATCAGATACATTCTACCTGCCAAACAATCAGTGGGGTCATTGAATGGTCACAGTACTAAAGGAAAACTCAAGGAACACAAGGCTATTGTGGAGAAGATAATGAATTATTTGCCTCAGTCTTTGCTGCAGAGTGTGTGAGGGAGATTCCCACACCTGAGACATTCTTTGTAGGAGACAAATCTGCAGAACTGTTCCAGATTGAGTTGTCAGTAGAGGAAGTTTTGGAACAAATTGATAAATTAAACATTCATAAGTCACCAGGACCAGATGGTATTCACCCAAGTGTTCTGAATGAACTCAAATATGAAATTTCAGAACTACTAACTGTGGTATGTAACCTATCACTTAAATTAGCTTCTGTATCAGATGACTGGCAAATAGCCAATGTAAAGCCAATGTTCTTCGAGTGATTGCTCATGTGCATTCCACAATAGGTGTGCATGCTCGCCATGTGCACTGGTGCCGGAAGTTTTTCCCTTAGCAGTACCCGTAGGGGAACGCCCCTAGCGACCCCTGGAGTAGCGCCGCCATGGCAAGATACGAGGGGTGCTGCATGCTCCCTGCACCCTCAGTTCCTTCTTGCCACCAGTGAAGGTGCTTCGGACCTGCTCTGCTGTAGCTTTCCCTCTTTGGACTCTGTTAGTGTGTAGTTAGTAGAGCCTATAGTAATAAAACCAAAAACAATTCTTTTTTAGAACATTGGCTTTACATTAGCTAGAATTAGTTAAGTGCATGCTCTGTGCCCCAGGCTTTAAGTCATGCAACACTTGCAAATAGCCTATGCCCGCAAGTGATTGGCATGCAGACAATTTATGCTGTCTGGGGGCAACCCATCTTAGCGATTGCTGCAAGATTTGCAGATCTTTCAAACCTCGAACCAAGAAGGAGCAGGACGTTCGGCTCTGAGCCATTTTGATGGAGTTGGCCCTGATCCTGACACCACTGCACTGCTCCGAATCAGCACGAAGCACTGCGGCATCAGTGCACAGTGACCCAACTGCGCCCGCCACCAGTCAGCACCGCTCCCTGTCCACGAGACACTCTAAAATGACGAAGAAGAGGTCTTCTCTGCCAAGGCACCTGAGCAAGACTGGGGGAGAGACTAGATCTGTGTTGGGCAGCTCTTGGTCCCCATCAGCCTATGTGGACACTGACTCAAGTTGAGCGGAGTAGCCCGGCCCACTCCAAGTTGATCTTCCTAGACGCCAGTGGCCACATTCGGGTGCCCTCCATGCTGGAGGCCCTGCAGGTGGCTCGAGACATTATGTTTCTCCCAGTACTGATAGCACCACCATCGTCAGCTCCTTGGTCCAGAAGCAAGCCACTGCTTGGACCCCCGCAGTCGCCGCCTGGATAGTACCGCTCATGGTTGAGGGAAGGTTCCCAATGCCGTTTCCTGCTCAGTGAACAGCCCGTGCGCAGTCCGTGCTGTTCCCTGTCAACTCCAACCAGGTTGTCTGGCTGAGTACCGACTGACAGGGGTTCCAGGCACCGCTCCACTTTGAGGGAATGTAGACCTTGTGAAGAGAGCGTGCCCCACCGAGACCAGCACAGACAGTACCGGAGATCGTTATCTCCAAGAAGCTACTATAGCCCCTCTTGGTATGGACGTCGATGCTGTTTCCGCTCTTTATCTCACTCGAGGTCCGCACCGCAGCACTGCTCCTGCAGCCCCAGGGTTGATCGCCAGCACCCTGCCATCGCATATCTGCCCGTTCGTGGAGCAGCCGCTACAGATGGTACTCCTGCTCCTCCATGTTGGGATCACAGTCTTGCATTCAACACCGCTCCTGATGTCACCACTTGTCCCAATCCCAGGATAGTGGTTGATCGTTATGCCAGCTCAGACTCCCTTCAGAATCGTCAGTCGATGGGCCAGGCTAGTCAGGCTGGACAGCCCGCTCCGCCAGTGCCACAGCAGGTGCAGTGGCACCAGGCTCCCTGGCCAATGCCATGGTACCAATGGGTCCCGTGGGCCCCAATGCAGCCCCCGGTGGTAGCTTGCTCGGTGGCCAAAGCCTTGGAAAGACCATTGGCCCCCCTCTCTCAGCTCGTTCCCGGTCCTGCACTCGGAAGGGGACCAAGTGGTGGGACCTGTGGTACTGGTGGGGACGCAGAGTACTGCACCCCCATCCTCATCCTCCCTGGATGAGGCGATCACAACCCCTCCTCCGCCTATCCCACAGGAGTACACAAAAACTCAGCAAGAGCTGTTGAAAAGGGTGGCATCAAGCCTCAGTCTACAAGTCAAGGAGGTTGAGGAACCCTCAGACTCCCTTTTCAATGTCCTCTCAGTTTTGGCACTGGCCAGAGTGGCTCTCCCACTCCATGAAAGGGTGGCAAAGATCTCGAATGCCTTGTGGCAAACCCAAGCTTCCTTGCCCCCCATCTCTAAGAGGGAAGAATGGAAGTATTTTGTGCCCACCAAAGGGCATGAATACGTGTATACCCACCCTGCTCCCAACTCTCTAATGGCTGAGTTGGTCAACCATAGGGAGTGGCAAGGTTAACCCGCTCCTACTTCTAAAAATGAGGACTTCAGGAGAGTAGATCCATTCAGTAGAAAGGTTTATTCGTCCTCAAGCTTCCAACTGAGGGTAGCGAACCACCAAGCCCTGCTGGGTGGATACGATTTCAATTTGTGGGGCTCTGTGCCCAAATTTGCAGACTCCCTCCAGGAGTCACCCCATCTCAAAAAAAGATATTGGAATTGGAAAAAGTTCAGAAACGGGAAACAAAAATGGTTAGGGGTATGAAACAGCTTCCATGAAGGAGAGATTAAAAAGATTGGGACTGTTCAATTTGGAAAAGAGATGACTAAGGGAGGATATGATGAAGATCTATAAAATCATAAACAGTGTGGTGAACGTGAATAAGGAAACATTATCTACCCTTTCGCATAAGAACCAGGAGTTACCCGATGAAATGAATAGACAGCAGCTTTAAAAATACATAAGGAATTACTTCTTCCTACAATACAGGTAATCTCAGGATCTTGTTGCCAGGGAATGTTCTGAAGGTGAAAAGTATAACTAGGTTGAAAGAATTAGGTAAATGCCTTAAACCTCTGACTGCCATATGCTGGGACTGGATGACAAGGTGTGCATCACTTGATATTTTCCCCTGTTCTATTTATTTCTCTGATGCATCTGGCACTAGCCAGTGTCAGAAGACAGGATACTGGACTAGATGTACCACTGGGCTGACCCAATATGGCCACTCTTATGCATTGCCATTGATCAGGGCAATATGCGCTAGGAGCTGCCCCCTGCCAGTGCCTGGGTGTGGGACTGTTCCCATCCCATGAGGTCTGTCACTGGGGACTAGTGGCCTCTGCAGATCGAGGACGGGATCTGCCCCTCAGCCTCCAACCCAGCTGCATGAGGTTTTGGGGTGAAGGTGGCAGCAGTGGAGGATGTGCTAGGGGTGTGTTGTGATATGTAAGAGGTTAGGAGCGGTGCCACAGGCTGAAGTTTTGCCCAGGTTGGCAGATTGTCTTGGGCAGCTTCTGATGAGACTAACTCAGTGCATTGCCAACCCTCTTGTATTTCCATCCATGTAAACATTTTTGGACTGGTTTAGTCCATGGTAGATTGGTAGATTTTGGTCCCCCTATACTTGTCTCTCCTAATGATTATTAGGCTTTTTCATGCTCCTTATTCATCACAGCTTTGCCTTAAATCTTGGACAGAATGCTCCATGTCATTTATCTTTTATAGCACTTTTATGACTGTTTCATTTGTTTTCCTTGTCTCCATGAATTGCTGGAAGTGCATACTCAAATACCAGCCTAACTCCAGAAAGATTTTGAATAAAGAAAATATATTAGTTAACTGAGAGAAAATAAAAAAGTAAATACAATAAAATCATCTTGCCTGAAGACTGGATAACTGCATTAATCTAGGAGCCTATACTCTTGTAGATGTTGTTGAGTCAACATGAGGGCTAAAATTTAAACATTCATCGTAACTGTTTCCTAGCTTGTCAAAGGGCTGAGGCAGTAGCATTACATACTAGAGTGAACAAATCTTTGCTTAGAGGTAAATTAGGTTTCTTTTTTCATTCTTGGTACATGATTTTTTATTTGTATGTGAGGATTTATTCTACTCTCTTACCACTAGGCTTTTCTAAAACATTGGTTTGCATTCAAATCTCTCCAATTTCATAGAAAGATATGATTGATCAATCACTCAGCATTTTCGTCTACTTCTAAATGTGATGTAACCTTCATCGTGGGATACATCTTTCAACATACTTGGCATATAGATTTTTTTTTAGCCTTTTAAAAATGAACACTATATGCAGCTTGTGAAAAGCTCTTTACAGCCAGGACCTGATCTTGATCCATCTTTGTAATGAAAATCCAATAACTGGTTGACACTTTTCAGAAACATGAAGACTTGCTGTATTATTTCTTGGGTATCTTGTGAACAACTCAACTCTAAGAAGCCTAAAACTGAGCTTGTTTTAATTCCTAAAGCATGTCCTCCTCTTTCATTTCCCATTGCTGATGAAACTACCATCCTCTCCATCACCTGCCCTGGAACTTGGAAGCCATATTAGTGTACCATATTAAGTCACATTTGTCCTCACCTTCAGGGTATTATATAACTGCTTTTCACACATCTCACTTTATTTCCCACCCTTCTTTCACTTATGACACCAGCCTCAACACTTCATTTGTTTCTTTCTTCCATTTCCATAACTGTGTTTGCTGTATGGACTGTAAACTCTTTAGAGCAGGGTTTGACTTTGTTTCTTATGTGTAGTATACAACTGTATATGTTGTTGAGGTTAAATAAATAGATGAAGAGAATCTTCATGGCTTAAACATATGTATTCTTAACTGCAGTTTAACTGCTCCTATATTCTTTCTGCTGGAAATTTTTGAGTCCGGTTGATTTAATTCTTCAAAAGAAAAATCAGGATAATTGGGACTATTTAGTGTCAATTCCACCTGAGCTGAAGGAAGATCTGTGGCAATTTGATTATAGCCTTTTAAAACAACATAAAATTAGATTACCTTATAAGTGTGTGAAACATTAAATATCAAATGGGCACAAGACTGCCCTTCAAATTCTCAGGAAATCCAGAGACCTTTTGGTCTTTTTCTTGCTATAAACCCACAAGAAGGAAAATGCCATATATTTTATAGCTCTTGCACTATATAATAATATATAACTATATTAACACAGAGACTTAGTTGGTGAAAAACAATTTAGCTCTGCAGTCATCAGTGGAAGCTACAGCAATTTACACCATTTGAGGATCTGGGCCATAATTATAGCAGAGCAATAACTCTGCTATAGTTAAGACTTAGAGCTTGTCCACATGGATATTTAGTGCATGGCAAACTGGGGTGTAAATCTAAGTTTTTTAGTGTGCTTTGATCTACTGCTGTTTAAAATGGCAGTAGGTCAAAGCACACTTTAATAATGGGAGATATACCTATCTCCTAGAACTGGAAGGGACCTTGAAAGGTCATTGAGTCCAGCCCTCTGCCTTCACTAGCAGGACCAAGTACTGATTTTTGCCCTGGATCCCTAAGTGACCCCCTCAAGGATTGAGCTTACAACCCTGGGTTTAGCAGGTCAATGCTCAAACCACTGAGCTATCCCTCCCCACTTTTTAATAATGGAGATATATCTATCTCCTAGAACTAGAAGGGACCCTTGTAGTGTCTGGCACCAGGGTCCACCCAGCTAGTTAGTGTGTGGCAAGCTACTGTGCTGTCAATTTTCACCCCAGCTTGTGCATTAAGTCACCATGTGGTTGAATGCTGAGACTCACTTACTGTTTAGCAAATGTCTTTTCTAAATGGTCTAAAATCCACAGTGATTCAGGATTGTCTTGAAATTTGCTGTGCCTCAAATTTATTTGGTGCAGGACTTGTTACGGGCGGTCTCTGTGTAGCTGTCTCTTGTTTCCAGAGAGTAAGTATGTAATGCTGGTTCACCTGATACATTTTGTTCTGCTAGCCGGACTAATTTCTCTTTGTTAGTAATTTCAAACTCTGAAGATGTTTGCTTTTTCTGTCATATCAATTTAAAAAAAAAATCTTGAGTAATTCTGACCAACAACAATTTCAAGTGCTTATTTTTTCCTTCTTGTAAGTAGCAGCACACAAGCCGCAGACATCCTTCCTATTTCTGTGTGAGGAAGGGATTCCCTCATGTGGAAGGAAGTGTGGATGAAGTGTAATGTTGTCTGTGGGTCCGGGACATACTTCTGCTTGCTCTCATCCCTGGGATACCATAAGTGTCCCTCTGTGCCTGATCTGTAGTACAGGCTTGGTACTAGGAAGAGTTTCTTTCTGTGACATATCCCTTCCATCAGCGGCAAATATCTGTTTGGATATCTGTGCATAAATTAGTTCTGCTTGAATTTAAAATCTAGGCCTACTCTGTTTCTAATGTTCTAATAAGGCATCTGGGTGCCATTCTTTCATTATAATGAAGGGATCATACTTTCTTCCATATTGTCTTTGAAACAGATATTTGACAAATATTGTCTATATCAGTGGTTCTCAAACGAGGGCCGCCGCTTGTTCAGGGAAAGCCTATGGTGGGCTGGGCCAGTTTGTTTACCTGCCACATCTGCAGGTTTGGCCAATCGCAGCTCCCAGTGGCCACAGTTTGCTGCTCCAGTCCAATGGGAGCTGCAGGAAGTGGCATGGGCGAGGGACGTACTGGCCGCCGCTTCCCGCAGCCCCCATTGGCCTGGAGCGGCAAAACATGGCCACTGGGAGCTGCAATCGGCCAAACCTGCAGATACGGCAGGTAAACAAAGTGGCCCGGCCCACCAAGGGCTTTCCCTGAACAAGCGGCAGCCCTAGTCTGAGAACCATTGGTCTATACAGCCATGGCTCTGGAAAAAGAATATTATACTTAATAAAAGTTGAGCAGTGTGTATCTTTTTACGTAGTCTAATGTCTTCCACAAAAGAAAATTTCTATAATAATAGGACAAAAGAGTAATAGGTAATAAATGTTGCTATAAACCAATTGGGAGTAATTTTCTCTCCTGAAACATCATTAAAGTAAAGCTCATGCCAAACATCAGTGAGTTAGTCCAGGACTCTAGGAAAATATATAGCCATTAAATCATTTCCAGTGTAGTTATCTTTTTGAAGATACATCATGTTAGTAATTAAATGACATTTTAGTGTGCTTCTTAAGGGCAAACTTTTGGTCCCTGCATAGGCTTCTATATTCCTTTTGCTTAGCATTTTTAACTAATATCTTCCCAGGTCTGTAGTGTACTTATCCTCCAAGATAAGTGATCAAAACTACTATGTAGCTTATTATCAATGTTCTGGAATGAAATTTTGTTCTAGTAATCAAGAATCTCAGAAGTTTAACTATATTCTTCTTCACAAGGACAGAATGACAATTCAATGTATTGCTTTTGAATTTTGACAGATATAATGTCTTATCCATGATTTGCAGTATTTCCAGCTCTAGTGATTTTTTTTCTCGACAGGCAAATTTCTAGTCTCCCAGTGTTGCACGAATTCTTAGTAGAGAAATCCAGTAGTATAGTATAGTATAGTATCAAATATAGTAGACAATAATGAACATATTTAGAACATATTTTAAACACATGACTCCAGGGGAAGTGATATTATGGACATCATCTGGAAAGAGAAGAAGAATGAAATCTAGAGAAACCTTATGCCAAACAATAGAGAAAGAAGTCAGATCCATCAACATGATACCCAGAAGCCTGAACAGAGAAGCACAAGACTGAAATAAATGGCGGAAACTGGTGGATGCCCTATGCACTTGAGGATGTGGAAAGATAAAGAAAAGAATGATGCAAGCAGTTCTGGAATCTAGACCTATCCTTTCCTGAATTGCAGTTCTGCCTAGTGGAAACTCCCCTCTGGTTGTTTTCCCCACTTCCTCCTGAGGAAGAGGACCTAATTAGAGCTGCTGCAGAAAGGAGGCAGAGCATCCCCCTCCCCTTAGCAGTCAACACCTTTCTCACAGGAGAGGTGAGGGAAGGAGGGAATGGAAAGACCCTAGTAACTCAGGGTGGTTGTTCCATTCACCCCTTCTGTGAGCAATAGGATGGTTCCTCTGCTCTGCTCCCCTTCCTGCAACACTAGACCTGGAAAGGGGTATGTGTGAGGGAAGAGCCATTCGACCCTGGAGAGCAGAAAAGGGAACTTACTGAAGCCCCTAAGGTTTGAGAAAGGGGGATTAAAGAGCCCCAGGAGCTGCCAAAGTGAAGCTAGGGGGACTGAACTGATGTGGTGGGTCTGCAGAAGTGGGACAGAATTGATGGGAGGGATGGGCAGATGTTGGGGCAGATCTGATGGGGAGTTTGGGGGGCAGAATTTATTAGTGAGAAGAATTAATTGCTGAAAAGGAGGACAGGCAGATATGGGGGTGAGAGCTCCTGCTATGGAGATCAAAATCACCTTACCCAGTAAATTTGGGAGCATTGACAATACTAATTTTGTCATACAGCTACGGGGGTTGAACAGGGGGAGGTCAAAAATGAAAAAACTGACCAATAACACAGTATTTTAAAAAGACTCTCATGATTTTGAGGCCATCCACATGAATTTTGAACCTTTGGGGATGCAAGATACAAAACAAAACCCGACACAAGTGATCATTCATGTGATCAGCAAAAATAATTTGCTTAATGGAGGTAGTCTTCTAATCAAAGTGGAGTACTATCTTTAAGGGTACTTTGAGGCAGTCTCAAGCCTGATAAGAGTCATTTTATGTAAGTTTCACTGTATTTAAACTTTTGCAACAATATCACTTGTCAGGCAAAGAGCTCTAGTACTTCAAGTCAGTGTGTCATTGTACAGCGTAATCAGAATTAACTCACTACATAAATAACCATGCACCAATTTATATAAGGGCTGAGTCAGCAATGTACTCTGAGCAAATGCCTAATTTTAGGGATGGAAGTTGTGCTACTGAAGCCAGTCGGATTACTCATTTACTTACGTATCTTGCCTAATCAACACTAAATTTTAAGGGTTTAATCCCCAGCTGCCCTGAGCTCAAGAATGGAGGCAAAGTGACTGTAAGCCACCTTTTCATTTTCCCTCATCCTGTGACTGGCCTGAGGCTAAGCTAACCTCCAGAGTTGTCAGGCTGTCTGGAATAGCTCATGAGCATGACTGTCAACCTCAAGGCAGACTGTCAAGGAACAGGGTACAAACCCCAAACTGGTTGTACATTCTAAATTTTGATTTCATCAACCAAGTAACAAGTGTGCGCTCCTAAAGCGCTATAACAACCTTAACATGGACTCACAGACAATCCTCTTGGGTACTCCAGTCCACCTTGCCACCCAGGCAAGCCTGCCTTCATCACAGATGGTCCTTTACACCAAAAATCACAATAATATCCAGTCCCAAAGGGCCAGTCACTTACCCCAGGTCAATTGTACCTCAGATCTCAAACCAAAGACAATGCTTGTAGCCAATCCTATAATAAACTAACTAAAGATTTATTAACTTAGAGAAAGAAATGAGAGTTATTTACCAGGATAAAGTAGGTAAATATACACACAAATGAGTTACAGTCTTAAGTTCCAAAAGTTGATAGTAGCTGCCGTATATGCAAGCTTTATATATGTCTTTTAGGGCAAACCCAAACTAAGCAGCTTCAGCATCCCTTGTTTTTCCAAATTCCCAGCAGGATATTGATATAGTTCCTTCTGGTTAGACATTTTTATTCTCTTCCCCCAGTGTTTAAATTGCTGGAGTTTGTGTAGGTGTCTGTCTCATCTTCATGGGTTTGTGGAGAGGAGGAGCAATCAACAAAGTCTTTGTCCTTTGGTGTTTCACAATGGCTCATTTTGATTCAATAGGCCTTCTTGTGTGCAGGACCAGCAACTTACACTAATTAAAGCTTCTTTCCTGATGGTGAGTTACACACTTACAGAGGTTTATAATGCAAACACTCAATATAACTTTATACCATGGGCTACAGATGCAAGTGAGATCAATGCATGCAGCATCCTACAACCATTTCATTAAGTCTAAACACTAAACACATTCTTATAACTCTGATATCTATTATAACAATAGTAACACACAGGTGAGCCAGACTGGTTTCCAGCTATGCATTTGTCAGTGTTCAGAGGGGTCTCAAGGCCTTGGCATGAGCGCCAGCTTGTTCCTCAGTTGTGCTGGGCTTGTTCTTCAGTTGTGCTGAGCTCAGGCAAGGAGGCAAAATGGTTTTTAGCCATCTTTTCATCTTCCCTCATCCTGGGACTGGATGAGGCTGAACTAACCCTCACAGCATGCTGCCACTGCCCTGGCCCCTCCCACCTGACCCCTGCCCCAATGGCCTGCTTCGTAATTCCTAGTAAACAGACGGGTTGGGAGTCAATAGTATAAACCACCAGGGTGCCGGGCCGGTTTGTTTACCTGCCACGTCCACAAGTTCGACCTATTGTGGCTCCCACTGGCCACGGTTCGCTGATCTAGGCCAATGAGGGCTGCGGGAAGCTGTGCAGGCTGAGGGATGTGTTGGCTGCTGCTTCCTGCTGCCCCTGTTGGCCTGGAGTGGCAAACTGCGGCCAGTGGGAACCATGATCGGCATAACGTGTGGACGCAGCAGGTAAACAAACCAGCCCAGCCCACCAGGGTGCTTATCCTGATGAGCCGCATGCCAAAGGTTGCCAATCTCTGGTATAAACCATATCTCACAGGATTTCTCAATTGTCCCTTCAAGGAATCTTGAGGTCTTGTACTTGCCACTGAAGAGGGGATTTACACTGGGCCAAAAATCTAGCCAATAGTCTTGTGAAGAGGTCTTTGGGTACAGAAAGTGGTTCAAAAAAACATTGAATGACTGTACTTTCTTGTTAAACCATGTTTTCTCTTATTGCTCCAAGGGTTACTAAAAATAACTATTAATTTTTGTATCAGAGGGGTAGCCGTGTTAGTCTGGATCTGTAAATTAATTTTTGGATTATCCAAATTTTTCTGTTATAATTGCTTTGAGTCTGTGTGATCTTTCTGCATATTACTAGATCTGAAATTCAGACTGTGTTGACTAATGAGGCTTGTAATTACAAACTTTATTAAAGGGAGTCAAAACATGTTCATGATTTAATGCCACAACCAACATCTTCATACAATGAACAATTTTTTTAAGAGACAAAAGATGCATGGGACAAATTTTCATGAAAAGGAATTTCTAAATTTCAAAACAGCCTGCTAACATTAAAGATAGATAACTTTTGATTCCTTTGTTCTATGAGAAATGTTGCTCAGTCTTGTGTGTTACATAGGTGACCTATAAAATCAGATACTATAAATTCTTTACATAATATTTTGGAGCATACATTGTGTAAAATATGAATTTCAGGGTAATCTGCTCTTCAGAATTCTGGTTTAACATTTTTGACCGCCATAACTATAATTATTGCGTATCTACTTTCTATTAAAACATTTCCAATTTTCTTCTTAGGACATAATTAAAGCCAGTTTTAAGGAAAGATTTTATTTTTTGTCTTAGTAAACAAATCCAAAATATTTAAAATAGAAAACTTCACATAGATTCTTTGTCTAAGGCAAATTAGAAGCACATTTTTTAAAAACTCCTGGGTAATCAGAATCAGTTTATGATATGGAAACAAAATCCTTTGGGTCAAACAAAATGCTTTTTAGCTTTGGCAGAGGGTATCTTCAGTGAATAAAAATGTTCTGTTTTCTCAGGGTGTGTCTTCCTGTTTTTCAGTTTGATATTTACCCGTCTTTATCAAACAAGATACCGTATTTCCAGTGATGGTTGCAGAGAGTTTACAATAATCTGGCCTTACTAACTCTGGTAGTATAGATTCTGCAATGAAGGTACTAACTTAGAAATAAAATATTTTCAGGATTGAAAGTTAGCAAATTCCTTTCCCACAGGAGGATTTTCTTAAAACTTAGAACAATCTTTTTCTTCACTTTTGTTTAGGCATGTAAAGGGCTTGAGATATCTATTTTCCTGTATGTAAATATAGATCTAAATTCGACAAGCCTGATTACAGATTCCATAGTAGGGATATGTGAAGTTTTGTTCTTAGGCATGAAGCCTTCAGTTACAGTGATCTTTAAAAAATAAAACTTACAAACATGGGAGGCAAGTTTGTAGAAATTTTGGTGGTGCCCAGAACCCACCCCCCCAACTCCGCCGCCTCAAACTCCGCCTCCACCTGCCTAAGGCTCTGGGCGGGGTTTCAGGGGGGAGGTCTGGGGTGCAGGTCCTGGGCTGGGGAATAGGGTGCAGCAGGGGTGCAGGCTTTGGGAAGGAGTTTCGGTGCTGGGTGCAGGCTCCGGGCTGGGGCAGCGGGTGGATGTGCAGGAGGGGGTGAGGGCTGCAGGCTTTGGGATGGAGTTTGGGTGCAGGCTCTGGGCTGGTGGTGGGAGTGTAGGAAGGGGTGAGGGGTGCAGGCTCTGGGATGGAGTTTGGCTGCTGGGTGCAGGCTCTGGGCTGGGGCAGGGTGTGGGTGTGCAGGAGGGGGTGAGGAGTGCAGGCTTTGGGATGGAGTTTGGGTGCAGGCTCGGTTGGGGGTTGGGGTGTAGGAAGAGGGAGGTGGTGCACGCTGGGGCAGAGGATCAGGCTGCAGGGGAATGAGGGTTGGGGCTGAGGATGAGGAGTTCATGATGCGGAGGCGCTCAGAGCTGGGGCAGAGGCTCAGGGTGCAGGGGAATGAGGGTTGAGGCTGAGGATGAGGGATTCGTGCTGTGGGGGGACTCAGGGCTGGGGCAGAGAATTAGGGTGCAGGGGGATGAGGGCTCTGGCTGGGGCAGAGGATTAGGGTGCAGGGGGATGAGGGCTCTGGCTGGGGCTGAGGATTCAGGTGCAGGGAGATGAGGGCTCTGGCTGGGGCTGAGGGGTTCATGATGCGGAGGGATGAGGGCTCTGGCTGGAGATGAGGATTAGGGTGCAAAGGGATGAGGGCTCTAGCTGGGGATGAGGATTAGGATGCAGGGGGATGAGGGCTCTGGCTGGGGATGAGGGGTTCATGATGCAGAGGGATCAGGGATCTGGCTGGGGATGAGGGTTTGGGGCGTTGGAGAGGCTCAGGGCTAGGGCAGAAGAGCAGGGTAAGGGCAGCCTGCCTTACCATTAGCGGATGGCAGGCGCTAGGACCCTGGAGCAGCAGACAGCAGTTCTGCCGGGAGCTGTTCTCTGGCAGCACAAGCAGAGCAGGCAGGGACACGGCGGAGAGGGAACGCAGGGGGAGGGGTGGAAGGCAGAGACGGGGACCTGCTCCAGGCAGGGACGCGGCGGGGAGGTGTGGGGAGACCCGCGGGGGCCAGGGCCGGGACCCGCTCCAGGCAGGGACGCACGAGGGCGGTAGGGGGAGACCCGCGGGGGCCGGGACCCAATCCAGGCAGGGCCAGGGGAGAGACCCAGCTCCAAATATTGCTGGAGCAGGACACCCAGCCCTGAATATTCCTGGAGCCCTGGCACCTCGAGCCCATATAACCCACTGCCTATGCTTACAAATCCTATAATTCTATCATTAGTGTGCTTCATATGCGGAAGTCCTGCTGTCAGTGGGAGGAACTCTTGCATCCTTTATTTATTCTTGACAGAATCTCTGGGAGAAATACATATTTATTAGGAAAACTTCCACCAGAATTTTCACAGTCCAAGCTGCTTTATGCTAAAAGAAGTCCAACTTGATTCTGAAAGACTACAAATTTTGGCAGTATGAAGTGATATAATGGGGGAAAAGCAATGATTATTTTGACGAAAATATAAGCAAATTCTGAGAATGGGATTTACTCAGTATCATTCTAGTGACCTGGGAACTTGTGGATCCTGAAAAAAATGGATTGCTGTTTTGTCAGATAATCTTGATTGAATGAAAGGTTAAATTTGAGCTGTTTGGTTCTGGAATAAGCACAGCACATTATTGCCTGGGAAATGGCAGACATTCTGAAGAAATCTTCATAGTTGATGTCGACTGCTGGGATCCTTTCAGTATGTTTATGAAACATTGCTAAGATTCTCATTTAGAGATTATATTTTAAAACTGACTCTGCTCTGATGGGGACACTCTTCTCTAGGAGAGAAGGGAATCTCTCTCTCTAGGAGAGATCAAAGTATATTTTCACCAAAGTATATCTTTCCCCAAATCAGCAATAAATTCTATTTTAATGTGTCATAAATAACTAAAATAGTTTATAGATGGGCAAAGGAATTTCATTGAAGTGTTGATGAATCCTGTGACCTTCAGATTCGCAATTAATTCCTCTCTGTTAGTCAGAATCAGTTCTAAAATAACTGTCCCCTTGATTACTTCTTCCACTTTCTGAAACAAAAAGTGGTCACCAGTACATTCCAGGAACTTATTGGACATTTTGTGTTTTGCCTTATTACTTTTCCAACAGATATCTGGGTAGTTAAAGTCATAGGTACCAACTCCATGGGTGCTCTGGGGCTGGAGCACCCACTGGCAGCCTCATGGATCAGCACCTTCCCCTCCCGCCCCAGTGCTGCCTGCCTGCTTGCAGCTCCACCAATTAACTCCTCCCCCTCTCCCCCAGCACCTTCTGGCCACCGCGGATCAGCTGTTCAGTGGCATGCAGGAGATGCTTGGGGAGGGGAAAGAGCAGGGGCAGGAAGAGATGGGGGAGGGAAGAGGCAGAGCAGGGGTGGGAACTTGGGGTAAGGAGTAGAGTGGGGGTACAGCTTGCGGTCTGGGATGGAGCAGGGGCCGAGCACCCCACCCCCAGGATCTGAGTAAGTCAGCACCTATGGTTAAAGTCACCCATTACTATCAGGTTTTGTGTTTGGATATTTCTGTTATTTGGTGTTTCATAACGCGAGAACCCTATGCATCTAAAATATTGGTAGTCTGCATCCCTGAACTGGCATTAAGGGAGAGAATGAAGATTTGGCTTACCATTTCTTGTTTGTCTAGATTATAAATTTTCCTAATTTTGGAGATAAAATTATTTGGTGTTCCAAACATCCCTTTCTACCCCAGTCTGATAACACTAACGTCTGTAAACACAGAGTCTATACAGTATATAATACACACAAACGACAGTTCCAAGACAGAACCTGGCTTTTATCGCATTCTTACAGGAAACACACATTGCATGACAGGACTTGTTTTGATTCAGTTCCCAACAGATGTGGATTTCTAAGCTTTGTTGCTGAGATTTTGTTGTTGTTGGCAACATTTTTCCTTCTGCTTGAGTCACCACAGACATATTCGCCCTCTTCTGCTGGAAATTCAGAGATGATCGTATGTTAGTTAGGCATATAGTTCAAAAAACTTCCCCACATAGATTTCTAATGTATCCGTTCTCTCTCAGAGCTAGGTCCATGGATCCGCAGTGTGGGTTGTCACCAGTCTGTAGCTGTAGGGGGTAGAACCAAAGCTAATGGGATAGCTGATGAGGAACTAGGCCTCACATTCTGAAGTCCCCATCAGTTTTGTTTTGTGTAGAATCCAGCACCTATTGAAAGAGAAAGAATTTTTGTTATATAGTGATTGGATAAAATTTTATTTAATTTGGACGTATTGGTCGCACAAAAAACAAAATGGGGGGGGGCTGAAAGAGGCAGTTTGTCTCCTGCCTGAAGTTACGACAATGCCCCCACTTCTGCTCCCTTTGCTCAGGTAATAGGCTAGAAGGATGAGAGAGAAGGGTCCAAAGAAGAGGAGACCCAGGTTGTTTTCCTCCTGTTCTAGTTTGTACCCTTGCTATAGAGTGCTAAAGGACAAGTTTGTGCCTTGTGCACTCCAGCCTCTTCATCCACTTGGACCAGGAAGGGTTTGCTTCGTCCCCTTATCCAACTCAAGAGCCCAATAATACTGTTCTTAACTATTCAGACTTATTTTTCAATATTTTATTTTCAGCAGTAAAAGGGTAAGGCATTTGGAGCAGCAAAAGTGCTAGAGCTGGACTTCGACTGCATTCTCCGTGTAACCCCTTTGGGGTTTAGAGAGCATGACCCCTTTAAATCTTTTTCCTGTGGGAGGGGGAGTGAGAAAAAAAGGAGGGAAACTCCGGGGGGTAGCTATGGAGCTGGGAGGGAGAGAGAGGCAGCAGCCCGCAGGCCCTTGCAAAGGAAGCAGAGAGAACCTGCCTGAAGCCTGGGATGGACAGGGTAGCTGATCGGGGACAGCCCAGGACAGGAGCCAGGAGAAGCACTGTGCCAGGGAGGAATCACCCGAGAAGGACAGGCTGGACCTGGACCCAGTATTATGGCTGCACAGAGCTGGGTGGGGCTATGAGTACTGGGGCTTGTGACTCTGCACTGGGAACAAGGAGGGAGGTTGTAGCTAGTTAAGTGGGGAGGTGGTCGCTCTGTGTGGGTTTGCAGAGAGCGGCAGAAGAGGGCACCGGAGGAGTTTGCTGGGGAAAGTTCACTGGTGCCAAAGACGACCAGCAGCACCCAAGACTCACCACTGGACTGGAACTTTGCTCAGGACTCCTGAACTCCATGTGCAGACACATTGCTCAGTGTCTGCCCTTCCAGACTGTGCTACCACTGGGCCCATGGGGCCTTGGTTTGGATGCAGCCCTGTTTTACTGCTCCCCCTATATTGTCCCTTGTTGTTTTTCTCCTCTCATCCCTCTGTAAATAAATACCTCTCTTTGTTATATCCATTGTACTTTTCCTGTGAGTGTGGGTGTTCACTCTGTGGGTTTGGAACAGGTGCCCCTGGGGTAGAAGGGATTTTTCCTGCTACATTCCTGTGTGTGCTTTCTCTTGGCCAGAGCTGCCTGCAGAGCAGACTCCATCTTGGTCACAAAGGAGCTAAAGTTACACCTGTATCCAATTTTATTTTATTTTGCATCATGTGTTGGCTGGTGCTTATGAGTGCTGATAAATCTCCAAGTGTAATAGGAAGTGTATTTTGTAGAGATGAGGTGAAATTTCTCCACAGATGATTCTATTCAAACAGAAGAACAAATGTTTATGTAAATCAAAACAGAAACATTTCTGTTAATTGTAGAGCACTTACAGATGTTCTGGCAGTCAAATCTTCCCATTAGCTGACAAGTTGATTGTAAGGCTTATACTGAAAAGGAAGTCCAAAAATAATATAAAGTAGTAATACTTGGCAATTTGGTGTGCTAGGTATATAATATCATCCATATTTCATAAATCTGAAACAGACAGAAATTAAATGACTTGCTCAAGATCATCCAATGAATTAGTGGCAGAGATTTGAACAGAATCCAAATTCCTGTTCACTTTGTGCTCAGACCATAATAGATGTTGATAAATTGGAGAGGGTTCAGAGAAGAGTCAGGAGAATAATTAAAGAATTAGAAAATATACCTTATAATGATAGGCTCAAGGAGCTCAATCTATTGAGGTTGAGCATACCTCCCCCCCAAGATTAAGTGATGACTTGATTACAGTCTATAAACTCCTACATGGGGAACAAGTATTTGATAATGGGCTCTTCTATCTGGTAGAGAAAGATATGACATGGTTTAATGGCTGGAAAGTGAAGCTAGTAGGGCTGTTGATTAATCACAGTAAACTTGTGATTAACTCAAAAAAAAATTAATCGCAATTTTAAAAAGCAATTTCGATTAATCACGGTTTTAATCGCACTGTTAAACAATAGAATACCAATTGAAATTTATTAAATATTTTGGATGTTTTTCTACACTGAAATCAAAATGTATATTATTTTTATTACAAATATTTTCACTGTAAAAATGATAAAAGAAATAGTATTTTTCAATTCCCTTCGTACAAGTATTGGAATGCAATCTCTTTGTCGTGAAAGTGCAATTTACAAATGTAGATTTTTTTTGTTACATAACTACATTCAAAAACAAAACAATTTAAAACTTCAGTGCCTACAAGTCCACTCAGTTCTACTCCTTGTTCAGCCAATCCCTAAGACAAACAAGTTTGTTTACATTTACGGGAGAGAATGTAGCCCATTTCTTATTTACAATGTCACCAGAAAGTGAGAACAGCCATTTGCATGGCACTTTTCTAGCCGATATTGCAAGGTATTTACATGCCAGATATGCTAAATATTTTTAGGCCCCTTTATGCTTCAGCCACCATTCCAGAGGACATGCTTCCATTCCGATGACACTTGTTAAAAAAATAATGTGCTAATAAAATTTGTGACTGAACTCCTTTGGGGAGAACTGAATGTCCCCTGCTCTGTTTTACCCGCATTCTGCCATAAATTTAATATTATAGCACTCTCAGATGATGACCCAGCACATGTTGTCCATTTTAATAACACTTTCTCTGCAGATATGACAACATGCAAAGAAGGTATCAATGTGAGATTTCTAAAGATAGCTATAGCACTCGACCCAAGGTTTAAGAATCTGAAGTGCCTTCCAAAATCCAAGAGGGATGAGGTGTGGAGCATGCTTTCAGAAATCTTAAAAGAGCAACTCTCTGATGTGGAAACTACAGAACCCAAACCACTAAAAAAGAAAATCAACCTTCTGCTGGTGGAATCTGACTCAGATAATGAAAATGAACGATGAATGGGTCCTCGCTGCTTTGGACTGTTATTGAGTAGAACCCGACATCAGCATGGACACATATCCCCTGGAATGGTGTTTGAAGCATGAAGGGACATATGAATCTTTAGCGCATCTGGCACTTAAATATCTTGCAATGCCAGCTACAACAGTGCTCTGAGAATGAATGTTCTCACTTTCAGGTGACATTGTAAACAAGGACCAGGCCACATTATCTTCTGCAAATGTAAACAAACTTGTTTGAGTGATTGACTGAACAAGTAGGAGGACTGAGTGGACTTGCAGGCTCTCAAATTTTTCATTGTTTTATTTTTCAATGCAGGTATTTTGTACATAATTCTACATTTGTCAGTTCAACTTTAGTGATAAAGAGATTGCACTACAGTATTTGTATTAGGTGAATTGAAAAATACTATTTCTTTTGTTTTTATGCAGTGCAAATACTTATAATAAAAATAAATATAAAGTGAGCACTGTACACTTTGTATTCTGTGTTTTAATTGAAATCGATATATTTGAAAATGTAAAGAACATCCAGAAATATTTAAATAAATGGTATTCTATTATTGTTTAACAGTGCGATTAATCACGTGATTAATCATGATTAACTTTTTTAATCGCTTGACCGGAAATAAGGTGCAATTTTTTAACAATGAGAGTAATTAACCTAGTTAACCATTGGAATAATTTACCAAGAGTTATGGTGGAGTCTCCATCACTGGCAATTTTTAAATCAAGTTTGCATGTTTTTCTAAAAAATATATTCTAGGTATTTTTAGGGGAAGTTTATGGACTGTGCTATACAGGAGGTCAGACCAGATGGTCACAATGGTCCCTTCTGGCACTGGAATCTCTAAATTAAACTTTAAATTTCTCTAAACTTAGGTCTGTGCTGTATGCAGCTAGTCTGTGAGAAGCATTCCACACAAAAACAATTATTTTACTATGAAAAATAAAAGATTTCTCCTTTATGAATTGTTCACTGAAAATATTCCAGAAGACACTATTCTGTGACATCAATGAAATCTGATGCTTGGTTCCCCAAAGAATTCAGAGTTCTGTAATTAGCAGGTATGAAAGTATGAAAACAAAAATCCTAAAGAAAGATTCACTCTCTTGTAAATAGTTTAGTTCAGACTTTTATTTTAGCAGAACTAATTCTCTCATTACTCCTTTTAACCTGAATATTGCACTAATTCTCATGCAAAAGGTGACAGACATATCAGTGATCTGAACGTGTATTTCAAGAACTTTACAGTTAGAAACCCAGGAAATGCAGAATTAAGATTAAATGTATAAAATGACTGGATAACATGGTGAGTGTCCCCTAAGGGGTAATAAGGGATTAAAGTCAGTCAAGACCTGTTCCATGGTGTGTCCCTTTAAGGTTCTTAGAATTTTTATTGCTCACAAAGATCTCAGAGAAGGCAGAGGCAAGTGTTAGGAGAGACAAAAATGGTCCTACAGGAACAGTTAATGTTTAGGAAAAAACTAGGCTACTGTTTCTTTAAGGGCCTAGGACCAGGAACCTTGTAGAGCAGGGTGGGGCAAGGGTCCCCTCCTTCTCACCAATCAGGGCAAACTTTGGAGAAGAAGGCTATATATATTCTGTCTCTCCCCTCAGAATAGGAGATGAATTATATAATACTATATGGTGGGGGGGGGGGGGCAGGGAGGAGTGATACCACTGGGTGGAAACATCTGTAGTAATTCCAGTACAAAAACCAGTCAAACTATCCACACAAGTGGCTGCTTACTGATAAGGCCCTACTTGAATTACAGGATGATCCTAAAATAATTGCGACTGAATTGCAGACAAGACATGGAAAATCGCAGAAAAGTAATAATGGAGCTTTATTAATAGCCATAGTATGGAAAAGCTAAAGTAGACCTATTTTTTTAATAAAAATTTTCTGGAATGATATAAACACTTAAGTATTATGTTATGCCTGCTAATTGTTTTGATAACCAGACATTTTGTTGCAACTATATTACATTCATAAAAAAATTTGACTGATACAATATAAAATCAAGAGAGTAAAAGTTTTAACACAATTGCTATACAAATTGAGTACAGTCATTTTAGCCTTTTACATTTTACAGGCATTGAATGTTAGTGCAGTACTAATTATATATTCCAAATTAATGCAAAATTTGGTCTGTGCAAAGTAAGCAAATTAAAATCAAAATTGCCTAATATCGCAACTCAAATAGAGCATTATTTATAGGGCCTAATGGCCTGTCAGAGTAATACTCTGAATGATGAATGAAAGACTGGTTGCCTGTTTGGAAAACAGTGGCATGATAGATAAGGTTCAGAGTGGTTTTAGACAAGGAAGATAAACCATTGATCACACTGTAATTAGAAACAAATACAAAAAAGTATGAGGCACAAAGGTTTCAAGATAGCTGTCTTTCTAGATATTGAAAAGGCAGATGACATGCTATGGAGGGAAGGCTTGTTGTACAATGTAGGTGCACTAGGGTAAAGGGAAAATGAATGGGTAGATTAGAGACTTCCTGAGTAACAGGACCATGCAATTCAGAGTTGGGAAAGTTACATTGACTCTCTCTCTCTATAAAAAATGGTATATCACAGTGAAATGTTATCAGCCTGACCTTATTTAATATTATGATAAATGATCTCCCAAAATGAATAAATGCCAGGTAGATGTCATACTCTTTGGTAATGATTGTGCTCTGTGGGTTAGGAGCAGGACTGTTGAGGTGGCAGAAAAGAGAATCAATAAAGCGTTATGAGAAACCTTGTATAGGGGAAATGTATGGAGTTTCAAATTCTCCATTGCCAAAACCAAAGGTCTGATCTTTACAAAAAAGAAAGTTACAAAGGAATGTAAACTTTATCTATATGGTGAAAAAATAGATATAGTTACAGTGTTTAAATCAGACTGGTTAATGACTATGGGTGCCAAGCTTTTGGGTCAGCATCAAAATCAAAACTTAAAATATTACTTTTAATAAAAGCCACGCACTATGAATTGCGTGCAGTGCATTTATTACAACTACTGTATGTCCACCACAGATACATCATGAATGAAACTACGGAACCTAATTTTCTGGGCCAAAGTTAATGGGAATTACAATGATGAAACAAATATATGAGGATTATTGGGGAAGTGACAAGTGAACTATCAATAGGATGTTAGAACTCCACATGCTATTCCAGTTAAAGTGCGGATGCAGAAGTTGAAAAACAAGGAAATGCAAACCACATCAAAATTTTTAGTCATGAAAAAATTAGTAATGGATAGAAAAAGCCACATGTCCATATGTGGATTTAGATTTATTTTATAAATCTAAGCATAAAAAAAAGACAGTAGGTATTAAAAGTGAAGTCTACCAGTGTATAGATGAAAAGTGTGTTGGTTTTGTCAAATATATAAGGTGGGTTTGAAAAAGATAAAACAGGAAGAGTAGGGACAGAATATTATATACCAAAATTTGGAATTAGTCCATCTAAAAGCTTGCTTGATTTTTTAGTTGTCATGACAGCTGAACTAGTAGCAATTGTGCAAGCACAAATTGGATCTGGGATGTAAACCCAGGAGCATCCCATTATTTTTTCAGATTCAATCTTGGACCTTATAGCAATAAAAAAGTGTCAGTATGTACAAGTGATTTAATCAATCAAATTATATTTCTAATAAAAAAGTTAATACAGATGGGGCTACATATAGCATTAGCTTGGATCCCAGCACATATGAAGATAACAGGGAACAAAATGGTCTACAAAGCAGCTAAAAACCCTGCAAGAAATTGAAAGATTGTCATAGAAATACCTTTGAGTAAATATGAATTCAAAAGCCTGATACTGAAAAATTTAAAAGAGTGGCAAAAAATTTAGACTAATGAAAAAAGAGGAAGAAGGGTTTTTTTTAAATGTGCCCTGCAGTTGAGGATAAGGACATACTTCAGGGCCTGGATAGAACTAATAAGTGCTTTGTTTAGAGTACTGGCTGGCCATTGTGTCTTAAACAAAAATCTTTTTTGAATAAATAGACACAAAGATGGACTATGTGTGATCTCTAAGATGGAAGAAACAATCATTTTTGGGTATGTAAGAGTTTTGATTTCCAATTGACAGGTATCAGTCAGGCGTTGCAAGTTTCCACAGGGCTATCGCTACTCGCTTCTCAGCTGTCAGTGCAGCTGTCAACTTGGTATTCCTGCTCTTCAGCGTGGAGGAAAGCAACTCACCGAGTTCCAGGAAAGTGGATTTACGCATGTGAAAGTTTCGCAGCCACTGTGAATCATCCCATATCTGCAACACTATGTGGTCCCACCAGTCTGTGCTTGTTTGCCTGGCCCAGAATCGACGTTCCACTGTATCAACCAGCCCCAGTGCAGCCATGATGTCCCAGTTGCCACAGGTCATGCTTTCAAGAATGTCTGTGTCCATGTCCTCATCAAAATCCTCCTTGTGCTGGCGTCTCTTAGCATGGTTCTGCATATACTCCAGGATAATGTGTGAGGTGTTTACAATGCTCATAACAGCAGCAGTGAGGGTGAGCTGAGTGGGCTCCATGCTTGCCGTGGTTTGGCATCTGCACAGTAAACCAGGAAAAAAGGCACAAAATGATTATCTGCCATTGCTTTCGTGGAGGGAGGGGCGACTGATGACATGTACCCGAAACTACCTGGGACAATTTTTTTGTCAGTTTTTGCCCTATCAGGCATTGGGAGCTTAACCCAGAATTCCAATGGGCAGTGGAGACTGTGGGAACTGTGGGATAGCTACCTAAAGTGCACCACTCTGTAAGTTGATGCTAGCCACGATAGTGAGGACGCACTCTGCCGACTTAATGTGCTTAGTGTGGACATACGCAATCCACTGTATAAAATCAATTTCTAAAAATTGACTTCTATAAAATTGACCTAATTTTGTAGTGTAGACATACCCTTAGAGTAAGTCATGACAAAGAACTAAAGGAGAGCTGAGGGAAAGTAGCCTGCAGGGCTACCTTATCTTAGGCCATTAGGCGGTGGGGCGGGATGCTATAGGGTGACACATGTCCATACTCCCAAACGTTTTGAAGTATGGAAATTCAGTTAAGATAGCTAAACAATCATAATTTTGTACCATGAAAATCAGGAACTCACCTACTACTTTAACAATCCATAACAAAGAATGATCAGTGACCAAAAATGTAGAATACGTTAATTTTACTTGTATAGGGGTTGTATTGGTCAATGGCTGGCTTTATGGTCATACACAGTATAATATTGTTGATTAGAGAATAACTGAAGCCAATCATTTGCCCTTTTTTCCATCAGGGGCCCAATCTGGAAAATGCTGAGAGCATTAAGCAACTCAGAAGAGGAATTCACCATTGTATATCAGAGATATATATGTATATATGAAACAAATTATAAACCTGTATTATATGATGCATGCTTCTAATAATCTAGTGCAGCGGTTCTCAACTCATGGCCCATAGGCCGCATGTGGCCCAATTAGCACACAGCTGTGGCCCAGTTCAGCTGTG
Organism: Gopherus evgoodei; assembly: GCF_007399415.2. NCBI lineage: Eukaryota > Metazoa > Chordata > Testudines > Testudinidae > Gopherus > Gopherus evgoodei. Next base: position 286,211,779 of record NC_044322.1, on the reverse strand, counting down.
CGCTAAAGGCGGCAGGCTCTGGGATCCTGCCTGCCCTGCCACATGGCAGGCTCTGGACTGCCGGCTGTTGCCGGCTCCATGTGGCAGGATCTGGAGTCTGGACAGCCAGCAGAGTCGGTGTCCAGGCAGCCAGTGGGCTGCCACCCGGCTCCACACAGCAGGATCAGGATCGGGGCTCCGTCCTGCTATCTGACCCCACACAGCAGGGTCCAGTGTCTCAGCTGCCACTTGGTCCTGCACAGCAGGGCCCAGGGTTGTGGCGGGGTTCAGGGTCTTGGTTGTGGTATCTTAACTGTGAACTTCAGTTTATTCAAATGAGCTTTTTGAAACATTGAATTTTCTAGGTTTCTTTCTTTTTTTAAGTTGTTAATGATCTTGAAGGGTACTGTGTACTCAAATCACTGCTATGTGATTGTAAACTTCACATCACATTCACCTCTCCACAGCTTGTCCCTAAATTAATACATGTAGATGACCATTCTTTAGTTGTATTACAGTAGTGTCTAGAGCTAATATGGAAGCCCCATTGTGCTAGGCACACAGTAAATCAGTCCCTATCTCAGAGCTCACACAAGAAAAAGGGTGGAAGAAAGAGTATTATCCTTATCTTCAGATGGGAAACTGAGACCAGGGAGATTAAACAATTTGTGTCAGAAGTCTGTGTCAGAGCTGGCAATTGACTCCAATTTTCCTGTGTCTCAGTCCACTGCCTTAATTACAAGATTATTTAAATGTAGCAAAAGATCCTATTAATATTGAGAAGTCTTATCGCATCACCAAAAGAGTTCTACCCAAAATTGCTGAACTAATGAGTGCTAGAACTATTGATTTTAAATTAATGGACTTCTTGGAAAATCAAAGAGAGGCCTACTATCAGCTAGACGAACAAAGGATTCTTTATAAAAATGTATTTTGATTTTTTTCCCAAGACTCAAGTCTATGAACTTAGATGCAAAGATGATTGCTCAGACTAATTAAAAATAAATGGGTATTAATGAGACAGCTGAAGTTTCCCTCCTTGTCCATGCAGAACATTTTATTTCCAGAATTCCTGATCCTATCATATTGGGATCCGAATCTGTCAAAAAACTATTGGCAAAAAATTACCCAAACTAACTGTGCTCAGAACATCAAATTAAAATGACACTTCTGATACTGACTAAGTTTTATGGTTTCAGTAAATGCTTTTGGTACTTTTTAATATTCTTATTTTTTTAATGTTTAATGATGCACTTCCTTTTAAAATCACTGGAAGGACTCCCACTGACTTCAACAGGCATCGGAAAAAGTCCTAAGTGCTTGAGAATGTAAAGTTTTTGGATTTGCCTGTTTAATATTTTTATGGAAAAGTTCGTTTTGAAGGCATCAATGGTTTGTTTATTCTAATTACTGTGCTAAAGTAAGTTGGTATTAATACAGGTTAATGTGATGAAAGCATCAATATAACAGTAATTATTTTTGCTGTAAATCAGAACTAACACCCATCATGGATATTGATTAGTTTAATATTCTACATTCTTATTACTAGTCTAAAAGTTTCCAAAGTGTACATACAATCTTCCATACTTTTTGGAGCATTCCTGTGGGGTGGGAGGAAACCTTCAAATGTTGACAACCATGCACTGAAGCTAAACCAGTGGACTTCACTTCTTCTGTGTCAGGGAGGACTTGTGACAGTGCAAGAACTTCCCTTCCACATTTCTAAAAATTGATTTGTTAAATTTAAAAGGGACCTTGAAACATTTCATCTCCCTGGTTCTCCCACATATCTTTAAATTAATCTTACTGATGTCTGAGAACTTGACTCTGATGCAGCAAACAAATTGCAACAGTTATTCATGAGCAACATATTCTTTTGTTAAAGAAAAGAATTAGAGCTAATCTCATCTCTCTTTTACACTTACTTAGACATCTCATTGAGACTGATACCTGCATTATTAACTACCATCAGCAGGGTATGCCCTGACAAAAAAACTCTCTTTGGGATCAACAGCAAACAATAGCTTGAGCTTAACTCATGGCACCACTAAACATGCTGTAATTTGAATGTTTGACCCTATCTGACTCCATTGCTCAGAAAAAAACAAGTGGGAACGTAGAGCTTTATCTTGACTTCTCAGGAAAAATTAGTAAACCCAATTTTGCAAATACTTAGGCCTGTACTTTATGCAAGTCAGTAATCCTATTGAAGTCAATGATGTTACTCACCTAAGTCAAATTACTCATTTGCCTAAATGTTTGCAGGATTGAGTTTACTAATTTTTCCTGAGAAGTATGTATTACGAAGTATAGCCACGTATAGCAGTGCCTGACAACATGAATGTATTTGCTAATTCAAATGAATAATTCTCCCACATCAGAGGACTTTGGTGACCTCAGCGTTTTACTATATTGATCTATCTAAGTTCTTATGAGAGCCATCAGCACAGTATGTGAGTGCCTCTTAGAGATAACCAGACTCAGTAGCATACACTGGACATTATGCTTTTTATCTCAAAATATATTTTTTAAGTTATTGCAGGAGTATACAGTAAGGTAAACTTTGATTTTTCAAGCCTACAGTCACCACAGCATTTAAAGAAATAAATATGATTTACTGATTAAGTTCTTTTCCTAGGGAAGCCTCATTTGTGTCTCTTGGGTCTCTTTTTATTTCCCTTTACATTTCCTTTTTCCCCACCTTGCTACTTCTCATTGTTCCAAATGTTGCTGAATTGAGATGCCAATCGGAAAAATAAGAACATTAAACAAAAGAGTTTCCAGCAATAGGGGTGAACCTTTATTTTAAGGGATAGAAAGGAAGGGGAAATGCACAAAAGGGACTTAGACACCTAGCTGCCACTTATAGGCACTTAAATCCAAAATTTAGATACTCAAAATACTCCTACTCAGCTGCCACCTAACTCTGTAGATATCCAAATTCCCTAGACACCCGATTTTCCTGTGGTAAAATTTCCTGGGAGCCCAAATTTCTGCTGTTGAACATACACACACTGCCTAAATCCTGACAGCACCAAACAGCTCAGAGCCCAATTCACACCTAAACCCCAGGGAATTCACAAAATTGTCATTCCACCCACCTATCGTTCTCGCAGGGCCTGATCTGTGTTCAGAGGCTGCATTAGAGCCCATCTACTGTACAAGGCTTGCACAAAACACAGGAGATGGTGGTGGTACCAGTGCCCTTATAACAAACAACCCAAACGTACAGCATTCTGCCAGAATGTGGAGACTCAGGTACACATCCCCCATCTGTTTGATGGGAATTTGAGGCCAGGTCTCCTCTGAGGCAGGAAAGTGCCCTAACCACTGGACTAGGGAGTATCCTGAGGTAGGTCTTGCTACGAATCTCTCTCACTGAAACTGCTCTTGATTTTGTATAACATTTAAATCATCATTGGATCAGGGATTGACCTCAGGTCTCCCAGGGTATGTCTACACGGCAATTAAAAACCTGCAGCTGCCCTCTGCCAGCTGACTCAGGCTCACGGGGCTCAGGCTAAGGGGCTGTTTAATTGTGGTGTAGATGTTCAGGCTCGGGCTGCAACCCAGGCTGTAGGACCCTGGGAGGTTGGAGGATCCCAGAGCTTGGGCTGCAGCCTGAGCCTGCATATCTACATCTCAATTAAAGAGCCATGGGCGGCGGGTATAATAGGCCCGGGGAGGCTCTGCATCTGCCTCCCCTAGCACAGCCGCTGTCATGGGACCCCAGCTGTGGATTTCACAGGAGGGACATTTTTGCTTTTTATTATGCCCCATACAGGTTTCGTGGCAGCCGAGGAGGCATGTGCTATTCAGCTTCCTGGGTTCATCAGTAATCTCCCTGGAGTCACTGAGTAAAACATATTGCCTCCTCAGCCGCCCCAGAACCTGCATGGGGCATAGCAAAAGCAGAGGTTCTTCTTCCAGAATAGAGAAGAGCTTTTGAATTTTTGCTGGTGGCTTGGGGTCTGCAGAGGGCAGGCGCAGCTCCAAGAGCTCTGGCCATCTCAGGGCTACTCTGGGCAGGTTGTGCGAGGGGAGGGGATCTCAGGGCTCCAGGTGGCCCAGGGCTTCTCTGGTTATGGGGGGAGGGGGTCTTGGGGCTCTAGCCGTGGAGGGCAGGAGGTCTTGGGACTCTGACCACAGAGATGGGAGGGTGGCTTGGGCTGTGAGGGGGACAGGGGATCTTGGGGCTCAGGCTGTGGGGGAGTGAAGGAGGTCTCAGGGCTTGGGCTACAAGAAGGGCAGGGGTCTCAGGGCTCAGGCTGTGGGGGAGGGAAGGAGGTCTCGGGGCTCAGGTTGCAGAAGGAGCAGGGGGTCTTAGGGCTTGTCATAAACAGATAGCTAAGGGTTAATGTCTCTTTCACCTGAAACACCTGACCAGAGAACCAATCAGGAAACCGGATGTTTTCAACTTTGGGTGGGGGGAATTGTGTGTCTGGGGTCTTTGTTTTCTGGCTGCCTGCTTCCTCTGAGCTTTGGAGAAGTAGTTCTGTTTTCTAATCTTCTGTTTCTAAGTGTAAGGACAAAGAGATCAGATAGTAAGTTATATGGTTTCTTTTCTTTGGTATTTGCATGAATATAAGTGCTGGAGTGCTTTGATTTGTATTCTTTTTGAATAAGGCTGTTTATTCAATATTTCTTTTAAGAAATTGCCCTGTATTGTATCATCTTAATACAGAGAGACCATTTGTATTTTTTCTTTCCTTTTTTTATAAAGCTTTCTTTTAAGACCTGTTGGAGTTTTTCTTTACTTCAGGGAAATTGAATCTGTATTCACCAGGGAATTGGTGGGAGGAAGAAATCAGGGGAGATCTGTGTGTGGGTTGGATTTGCTAGCCTGATTTTGCATTTCCTCTGGGTGAAGAGGAAAGTGCTTTTGTTTCCAGGATTGGAAATGGAGAGGGCAAGTCACTCTGTTTGGATTCACAGAGCTTGTGTCTGTGTATCTCTCCAGGAGCACCTGGAGGGGGGAAGGGAAAAAGGATTATTTCCCTTTGTTGTGAGACTCAAGTGATTTGGGTCTTGGGGTCCCCAGGGAAGGTTTTTCAGGGGGACCAGAGTGCCCCAAAACACTCTAATTTTTTGGGTGGTGGCAGCAAGTACCAGGTCCAAGCTGGTAACTAAGCTTGGAGGTTTTCATGCTAACCCCCATATTTTGGACGCTAAGGTCCAAATCTGGGAATAAGGTTATAACATGAGTGGCAGCCGGTGGGAGATAGACAGAATCCAGAAGCCAGTAGGAATATTATATTTTTCTTTTCTCTGCTAAGGGCTTTTTAGCAGAGAGAAACAGTTGGTTTTAAAAGGGAACCAGAGAGAATTTTTTTTTCTGCTCTCTCTGGCAGTTTGTGGCTTGCATGGTAAGCAAGAAGCCATTACCAGACTATTAACAGTCTTTTGTCACACAATAGCACTCCCATTGAGAGTCATACCAGCACTATATGAATGCAAATAAAGTGGTTTTTCAGGTTTACTTAACATTGAAGATTAGCTAAAGGCACTGTTGCTAGGCAGACTTCAGGAGGCAACAGAGAGCCTGCAGTTCAGAAGAGAAACACCGGAGGGCACCCCAACACAAGAAAACAGGAACCATGTCTACCAAGGCAAAAATTGAGGCCGAAGACCAATTCAAAGAAGCTGAACACAGGCGACAACTGGAAATAAAACAAAAAGAGATGGAGATGAAAAAAAGAGAAGAACAAATCAAACAGGCAGCACAAAAAAGAAAACTAGAAGAAGAAGAGGTGGCCTACCGAAGGAAACAAGCAGAAGATGAGTTGGCCCACAGAAGGAAGCAAGAAGAAGAAGAGGCGGCCCACCGCCGAGAAATGGAAAAACAGCAAAAAGAAATGGAAAAACAACAAAAAGAGAATGAAGAGAAGGAAAAACAGAAAAAACATGAACTGGAGTTGGCAAAAGCTGGGCTGCATGTGCCAGCCAACCCTAACAACCCGGCGCCAATTATTGCTCCACAGCACAGGAAATTTCCCACCTACAAGGCAGGTGATGACACCGAGGCCTTCTTGGAAAATTTTGAAAGAGCCTGTCTTGGGTACAGCATCCCCGAAGACCAGTACATGGTAGAATTAAGGCCACAACTCAGTGGACCTTTAGCAGAGGTGGCAGCTGAAATGTCTAAGCAGCAAATGAATGACTATAAACTTTTTCAAACCAAGGCCAGATACAGGATGGGAATAACCCCAGATCATGCCCGTCGGCGCTTCAGAACCCAAAAGTGGAAACCAGAGGTGTCATTTCCCAAACACGACTACTACATTGCAAAAAACTATGAGGCCTGGATAACAGGAAACAACATTCAAACCTTGGAAGAACTGAACCTCCTCATACAAATGGAGCAGTTCTTGAATTGTGTTCCTGAAGACATCACACGGTACATACAAGATGGAAATCCCAAAGATATCGCTGAGGCGGGGGAGATTGGAGCCAAATGGATGGAACTGGCAGAAAGCAAGAAAACTACTGTCAAGGGGAACGATTACCCCAGGGGGCACACAGACCATAAACCCTACAACCGAGGACAGCCAAAGACCCCACATACCACCCAAGTAAAGCCACAGATACCCTACCCTTCCACCTCACCAGTCTCCAGTAACTCACCTCGGCCCAGTGACCCATCAGATGGAAGATGCTTTAAGTGTAATGAACTGGGACATATCAAGGCCAACTGTCCCAAGAACACCATGCAAGTGCAATTCATTACACCACCATCACACCAAAGATCCCCAGGCCCGGATGCCTCTCAAATACCCTTGGAGCGAAGGGAAAATTTGAGAGTGGGCGGAAAGAAGGTTACTGCGTGGAGAGACACGGGGGCACAAGTGTCAGCTATCCACCAATCCTTCGTTGACCCCAACTTCATCAACCCAAAGGCCAAAGTTACAATTTACCCCTTCATGTCACAAGCTGTAGACTTGCCTACAGCTCAACTGCCTGTCCAGTACAAAGGCTGGTCAGGAATGTGGACTTTTGCAGTCTATGACAATTATCCTATCCCCATGCTACTGGGGGAAGACTTGGCCAACCAGGTGAGGCGGGCCAAGAGAGTGGGAATGGTTACCCGTAGCCAAACCAGGCAAGCTTCCAGACCCATTCCTGTTCCTGAGCCGTCCACAGAGGCCCCGTCTGTGTTACCAGAGACCCAGACAGAGGTAGTGGACCCGGATTCCATGCTTACCACTGAAACAGCCACAGCATCTCCAGTCCCAGGCCCGGAACTGGAACAGCAACCAGCACCAGCAATTGCAACCCCATCTTCAAACTCAACGCCAGTGGGCGCCAGCGAGCCAGAACTGGCAGAAGCAACAGACAGCCATACCCAAAAGGCTCAGCCAGAGCCTGAAATACTCTCAGGTGCACCAGCGGAGAGCAGTTCACCAGCAACGGAAACAACCCCATCACCTACATCGCTTCCAGAGGGACCAAGCCCAAGTCCACAGTCTGAGGAAGAACTGGTGACCCCAGCCTCAAGGGAACAGTTCCAGACTGAGCAGGAAGCAGATGACTGCCTTCAGAAAGGTTGGGCGGCGGCACGGAGCACCCCACTGCCTCTCAGCTCTTCTAATCGATCCCGGTTTGTTATAGACCAAGGACTTTTATACAAGGAAATTCTTTCTGGTGGACACCGGGAAGAATGGCAGCCGCAAAAACAGTTGGTGGTTCCAACTAAGTACCGGGGGAAGCTCTTAAGCTTAGCCCATGATCATCCCAGTGGCCATGCTGGGGTGAACAGAACCAAGGACCGGTTGGGGAAGTCCTTCCACTGGGAGGGGATGGGCAAGGACGTTGCCAAGTATGTCCGGTCTTGTGAGGTATGCCAAAGAGTGGGAAAGCCTCAAAACCAGGTCAAGGCCCCTCTCCAGCCACTCCCCATAATTGAGGTCCCATTTCAGCGAGTAGCTGTGGATATTCTGGGCCCTTTCCCAAAAAAGACGCCCAGAGGAAAGCAGTACGTACTGACTTTAGTGGACTTTGCTACCCGATGGCCAGAAGCAGTAGCTCTAGGCAACACCAGAGCTAACACTGTGTGCCTGGCCCTAACAGACATCTTTGCCAGGGTAGGTTGGCCCTCTGACATCCTTACAGATTCAGGGTCTAATTTCCTGGCAGGGACCATGGAAAAACTGTGGGAAACTCATGGGGTGAATCACTTGGTTGCCACCCCGTACCACCATCAAACCAATGGCCTGGTGGAAAGGTTCAATGGAACTTTGGGGGCCATGATACGAAAATTCATCAACGAATTCTCCAATAATTGGGACCTAGTGTTGCAGCAGTTGCTGTTTGCCTACAGGGCTGTACCACATCCCAGTTTAGGGTTTTCACCATTTGAACTTGTGTATGGTCACGAGGTTAAGGGGCCATTACAGTTGGTAAAGCAGCAATGGGAGGGGTTTACGCCTTCTCCAGGAACTAACATTCTGGACTTTGTAAGCAACCTACAAAGCACCCTCCGACACTCTTTAGCCCTTGCTAGAGAGAACCTAACGGATGCTCAGGAAGAGCAAAAGGCCTGGTATGACAGACATGCCAGAGAACGTTCCTTCAAGGTAGGAGACCAGGTTATGGTCTTGAAGGCGCAACAGGCCCATAAGATGGAAGCATCATGGGAAGGGCCATTCACGGTCCAAGAGCGCCTGGGAGCTGTAAACTACCTCATAGCATTTCCCAATTCCTCACTAAAGCCTAAAGTGTACCATGTTAATTCTCTCAAGCCTTTCTATTCCAGAGACTTACAGGTTTGTCAGTTTACAGTCCAGGGAGATGATGCTGAGTGGCCTGACGGTGTCTACTACGATGGGAAAAAAGACGGTGGCGTGGAAGAGGTGAACCTCTCAACCACCCTGGAACGTCTGCAGCGGCAACAAATTAAGGAGCTGTGCACTAGCTTCGCCCCATTGTTCTCAGCCACCCCAGGACGGACTGAACGGGCATACCACTCCATTGATACAGGTAATGCTCACCCAATCAGAACCCCACCCTACCGGGTGTCTCCTCATGCCCAAGCTGCTATAGAACGGGAGATCCAGAACATGCTACAGATGGGTATAATCCGCTCATCTACCAGTGCATGGGCATCTCCAGTGGTTCTGGTACCCAAACCAGATGGGGAAATACACTTTTGCGTGGACTACCGTAAGCTAAATGCGGTACCTCGTCCGGACAACTATCCAATGCCACGCACTGATGAGCTATTGGAAAAGTTGGGACGTGCCCAGTTCATCTCTACAATAGACTTAACCAAGGGGTACTGGCAAGTACCACTAGATGAACCTGCCAAGGAGAGGTCAGCATTCGTCACCCATGCGGGGGTGTATGAATTCAATGTCCTTCCTTTCGGCCTTCGAAATGCACCCGCCACCTTCCAGAGGCTGGTAGATGGTCTACTAGCTGGACTGGGAGAATTTGCAGTTGCCTACCTCGATGATGTGGCCATTTTTTCAGACTCCTGGCCGGAACACCTACTCCACCTGGAAAAGGTCTTTGAGCGCATCAGGCAGGCAGGACTAACTGTTAAGGCCAAAAAGTGTCAAATAGGCCAAAACAGAGTGACTTACCTGGGGCACCAGGTGGGTCGAGGAACCATAAACCCCCTACAGGCCAAGGTGGATGCTATCCAAAAGTGGCCTGTCCCACGGTCCAAGAAGCAGGTCCAATCCTTCTTAGGCTTGGCCGGATATTACAGGCGATTTGTACCACACTACAGCCAAATCGCTGCCCCATTGACCGACCTAACCAAAAAGACCCAGCCAAATGCCGTTAAGTGGACTGATGAGTGTCAAAAAGCCTTTACCCAGCTTAAGGCAACGCTCATGTCGGACCCTGTGCTCAGGGCCCCGGACTTTGACAAGCCATTCCTCGTAACCACGGATGCATCTGAGCGTGGTATAGGAGCAGTGCTCATGCAGGAAGCAACAGATCACAACTTCCATCCTGTCGTGTTTCTCAGCAAGAAACTGTCTGAGAGGGAAAGTCACTGGTCAGTCAGTGAAAAGGAATGCTATGCCATTGTGTACGCCCTGGAAAAGCTATGCCCATATGTTTGGGGACGGCGGTTCAAACTACAAACTGACCATGCTGCACTAAAGTGGCTTCATACTGCCAAGGGGAACAACAAGAAACTTCTTCGTTGGAGTTTAGCTCTCCAAGATTTTGATTTTGAAATTCAACACATTAGGAGCTTCTAACAAAGTAGCTGATGCACTCTCCCGTGAGAGTTTCCCAGAATCCAGTAGTTAAAAAGTGTTCTTAAAATGTAAAAGTCTGTTAGTTATATACTTAGTAGTATATGTAAAGGTGCATGTGTTGTATTAATCTGTTTATTTTCAAGTTCTAGAAGGAAATTGCCGCCAGTGAGCTTCCCCACTGTCTGCAATTTGGGGGGCGTGTCATAAACAGATAGCTAAGGGTTAATGTCTCTTTCACCTGAAACACCTGACCAGAGAACCAATCAGGAAACCGGATGTTTTCAACTTTGGGTGGGGGGAATTGTGTGTCTGGGGTCTTTGTTTTCTGGCTGCCTGCTTCCTCTGAGCTTTGGAGAAGTAGTTCTGTTTTCTAATCTTCTGTTTCTAAGTGTAAGGACAAAGAGATCAGATAGTAAGTTATATGGTTTCTTTTCTTTGGTATTTGCATGAATATAAGTGCTGGAGTGTTTTGATTTGTATTCTTTTTGAATAAGGCTGTTTATTCAATATTTCTTTTAAGAAATTGCCCTGTATTGTATCATCTTAATACAGAGAGACCATTTGTATTTTTTTCTTTCCTTTTTTTATAAAGCTTTCTTTTAAGACCTGTTGGAGTTTTTCTTTACTTCAGGGAAATTGAATCTGTATTCACCAGGGAATTGGTGGGAGGAAGAAATCAGGGGAGATCTGTGTGTGGGTTGGATTTGCTAGCCTGATTTTGCATTTCCTCTGGGTGAAGAGGAAAGTGCTTTTGTTTCCAGGATTGGAAACGGAGAGGGCAAGTCACTCTGTTTGGATTCACAGAGCTTGTGTCTGTGTATCTCTCCAGGAGCACCTGGAGGGGGGAAGGGAAAAAGGATTATTTCCCTTTGTTGTGAGACTCAAGGGATTTGGGTCTTGGGGTCCCTAGGGAAGGTTTTTCAGGGGGACCAGAGTGCCCCAAAACACTCTAATTTTTTGGGTGGTGGCAGCAAGTACCAGGTCCAAGCTGGTAACTAAGCTTGGAGGTTTTCATGCTAACCCCCATATTTTGGACGCTAAGGTCCAAATCTGGGAATAAGGTTATAACAGGGCTCCAGCCACAAGAGGAAAGTTGGGGGGGGGCAGGGGATCTCAGGGCTCTGGCCATGGGGGGGGGGCAGGCGAGCAGAAGGGGTGGAGCTGGGGGCTAGCCTCCCCAAAGTAGGACTCCACCTGCTGCCCATGTAAATAGCCCTTAGTCCACGCCAGAGTCATAGGTGTCTATCTGCAGTGTAGAACCTACCCATACACTCCACAGGAGTGCTCTAACTACTGGATTATAGAATCAATCTGTCTCTGGCCCAATGGTTATTTAAATATTTTATACAAAGTGGGACAGCTTCAACAGGCGAGGGGATCCTCTCCCACAACAAACCATCCTCTAGTGACTAAGGCACTCATTTAGGCGTGGGGAGACTTGGCTTCAAACCTGCTTCATATCAGGAAGAGTGGAGATTTAAACCGTGGTCTCCTGAATTCTGGATAAATGTTCTAGCCACTTGGGCAGCAAGGGCACTTTCACCTCCCCCTTCTGGGTTTTTCTTGAAAATGGACTGACCTGGCTTAGGCACCTAACTCCACAAGAGAGTTCATAGCTATGAATCCCATGCAGAGGGAAGCACCTAATTTCCTCTTAAAGGTGGGACTTAGGTCATACCCTTCTGCATAGCATTTCCTCCTGGTTAGCTTAGGTGGCTTCCTGCTCAGCATTCTGGCATCTATGAATCCTGTTTTTAGGCACCTAACTTTCCCCATTCTTTGTGTGTTTAAAAGCAGAGGGTGAAATTATTTGCCAGATGTTGAGCTTTATTTAGATAACTGCAGAAAGATTATTATTAGCTTGTGACAATCATTAGTTTTATAATAAGCCTTTCTTTTGGCAAAACACTGATGTTTCTTTCAGTAAAAATTGAAGTTTCTCAGAGATCTGAAGTGGGGAACAAACAAAGCTGTGTTTTAAAGAAACAGCTGGCTTCTGGAGCCAGCTGGCTTCTGAGTGTGCATTTTTAAACTTACTGCAGTTGAAAATTAAAATAGTACTCCAGTACTAGTAAAGACCAATGACAATGTGATGATAGGACCAAAAAGAGTTCTTAGACTGAAAGACAATCTGTTCTCTAATTTAAGTATTACTTTGAGAGGTTATATGGAGGAAGGCATGGCTGGATGCATACTTGTTACCTAACCAAAGTTCAGCATTAGATTACAAAACAAAATTTTCTTTGTTAATGTGTCCTTTAGGTAACAACTTTCAGCTTTTTGCCAAAAGCACTTAATCTTCTATTGGTAAATTGTTAAGTATGACTTCTTCTAACAAAAGATTTGTTGTTAACACTAAGTGTTTTAATTCTAAATTAGATTAATATTTACACTGGCGATCTGTCTTCACTCAACATTGCCAAATCATAAAATGATTTGTGATCTTGCACAAAATCTTGCTACTGCCTTTTCCTTCATTCAAACACTCTTCCCAACTTAGCAGCACATTTTCATCATTTTAGAAAGTAATGATAATTTGATAGTCTCTGGGCTGAGTGTTCAAGGGCCTCTGCTTCTGGAGCAGGCAGAACCTAGTGTAGCCCAGTGGGCTATTTTGCTTTTATTATATTTACTGCTTTGCATTATATTCTGCTTTGCATTATATTCAGCAGTAATGCAGGCCTGTTGTGACAGATTTATGTTACCAATCTGCCTGGGGCATCAGATGATCAGGCTGAGGCCGTAGGATCTTTAGGGGAGGAGATGAAGAGCACACCAATTGTCTAAATTTTAAAGCTTTATTAATAAAATAATAAAATATCGGCAGAGAGTGCTGGGGATCACCCACATCACTCAGAGGAAGGAAAAAGCAAAGTGTTAGTGCCCCAGGTCCTAATCCACTTTCATACCTGAGGCTGGCCAAGCCTGACTGTAACGTAAGAAGAAGAGTGGAAGGGGTAGACGGGAGTTCTTGTCCTGTGCACGGGTCGTCCAGGGTCCACTGTTGATCTCCAACTTGCTCCAGCTCTCAGGAGGGTTTTTAAGTCCCGGATTCTTTAGGGCGTGTTTTGTTCAGGGACCTCTGTTCCTGGTGCTCTTTGTACCAGTCCAAACCGGCTTTCTGTGGCCTCCTCAGTGTTCCCAAAACACACCAGCTCCAGGGACGCGAAAGTCTGTTTTTCCTCTCGCTGGCCTTCACCATCTCGCTCGTTTTGGCTGCCTCTGCAAGTCTGTTCAGCTGAATCCTCGTTTCTCATGGCTGGTCGGGGTGAAATCCAGGGCCCTATCTTTTTTGGCAGGCGGCCGAGAGTCAGATGTGTGCTGCAGCCTTATCTTCGGACTGAGCTAGCCGAAGTGTCGAGTTAACCCATTCTCTGCTCTCTTCCTTCTCTCCTCTACCTTTGGCCTCTCGTAACCTGCCGAGTAATCTTCCACTCCACACTCACACTTTTGACCCTCCCCAACATGCTTTGTGATGCTTGCAACAGCGTTAGCAACATGCAGTGCTGATCTGCCTTCCCGGGGACCTGAGGGAGGGGGCCATTGGGTTGTGACACTGTATCCTGTAAGACATTAGCTTCAGCAAATTAGCATAAGGCTTGAGACGTATAAACTTTGAACAGATAAATTTTGCACAGATAAACGGCCCAACAAAAAATAGAGTTTAAGGGGAAGTTGGGGCCACAGTAAATAATTCAACCACACAAGTTGAATGAACTGATGTACGTAACAGGTGCATGAGATACATTTAAGGCTAGCCTGCTTGCTTGTCTATATATATGTTATAAGTTTCTTATTTTCTTATGGATCTGATTATTTGCCTTACTATAATAGGTTTATATTAGGGTATATTTTGGCTGTAACACAAGGGACCTGCAGGCCACATCCTGTGCGGTAAGATAAGGCAAAGTTAGCATACATATGTTTGGGACCTTTCACCTAGATAGATGACAATAAGCTAAAGCATAAGGTCCGTGTATGACTGCGATCTTTACCATAGAGCAGGGGTCAGCAACCTTTCAGAAGTGCTGTGCCAAGTCTTCATCTATTCACTCTGATTTAAGGTTTTGCGTGCCAGTAATACATTTTAACATTTTTAGAAGGTCTCTTTCTACTAGTCTATAATAGATAACTAAATTATTGTTGTATGTAAAGTAAATAAGGTTTTTAAAAAGGTGTTCAAGAAAGGTTTAAGGTTTTTAAGGAGCTTCATTTAAAATTAAATTAAAATGCAAAGCCTCCCGGACTGGTGGCCAGGACCTGGCCAGGACCATAACAGCATCAGCATAATATATTATAAAAGTGGCTTCCCAGCATAGAGACGGTAGGAGAGAGAGATGTAGTCCTTGGGAGGTGCCAGAATGATGGCCACTGGTGATGATGGGGAAGGTGACGGTGACAAGGAAGATGATAGCTAGCATTTGAGGTTGTTCTACAAGGGATAGTGTGAGTATATGGGTGTGCAGATGTACATTCTGCAGTAGCTCTATCTTACTAAATCGGGGTGTTTGTGACTGCGCTAAATGTATTATTAAACTATACTTGTAAATATAAAAGAGTTCCTATAGTGTGAGTGTTGCAACTGTGCACATCAGGGTTCCCAACTATATAGTAATTTGAATAATACTGGGCCTGATCTTGGGGCAACCATCAAAGTGATAACTGGGGATTCCTAAGCAATCAATATAATTAATACGTAATCTAAAGATCAGGCAACATTAGTGACTCTGCTGACACCATTAGAGCTGTTTAAAATCTTTTATACAATCTTCTTTCCTCATCAAAAAATAGCCTTTTCTTAAAAACAAAAACTGTCATCATCATCAATCAATCCATCATCATATTTTTTGCCAATTTTCTAGATATTTTACTGAAATTTTTATGAAAATAGTTTTTGAAATCATTATTGAAAATATTAATAGATCAAATCCCATATTTTCTTACTGAAAATCAGGTTTTCACTAAATGAATAATTTAGACAATGATTTTAAAACATTTCTGTAAGAAATATATCAGAAAATGTTATAAAATGGGTCTATTTTGAATCAGTTATGTTCACAGCATAGAAACAGAAATTAGATAAAAATATAAAAAACTCTTGCTGGAAGGTTGCAGTGTAATGATATTTTATTTCTTAAAATCCAGAAACTTAACACACAGGAACAATAACAACAAACAGAGAGAAGCAGGCTCCTTCCAAAGGCAGAGAGGCACAACTCATGCCACCTTGCTTTAGGCTGATTCTTTGCAGACTGACTTTTGGCTGCTAGACCTCCATCACATGCCTCCCCATACAGAGTCCTCTTATGCTGCAGGCACGTCCAGGACAACCCCTGACAATCTAAAATGTTAAAATTGTAAGCTCTCAGTTTTCAATATACCACAGAACTTTGCAAAATAGGAACAACTTCAAAATTTTTCATAAAATTGTTTTCCTGTTTTTGACCAGTTCTAGTTATATGACATTTAAATAGCTCTGCTCCGCTTGGGCTCCTGGTTGGCTATGGACCAGTTAAAATTGTTATCATTATTATGCAGATAGAGTGAGAAGGAATAAGGCTGAAAAGAGATTCAATGAGTTCTCTAAGGAATTCAATTTCAGAACCAAGTTTTAAATTCCAGGCCATCTGTCATTCAGTCCACTGATTAAGCCAAAAGACCAACTTTTGGGAGCACTTGAAAGAGGAGGAACGCTGGTGCCATAAGGTCTGATTTTGTGGAAAGATATCATGTACATAAGGGAAAGGATCTCAGCTTCCAACAAAGAACAAAGACAGCTAATTCTACAACAGCATTCCCCTTTCCTTCAGACACTGGAGTTGGGTTCTCCATAGTTTGGGGATCCAAGTGGGTAAGCACATTGCAGCGTCACTGTGGCAGACAGTTAAAAAGGGATAAGATAGGCAGTCAGGCTCTTTAAGGGGATTCTTTACTAAAGATACTCACTGTAGAAGCCCTGTCAGTATAGTTCTGTTAATACCATGATGCCAGAGCAAGGGGTATAGAGTCATTATAGAGGTTCAGGACTTTTTACTGAAGCTTTGGGATGCATTTTTAGAACGTGGATCCTTGAACTTTCACTTCTTTTTGGGCTGGAAATTCTTGTGAGTGTGAGTACATGGAGAACCAGCAATTGAAATGAGAGGTACTGCTTTCATATGGAAAACCAAACCAGATAATGTAGATGCTCAGGCTTAAATTTTTAGAGCATTTGTAAAAATGGCACATGGGAATCGCTCATGCAAAAAACCTGCAGGGATTTGTGCCTAGATATTCCTTTTTAACATATAAGCAAATATTATGCCAATAAGTTGTGTAGAAATACCTGTAGTAGATACAAGTTATGTTATTTGAAAGAGTTCATTAATATCTTGGCAAGATTTATTGCTTTAAAGTTCAATACTTAATTATTTTTAAAAATAGGCTTCTACTGATGAACTTCCTAGAATTGTGTCCAACCTCTTTAAAGGCACAATTGATTTAGTCAGTACCTTGTCCTGTCTTTTAAAAGTTAACAATGTCATTGTCATTATATTCAGAATGCATATCCTTGTTGCTTCTAGACTCTGGTTGAGCAGTGATGAAATTTAGAGTTTTTTGTAGGACCAGAAGAAGTCCATAGGCCTTTCATGTCTGAATTTTCTACAGTGTTCCACTATCTCTATCCTATATTACACACAAAAAAACCCTAATGTTAAAATAACATTGGATATGTCTATACTAGAAAGATAGAGTTGTACCATTGTAGTGTAGATACTTACTACAATGATGGATAGACCCTGCTCTACACTTCCTGGGTGTGAGTACAGTGGTGGTGGGTGGCAGGTGTGTGTCACCGAGAGCACAGGAAAGACAGGCCTGTGCTTTAAGTTCCAGGGTGAGGCCACAACATGGTCTGGTGAAGCCAATATGGGAAAATCTGATTTTGCCCCAATAAGCCCTGGGATAGAGGGAACATGCTCAGTTCTGTCCAGACTTGAGCATGCTCAGTGAAGACAGAATTTTTGGAGATTTTAGCCACTAAACCAAAGAAATGTCTACTGCCTATGTGCGAACTGCAATTTTTCAAAGGCTTATAACTCGGCCAGATTTGGGCAGTTCTTTACAGGGATAACAAACGGCACATCCTCTGCCAAATTTCAAGTCTCTTTTCCAAAGCCTAGGGATGTTGGAATTGTTCAATGAAAAGGTTGCCAGAATGTTTTAATGTGGACAAGCAATGTATTTTCCTCAGCTTCATTCTCAGAAATCATTGAATTGTTTCTGCTGAAAATTTCCAGAAGAGCTCAGCCTGAGGCAGATACTTGGCATGTACAATTTTAGGCCAAACAATTTGACAAAATAATAAGCAACTCAAAACAGGATCTTATAATGTGTTGGGAAACCTTAATAAGCAGTGCTACCAGACCCATGTGTAATAATTTTAAATATAATATGGTAAATATTTAACTATGGGAATAGTTCTTTTTTTGTCCTCTATTTATCATCCTAGGTAGCACAAAACACAAAAACAAAAAAAGAGGAAGAAGTCCAAATGTTTTTCAATGGATCTGTACTAGACTGGGCATAGCTGGCATTTCTCAGGAAACTCTCAGCAAAGTAGTGCATCATACAGCTCTAGTAGGTTGTTTAGTGGTACAGTGCACTTGTATAGAGAAGCTATGGAGCTTCTTATCTGGTCTCTGGTTTGTCTTGTAATAGTGATGTAATTGACTCCTACGCCGTAAGGCACTTCTCACAGTATTGGATGTTTTTATCGGCCATTCCCATAATCTAAAGATCACTTTGCAATGTATTTTACAAATACAAATTAAAACCTTCAAACACTATTAAGTCAGGTGTGTAAAGATGCAACTGGAATAGGCGGAACATAATTAATTGAGTTGGAATTTGTTCAGGACACCCAGATTAACACTCACAACTCTTATTAATGTAACAAGAGGAACTGTATTCCTCTGAATTTTCACTCCACCCCTAGTCAGTATAAACTCTCAGTAAGGCCCTCATTCCGGCTCACATCCCTATTCAGGAAAACACAAACATATGTTTAATAGCTTGAAGCATGTGCCTTTGTCTCATTGAAGCTTGGTTTTAAAAATCTTTTTAAAACAGATTTAAAGATATTTTACAAAGTTTAGCAAATATATCAGCTTTGTCAGTCTCCACAAATCATGATAGGCCAAGGTCTAAGTTATGTCCTGATATCTAATATATACCTGTAGTCTTAGCCAGACAATTCATATGATCTGTGTGGTGGGTGGGTTGGAGTGGGGAGGAAGGGTTGGTGCAAGGCTTCTGATCAATGAGCCTCTCCTCCTGGCCAAGCAATGGATTTTCAAGGCATTAGAATCTCTTCTCATTAGTCTTGTTTTGTTGAATAAAACCATTTCCACATGAACTGCCCTAAAACTAAACTCAAGCTATCAAACTTTAATAGCATTTGTTCTATTATTTATCAATGGGATGATTTCCCTAACCATCCTTCCTGTATAAGTGCATGATCCATAGTGTAAAGAAATTGTTTTAAGAATATAATGACTGCACAGTTTGAGCATATTTTGGTCCATTAGTCATGTGTCACTTGGTAACTGAAGTTCAAGTAAGCAGTGTGGCATAACTAGTTGGAGAGAGAAGGCTTACTTTACACGGTGTTAAATGTATATATGCTATTTCTTCTTCCCTATGTTTAAATAATGTATGAACTTTATGCATGTCAGAAAAATTTAAAAACCGCTTAGATTGGATGCATCTCCAAATGTTACCCATTAGAAATTTCCATGGAAAAAAAATCCACTTGTGCCTCACGCAATCAGCTGAGGAGGTTATACAACACTAACCAATATAGAGGAGAAAACTGTGGAACACAGGGACTAAAATAATGTATTTTATGTGAAGAAGAGCAGATCTGCAAATAGGAGAGCTTTTATGAAATGTTCATTTGCAACTCGGTTTTGTGTTGACATTACTCACTCAACCTCACACTACACAGAATCAGGAAATGTCTCCTGATGTGTTCATTTCAAGTGATATTCAAAGGATGGAAAGAACTGGTTCTTGGTAGGGGCTTATTTTGGAGAGTTCAGGCCACAGAGTAGGACATAGAGATCTAGTACATCCCCTAAACATACTTACAACAACCTAATGTTGCTTTAGATCCAGTTTACAGCTTCCATACATTCCAGGCTGTCTTTGAATATTCATTTCTCAGCCCACTTTTTCTCAGCACTAACCATCCACCAGGAAAGGTTACAGGCCTGTAGGACTCTGAAACTGATGGACCTGCATCACCAGCTTCTGAATATATAGATGCTGGAGTGAATCTAACCAACTGGCTACTTCAAATTACTGGATGCTGGAATTTAGACATCAAAGCTTGCTCTAAACTATCCCTTTTTTAATAGCTGGTAGAAAGTTTTCCCCACTGATGAAATAAAATTTAATTCTGACAGTTGAAATGCAATCCAATTGACTTTGGCTTAAACTGAAAACTCCATAGGCTTTCCTTTGAAATCACTCAAATGTTTGTAGATCTTGCTGGCAGAGTAACCATACTACACAGGACATCAAAGCAAGTGTGCACTATTGTCACAGTCTTCAACTGTGCTAGTCTTGAGAAATTCAAGCTAATTATCATTGCATTGTCTAAACTGTACATAGACGCTCCAAAATTGAACGTCTTTGGTAGAACAAGTTTGAATCTCACAAAGATTTCAGAAATTTTAATGGTGATACCTTTACCAACCCTAAACTATTAGCTTTACAAAACCCGATGTTCTCCATTGGCAGTTATTTTGGATTTATTGTTTCAATCATTGGTTTTTGGCACCAAAGCAAGTAATATCTATTTACCTCTCACTTTGTGTTAATTTGTTTTGTTTTTGAGCATGAAAGTTTGCAGATTTGATGGTCTTTCAGCCAAAATGTCTACCTTCCTGTAAGTCAAGAGAGCACCAATGCAGGAGGGGCAAGTTTTTTTCTTTTTCCTGGCAGCACCTGAAGCAAAAGGCTGCCAAAGCTATTGCAAAATTATATATTAATAGAAATAAAAATGCTTACCGTCCAAAAGATTACCTGCAAGTTGCATTCAATAAAATGTATTGTTACCTGCTTTGGAGCTAAAAATGAGTATACTGAACCAAAATAATTAGGTATGTGTCCTGAGCCACAAAGTTTAACGGGTTCTAATCCAGACTCCCTATTTTAAAGCTCAAAAAAGTGACTAGATAAAACATTTGGACCCAATTATGAGATTGGGGTATAAAGTGGATGTTGTGTCTGCATTTGTGTGGATGATTCAAATGTGAGTCACTTCCACTTCTCAGATTCGCCAGCTATCCTAAACACTATATCCACTGATACAATCTGGAGTATACATTGAGAAGAGATAGTAACAGGAAAGGGCAGGAAGTATTACCATCACTCTGCCCTCTTGTAGAATCCCAGACCTTACTACATCTGTGAGAACAAACACCAGCTTAATCACAAAATGCCTGATAGTGTGCCCATGTAAGGGCCCCTTTGATTCACAATGTAATGGTATATGAAATGTTACATTCCAGCCTTGGGTTTATACCTGGAACTTCAGCATACTTCCTTGAGTGTAAGTGGATAATTTCTTAGCAAGCTACAGAGCCTGTAATAGTGAGTTCAGAGTGTCAGTATTTTCCATTCTGGTGTACAAAGTCAGGTGTTTCTGTAAATCTTTTACACTCTAGAAATAGTCTGTATTGTTACCGTTTACGAGCCACTAACTCAGATGTGCTGTAATGTCATTCTTATCCAGACTCCTCTATTCATGTACCACAGAACTTGTGAAAAGAGATGCACCCTGTGAGATCTCTCTCTTACTTTTAAAATCCGTGTCTTTTAGAGAACAAGTTCGTCTCATATTTTGTCCATAATTTTTGTAGTTTAATCAATTCAGTTTGAATTTTCCCCAGATCTTTACAACAGTATGAAAAGTAAAAGGAAAAACAATGCTGTTTTAAATGAATTGGGATCAGTAATTGAGACCAGATTTTAATATGGCTCCAAATGAAACCCTTTGGGTTGTATCCACAAAAGGATTTAGGCATTGCAACAGAGCATCACGACTCCTAACTTTTAGATACCTAGGAAATGACAGGAACAACACACTGATTCATGCTCCTGAGTTAGGTGCCTAGGCTCCCTATACAATGAATGAAGAGAGATAAGTGCCTAACAGTGTGATCCACAAAAACCACCATGCTAGGTGGGAGCTGCCTAAGCTAGTAAATGGATATGCCATGTGCCATATGACATGTGTGTGCTAAGCTCCACTTCTCTCTCAGAGATAAGTGCCTAAATGTGTGCTTTGTCTCAAAGCATGGTTGGTCAATGGTTCACAGGATTAGAGACAACCTGCTCAGAGGAGGTAAAAACAGTACTATTATACAGCAGAAAAGACTCTCCTTGCTGCACATAATCTCAAATATGGACAAGATTCGTCTGTTGGTGTGACCTCAGACATATTCCACCTATGACCCCATTGCTGACAGATATACTAGACTATATCCTAACATTAAAAAGTTTTGGGCTATCATTGAGCTCCATTAGAGTCAACCTGTCAGCCATCACAGATTTTCCATTCTCCAATGGAGGGTTAGCAGGGGGGTTGGAAATCTCTATCTGCCAGCCAAACATCCTACTCCAGTTTGGGATCTCAATCTGGTTCTTAAATGCCTTACAAAATCACCATTTGAACCAATGGCTACCTACTCACTGCTCCATTTGTAAATGAAAACAGCATTCCTAATAGCCATCATGTCAGTACTATGGCTTGGGGAAATAGATCCCCTTATGGCATGGCTCTCTTTCACAGTATTTTGTAAAGACAAGGTCACATTGAGACCCACCCCAAATTTTTGCCTAAAGTTTCCTCTGAGATCCATATAGAACAACTCATTCATCTGTCAATCTTCCACCCTAGATGTCACCTAGATAAACAAGAGACACTGTTGCACACCCTTGAAGTCAGGAGAAATCTGGCCTTCTATCTGGATAGGACTAAACCCAAATTGTCTTGCTCATAGATAGATCGACAGGGTCTGCAATCTCTAATCAAAGACTTTCCAAATGGATATCCAACTGCATTAATTCTTCTACGAATCTTGTAATATTCAAGCACCTTTGGACATATGTACTCACTCTGTGAGGTCCATTTCCACCTCTACAGCATTTCTCAAAAATATGCCCATTATTGAAATATGCAAGTGTCATAAACAGATAGTTAAGGGTTAATGTCTCTTTTACCTGTAAAGGGTTAAGAAGCTCAGTAAACCTGGCTGACACCTGACCAGAGGACCAATAAAGGGACAAGATACTTTCAAATCTTGGTGGAGGGAAGTCTTTGTTTGTGCTCTTTGTTTTGGGTGTTGTTCGCTCTTGGGACTAAGAGGGACCAGATGTACTTCCATGCTCTCCAAATCTTTCTGAATCAATCTTTCATGTTTCAAAATTGTAAGTAATAGCCAGGCAAGGCAGATTAGTCTTATGTTTGTTTTCTCAACTTGTAAATGTTTCTTTTTGCTGGAAGGATTTTTACCTCTGTTTGCTGTAACTTTGAATCTAAGGCTGGGGGGGCATCCCTCTGGTCTATATGAATCTGAGTACCCTTTAAAGCATTTTCCATCTTGATTTTACAGAGATAATTTTTACCTTTTCTTTCTTTAATTAAAAGCTTTCTTTTTAAGAATCTGATTGATTTTCCTTGTTTTAAGATCCAAGGGGATTGGGTCTGAACTCACCAGAGATTGGTGGGGGGAAGAGAGGGGGGATGGTTAATTCCTCCTTGTTTTAAGATCCAAGGAGTTTAAATCTGTGTTCACCAGGGAATTGGTGAAGCCTCTCAAGGCAGCCCAGGGAGGGGAAAGTTGAGGGGGGGGACAGGGAGTGTGCCAGACACTGAATTTCTGGCTGGTGGCAGCGTACTAGATCTAAGCTAGTAATTAAGCTTAGAAGTGTTCATGCAGGTCCCCACATTTGCACTCTAAAGTTCAAAGTAGGGAAAGAAACCTTGACAGTAAGGTTGCTACTTGGGCTTCTATACAAACACTGCTGATCACTATGCAATAACTCATGACTCTGCTTCTGTTACTATATTCGGCTCAGCTGTACTTTCTTTATCCTGGACTCGACTATGAAGCCCCCTCCTCCTTAGAGGGAACCACTTGGTAGTCATGTAGAGTAGAACATCCATAGGAACACTACTCGAAGAAGAAGTGTGTACTCACTGTGTGCAGTAACTGTAATTCTTCAACATGTGTATCCCTGTGGGTGCTCCACTATCTGCCCTCCTTTCCCTCTGCTCTGGAGTTCTCTGCTTTGTGGTAGAGAAGGAATTGGAGGACAGTTCACCCACACAATGTTATGTAACAATGGCACAGGGCACAAAGCTGACTAGCACACATGTGCAGGCTGAAGAGCACTGCTTTGAGATCATCTCCGATCAAAGGCACAGGGGGCTCTAGAACATCTAGAATGGAGCACCCATATGGGGACACATATTGAAGAACCACAGTTACTGCACAGGGTAACTTCTGACAATATGCAGCAGCTCTTTTTAGATAATATGATGGGCCTTTTATTATCTTCTTTCTGGAATAATTAAAGGTCCTACAGTAGTACTTTGTATTGATTAATAATTGGTTGTAAACTGTATTAAAAGAAGCAGCTTTAGGTTACAGAATTTAAACCAGTGGTCGGCAAACTGTGTCCTGCAGGTTGCTCACCATGGATTTAGACCTTTTTCTTATGGCAGCTCTGGTGGGAAGGTGCATAAGATGAAATCCACATTTGCAGTGTGTATATTATCTTCCATAGCTTCTGAAGATTGTGTGTGCCAAATTAATTTCTGACATGTTGTACAGTTACTACTCATTGTAAATAGCTTATGTTAGTTTGAACTAACTCAAACACTGTACACTATGTGCTGTCTAGTACACGCAGCATCTTATTTCCTCCAACTTAAGATCATGGCCTTCATTCAGCTCCAATGAAGTCAGAACTTTTCCACCGTCTCAATGGCTGTTTGGGTTGTATTTCTGAGGAATGAGGTAAACTCCCGAGTCTAGAAATATTGATATTTAAATCCAGCTGCAGTAGTCATAAACCTACAGTACTTGTTACTAGATCCAAGTTTCTTGTGGGACAGTCTTATTTGCTGTTCACAAAGACATAGACAATGACAGTGACTTCAAAGCACACATTTACATAATACTTAAAGGGTAAGTTCATTCAGAAAGAACGAAGATAAAGCACTGGAACATCAAAAAGATTTCAAAGAAATGTGATCATGTATGGTATTTCTGATATAGCCACTCTGTAGGACATGTTGTAGCACACTCTGCAAGAGTGGGGTTTTCTTAAAAATAAATATATTTAACAAAGAAGAATGGCTTCTAAATATTATATATTTTGCTCAATGAATGACAATACAAATTCATTTTTGCTGCTGAGAGGAAAAGTTTCGTTACCTGTGAAAAGATTATAAGGAGATATAACCTGCTGGTTTCCAATAATCAGTATTAAATTAAAAATTACAGAAATAAATCAAATTAGACAAAACTTACAGTGAGGTTGAATAACCACTGGAACAAGCAGTGGGGAAAAGTGATGTTTTCTAATCAAGACTGGATGTCTGTCTGAAAGATAAATTGTTTGACTAAAGCATATTGGGCTCAATATGAGGGAAACTGTGAAATTAAATGGCCTGTGTATATAGGCCATTTAATGTGATCAGATTAGATGATCCAATGGTCCCTTCTGGCCTCACATTCTACGAATACATGATTATTGGGTGATTTCATGATGATCAAGCTATAAATAGAATATGGGCCTTGGAGCTATGGCTCATCTCCTCCAAAATCATGCTTGAAGAAATTATGTTTAACAAATGAACTATCATCCCTTAAAGCCAAATCCGGCAAACATTGCTCAGGTGGAGTAATACTTTGTTCTGTGAATAGTCCAGCTGAAATCAGCCTAAAGAAGACTCTGCCCAACAATACTCAAGTAATTCTAAGTCTGACTACACTACACATCATTAGAGTAGTTTTCTGACAGTGAGTGCTGCATTAAGATTGTATAACTGTGTATGTCATTCAGAGCTGAAACTTTTCATTTATACCTTTCTGAAATACTCTGTGGTGAATCATCTGAGCAGTGGTGGGTGAGCAAATCGCAGTGTGACGAATGTGTTGAGAGTGAATCTGCTGCTGCTTTATTTCCAGTAGGTGACCAGGAGATGAAGGTTCTGTGGGCATTGAAGGACAGTTGGGGAATGAGTCCCAGAGGTTGCAGTGTTGCCGACTGTCATGATATTTGACATTTTTTTCTGAAAGCCTCAGATGCTGGAATCAGGAGACTGCAGGCGAATCTTAGCTTTCATTTCAAAACAAGTTTCTAGCACTAGTGATTTCAGAGAAAAGTTTGAAAGCATGAAATAAATGTAATCTACAGCCTCGGGAGCTGGAAGATAAATAAAAGGAACCCAACACTGACTATTTAAAGAAACCCCTCATGATTTATTTTAAACATTTGGAGTTGGCAATACTGGGGCAGGGTGTCATGTTACTCTGGGAGGAGCATGGCATTTGGACTGCTGTTTGGGACACATCAGCTGCAGGAACCTTAGCAGCTGAAGTGCTATAGCACTTTCCTGCCCGGAGTATGCAGCCAGGACTTTTGTCAGAGCCAGTGTTGGTACTACAGCACTCAAGGGCACCTTGCAGGTGTGATGATTACAGTTCACCTTTTGCTTGAACTTTTCCATACTTCATCTGTTAAAGGAGAATACTTCTTAAAGCTTGATTAAAATATTTTCAGCTGTTTCCTAAGTCAGTGTGGTTAAATATACACAATAGCTGGATGGCAGGACTCTTCTGATGACCTCATCCTTTGAGCAGGTGCATAAAGCTGCTTGCTCATTGTAATAGGTGCAGTTCATTAACTCTAAAATGGATATAAGAGCTGTTCCTGTGCAAACACATGGACATACCTCAAGCCCACTAAGCCAGACACGGTTCCCCCGCCCATTCCTTACTACATTGGCATAATACATTTGTTGGGTACCCTAGTCCTCAAGATCACAGCCAAACCCTCCATCTCCCTATAGTAACAAACTATATTCAGGGCAAATCCATATTCCTATGCCCCACTTTCCTACATGAAAAACACATGATAAAAGGGGCTGATGGCTCCCTTTATATTATGAGTGAGCATCATTTCTGGATCCTTCATGGCAGCTCAGGTTTTCCCTGTTTCATCTTTCCCAAGTTTCATTTCCCTCTTCCTAGAGAGACATTTCTACTTCCCTTATCCAAAGTGCAGTTGTGAGCCACACCTGCCACAGTGGTACAGCGGAAGTTGAACAACTTTGTGTTCTAACATTTGCTAACAAGGTACAGGAATAGAAGAATCTAGCCATTCTCTTACATTCCCCTGTTTAACACAATAATCTGCTACACTTCCTCCCTTTTCCCTCCCTTCCCCCTCCCCACAAGGTACGTCGAAAATGGCCAAAAAAAATCCTTAAGTGTTGCTGTTTTAGGTCCCAATACTGCAATTATATCTGTGGGTAGAGACCCATGCACGAAACCCTACTGACCTCAGTGGGACACATACCAATCTGAGGCTCGAGCTTGTAAAAAGTGACTAGGAAGTCTTAATCACCTTTGAATTTCAGTTTTTGGAATTAAAATTATATAGAAAATTCTCTAGGTTTTTTGACAGCCCACTAAGCTTACATAAAATGCAGCTCTTTCACCAAGCCCCATGTTTTATATTAACATTAAAGCCTGATCTACACTACAAAATTAGGTTGATGTTACCCACTTTTGACCTAGCAGTGCATATGTCTACACTTAAATTTGTCTCCCACTGATGTAAGCTCTCCATTATGCTGACATAGTAACACTGCCTCTCTGAGTGGCGTTGCGCCATAGTCTATGTACTGAGGTCAACAAAGCATGAGTGCAGACACTGTTACCTATGTCAACCCTAACAGTTCTCCAGCAGCTGTCCCACAAAACCTGACACTGACAGCTGTGGTCACAATTGTTAACTCCACTACTCAGGGGTCATGGACTCTGGAAGCCCCCCTCTCACACACACTTTAAAACTCCATACATTTTTGAAATGTCTTCTCCTGATTGTCCAACTCAGCAAACACACCTTGGAGCTCTCCATTGTTGAGTGCAACTGACTCAGCCGGCTACAAGCTCCAGCCTGGAATATCCAGGAAATACTGGCTTTCCTAGGCCTGTGGGGACAGGAGACTGTGCAAGCCACATGTATGTGTACCAGCTGTAGAATCGTAGACATCTATGAGCAGAATACACGGGAAATGCAGGAAAAGGGGTATGACAGGGACAAACAGCATTGACACATGAAAGCAAAGAATCTGTGTAAGGCATATCAGAAGGCCAGGGAGGACAATCGATCTAGTGCCATGCTGCAGACCTGCCAGTTTTACAAGAGCTGGATGCCAGATTGGTGGAGGCCCCACCACCACCCTGCACACCCCAGTGGATATCTCTGAGGAGCATGAGTCACACATGCCCTTGCTGTGAACAGCGAGGACAAGAAGGAGGTGGGGAAAGATGTGGAACCAAGGTGACAGAGGCATCCAGCTATGCTGCAAACCAGGAACTGTTTGAGTCTCCACTGCAGTCCAATCAGCCTCAGCAGTCGAGCACAGATGAGCCCCTTGCAAGGGAAGGAACCTCGGGTAACTGGTTCCTATTACAGTGATGGCTTCCCCAACTTAACAGAACACACCTATCAACTTTTCATTAATTTACTTGTAGCAACAGAGAGAGGTAGAATTCTTTTCTGCTTGTCATTCCTCTGTAGAGACAGGCACAGGGGCCATGTGGAGCAGTTCGTTCACGTACACAGGGATGTCCCTTAAATCATCCTGAGAGATCTCAATTAAATGTTCGTGGAGGTACTCCGCAATCCTTTCCTGAAAGTTTCTGGGGATGTCAGCTTTATTTCTTCCTCTGTGATAGGACACTTCCCCATGCCAGTCAGTGATAACTTCAGCAGGCAGCATTGCAGTACACAGACTAACAGCATATGGGCCCGGGCAGCTTCAGGATGCCAGCAGCAGCTGTGCTCTCTGTGCCTTTGTTACCCTCAGGAGCAGAAAACAGCTAAAATCACCACTGCCTGTGGAAAGTGGTATCAGTGATCAGTGCCATTGCTCTACACTTATAGTTTCATGAACTGAGCAATTTCCTCTTTATTTCCCTCAGGGGCGGCTCTAGGCATTTTGCCACCCCAAGCATGGCAGGCAGGCTGCCTTTGACGGCTTGCCTGTGGGAGGTCCTCAGTCCCGCGAATTTGGCAGGCAGCCTGCGGGAGGTCCGCTGAAGCTGCAGGACCCGCGGATCCTCCGCAGGCATGCCACTGAAGAAAGCCTGCCTGCCACCCTCGCGGTGACCGGCAGAGTGCCCCCCGTGGCTTGCCGCCCCAAGCACGCACTTGGCGTGCTGGTGCCTGGAGCCGCCCCTGATTTCCCTCAGCCCTGGTGGGCCATACGCACTATGGCTGATGCTGTAAGTGACACCATGCACAAGCACTCTGAAGTAGGTGTCAATAAGCATGTCTTGGTTAAAATTTTAGAGAAGCAAGGGACAGGTGTTCTGAAACTTAATTTTCACTTTCAGTTGTGGCTGCACTGACAATGGTACCTCTGTGTTTTAGCTGTAGCTGCTGCTATTGCAGCCTTATGGGGTTTGCCCTCCACACACCCCAAATGCCTGAGCGAGATGAGGAGAAAGAAGAGGACTCGGGATGACATGTTCAGTGAGATCCTGCAAACCAGTGCTGCATCAGACTGTGAACAGAGGGCCTGGAGGATGAATATTGCAGAATGTATGGAGAGGGAAGGAGCAGACAGGAGAAAGGCCCAGGAGTTCCAGCAGGAAAAGGAGAAAGAGAAGCACCAGGACATAGTGGAGCTTCTCCGGCAGCAAACACAGATGCTGCAGACTCTTGTGGACCTACAGGTCCAACAATCCCAATCTTGCCTCCATTTGCAGTCCATGGAGAACTCCAGTATAGCTCCTCCCTACAACTTTCCCCCAACATTCCACATGGCACTAAGGGTCACCTCCTTATCCCTAGGA
This sequence comes from Gopherus evgoodei, assembly GCF_007399415.2. Classification (NCBI taxonomy): domain Eukaryota; kingdom Metazoa; phylum Chordata; order Testudines; family Testudinidae; genus Gopherus; species Gopherus evgoodei. Next base: position 286,182,435 of record NC_044322.1, on the reverse strand, counting down.
CACACCAGGGGATATTAAGGACAACCTCAGCTTCATACACTGACCTAAGAGAGCCACATGTATGTGTTGATATATGCGTAGCTAAAATGTACATAAATGTTACTTTCCCTTCGTTAACCTCTGTTACAAAAATGTATTTAAGTTTTAATGAATTTGCTTTAAACTTGAACAGAATTTTTCTGAAGTGTTTTTATTAGTTAATGAAATTCTGTTATTTGGAAAATAATGCATTTTTATTAGTTCCCAACATATGCTGCAGAACATGTGGCAGGAATGAAAACACCCACTTAGTTATTGTACACTGTGACACAACTCATAGAATCACTGACAAACAGTGTAATCATAAATGTATAGCAAACACTACAAAATTAATAAGTGCATTGTCAGTATTATATTCATAGATGTGTACCACACAATCCCTAACAGGCTGCTGAACTGCGGGGCCAAGTAAAGTACAGTACACCACAAAGTAGAGTGCAGTACAGCACCGTAGAGTACAGTACACCACCATGGCTCACTGTTAAAGGGTTCTTTCAAAGCTTCCCTGATCCATATAGCTCTGCATTGAGCTCTTCTGATAGCCCTTGTGTCTGGCTGTTCAAACTAAGCAGACAGCTGCTCCACCTCCGCCCTGACACAAACTTCTCCATGTTCGTTTCACAGATATTATGCAGGACTCAGCAGGGAACTCTAACCATTAGGGTATCTTTCTTATTGTGATTCAATCTTGTGAGTAAACAAAGCCCCTTCAATCTACTAAATCTACCAATCTATCAAAAGCACATTCAACTGTCATTCTGCACCTGCTGAGACCATAGCTGAATCTTTCCTGAGTGCTGTTGATGTGGCCGGTGTTCGGGAGGGTGTGGGACATAGCAAGAACCAATTCAAGCTTGTCACAGATGGCAGACAGTGACGAGTCCCATGTGGGTTTGTGGGATTTTCAAAATAGGTGCAAAAATTATGGGATAGAGGCATTATGGAGTGGAGGAAGTTCCATGATGGGAACTTGACCCCGCAGTCTCAGTCACCCCTGTGTGCCTCATTTGTGCCCCACCATGCCAAACTTCCCAAAAAAGAGTGTGCTGGATTGTAGTGAGTGATTTGCATGCTGGGATAACCACTCATGGTGCACTGCAGTGTCTATCATAATAAGCACTCCTGTTGAGTACATGCAGCGCCAACGCAAGGAGCCAAGTATGTACATGTAAAAGCGATATACTAACTGCAGCGGCTTTATGCCAACATAACTTGCATTGGTAAAAGTTTGTAATGTAGACAAGATGAGTAAACATAGGTAATAATTCATTCCTTTTATTAAAAAAACCCAATCAAATGAATAATGGAGGAAGCTTCATTGAGGAAAGGGTTTATTTAGTATGCTGTAATTTCACACACACTTCATTAGAAAAATGTAGAAGAGAAGTATTTTAATGTGGGGAAAAGTTACCTAAATACAATAGCTGTCATGAAACCAGAAATAGAAACAAAAACCTGTGTGCTACAGTGTGACTTTTCTCTTAGAAATAGATTTATTTTTTCCTATCAATGGATCTGAAAACAACCACAAGGCAACTAGTATCTCTCGGTGGCTTAAATAAATCAATATCTTAAATGTCACAGGCCACTTTTAATGCTGAGAACAGTATTAAGAACAAAAAGTCAATGAAATCAGTAACATCCTGAGTACATAGCACTATCAGATTTCTCATGGAGAGTCAGTTATATACGTTATGAGGAAAAGGAAGATTTTATTAATATCTGTATTATGCTAGTGTCTAGGTGCCAGCAAAGAACAGGGCCCTGTAGGCACTGTACAAACAAAGCAATAGACAATCCCTGCCTGGAATGTGATTCTGCAAAGAATGGATCTCAGTGGGAGTGAGGTATGAGGCTGCTATCTGTTAAGAGACTCTCTTTCAAAATACATCCCATTGTTCCCAGTGGCTGTGAAGCCAAGCTGCCCGCAGGGAAGATGGTGGTGCTCTTTGCTATTAGAAGACAAAGAGGAACAGATGAACGGAGGCAGTGGCTATCTTAACTAAGGACAGTCAGTGGTATCAGTCTCATTGAGAACAATAGGAGATAGGAGGCATTTTGAAAAAGAATAGTTCTTTAAAGCATTCTGTGAAATAGAAGATTTTTTTTCAGCCTCTATTGAAGGAGAGTACTCTTGTAGGAAAGAGGCAACCCTCCCTCACAGAAGGGGAGCCAAGTAAGATTGCACAGGTAACCTAATTCTGGCATTTCCTAACTTTTGAGAGCTTGATGCTTCAACCTTAGCATTCTTTTAACATAGTTTGTGTGTGTGTAATTTCCTATTGTTTAAAAAAAAACTGAAAAAAGAGATATTCCTTCACAAGGCCTCACATTTACACCCATGTGGTTAATCAGAGGGATTGGACCCGTTAGGTCCACCACACAAACCTCGACCACGTGAGCTAATGGGGTGACATAGTAGTAGTATGTTCTCATCCTCTGTGGACTAGCCCTAGAGGGGATGAGACACTTTGCCAGTGGGTTTCACAGCTGTTTATTGACAGCAGAAGAATGCTGAGAGTATGGAATCTTGGGATCCATTCCAGGTTCTGGAGGAGTGAGTGTGCTCTAGTGGGCACAATTCTTCTGTCTATTCCCCTCAGGCATGATCCCTTCTACCCATCCCTTTCCAACTTGACCCTGTTCCAATCCTGCCTCTTCCCTACCCCTAGCTTCTTGTCCCATTGTCACATATCCAGTAATAGTCTCCACTCACTCCACTCCTATTTCAGTCTCCTCGCCCAGCCAGTCCTTGTCTCCCCCTCGGGGTTCTCCATGTGCCTCCAAGTCTCCTTGCCAGCCTTTCCCAGGTCCTCCAACCCAGAGTTACTTGTCCCCAATCTCCTTGTCTAGTCAGTCCTAGATCTCCCTTCCAAGCTCCTTGTCCAGTTTGTCTCTCACCTCTTCTTCTCTCTGCCACCGGACTCAGTCCAGTTTCTCAATTTCCCATCCAATCTCAATTTTCCACCCCTTTGTTCCCGGGGTTCTTGCATCAGCCTCATTTCCAAGCCAATTCCAGTTCTCAACCCGCACCCCCAGGTCTTTGTCAGATCTGTCTCCCCTCACATCACATCCTGTTCCATAGTCCCTATCCCATTCACTCTCAGTCTTGTCCTCTTTCCCCATCTTTTCCAATCTCAAAGAACGGGCACACAGATTGAAAGACACAAGGGAAGAATAGATGGAGGCTACTGAAGCAAGCTTCACCCCCATTGTTTCCTGAGATTTCAGACCTTTGTTATCCTAATCCTGAGAGACATCCTGATCAGACTGGGCCAGAGAGAGGGACCCAGTTGACATCACCACCTCTATCAGCTACAGCTGAATCCCAAACATGACCTAAGGTGAAACAGGATTGGGCTTTAATAACAGCAGCTCCAGCTTTTCTTCTTTCATTTCTTTTTCCCAAAAGGATAGTTTTGGATTTTAATAACAATTGCAACAACATCTCAATTAACTCCTCTTTTACTCCAAAGGAAAGTTATTACCATCTTTGATACCATATCAGAAGTTACCAAACAAGAGATTTTTTTCGTTCTAAAACCCTGTCAGGCTGAAAGGAAAATGGATCAAGAAATGCTGTTAAAATGAAAACCTTATTTAACACTCTGTTCTTCAAATACTTTAGCTATTTTCCCTTCTGTAGCAGGATGGACCCCCACTCCTTCTCTGAAGGGGTAAAAACAGCCCCAGGAGGGGGTTGTGGCTGGAGAAAGCAGCTTTTAGGCTGGGCTGATTGGGGGAAGTGGCTGCAGCAGGGGCCACACCCCAAACAGACTCAGCTGTCCCTATAAAGGCAGAGAAGCCAGGGACAAATAGGAGTTTCTCTAGCTGTAGGGTGAGATGGGTTTGGCTGCAGGGAACTGAATACAGGGTACCTGAGTGAAGCAGGGCTGGGGAAAGGTAGAGGAGCTTGGGAGCTCCAGCCTGGAAAGCCCCAGGCTGTGGCCTAGTATTGGGCCAACATGTACTGGAGGTTGCAGGGGGAAGCCCAAGGGTAGGCCAAGGCAGTGGGTCCAAACCCAACCTTGCCAGTGATGAGTAGGCTGATACTGCAATCTGGTGCAGGGGCTAGACAATGACTGGCAGTAGCCATATACTGAGGCAAGGTAGGGTCTCCCTCCCTGGGGAACCCACAAGACTGAGAGAAAGGGGTTACTGTGTGGGGGCAGCGCCCCTTGTAAAAGGGCACTGGGTCCAGGGAGGGACATGGGTGCCAGAGGACAGGTGGATCACCAGTCTGCAGAAGGTGCTCCAGAGCTGGAATGAGCTAATTCCTGGAAGTTACCAGTGGGAGGTGCTGCAGGGGTGAGTCTGCTCTGTTTACACCCTCTTTTCTATATCTTTAATAAAAGGCAAAAAAAATTTAATCATGTGTTTGCCTTGGTGCTAGGCAGGCTGAGGTCTGTCTATACACCAAACCCTGAACTTTGTTTAACCCAGTCGCTATCCCATATTAAACAGTGTTATGTTAATACCTTGGCCCATATGTATGTCATCTAAATTAATACAACAGGTCCCATTGGTCTGACAGGTTTCACACTAGATCTGGGGTGAAGTAGGGATGTGCAATGGCCCAAGCCCTGCTTTGCTGTACAGTGGATTGGCTCCTTGAACATATCTCCACAAATACTGGTATAACTGTCAGTTCAACCTCTTACCAACCTGGATTATGCAGGTGATGTCATCCTCTTTGGTCAGGCTGCAAATGATCTCTAAGATGCACTAAAGAGATCACAGCATGAGGCAGATGCCTTTTAGCTAAGAATTTCAAGGGGCAAAAACAAAAATCCAGAGTGTTAGTGCAAAAAGCTGTGATACAAGACATCTGTGCTTCCAAACTGTCATCAAATGGGCACAGCCAGCCAGACATCCTAAACTAAAACCTAACCCTTTGTCTCTGAGTTCTGCATTATGATTGGTGATGGTAGCATTGCTATCCTGTTCTATCTCCACTCTGGACTCTAGGCAATCTGGGAAATGGAGGCTTGCACCTCTGCTACCATTGCTGCTGTAGTCCAGGGGTGAGTCTCCTAGCTGCTCAGTGTGGTATTTCAGGAGGACCCACTCCAAATGCATTACACAAAATTAGGGGTCACATGCCTTTCTTGGACTGTACTCTAATCCCATAATTGCTTTTTTGGGCTAAAGGCTGCTCAGAGTGCCGGCGGGCTGGCTGGGGCTGTTCCAGGTGCCAGCAGATCAGCCAGGTTTGGGGCTGCTCTGGGCACCGCTGAGGTTCAGACTGCACTGGTGGCCAGCCAGTGAGAGCAGGGATCGGAAAAGGTGTAATGGGGGCAGCCCTCAGGCAGAAGGGGTGGGGCAGGGAACTAGCCTCTCCGAACAGGGGGTGCATGCACTGCCAATGTCAGCCAGACAAAGACATCCCCTTTGCAATACCTCTTTTATACATATAAACAAATTACGTATAGCCCCTCTGACATGGTTAGTTACCAGCCTTTGTCTTGTACATGTTGGTTTGATCAAAACATCTCTATCCATCACCCTGTCATACTGACCTTATCTTTAAGAGGGGACAGAGATGACTCTGGACTTCAGTCACTACAGAGAGTAGAGTTGCCAGGTGAACTATGGCTAGTGGGAGCTGCAGCGGCAGTGCCTGTGGGTGCAAGCAGCATGCAGCACACAGAGCTGCCTGGCCTCATTTGTGCCTAGGGGCTGGATGTGCTGCCCGTTTCTAGGAGCCTTCTGGAGCCAGGATAGGCAGAGAACCTGCCTTAGTCTCACTGTGCCACTGACCGGGAGCTGCCTGAGGTAAGCACTGCCTGGCTGGAGCCTGCACCCTGAACTCCCTCCCACAACCCAACCCCCTACCCCAGCCCTGAGCCCCCTCTCACACCCAAACTTCCTCCCAGACCCTGCATCCCTGCCCCAGGTCAGAACCCCCTCCTGTACCCAAACTTCTTCCCAGAGCGTACACTCCACACCCCCTCCTGCATCCCAACCCCTACCCCAGCCCTGTGCCCCCTCTTGAACCCAGGCCTGAGCCCCCTCCTGCATCCCAAGCCCCTCATCCAGGGCCCCACCCCAAAGTTCACACCCCCAGCCAGAGCCTGCACCTCAACCCCCTGTCTGAGCCCACTCCCACACTCCAAACCCCTTGGCCCCAGCCCAGAGCCTCCTCTTGTACCCCCAAACCCTCATCCCCTGTCCCAGCCCGGAGTCCTCACCTCCAGCTGGAGCCCGCATGCTCTCCCACACTCCAACCACCTGCTCCAGTACAGTAAAAATGAGTGGGGGGGAGTTGAAGTGAGGGGGGGCTCAGAGAAGGGGCAGGGAAGGGTGGGGAAGAGGCAAGGGTATTAGTTTTATGTGATTAGAAAGTTCACAACCCTAACAGAGAGGCTGATGATAACTGCTGGTAGGTGTCCTCTTCATGCAGGAGTTAAGCTGCTTCTGGTGCTAGTATTTCCCCTCACCACCAAGGCATGCAGGGCTCAAGGTGCAGATTACACAAGTATCCTAAAATCCAAATTTTAGTCTCCCACCCCAGGGCAAAGCTGATCTGTGGTGACTGATCTCACCTAGGGAGCTGTAGGGCAACTCAGCCTGTTTGGGGGAAGTTTTCCCAACAAAGCTCTACAAACTGGGAGTCACCTTGGAGCAGGAAAGGCTCAAGCTTAGGGGTTGGGCTTTCAGGTCCCCAGAGGTCAGTTCTCTGCATGCAGACCTGGGACTCATCAGCTCCCCACACAGCCCGTCCTGCCCTTTTCCCTGAGTGGCTCACGACTCTCCCCTCCCCTAAGCCTCCAGCAAGTGCATCTCACTCCCTACTGGTTCTTGAGCAGACTCAGTCTGCTCAACTCCCTCTTCCTACCTCTCCCAGCACAAAGGGCCCCAGGAATCTAGGCAATCTCCTTGGATGGTTACAACTATATAAAAGCTAGGTGTTTTGATTACCTAGTCACAGTAGTGTATCGGCTCCAAACCTAGGTGAGAACTACAACTGCCACCAACTCCTACCAACAAATATTTTTCTCTGTTTAAAAAATTAGGCAATTAAACAGAAAAAAAATGGTTAACACAAAATTAAGGTTGCCCAGTGATAGCTCATGCCTGTCCAGAAGGTTGAGCTGAGCAAATCTAAACTTTCTGAAAAACCATAAATGCCCGTATAGCCCTAACTCTGCCCTCTTTGAGTCATGCTTCACATTACCCATAACTCTCACTAATATTTTGCCTTTTCACTGTAATAAGCAGGTCCTCCTACCTGCACTCAAACCTGGAGCCTATTTCCCGTGGCAGAATACCACACTTGTAAAATTTAACCACTCCATATCCTTCACACTTGCACACAGGATACTACTTACATCTATACTTTCCCCTGCCCATCATTAAATCCACCCACTGCTTTCATAGCCCTCCACACTACTGACAATACCTGTGGCAAGAAGACCCCAGTGCCCTGCTACTTACAACCTACACAGTTCCATAGTGAAATGATGTAGACTGGGACTTCAAGGTACACATGCTTCTCATTCTTTTGATAACAATGTGATGGGGGGAGACACAGACTCAGATCCCCTCATATCATAGTCAGAGCTCTCCCAAGCTATTCCAGCTTATTTCTCCACCATTCAATACAGCTACATTTAACAGTGTATGTCACTGGACTGCATTTAGATAATTCCCAGTGGCTATGGCAGATCCAGGGGGGCAGAGTTAAGGTTCCATGAGTGTTTACCTTAACTATATATTTCCTGGTTTTCACCTTTGTTTTAAATGAAGTTTTTTGCCATTTAATAAATATAAGATTAGAAAGCAGCTTTACATTGTTCACAATACTGTTGATTTCATGTATTTTTGGCAGGTATTTAATGGCAGATGTGCTTAGCAATGTTGTGGGCTATTTTTATAGCTGCTTCTAGCTTTTTGGAAGCTGTTGCTTCTGCTGTGTGATTCAATTTAGAAACATGCATCAGTTGATTGCGCCAACATTTTATAATGTTTTGAAGACACCTGTTTGTTTATGTTGTAGCAGCATCCTAAATCCATAGTTATGATCAGGGTATCATTGTGGTAGGTTATTTGTAATATTGTAATTTACTGCAAGCCCAGAATTGATTTTGTATGCAGTGGCAGGAATGGTGATGTTTAAATTGCAAGTGATATGTACATCAGGTTTAATCAAATGTCTTTATAAACTATAGTTACTCCTTTCCATTCTTAACTATTGGAATCCTATGTAATGAACATGTCATTTTAGCTAGAAGTTACAGAAAATCAAGATTAATTTATTTTAATCAGCTATTAAAAAGTTTGAAACTTCTGAAAAGGATCTCTAAACATTTATATGCATCCAGATCATAAACTTTTAGAATTAACATCAGAATAAAATTAAGAATGCAGTTTTTAGATTTCTAGTCTACAGTACAGGATGAAATTTTACCTGACTCTACAGTTCTTAAACTTTGTGGGTGAAAGATGTCAATCCATACGCTTGAAGTTGGCTGGAGTTTGAAGAGGAGGGTAGTAAAGTGGAGGGTTGGAGAGGAAGTGTTGGTAGAAATTTGACCTTGCTCTGGGTCTTTTTACAGATTTGACCACTCTAATCCAAATAAGTAAATGCATATTACCAATTTGTTACAATGTTTGAGAATTCATTTTGATCAGCAACAAAGCAAGACAGGGAATGAAGAGGTCAAAGGATTACAATGTCCATTATATGCATGACAATACCCACATGATTAAGGGGGACTGAAAAAAAATTAATTTTTTTTACAAATGTTGGTGCCTTTTGATTACAAAGGGATAGGCTTGTCTTTTAGTAATAGGGAGAAGAAGCTTGTTGACAAATTCCAAAATATGTTGCATTGCTTTATGCAAAGAAAAGAAAAAGGGAATAGAATATGTATAAACAAAGGATTGTTCTCTCAAATATCAAAGTGAAGCTAAATGGCAAAACCTCTTTCCCACTACTGATTTGTTGTAATTCTGTCTTTGTTCTCTTTTCTACCAGCTCAAATCATGCATTTCAAAAGCTACCATTTAACTGAGGATGAGGTACTGGAGCATGCTTTTCCAATGATAGAAATGTACTATGAGAAATTTTGGCATTGAAGGGTTAAGAGCAAATGTAAATTGCACTTGTGAAATATTTTATAGATACAGGGAATCAGAAAAGCTGCTTATTTGTGTATCTTCATATTCCCAAAAGTTTACTTCTGAGACTGAATTAGTTGGTTAACACTGAAATAGTCCATCCTATTTATTGGAACAAGAAACAGGCCTTACAGCTCCACATAAGTAAGTTTGAGTAATCTGAGATTTTTGCTTCTAATTAAGAAAAATAGACCACAAGAGGAAGATAAAACTAACATTGTGAATGTTAATCTGTTTTGTTTTCATACTCTAACCATGACAAGAGTCCCAGTAAAAGCAGAGAGTAGTTATCTTTGGCTACTTTCAGGGAAATTCTGGTTTATTACACTGATTTACATCTGGAGTCAACTAGTTTTACACTAGCCTAGATCAGAACAGAACTAGATCCCCTAAAGTCAAAACTGACTTTGCTATAGATGATGATGGTTTAGGTTCTGATTTTAAGGTATTTAGATGCCTAAATGCAGATAGGAATCTAGGGCTAGATTCTCAAAGAAACTTAGGCATGATGATGAACATTGTCATGCCTTTTTTAGGTGCATAGAAAGCCACTGAGACTTACAAAGCTTGAGTTTGGTGCTTAGGTAGGCACCTCAGAATGGGATTCACAAAGTCCAGTATGCTAGGTGGTTCCTCACTTAAGCTGGCCAATAGGATATGCCGTGGTGAGAATGTGTGCGTAAGTCCTGCCCCTCTTTCAAGGCAAGTCTACACTGCAGCTGTGCCACTATAGTGCATCTGGTGAAGATGCACTATGCCAATGGGAGAGCGCTCTCCCAACAGCATAATTACTTGACCTCAGCAAGAAGCAGAAGCTGTTAGCAGAAGATGCTCTCATGCCGACATAGCACCAGCGTGGAGAGCACGAAACTTGTGTCGCTTGTGGGAAGGGGACTTTTTTTGCATCCCTGAGCGATGTTAAGTTAGAATGACTTAAGTGGTAATGTAGACCTGCCCTCAGATAGGCACCTAAGTCCAAGTTGCAGGGAGGCACATCCCTCTGCTTGGGATTCTGAGCTGCAAATCTGCTTTTGGGGATGGGCACCAATGCCATTTTAGGAAGAAGGTTCTCCCTCATAAGTTTTAGCCCAGTGGTTAGGTATTCAGCTGGGATGTGGGAAACGCACAATTCAAGTACTGCCTCTGCCTAACAGGGGGAGGAATAGAATTGAACTGGAATCTGCTCCCTTTCAGATGAGTGTGCTGGCTGTATGATATTTGTATGAGGGGGGTCTTGGTGTTGAAGCTGTTCCACTGTGAATAAATAATTTTAAAATAGTCACTAAAACAGGGCCACTGGAGCCTGGATTTTCCACTTGCCAACTGAGTGCTCCAACCATCAGGCTTCAGAGTCATCCTCATGCTTGCTGTCTCTCATTCTCTGGCCCAATGGATCTTTCATTATCTATCCAACCTGGAACAACTTCAATAGCAGAGACTGAGGGACCCCTGTATCAGAATATCCCACAGGGTAGGTATGCATCTGAGAGGTAGCAAATCCTCCCTTAGGTAGGGAGGGGACTTGAACTGGGGGTCTCTCACATCCAGGTGAGTCCATATCCACTAGGATAAAAGTTACTATGAGGGAGATCTTCCCCCCCACAGCCATTTTTGTAAGCTTGTTTATAGGGGCCCAATCCAGTATTCAAGCTCTGTCCATGCTTACTGGATTGGGCCCCACAGGTGAGTTAGGCAGAGGAATGCCTATCTTCCCCTGGTTCGTGCATCTCTCTGGGCCTTAGGTGTCTGGACACCTGGCATGGGGCTGCAGTACACGTGTGCAGAGGCAGAAACAGAGGTCTAGGGAACCTTGACTGCAAAAATTTAGGCATTGAGTGAGTGGGTTTAGGCACCTCCAGGATTCAGCAGCAGCTGAGCAGGGGTTTTTGTGAAACTCAGTGGGGCCTGATGCTGGCATTTAGAGGCCTAAAGTGGCAGTCAGGTGCTTTAGTCCTTTTGTGACTCTAGCCCCTTGTGAGATTTTCAAAAGTGCCTAGATGCATAACTCTCCCTTTGAAATCAATGGACAATAGATGCCTAGGTATGTTTTAAAATCCCACTAGGTCCCTATCTGTACCTTTTAGGCTCCTAAATACTTTTCAAAATCTGACTGGAAGTGAATGACATGCTACACTGGGTATCAGGAGACTTAGGTTCTATTCCTTACTCTGCTATTAATTTAATGTGTTTTGATAAATCACTTCACCTTTCTGTGCATCTGTTTTCCCCCAGCCTTTATTTGCATTGTCTATTAAGATTTTAAGCTAATTCAGACAGTTTCTCACTGTGTCTATGCAGTGCCTAACATAATGTGGGCTCAATCTCAATTGGAGTCTCTAGGTGCTACTGTAACACAAATAATAAATAAAATGCTATGAGAGTTAAAGTAGTGAATTAAGCTTATTTTTTTTAGGCAGGAAGCAGGGAAGGGTGCAGTTCTTTGTATCTATAGTCTTCCCAGTTTGGATGTGGCCCATTATATAGGTATACTCTTGAGTGTGAAGTAGTAAGGATAGTACCCACTAAATTTTTTCATCCCACAAATGACTCCTGGCAACAGCATGAAATGAGCTATATTTTTTTAAGATTTCTTGAGAATAAATTTGCCTTTTGGATTCTTTCATTCAAACAAATACTTCTATAGTAATATTAGGAAGTAATAGTATCCTATTGCATATTACAATTGTCCCAGCTGCAGGATGTCACTGTAATTAGAAATGCCTCATAAACTGTGGCATGTCTGCTAGCATGCTTTACGTAGGTGCTCCAAGCACTAGATTTGAAAGGCTCTAGGTCTTGGCAGTTTCCCACCAAATACTTGGACTTTGAATAACTGAAGATGATTTTATTAGAGTTGCCAGAAATAAAAAGGTGCGCATGTCCTAGGCACCATTTCTGCTTTAATAGCTCTAGAAATGATCAGGCCAATAGTTCTTCAGTCATTTCCTAGGGCAGTTCCTCTATAGCCAGCTATCAGGCTGCTGCTTCCAGTCTTTCCTGCTCCTGCTTTCATGTTTCCTTTGGCTCACACTCTGTGTCCCCCACACCCAGTCTTCTGTGACCTCAAGAAGTCCTTTATCTTCCTGAACTCTGGGGATTATAAAACCCTCTACTGGCTGGATCTTGAGCTGGGGCAACAGTGTACAGTAATTAGTAATTATAATATTTTTGAATAACTGGTTCTGATGCCACACAGCTGTACAAAAAGTCAGTAAAACTGCACAAAATCCTAGATGAGAATAAATATCCCTCAACTGAATCGAAGGAATTATCAATCTTGTTGAGGTGCAATTCTGCATTTTTGCATTCAATATGCTTTCTCAATTGTTGAAAAATATTTCAAATGCATTTGACTGTTTTCAGCTATGGAAGCTATTTGTTACAATCTTTTTAAAAAAAATCAGAACTGTTCCAGAGAGTTACTTGTTATGAATCAAACCTTTCCAAACTCTGAGACACATCTGAATAAGCAAATCTTTCCCTGAAGTGCATATTACTCAGAGCTAGACAAGAGAAAGAAGTAAGCTATATGGTACTTCAGAAATAATGAATGAGGTAGCATAGCTGACCAGAATAGAAGTTCTTGGCTTAGGAGGTTATAAGAGACTCAACGTCTGAAGCCTATCCCTTCTTTTTAAAAGATTGTTTCCAGTTCATATGATGGGAACATAACTTTCCAAATGTGAACTATGATTGGTTGTAGTGTCAGTTTTCCTGAATTTGCATACATACAGCTCCTGTCTCTATTGCAACTCATCATTTCCCCAAGTTGCAGCACAGTAAAGTGAAGACGACTTTGTTTGGTTTCATAGATGATAGCCAGAACCCTTTGGGCAGCTGTGAAACTGCTGTGAATCATGTCAACTTCACACCATAGCCTGGAGAGATAATGAGCAACAAGGAGGCAGGAGGTGGAGTGATTCACTAGGGAGGAAGTTCTAATAAATGGAGGCTGAGAGGGAGTTGGAAAAGTCTTCTGCCTGGCTCCTCTCAGTGTAGCAGGGAGACTCTGGGAGGAAAACAGCAGTGGAGAACTTCTCCTTCACAGAAGAGCCCTTCTTTCTTTCTGGGAGCTAGAGGAGGTGGAATGTTTTATTTATAAAGTCAACTACTAACTGAGTTTAAAACCAAAAAAACCCACACCTTCCCTCCAAAAACCTAGAACAAAAAACTTTATTCCCTTCCAGAAGCTAGGTGTGGCAGGCTTGCTGGGCTTTTTAACCTAGACCTTGTCCCCCCATCTCCTTTTGTAGCTGTCTTTGGCTAGCAGATGTCTGTGCATTTTGCAGCCCTGCCAATCACGTTTCTAAAGTAAAGACTTGTGAGTGGTTGGTCCAGATCTGTAGCTAAACACTTGGGATTTGAAAAAGCTCTGACATTTTTTCCCATTAGTTTTCAGATTTGTGTCCATGAACTTCAGATAAGGATCAGAACTAAATGTAGCAAAATATTGCAAGAGAGACAGTCCTGTTAGCATTTCTAGCTGGATCAGAAACAGGAATTCCAGAAGGTCTCATGGGAAAGTTTGTCTTTAAAGTTTCCATTCCAATTTTTTCCCTCCGTAGAGGTTTAAGTAGTTCAAAGAAGAATCCTTTTTGGAGTGGGAGTGAAACTTACACAAATCAAACCACTGAATCTTCTGTGAGACCGGTCTTTTATCAAAAGAGCTGCATACTTTAATCAGCTAACACACATCTTCAAAATGGATTAGGAACAAGATGCTTATGAGGCCTTTTTATGGTTATAATTCAGCTATATTGATAAAGAAAATACACCTTCCATTTAGTTTTTCAGCTAGTCAAATTAACCATTAATTAAATTCATCTGAGGCCAATTAATTTTGCAAATGCAAATACTATCACTTGTGCATAACCTTTAAATACTCTGATACTTATGTCAGCACAAGTTGTAGCATATATAGCTGGAAATTGGCTTACCTACTGGTGAAGAGTGAGCAGAAGCCTGACTGAAAACATATTACTATAGTTACAAAACAGAAATGGGTTTTGCTTGTGTAAATGCTTTCCTTTGTATGTATCAATAACTGCATATTGAATTGCATAACGAAGAGGCCAGGTTGCAGCTCCATTTGAAATGTAGCTCTGCCACTATGATGCACATATAGCTTGTATAGTAAAATGGCAGAAATTCCACTGAAAATGTAGGCCAACCTTTTCGAAACTGTTACCTAAATTAGGCGATCAGGTCATTATTCATTCACCTCAACAAGTGTCCTGATTTACAGAAGGGCCGAGCACCCAACAGCTCCCATTTGAGTCACATAAACTGAACAACATTTATGATGATTTGTGTCCTCCAACAATGGTAGGACTCAACTTGTATCTCTCATGCTTGACCTTAACTAAAAGGGTGTTGTGCCTGGTCAAGAAGTATCTCTGGGTTTCATTATAAAGTTGTTCTATTAAGACAGCTGTCTCCAATCTTTTTACGCACAAGATCGCTTTTTGAATTTGTGCAACCCAGAACCTACCCTGCTCCTTCCCCAAGGCCCCACTCTACTCATTCCATCCATCCTCCCTCCCTCCATTGCTCTCTCTCTCTCTCCCCCACCCTCACTCACTTTCACCGGACTAGGGCAGAGGGTTGGTGTGCAGGAGGGGGTGTGGGTTCTGGGATGGGGCTCAGTGGTTCAGAGTGGGCTCTGGGCTGAGCCCAGGCGAGGGGGTGGGGTGTTGGAGGGAGTGAAAAGCGCAAGATCTTGGAGGGAGTTTGGGTGCAGGAGGGGTTCCAGAATGGAGCAAAGTACTGGGATTCAGGAGGGGTCTCAGGACTGGGGCAGGTGATTGGGGTGCAGAGGGGGTTCAGGGTGCAGGAGGGGGTTTGGGGTGCTAGCTCCAGGAGGGGGCTCAGGGCTGGGGTGTGGGAGAGATGTGGGCTCCTGCCAGGTGGCACTTACTTCAGTTATCTTCCGGCTGGCCACGCTCTGGGACTAAGGCAGGCTCCCTGCCTGCCCCAGGCCCATGCTGCTCCTGGAAGCGACCAGTGTGCCCCCGCTGCCCCTGGGGGGGGGCAGGGGTCTCTATGCACTGCTTCTGCATGCAAGCACTGCCCTCACAGCTCCCATTGGCCGCAGTTCCCTGTTTTCTCTTAGGACTTCTAGCGGCTGGAGATTGTGATTGACTGTCCGAGGCTCCAGGATCAAAATCATGGAACATAAATATCAGATAAGCTCCATTGTTACATTTTTAGTTACTTCGGTGTTGTTTCCTTACATATGTGAGACAGTATGTCCAGGACCCAGGAAACCAGTGCATAGTGGTCAGCATGAAAATGCTAAAGAGGAAACCTCAAATGATCTACTACCTTCTAATTCATTTTTAATCTCAATTTGGAAAATTCAGCCAAATTTTCAAAGCTCTTAATTCTGCTGCATCATTGTTCCAGCCACTGAATGTTGCACTCTTATTCAACTCTTCCCCATTTAAATCTCTACAGGGTTTCCTCTGAAGTTTCTGTAGTCTCCCCTGGCAGTGTTCCTTACACACATCCCGGCTAGCAAAGAAATGCTTTCATCCATATGGATGACAAAGGAGATCTTATTCTTCCATTTCATAAATCCAGCAAACTCCAAGTCTGTAAATAGTCATAAATTAAACATACATTTTGGTATTTGTATGGGGAAGCTGTTGTGTTTAGAGACTGAGAATAGCCAGAGTGATCAGAGAAAAATCTGGTTAACAAATCACATGCTTCTACCAAAGGTCTAAATCTTTGAAATAAAAAAGTGGTCTGTCCTAGAGTTGTGTTCTGCAGAAAAGGAATAGTCAATCTCTCTCTTTTTTTGGTAGAACATCAGCCATCTATTAATTGTAAATTAACTAGTGAGTTATTCAGTAGTTTCATAGTCTAAAAGGTCACATTTTTTCCTCTATCCAGAGCACTAGAAAATTTGCAAATATAAAAAGACATTCCACATTAATTTGTTCTAAAAAGAAAGCATAGCCTATTGTAGGATCCTTACAGAAGGATTAATGGGTATCTATTTACTAAAGTAAATCTTTGATTTATATATTCAAAGGCAGCGTTTTGTGGAGTGTAGCTTCTCTAGATCCAATTGAAATCACAGTACAGTAAAAGGGACTCTGGGGTTAATATTGTCAGAACCCCAGGTATCAGAAGTGAAAGATTTCTCCAATGCTGCTACTTCTGTTATAACAGAACTTCACACTCTAGTATCAATCTGACATTCATGAGCATAAGAATTCATGTTAATAATAAAAAAATCTTGGTTGATATTGATTTTTATCTTGCATATCTGTCCATACAGTATATCCTGTTGAATAGGATGTACTCTAAACATTGTGTACCTTTTTATATTCACAGGGATTCAAAAATGGTGGTTAAGTAGTCTTTATTTTGGTCTCTGCCTTGTTGATTAATCCAGTGTTTCCCAAAGTGTAAGAAGCACTGTCCCCCACACCCCAGGGTCAAAAAATAATTAATGTTGCCACTTCACAATAATAACTATAAAAATCACAGTTAAATAATGCTATTGTAACTTTGAAAAGAAGTGTTCTCTTTTAGTTTTAAATAAAAAAATTGTTTAACAAAATATTTGAATATCCAATATCGAATGGATGTCATGCCATTAAATAAAACTATAAGGATGTGTTTTAAAATTCAGCTTAATATTTAACTAAACATTGGGAAAGACTGATACAATCTGTAATCTTACAAGGCCTGACTGGGCTCACAAGTCCATGGAAACACTCCTGTTGACAAAATCTGGCAAAGTGTACAGAACTCAATACACAGGTTTCATCTGAGGGGTTTCAGCAGTTCTGTAAACATCCCACACTGAGCTCCCTGGTAGTGGTGATATTAAATGAAAGACACTGCCAAGATAGAGCAAAAGCTCCTCCAAAGAAAAGTATACAAAAAATAAACTTTTTTGGCAGACAGATGTATTCAGTTGGGGGGTTATAGCTCTATATCTAACCATCAGGCCTATTATGATTATTCAGAAAACTTATTGAACTTGGACATAACTTCATAGTTTGAAGACTCAAGGGCTGATTTCCAGTCCCTTCTGGTGGAGGGTTGTCTGGTCTCACATTTGGCTCTACAGGCTTTCCTGCTGCAGACTCAGTTGCAAGACTCGTGGTGATGGCAGTAACCAGGCACTGCCCATCACGGCTCCAATGATTGGGAATTCTTGCAGAGGTACTTCAGACTGTTGGAGGCCCCTTTCTGAAGGCTATGCTCTAGTCTCCTCTAAGACAGAGGAAGCATGAGTTAAATTATTACTAGTCTGGTATTAAATGATACAAGCCTCAGAGAACAACATTTCAGCTTCAGTTTCAACTGACAGCACTGTTATCTGCCTAGGCAGATGGACCAATCTAGGTAAAAACACAGACAATGGTCAAGGACCTCAAAGCCAGGTCCTCATGGCTCTTAGAAGCCTATATGTTCCATCCCACCACCCAGTGATCAATTAACAGTGCTCAAACTTGAAGCCAACTTTTGGCAGAGAATTGAGATCAGGGTGGCAATACTCTGAGGGTCTTGATTGGTTTCCTGCTTCTTTATTTAAACCAAGCAGAGGAAGTTGTCTGTGCTGCTGAGTTTTTCTCCTTCTTACAAATATTTCCCCTGAACTCCCTAACTCCTGCTGTCTGACTCTGACCACCTGGTATCCTAACTCAGCCTGCCTCTTGATCATGACTACCAGTCTACCCTCTGGCCTGTTTCAGATTCTGGTCTTCTGGTTTTCAGACTCTGCCTGGCTCCCAACTCCCACCCCAACCACCAGGGTCAGACCATTCACTTCCCAGTCATGACAGCAACAAAAGAGGAGTCCCTTGCCATCCACCTCCACTGTCACTTCATCAAAGCATCCTGTCTGACTCATCTGTCAGGATGGCATACCGACCATACTGGATCTCAAAGAGAATCTCCATCCCATCAGGAGCAGATTGTTACATTTCCTAAGTGTGTGGCAGCAGAGCTGTGACTAGGGAGTTTTAATGCCCAGGACAAGCAAGCATATTTGCACCACTTACCATTTTTTCCTTTCATTTCTCTGCCCCATGTTTCCAACCCAAATACAGCGTGGGTAGCTGCCTCACTTACCTTGCCCTGGTTATGGCCCTGTGTGGTAATTCATAACCTCAGACAAATGGGTTTTAAGCATGATGGAATATACCCTGGAGTTCCTGTCTCTCCTCTCTTGCACCCTCCTTCCTGTCCCTTTCAGGGACCCATCTCATGAGTCTCTGCCAAGACAAATGCAGACCCTATGTTCTTTGATAGCAATTTTGAAGACTTCCCCCCTCAGCTCAGAGCAAGGACAAAAGAGTGTTTCTAGACCATCAGACCTTGAATGAATACATCAAGAATCCAAGCTTCCACATGGCTTCACTTGCAACTATTATCTCTTTTATATCTTGGAGATTGGTATGTTGCCCTTGACTTGAGAGATGCTTATTTCCACATGGTGATCCATCCTGGCCACAGAAGATCTTTAAGATTTAAGACGAGAGCACTTCCAGTTCAGTTCTACCCTTTGGCCTGTGCTGAGGTTTCTCCCTGAATACCTGGACAATTGGTTGGTGAGGCGTTGTTCCTGTCAGCAGGGGGAAGGAGCATGCATTGGATTCTGTTTCAGTGTCTCAGCTTGGAAGGACACCAAGCCTGACACCCCTCCAGCAAATACAATTTTATTCATTTCTGCCTCTACAAGGTTTTTAGCATTCTGAGACCTCTGTGTCTTACAAAGGCAGAGGGGCACTGATCAGATGGCCTGGGCTAGGCCAGAAGGCAACCAGACTTTGGAATTTCTGCATAGAGTTCCCTGACCCTCACAGCATCACGTCCATGGGATTCAGAATGGTGCACTGTTCAGCAGCAGTCCAGAATGTCTGTCTTGAAAACTATTCACAAGAGCTACTTACCTTAGCAAGTAGAAGTGTTTCTCTATCTGGGAGCTAACCACAGTGGGTCTCTTTGTACAATCTGATGCAAACATTTTGGAGTGTTTGTTAACCTAAGAGTCAGGCCTATCAATCTATTCCATCAAGGTGTACCTGACCATTATTTCAGCATTTCACTCCCATATTATGGGCAGGGCTGTATTTTCTAACTCTGACTACTAGCTTCCTAAAATGTCTAGAAAAGTTACTCTCACCTACCAGAGAACCTATTCCATATTGGAATTTGAATTTGAATTTAGTTTTAGCCTTTAGCCTGTTGCTCCTTGTTACATCTCCTGGTGAAGATGGCTTTTTTTAACAGCCATCACCTGTGCAAGGAGAGTTGGGGAGCTACATGCCCTGGTAATGGATTCTCCATATGCTGTCTTTTACAAGCAGAAGGTGCAGCTTAAGCTACACCCTCAGCTGCTTTCCAGAGTAGTAACTGATTTCCATCTCCATCAGTCAATCTATTTACCAGTCTTCTTTCCAAAGCCACATACTTACAAAGATGAATAAAAGAACCACACTTTGGATGTTTGAGTCCTAGATCTTTATCTGGATAGATAGTCGGGTCTCTTTCCAACTGTTCATCTTCTATATAGAACAGAAGAGAGCACTTCTAACAGCATAACAACTTTCCAAATGAAACACAGGCTGCACTGTCATGTGCTATGAGGCCAAGGGTATCTGTGAATTTTATCAGAGCACACTCAGTCTCCATTGGATTTGGGGGAAATATCCCTATCATGGACATCTGTGTTCCCGAGTCCACACATTTGCTAGACACTGTGCAGTTGCTACTGCATCAGAGAAAGATGTGAATGTGGGGAAAGTCCTGCAGTCCTCCTCCTTACTCCTAGCCCCACCTCCATTGAAAACAGCATGGGGGGGGGTCACTTAATGTAATGGACATATGCAAGTACTCAAAGCAGAAGACATGATTACTTTTTATAACTGTTCTTTTTTTCAAGATGTGTTGCATACGTCCATTACACAACCCACCTTCCTTCCCCATCCCATTGGAGTCAATCATCTAAGATTCCAGTATGGAGGAACTGATGGATGCCTGGGCAGGATGGCACTGTCCTTTATATTCTTGGCTTGGACCACTAGAGAATCAGTGCATGCATAACCACCCCATGGGTACTGCTAGGAAAAACTCTTCAGCACCAATGAATGAGGTATGCACACTAGTGCAATGAACATACACAAGTCATCTCAAAGAACAGTTACAAGAAGCGAGTAACCTCTTTTTTTCACTTACTTTGTTGTTCGTAGAATTTAATTTTAACTGGTTCATTATCAGCATTTTCAGTGATATTTAGACTCCTGTGTTATGTAGATATAATCTCTCACTCCTAAGAACTTTTAAATTGGCTTCTTTCCAAAAATTCATCTGTAAGAAAATGGACAAATCCCACCCACTGAACCAAGTTGAGAAGGGAATAATTTTCTGTCTTGGAGACAGAGGATGAAGCCGTCCCTCTGCCGGCAATACCAGTTGTGGGAAAAGGATTTTTCAACTAGAGGAAATGAAATGGGAGAAAGCAGTCTACAGCGCTGGGTTAACCAATCATAGAGGAAGAGCGCCTGATGGGTGGAGTGAGCTGCCTTGAGCTAGGAATCATAGGAGCAGCCAGTCTGAGGTGAAAGCTTGGACTGTATTCTATTTTGTCTTCTATTTTTTTAAACTAAAGTGAAACCCTGAGTGAATTCTGATTCTTCACATGGTATGTGAATTGTGTCCTTGAGCAGGTAAGAATCACCTACTCATACCATCCTTACTGGACTGGCAGCTAGTTTCTGGCACAACTTGATTCTTAACTTTTAACAATTGGACTGGTGCTTTGTTCTCTTGGCATTCTCATCTTCCTACTCTTCTCACCTTCATACTAACCTCCTCCCCCCGTTACCTCTGTATCCACTTCTTTTCATCCCCCCTCAACAAAAACCCTACTCCTTTTAAACCCTTGCTTTATAGAGGTGTCAGATTTGCAATTAACACTTTCTGCTCTTTGAGGCTACCAACTGGCTTATCCATTTTGTTTTTAGTCCTACTTGATTTCAACCTGATAGCAGACCAGTGGACCATGTAGGGAGCAATTAAGCACACAGCAGGGCTTCTGATTCCGAGAACTCAGCAGATTTCTGCTATAGGTTCAGGGGGGAGAGAGAAAGTGGTTTTGTTTAGTGGGGATGGCAGTACTCATGAATGCTGTCCCTCTGTCACAGATGAGCCCCCTTTGAGACTTCTCCGGCACCATGGCAGTGATCTTTACATTATTGAACACAAAATGAAATCATTTACATTCTGTAACTTGCTGCTCATTATTCAGGAAGGAAATACTTTCATTATAGTCATCCTGTTCGTTAGTGTAGCAGGATTTTTAAAGTTTGTTAGTCATCACTAGTGAATTAGCTATTCATAAAGTTGTACAGATCTCTCACACCATAATATCTATCTTGCTGGGCCAGATCCTTACCCCCAAGTAAAGGACTCTTTTTGTGCTAATTTTAACTTTATTTTCTTGGGTCCTTAAAGACAAAATATATAAAAACGGTTGGAACCTAGCATGATGCTATCTCCATTAGAACTGTTTTCCAGATGTATACCACCATGGAGGAAGTTGTTGACCTTGTCACTAAGCCATATTTTTCCTTTTGTAGTCATGTATTTTAAGATAAAATGTAAGCAAATTCTAACTACAGTTTGTTTAAGTGTGTATTTGAACTTATGCTTAATTGTTTGCTCCAAAATTCTGGTGCAATACAAAAGACTCAAATCCTGCAAATCTTTACTCAGGAAATTGGTTTCTTAGTCTCAAGTTGCCCCAACTACTTAAAATGAATGAAAGAAGACTACTCACTCATTTGAAGTTAATGGGACTACTTGTATTCAGAATGACTATTTATGGGAATAAGTCTTTGCAGGATCTAGTTCTTATTTTTTTAATGAACAATACTAATAAGTGACTGTTTGTTTCACAAACAATAGACTGGAAAAAGGAGCACCTACTTTGATAGGGGCAAACCATGCCTCCTCTTCAACACAGAGGGGCCTGCCTGGGCAAGAGTCGCTGTGGTTCAACTGGAAAGTTTAGAGAGTGGAGGAGAGATTTGGGGAGTCTATGCAGAGGATATTCTAATCTTCTACATGCTGCAGAGCGCAGTGTGACAAATATTGCATCACACGCAGTATCTTTGGGGACCATATTATATTAGATCTATGAATGGTTTATATATGATTGGGAAAAGGGCAGACCTGGAGCATTGATGGCTCTAGTGAGTCTGCTCTGGCCCAGGCTGCAGGCATTAACTAAGATCTAACAATCTCGTAGCTGAAGACCAGACCAGTTCACCTGTATGTTAGTTTTTCTCAAAATAGGTATTAGTCTTATAAGAATGTATTTGGTGTTTAGACTCCATGAAATGCTTAATCTCACTTACAATGTTTGTATTCCATGTATTGGGCTTAGAATTGTGTTTTGTTTGGTACTTTACTTTGTTCTGTCATTACTTGGAACCACTTAAATCCTACTTTTTATATTTAATAAAATCTTTTTACTTATTAACCTAGAGCAAATATTAATACTTGGGGAGAAAACATCTGTACATATCACTATCAGTGTTATAGAGGGTGAACAAACAGATTTGAGATTTGGACCCCACTAGGAGCTGGGTATCTAGGTGCTGGAGACAGGATCACTTAAGCTGTTTTCAGTTAAGCCTGTAGCTTAGGGGGGACATGGTTCAGACTTGGATCTGTTTGCAGCAGGCAAGCATGTCTGCCTCAAACCAGGCAAGGTATTGTAGTCCTAAGTGGCCAGAAAAAAACAGGCTCAGAGGTAGTCTCAGCACATCAGGTGGCAGTCCCAAAGGGGTTTCTCTGATCCAACCCATCACACTTTTGTCCTTTAATGTTCCACAGTAGTTCGTCTGATGTCAATGGCCGCCTTCTTCAGGGAGAACATAACACCTTCTGTCAGACTATTTCACACTAGTTAATACTTCTCTCATGTCTGGTGATTTTATACAGTTACGGCGGCTTACAATGCAAATGCTCAAATATTACCTAACAATATGGGATACAGATGTTATAAGTGAGATTAATGCATGCAGCAATTTACAAGTGTTCCATGAAGCCTAAACATGAAGTACTATTTGTATAGCTAATATCTATTTTACCAATAGTAATGCCCAAATGAACCAGATTGATTCCAGCTATGTGTTTGTCAGCATTCGTCAGGCATGGGGACCTTGGCATAAGCTGGCCCCTGGTTTGTCAATGTCATAAAAAAACCACCATATCACCTGTGGGCAAACACCTCTCACGAAATGATCCCTCTGTATCAGATCTGTCGTCCTCCTCAAAAGGAAACTTGCACAACAGTTTCAGCCAGGAAGCTTAACTTCTTAACTTTGCTAGACACTAAAAGTCATGGTTTTAATAAAGACACGGGATTTATGGCTTATTACAACAGTCTGTAACCCACTATCACTTCTTTTGGTCCTATGACTGCATGATATTAACAGACCATTTCTTTGAATGGTCCCCTTGAATATATGTTTACTACTTAAGCTAAACAGTTTGTTCCACCTTCAATTTAATTGTGACAGCAAGTACTTTCCCCAGACCTGAAGAGCTGTGTAGCTCGAAAGCTTCTTTCACCAACAGACATTTGTCCAATGAAAGGTATTGCCTCACCACTTTGTCTCATATCTCCAAAGAGCCTTTCTGGATCATTTATTACTGGAGAGGGGCAGGGGTAGGAATGTACGGTCTGTAACGTTCCCTGCAGAGACACCAGGGAGCAGCAGTGGGGAGCTCACAGGCAGGGACTCATTTCTGCTGCTTACTATTACCAGAACAGTGTTCCAGCATCACCAATGCCAACTTCCATTTTTCTGGGCAGCTGCTCCATCCCCTCTCCACCTCAAGGCCCTACCCCCATTCCACCCCTCCCCACAGTGCCCCACCCTCACTCTACCTCTTCCCACCCCTGCTTTGCCTCCTCCCCCAGTACCTTGCTCTGCCTCTGCTCCACCCCCCTCTAGTACCTGCCTCCTGCCACCAAACAGCTGATTGGCTGGCTGGTGGGTACTGAGCCCCCTGTATTTTTTTTCTGTGAGGACAGCAGTCCCTGGAGCACCCATGGAGTTGGCGTCTATGTCCAGGATGACTACGCCATTGCTCTGAAATCTCCTTATCTCTAAAGCAGCTTCAAGTCTTAGCAGCTTCATAGATCTTATGGCCAGAAGGGACCATTATAATCATCTACTCTCACCTCTTGCATAACAGGCCAAAAAACCTCAATTTCTACACTCAGCCCATAACTTCTGTTTGAGCTAGTATTTCTTTTAAAAAGAACCCAGTCTTGATTTAAAGACTTCAAGTGATAAAGAATCCACCACATCACTAAGTTATTCCAATGGTTAATTACCCTGAATTTTTCCAACTCCAGCTTCCAACCTTTGGATCTCGTTATGCCTATTTTAATAGATTAAAAAGAAATCAGAAGTCCCTTCCCCATACAGGTACTAGTAGATTGATCAAGTCACCATTTAACCTTTTAAACTCTCATTACACAAATTTCTGTCCAAGGGGAGGGGAAACTGTGGCCTGGGGGCCATATCCAGCTGGTTTAATCCTGCCCTTGAGCTCCCGCTTGTGAGCAGGGTCTGGGGCTTGCTGTGCTCTGGCGCTCCAGCCTGGGAGCGGAGTCATAAACTGCTCTGCGTGCATGTGCCGAGGCTCCCAAAAGCAGCAGCCTGTTCCCCTTTCGGCTCCTACATTTAGGGGTAGCCAAGGGCCTCTGTGTGCCTCTGCCCCCACCCTAAGCGTCACCCCTGCAGCTCCCATTTGCCAGGAACTGTGGCTAATGGGAGCTGTAGTGGTGGTGCATACAGATGGGACAGCATGCGGAGCTGCCTGGACACACCTCTGCATAGAAGCCAGAGGGGCGATATGCTACTGCTTCCAGGTGCTGCTTGAGGTAAGCACCACCCAGAGCCTGCGCCTCTGACCTCCTCCCACGCCCCAACCTAGAGTCCCCACCCCACACCCTGAAATCCTAATTTCTGGCCCAACCCCAGAGCCTGCATCCCCAGCCAGAGTCCTCACCCCCTGTGCCCCACCCCCCTGCCATAGCTTTGATTCCTCCTCCTGCCCTCCAAATCTCTTGGTCCTAGCCTGGACCACCCTCATACACCTCAAATCTCTCATCCACAGCCCCACCCAGAGCCTAAAACCTCCAGCCAGAGCCCTCCCTCCCCCCTGCACCTCAACCCCCTGCCCCAGACTGGAGCCCCCTCCTGCCCCCTGAATTCCTCAGTTCTGGCCCTACCCCAGAGCCCGCACCCAGCCAGAGCCCTCATCCCCTCCTGCACTGCAACCCCAATTTCGTGAGCATTCATGGCTCACCATACAACTTCCATACCCAGATGTGACCCTTGGACCAAAAAGCTTGCCCACCTCATACTTGATTCCATATCTTTTTTTATTTGTTTGTTTACCACTCAGGAAAAGGCACCTTTATCTTCATTCTTCTTTTAAAGGGAGCACTTGTATCTTTCCTCTACATGCCATCAGACTGGTTTCAACTGCCTATACTGCTGTCAATCCATATCCTCAAATATTTATGCAAAATATAGATCGGCAAGATATTTGAAAGATTCTCAGTCCCTCAAACAGTGGTTACTTCTATGGCAGTTTATAAAGTATACGCAAAGATGCTTCTGTTTTAATCATTTATGAATTCCTGCATGCTTTGATTCCACCCTACAGCCAGTAACCAGATTGGATTGTTGCCAAATAATCTTGAAGTATGTTGGGCAGCCAAACTTTTGACAGTGGAGACTGAACAAACTCTTCCTGAAAACCATGCAATCGTAAACACAAGTGAAAAACTATGTAGAGATTTATCCCTTAAATCCTAAAAACACAGTCCATTAAGGTAAAAAAATAAGAATTAGTTGTTGTTTACTGAGCACTGAAAATGTACTTACCACTGTACCAGACACAAAATAAAGCTTACAGTCTAAATAAGATGTTGCAAGCTACATAAATACAACTAATCTCCTGTCCTCCAAGCTAGAGTTTTACGTAGAAGAAGAAGAAAGGATAGGCAAAAAACTAGTCAATATAAACAAACAAAGGAGGACTGCTGCTAGGATTATTTCCATCACATTTCCAACTTCCTCCTACTCCAGTCATGAAGGCCTGGTCTACCCTAAAAAGTTAAGATGACTCGGTTACATTGTTCATTGAGCAATGTAGCTAAAACAACCTAATCCCTGATGTGGACAGGGCTAGGTTGATGGAGGTGTCGTGGGGAGGTAGATTACTTGTGGGCCTATGTAATGTCTATAGTGGAGTGCTGCAGCAGCAATACTGCAGCATTTCAAGTGTACACAAGCCAGAAGCCATTTGCAAAAGAATTTGAAACATTGCGCAATCAGCTATGCTCTGCAGAAGCATTTAAGGACAAGGTGGTTCTGATACCTTTTTTGAGAATCAAAACTGCTACGTTTTCCCAAACAAAGAGACAGATGCTAGACCAGGAACTTTCAGTGGAGGGTCTTCTATCCATTTAGGTATTAGTATCTGAACTATGAAACTGCAGTCATCACCATGGCACCTAATGCCTAGTCACTCTCAAAGGCCTGCCATTAGTTATACCTCTGTTCCTTTTGATATCATCTCCTACCCATTTTCAAGCATCTTGGAGACTTCTGCAGGAATACTTTTGTTGGGGACTGTCAAGGCAGATTCCCCTTTCTGGCACTTCAAGTGCAGAAGGTGGGGGCCCGCAAGGATTCCAAAAATTAATACTGGCCACTCCAGGCTAGTAGTAAACTCCCAGGGTTACAGCTTGTTTCTGACCTTGGATGAGTAGATGATGCTGCCACCCAAATGCAAAAAAAACCTTTGAACCCAGAAAGACGCACTTGGACCTTCCTTCCTGTGGGGTACCTTCAAGCCCTTTCACTCCCCTCTGGGAAAGAGCTAAGAAAGAAAACAAAGGAAATTAGCTGTTGCCATCAGCTAATTAAACAACATATGCACAAACCTCTTAGGACACAAAAAACCAATCCTGTTCTTAAAGGTGAATTTTTATTATAAAACAAAAAAAGAAAATACATCTGGAAGCTAAGCTATTGCTAGATTTTAAAAAGAGCAATATAATAATTTAGCATCAAGAATGGTTTTCCTGAGGTTCATCTTAAAGGTTACTGTCATGAGATAATTCCCCACTCTGAACCTTAGCATCCAAAAGATGGGGTACCAGCATGAATTCCTCTAAGCTCAATTACCAGCTTAGTACTTGTAGCGCTGCCACCAACCAGGAATTCCAGTGCCTGGTACACTCTGGTCCCCCCAAAACCTTGCCCGGAGACCCCCAAAACCCAGACCCTCTGGATCTTAGCACAAGGAAAGTAAACCCTTTCCCTCACCATTGCCTCTCCCAGGCTTCCCCTCCCTGGGTTACCCTGGAAGATCACTGTGATTCAAACTCCTTGAATCTTAAAACAGAGAGGAAAATCCACCTTCCCCCCTCCTTCTCTCTCCCCCTCCCAGACTCTCCCTGAGAGAGAGAGTAATCCTAACACAGAGAAAATTAACCTCTCTCTCCCCCTTCCCTCCTTTCTCCCCACCAATTCCCTGGTGGATCCAGACCCAGTCCCCTGGGGTCTCAGTCACCATAATAAAAAAAAAAACAATCAGGTTCTTAAACAAGAAAAGCTTTTAATTAAAGAAAGGAAAAAAAAACAGTGAAAATATCTTTGTAAATTTAAGATGGAATATATTACAGGGTCTTTGAGCTATAGACACTGAGAATACCCTCCCAGCCTAAGTATACAAGTACAAATTAAAATCCTTTCAGCAAAATACAGATTTGAATTCCTTCCAGCCAAATACACATTTGCAAATAAACAAACATAAGCCTAACTCGCTTTATCTACCTACTACTTACTATTCTGGACATATAAGAGACTGTATCAGAGAGATTAGAGAGAAACCTGGTTGCACGTCTGGTCACTCTCAGAACCCAGAGAGAACAACAACCAAACACTAACAGCACACGCACAAACTTCCCTCCCTCAAGATTTGAAAGTATCCTGTCCCCTGATTGGTCCTCTGGTCAGGTGACAGCCAGGCTCACTGAACTTGTTAACCCTTTAGAGTCAAAAGAGACATGAAGTACTCCTGTTCTATTAACCCTTAACTATCTGTTTGTGACAGTTACAAGCAAAACAAAAGCACCTGGGGTTACCACAGAAGTCCACAAGCCACAAAGAAATAAGAGAGAAACCTAATCATGTTCCTAGACATTCCCTGATCTATTTACATATCTGGGGTTTCAGATAAGTAGGGTTGAGGTATGGCTTGATTTTTCATACCTGGTTTAAAGCTTCTTACAGCATTGCTGCTCTGTCTCTCCTCTCTCCGGAGAACAACAGACAGACAGACAAAGGGCAAGCTTTTTTCCCCAATTTTAAAATGTTCTAGCCCTTAGCTCTTTTGGTCAAATGCCCACTCCCTTCCTTTAATCTATGGGATTTTTTTAACCCTTTACAGGTAAAGCAAATAGAAAACAGCTACTAACAGGGATTTTTGTAGCTAACTAGCTGGCTGGATGTCCATAAAAGGGAGTATCCATCCCCTTCCTTTATCACAGGGACAATGCATTAAACTTATTATATTGCTTTGATCCTTTAGACTCTGAAAAGTCTGCGTTTAAGTGGGTTGCTTTATGAATGTTTCACTGCAGACTTAAAAATAAAATAATCTTGTGACCTTTATATTTGAACCATAGAGCAAAATATTCTAAGGGCTAGAATGTGGCTTGTAGGGGATGGTACAGTGCATTAGGAAGCCATGTGCCTCCCCAAACTCCCCAGTTTGCAGTGACAGTGCAAGAGCTACATCATCCTTTAGGATAGTACAGCCTGCTCTCCCTAGCATGCACATCCCACTACACAGTTATTGGTTCATTTCCTTCAGGCAATTTGTACCCCCCCCCCCCGGCATGTGGAAGGAGCACAGTAATGGTGATTATCCCTAGCGTCTAATGAGGTATTGAGGGGAGGGGAAAGGGTCTTTGTGCTTCCCCTTCCCCCAGCAAAAGGTAAGGACAATCTTGTTCTTTGGATTTTGTTTGTCTGCATAAATCTTGAGAAGAACAACAATAGCATGTGGGCATGAGAAGTGTTGTCAGCTAGCTTTCCTACATTAATGCCTCATTCAGTACTGAATCAAGGCCTATCAGCGTCTTAAAAATTCAGAATTTTTAAAAATTAAAAATATTTTAATATGCTTCAGATGTTTGACTGAATTTAAGAATATCTTGAAATTAATTAATATAAATGGTTTACTTTGTCCCTTTCATGCCTCTAGTTAACGTATGAACACAAATTTGTATAAATTCACCTCTCTTTAATATATGCATTTATATCTAGAGAAACCAGTAAAAAGGCCATGCCCTGACAACTTTATGGGAACATGTTTGTGTTCGCAAACATCTGTAGAACATCTTTGTGATGAATATTCATCAAGCATAATTCTTGTTTTGATTTTACTAAATCAAAAGTCATAACTAATTTTACACTGTTCAAAAATTGTTAGTGGTGCAAGTTATTATACAAGACAATTGCATCTGAACTGTATATTAAGCATGCTTCAATTCTACATTTCATACTGCAAATAAGTCCAAGGATTTCTGTCAAATCTGCGTCTTTTCTCATTGCCTCATATCTTATGAAATTTTGTTAGATTTCACATGCTTGAATGGTAGCAAGATGTTTAAATATAGTATCTCAGTACTGGAGGTTTTGTACACTAGACATCATTATGACCAGTAACAAACCAGCCATTGGGCTTTCATGACTGGGAGAAGACCACATACTTGTTTAAATTAAATGCAGTCTGCATATTTGAATGTTCTTGATTTAATTTGTTTTTAGGTTGTCTTATTATTTCCTATTGACTAACATGGTTATATTTTAGTGGTTAAGCAAGTACTAGCTCTTAAAAGCTTACCCAGTCCCTTTGACACTAGAGAAATATATTGAAGTTAGATAACCTGAATATTTGCAGTATTCAAGGTGTTTCCTGCAGCAAGTATAGGGAAGTAGAGCTGGACAAAAAATGTTGGATAATTGTTTATTTGCCAAAAGATGCAATTTGAGGTCAACCAAAGCAGTTTGCAAATTTGTCAAGTTTGCTGAATAGTTCGTCTTAATTAAAAAAAGTCAACACATTTTGACAGCATCAGAACAAACTGTTTTGTGTCAACTCAAAATATTTCACTTACATTCAGACATTTTGACAAACGCAAACAAAGGAGTCACACAGGTGGAGGTGGCACTATTTCACTTACAACCCCTGGGCTAAAGTTTATGGCACTCAGGTAAGATGTGGGAGACCCAGGTTCAATTCTTCCTGCTTCCTGATGTGGAATAGGGATTTGAACTCCCAGCTACCAGCTTTCCTTCTTGATACTTGCACACTGAAGCCCTTCACAGCTCATTAGTTTGTGAAATACTTTATTTTACTTGTTTTACGGAACAAAATTAATGAATTCAAAATTCCATAGGGCCTAATTATTTTATGGCTAATTATATCCTGACTCAGTCTAATATGTCTTCAAATAATCTTTTCCTGAATATAATGATGCAGTTTCAATCTTCAGATTCCCTTGTGACTTAATGATTAAGTTAGAGCATTCCCAGTTTGTGATGAGAACTAACAAAGAATTTTTAACAAATGTTATAGTCCAACTTCTTGCAACATCTAGAAGGCAATAAAACAACATTTGTTATGCAGCACAGAGCAGGTACTATCCAACTATTTAGCAACACTCCTTGGGGCTGTTAAATAGCTGCATAATATTAGAATTTCACCTTACTGCAGTCCCAGTAGAGACAATTTCCTTTTTGATGGAACCATAAAGGTAACACATCTTAATGGAGATGACTCCTTAGTCCTATCTTAATTATATCCCCATATCTGATATAATTTTTGAACATTTTAGCTTGCAGCAAAACTTAACAGAATTAGCTGCTTTGGCAATAGTTACTTTCTACCCCTTCATGGTTATGTTTTCTATTGGAGCAACAAGTTGAATTTAAGCAAAAACCATTTTGATTTGAACTTCAGTAAATATTGCTTCCGGAGTCTGTCTTCGTCACTGTGTGATTCTTCTGATCTTACAGGATGCAGCAAAATGTTCCCACTCTTGTGATGACATTATTTATTCTCTTCCCCCAATGCCCCCACATGCTCCTCCAGGCCTAAGTCAGAACTACAACACTAGAGAAGCAGACAGAATTTTTGCAAACAGTGTTTATGCAAAACACACACAGTAGGATTCTATCGGCCAATAAAACTTTTGACATTGTAATCAGTAGTAAAATACTAATGAAATGGCATTAACAATACCTGTTTAATTTGACCATCTGTTTTCTATTTCCATTGAACCATTGCAACTAACAGTATACTTAACACAAGTATCCTTAGGCCTACATTTTCAAAAGTAGCTGGTGATTTTGAGTGCTTCCATTTTTGGTTGCCCTATTGAATCACTTTAAAGGGCTTGATTTTCAGAGACAAAAGCTTGGTTTTTTAAAGATGTCTCAACAAGCTGAGCAAACAAAAAATGGAGGCACTCAAAAATTCCGAGATCGTGAAAAGTTTATAAAACTTTAAAAAGTGCAAAATTACATATTTTTCAAAAGTCTGAGCTCCACAATTGAGATCCTGGCCATAGTGAAACAATGGAAATCTTGCCATTGATTTAAACAGGGCCAGAATGGTACTCCACGTCAGTTCACTATGTTCTGATACAGTCGGTTTTCTGAATGATCACCCATTATTACACCATAACAGTGCAAAATCCCCCTGTCATAAACAGATAGTTAAGGGTTAATAGAACAGGAGTACTTCATGTCTCTTTTGACTGTAAAAGGTTAACAAGTTCAGTGAGCCTGGCTGTCACCTGACCAGAGGACCAATCAGGGGACAGGATACTTTCAAATCTTGAGGGAGGGAAGTTTGTGTGTGTGCTGTTAGTGTTTGGTGGTGGTTGTTCTCTCTGGGTTCTGAGTGACCAGACGTGCAACCAGGTTTCTCTCCTATCCCTCTGATACAGTCTCTTATATGTCCAGAATAGTAAGTACTAGGTAGATAAAGCGAGTTAGGCTATTGTTTGTTTTCTTTATTTGCAAATGTGTATTTGGCTGGAAAGAGTTCAAATTTGTACTTGTATATTTAGGCTGGGAGGGTATTCCCAGTGTCTATAGCTGAAAGACCCTGTAACATATTCCATCTTAAATTTACAAAGATAATTTTTACTGTTTTTCTTTCTTTAATTAAAAACTTTTCTTGTTTAAGAACCTGATTGTTTTTTTTTTATTATGGTGACTGAGACCCCAGGGGACTGGGTCTGGATCCACCAGGGAATTGGTGGGGAGAAAGGAGGGAAGGGGGAGAGAGAGGTTAATTTTCTCTCTGTGTTAGGATTACTTTCTCTCTCAGATAGAGTCTGGGAGGGGGAGAGTGAATTTTCCCCTGTTTTAAGATTCAAGGAGTTTGAATCACAGTGATCTTCCAGGGTAACCCAGGGAGGGGAAGCCTGGGAGAGGCAACGGTGAGGGAAAGGGTTTACTTTCCTTGTGTTAAGATCCAGAGGGACTGGGTCTTGGGGGTCCCCGGACAAGGTTTTGGGGGGACCAGAGTGTACCAGGCACTGGAATTCCTGGTTGGTGGCAGCGCTACAAGTACTAAGCTGGTAATTGAGCTTAGAGGAATTCATGCTGGTACCCCATCTTTTGGACGCTAAGGTTCAGAGTGGGGATTATACCATGACACCCCCCCTTAAAACAAAAGGAACACTTAGGTGCTGAGGATGGAGTTTTAATAAGCTCTTTTTTTGTCATCTGCTAATGAGAACTAGCAGATCTGTCTGTAATAGATGTGCATTGGCAATGTACCTTCAGGATGTGTGCCAAGGGTGAACTCGCTGGAAACGCTGCAGTCAGGAGGATTATAGATAAATGACATTTAAGCTATTTACAAGGCTAAATACAAAAATGAAAACCGGAAAATTGTCCTAAATGATATATAATTAGTGTTGTCGAAGCTTGCTTTTAATATAGGGCAGAAACTTTTAAGTCTTTCAAATATGTAGCTGACAACATTAACAATAAAATAAAGTAACTCAGTCAGTTTACTTTTACACCGTTAAGTGAGATTTATAGTCTTCATAATGATATAGAATTTAATATATAAGGAAATACTGAGAGTCATTAGCAACCATAAATAACATATTACATAAGATTTGACAATGCACAAGTTGTTGCTTGTATTGCTGTTCCAGTAAACAGACATTTTAACAAATGCTGATAGACTAAGAGTATGTCTACACTGCAATTAAAAGCCCATGCTGGCCCATGCCAGCTGACGCAGGCTGGGGATAAGGGCCTGTTTAACTTCAGGGTAGATATTCGGGCTCGGGTTGTAAGTCAGGCTTTGGAACCTTGCAAAGTGGGAGGGGCCCAGAGCTTTGGCATCACTGGTTCTGACTTTGTATAAAACAAAAGATGGCAGAGGTTTTGTCAAACCAAAGCCTTGGCAGGTCTTGCCCATCTCTGAAACTTTCTTTGAAAAGCAAACCAAAAACACATTGGCTGAAGAGCCAATTATTTGGTAAAAGGCAATAAAAGGCAAACCTCTGGGTATCTTGTATTTCTGCAGTAGAATAGGCAGCAGAGATGGTAGAGTATACAATACAGTGCTGGCTTTCTAAAGGTATTCTTAGTTAAATATAAAGAGAACCCCATCAGGTAATTCTCATCTACATGCCAGACACTGATGTTCATTTTGATATATTGCTTTTGAAATATAGGAAAAATACCAAGGCATGTTATACCATATCAGCATTTTTCCTGCAGCAAGCTAGTAGAAAGGTGAGGCGGTATCACTTAAAGCTCATATTACAGTACATTGGAACCAATCCTTATCTAGCGGTGAAAATGTGTGTTTAGATCTGATAGAAGTTTTATGTCTGTCTTAACACTTTAAAGAAAATGTCTCTAATATTTTTTCGATTAAGCCATAGTAATCTGGATAGTTCAAGGGATTGGTAGCTGTGGAATACAGACTTGTAAGCTGCTTAATAAAAAAAAAAATCAGGCCAGGTCATGAGTGACTAAAAGTTGTTAATATGTGATGGTGGTTTGGTGGACTATGAAATAATTTGGTGGATTTGATCCAATTCTTACTGGATAGCAAGCAAATGCAGCCCTTACTTACTTATATGGTATTGAGATGAAGTATGTGTATGGAAGTCAGGGCAGAACTTGGCATCAAGAGCCCAAATCATAAACAAACAAAAACCCCATATACAAAACAAAATACCATCACTACACTTTGTGTCCTGGTAGTCTCAGAACAGAGACCCAGGAGAAAATGGGTAGGAAAAGTTAATAGCTCTAGAGGAGATCTCCCTTGGTAATAGGGTTAGCTCACATTTATGGAATAGTGTGGGGGAAATTGCATTACTTATGCTCGCACTGTACTTGCTTTATCGAAGGTAATTAACTTGAAAAGTTGTTGTTTTTTTAATTAGGCTTAAACAGAACCTAAAACAAAGTTCTGTATCAGAGATGCAGCCCCATCCTGGGGTACCCCTATGCCCCAGTTGTTGTAGAACCCACTTGTTCCTCCTTCCTACATGGTTCTGTGTCCCATCTTAGGATCAGCGGGCCCTAGGTTTTCTGTGCTTCTCAGGCTGATGGCAGCTGTCAGCGCTCAGCTTGCTGGAGCTAACCTGGATTCTCAATGTGTGGTGCCGCCACCAAGTGGGCAGGTGAATAAATTAATATGCAGCCCCCTATGACCTCTTGGACATTACAAATTCAAAGCAATAGAGGATCAAACAAGTTTAAAAGGAACAAACACTTAATTATGGGAAAGGACAGTCAAAAGGGGGGTAAGAATAGGTATTTCAGAAAGGGAAAAGAGGAACCAAGAGGAACAAACATATTAAACTCCACAACATTAGAGGGGCCATCCTTCTAATAATTATAGTCAAAATCCCACACAGACTACTAAAGCAAATGGCTGCTACCCCAGAGTCCTCTCAAAAGGTCCCAGATAGTAGGTGCAAACACTGTTCTTATCTTGGAGCACTATAGGGATGACTGAAAAGAAATCAGAGGTCTAACAAGTGAGGCTGGCAACTGATCCTTTCCCTCTGAAAATGGAGCTTGAGGGCTCCGTCTCTCCCCCTGGGTCTGGCCTGTGATTATTTGAGTGGACAGACTGGCTTCTCTCCCTGCCCAATGTTTTCAACAGGCAAGCTGTTTTAGAGACAGCTCTATTACTGCATAGTTCTGGCTGATTGGGCTCAGGAAAATGGGGTTGTCTCCCATATTTGGCAAAGAACTACTCAGGAACTGTCTTATTTTGCTGCTATAAGCTGATGCCCCGTGGCTGACTCCCTTTCCCCCCAAACACTGTACATATCCAAGTGCAGTGCACATTTCTGGGCAGCCTCAGATATGTGCAGGCAGTTAAGGGCTGCAGTTGATTTCCTAGCATGTCTGTTAGGCCTCTGGCTCAAAAACTCATCCTTCTTTCCTCTGTCCCAGCCCCCAGGGCTGGTTGGGGTCCAAAACACAGGCAGTTCCAGTTTCTGCAGCCTCTGTGCTGCTCTCTGTCTTTATGAGCTGTATATGTCACCCCCTCAAAATAGCACAGGGGCTACAGAGACATTCTGAAGTCTTTCAAAATATTATGGAGGGCTTGTGTTCTGGAATGTCAAACAAATAACAAGGATAAAGGCTTTCCTGATGGTGGCCTGAAGCCTGTGTTTCTTCAGAGTCCTGTGCTTATAACTTTTGCACACGTTGGTCCTGATCCTCAGCTGGTGTGAGCCAGCAAAGCTCTTTTGACTTCAATGGAGTTACACCAATTTACATCAGCTGAGGATCTGGCCCTTCATTTCCTACATACATTTACAAAACTCATTTGTTAAAAACATGGCACCTTGAGATTCTGAGAATTCAACAGTTGATCCGGCAGAAGTGTAACGACATAAACATGTCTGGTATTAATCTGATCCACAGCCCAGTCAAAGAAATGTGCCAAAGGAATCCCCAAACATAAAGGTAGTGTTTGGCTTTTCTCTCACAGCTACTGACATTTTTTGCCTCCTGCTTCTTTTCAAGTGGAGGAGACAGTCAACCCTGTCTCACTCACATTGATTTCCCCCTGCTATAAAATCTGTAATTCTACTATTACATTTTAGGATGACCTGATATGTTGCTTTAAAATCTCATAACTATGTAAAATATTGCAAGCCATGCATCTTTATTTTAGAAGAACGACCATCTGATGGAGAATTCTGATGACTATTTCTAAGTGACTCTTTATTCAGATGTGTCATATGTAGTACAAGAGAGAATTTCATGAACACTTCCAGACAAAGCTAAAACGCTTTCATTTCTATCTAACTACTAGATGACCAGACAAAATACTTATTCTAATCAGATTAAGGAACCTGCAGTTATCCTCTTTGCTGTAAGAAGTCTATTAATCAAAATTAATAATTAATAGCATTACCTTCAATTACTGCAATATGCCCCACTAGTCTGGAACCCCAAGTTGTCCTCACTTCTATCCCGTGTAATCTCATTGAAGTTAATAGGGGAGCTACCTAATGTTATATCTATGCTATAGACCTTACAGTGGCACAGCTGTACTGCTGAAGCTGCACCCCTGTAAGGTCTCCTGTGTAGCCGCTCTATCCCAGCAAGAGAGACCTTGTCCGTCAGCATAATTAAACTACCCCCAATGAGGGGCGGTTGCTGTTTCATTGGGAGAGCATCTCCTGCCAACATA
Organism: Gopherus evgoodei; assembly: GCF_007399415.2. Lineage (NCBI taxonomy): Eukaryota > Metazoa > Chordata > Testudines > Testudinidae > Gopherus > Gopherus evgoodei. Next base: position 286,145,430 of record NC_044322.1, on the reverse strand, counting down.
GCGCTGTCTGCACTAGCGCATTGGTTGGTGAAGTTTGTCGGCCTGGGGTGTGTTTTTGACACTCCTGACCAACAAAAGTTTTGTCAACAAAAGTGCTAGTGTAGACAAAGCCTAAGAAATGGCCATGTGAACCGATCCCTGACCTTTCTGTGCCAAAATGCAAAATCTTTGCCAGTGTAACTAAGGGGAATTTGCAAACTCATTGTCTGTGATTTGTAAATATCTTTATCAGCTTTTTGGTAAGCAGTCTGAAGCTGAAGCTGTGTAGATGACTTTGATGTAAACATAATTGAATTAGGATCCCTTCTAAATCAAATTATTGGAAAAACAAAGATGAAATAAGATTTGATTATAGACCAGTAGTGTTTTCATAAGCCTCTTGCTAAATATCAACACAATGTTGCTACTTTCCACGCTGAACAGTCTCTTTCAACCAGGACAATGCTACAGCTGTATTGTGATACTTTGAAAATGAGTTACATGACTCAAACTATGTGAGCCAGCAATTATGATTAAGACTATTTGCATAACTAGTCGCTGAATAGGTAGTAAAATGATGTGACATTTTTAATTTCTCTATCTCTCGCTGTCTGGAGGGGAAAAAGCTCTGTTGCTAATACAATTTGGAAAGGAACACACTTTAATTGGTATTTTGCAAGATCAATCAGATTATTTTGGAGATTAGTTTATCACTAAATCAATCTCTTAAACCCTGATTGCTGTCTCTCTGGTATCAGTTCCATCAGTTTTTGTGCTAGTAAAGGTCCTGCTACATCCAAATATTCTGCATCTTTTATTGCTACTTCTTTCAAAAGTATAGCACCAGTATATCAGGAGTATTACAGAATCAGTGGATACTTTGCCCATAGACAGTAAACTTGAAAAATCCTGAGTAAGCTGTAGGAGCTAAATAACTGGGCACAACATACAGGTTTTGGATCAGTAGAAACCTATTTTATATATCTATGCATCTTTCCGATGTAGGTTGTCTATACTGGTAAATACAATAGGAGAAAACAGATTTCCTGATCTGTCTTGACTCCCATCAGATGAAATTACATGACTACAATTATACATGTTATCTGTATGAGTTTATGCAAATCCATGTTGGAGATACCTCTTGCAGTTGGGTGCTACTATGTACTTAATGTTAAAATTAGTACTTACTTTAGCAGCTGAATTGTGTGACAACAGAGATCAAAGCTGCAGGAAACTCCTCTAATTTCATGTTTCACTACAACTTCAAACTTGGGCCACTGAAAGTTTTTCTAAAATTCACAAATGTATGCATTGAAATCTTTTCACTTCTGTATTTTGTGTCCTTTTGCCAAAGCCTAGTAAACTTTAGGGCTTTCAACTGAGTTTCAGAATGACACATGAAATTCACTGAAAAACAAAGTGACATAAGGGGATGGTGGGCACTACATAGGGTCAAAACTGAAGAAAATATTCCCATGAACCTTGCAAAATAATACTTTAGATTATCTCCTGGTCCTGCTTGGAAATTACAGTAGATCATCTCATCCTCTATTTGTACTTCAGGCTAACAGGGAAGTTAATAATAATCATTAATTATAATCAAGTATATGATGATTTTTTGGGCCTAATGCTACAGTCCTGATTCAGTCAACATTCCTATGTTCACCAGTGGGAATTCTGACTAAGCACAGCATGGCTTGATCCCTTTTTATAGCGTGTTGTTATCAGAAGCAGAATATCAAAAGAACTATATTTCACACTTCATTTCCATGACACATGGTTTGGAAAAGGCAGAATAGCATTACTGGCCACAGCTTCAAACATAACCTGCAGGTTTTCACTCCACAGAATGTTATGAATATGGTATAGCCAATTACATTTCATGGTACAGGAGGAAAGCTGCTAACTATGAATATCCTCTAGTGCTAAAGCATTGTGAGGCTCTCATTCACAGATATTGGCCTTCGAGGAGTGGGTGCTGTTTAGCATTCCTCCTCAACAATGAAAATAATTTTCTTTATTATCTGGAGGAAAGGAATTTAGTAGAAAAAAGTGTTAGACTATAAAGATGAGCTACATAAGACCCCCATCTGGATCAGTCTTGTTTTAATGTATGTGAAAGTAGAATGAATTATATTCTAAAAATAAGAATGGATTAAAGAAATGTTGTATGTACCTTTTAAGCAGAAATAAGAAATGTTGAAATACAGGTGCCAGGAAAAGAAACATTTGGCATAAACAAGGGTGCTAATGGCGAAACATTAACAGAAGATCGGTAATAGTTAGTAAGGCAATAAGATATGCATGCCTAGCCCAGGTTCTTGTCAGATTCTGCTTCCTTTGTTATCCTGTTAAGTGCTTGCCCTTTTATCTGTATAAATAAGATAGTTTGTGTCTTGCATGGTGCTCACATTATCTGGGTGTTAGCAGAGCGCTGTGCTAATAAAACAGAGGCCATGTCTACATCTAAAATTTTGCAGCGCTGGTTGTTACAGCTGTATTAGTACAGCTGTATAGGGCCAGCGCTGCAGAGTGGCCACACTTACAGCAACCAGCGCTGCAAGTGGTGTTAGATGTGGCCACACTGCAGCGCTGTTGGGCGGCTTCAAGGGGGGTTCGGGGAACGCGAGAGCAAACCGGGAAAGGAGACCAGCTTCGCCGCGGTTTGCTCTCGCGTTCCCCGAACCACCCTGCAAACCTCAGGGAAGGAGACCTGCTTGTTCGGGGAACGCGAGAGCAAGCTGGGGAAGGAGACCAGTTTGATTACCAGAGGCTTCCTCGGTGATGCTGGGATACCTGCTTATTCCACGGAGGTCAAGAAAAGCGCTGGTAAGTGTCTATACTTGATTACCAGCGCTGGATCACCAGCGCTGGATCCTCTACACCCGAGACAAAACGGGAGTACGGCCAGCGCTGCAAACAGGGAGTTGCAGCGCTGGTGGTGCCCTGCAGATGTGTACACCTCCTAAGTTGCAGCGCTGTAACTCCCTCACCAGCGCTGCAACTTTCTGATGTAGACAAGCCCAGAGTGGTCTGACAAACTGAGTCCTGAGTCTAACTTTGAAAATTTGGAGGTTCCACTGAGATGGCAGCCGTCTTCACTGGGGCTGTGTGATTCCTGACCTTTTTTGTAGGATGACTGTGGCAGCCGGCACCTGGGCCTTTGGCCTGAGCAGTCCTCCACTAGAGCGGAAAGGCGCACAGCCACAGTGAGGTCTACGCCATCGAACCTGTTGGTTCCCACTCTCTTCTGGTAGGGACCCTGGGATCTGACATCAGGAATCTGGTCAGGTAATTATTTCTGTGTTTTGTCCGGACTGAGGACTGTCCTGTCTCTGTGTCTCTCCATCCTCTTGTGGAGTGTTTGAGTCTGGGTGCTGTCTCCGTCCGGGGATCAGCCGACCAAGGGGTTCCTGTCCCCGCGGTCTGAGTGGAATCTGCACAATCACAGCCACACCACACTTTGGGTAAAACCCCTGGTGTGAAAGCAAGGGTGATTGAGGCAGTAGCCTGTGGGCTCCTTTTGTGTGTTGCACCAGGCATCGCTCTGACGAACCTGAATTTCCTTCTTGTGTGACTGGTGTGTGAAGTCCTCCTGTATGGGTAACCAGACGTCTAAGTCGGGACAGTTCCCTAAACGAACGCCGGCTCATTTTATGTATTTAGGATGGGTCCAGACTCCTGTAAATTTCTGGAAAAATGGTCTAGGCTGATTCAGGGGGATCCCAAAACCCAGTGGCCACTGTTAAAATCTTGGAACAAAGACCGAGTGGACGTCTTAAAGGACAAACTCGGCCAACCTAAAACTAAATTGGCTAAAGGAGAGGTTAATTGTTTCATGCAGTGGTGGGAAAAGGCAAATTGTAGGTGGTCAGAATCAAAACTCGCCTCTCTCAAATATTCAAATAATAAGTTAAAAGCTTTATTAAAAGCCTCTTCTCCCACCATCAGACCGAGTGCTCCCGGGATTTGGAGACTGGGGTGAAGGGATCGATCCAACCCCCTTATACTTCCATCTCATTGTAAAAATGACAAAAAGCCCCTTGTTCTGTTCCCCTTTGTCTGCCTCAAAAACTGATTCTTTAGTGTTCCACTACCAATTCAGCAAGGAGGGTGGGCTCCTCAACTAGCCTCCACCCTTCCTGGTCCCTTTCCTTAAACATTTCTTTCAAAATTATGAAATGACCACAATATCACTCACAAACGGTTCATTGGAAAAAGCAGGATCGGGCCCAGACAAGCAGGCAAACAACAGATAAAGAAACTGAAAAATAGATTGGAAGCCTTAAGGGCATAGTGTCAGGAGTAAGAAAAGCAGTAAGTGCAGGCATGAATCCCTGGAGCAATACTTTAAAATAGTTAAATTTGAGTTAAACAAGTGATTTAAGGAAAGAGTGTGTTGCAAGGGGGCAACAGTTGGGGTTTGTTTGCCCGATGTGCGTATCCCCAATGACCACACCGGAGTGGAGAAGCAAGTATCTTTATTTGAGTCAAATAAGGTGCAAGGAGATATAAAATCTCAGGTCATGCACGCATCACTATCCGTTGCCATGTCTTATATACCTTACTTGTTTACAAATATGTTCACAGGTGCTACAATTCATCATTTACAATTCATTAACTACTGGATCTTTTAATTAACTATATCCTTAACGCATACTACTGACCCCCTCCCTTGATCGATTACATCTTGTACCATAAACAAAAGAACACAAGAAAATGATAGCATGAGTTCATGCTATCATTTTAACTTTAAAGGAACATATTGTTTAGCTCGAAAGGCAGTCGTAGGCCTGAGAATGTAAACTTCTGACCCCACGCCATATTGCCAGTTACCTGGAGCCCTGCACCCCCCAACAAGTGAAAAGTTAACTTTACAGAGGCTGGAGAGAATTAAACTTTGTGAAAATGTTAAAAAGGACCATGTTAAAAAGAGAATTCTTGGTTTCTTTGCAGCCATTCTGAAGGGAAAATGGGCCCTTTTCCAAAAGGGTGCTTGTAAATAATCCAAATATATGTACAGCTATGTAAAAACAAAGCAATGTAAAGGAATGTTAAGGAAAAGAACATGTGTATGTATCTATTCGTCTGTGAAAATATGCAAAGTTCTAAAATCTAAACCAGCACGTGGTTTGTAAAACTCCTGTTTTGTAGGTGTAAGATAAATTGGTTTTGTGTTTTTTAATGACACTAAAAATTAATTTGACTCTTTAATTCAAAGTTGCAAAACTGACAGACCTTTTTGCAAGACACAGGTAATTAGTGCTGTTTGGCTTTGGGATTTAGCACTTAGCACTTAACCCTTAAGGGATAACTTGATTCTTTACAAAAATTAAAATGTTTTTAAATAAAGACCAAGTCATGGCTGCAATAGGGCAGTCAAAATCAGGAGAATAGGGAGAGATTCTGGAGTTTTTTTGTTTGTTTGGTTGTTTTTTTGTAACAATAGCAGATAAGAGCTGTAATAAAAGAATAAGAAAATAACAGTGACCCTCTGAAGCAACAGCAGAGGTGAGGTGCACAAAACAAAAAGAAGCAATATTAAAAACATTGAGCCTTAAAATAGCTCTGTGTAATTAGACTGTCACTTTGATAAGGGTACATGAAAACTCTGTAAGAACAAAAGAAACAGTTACACCTTATGTAAAAATTGATGTGGTTTATGATTTTAAAAAGTTATAGTATAGAAGGAATGTGCATTTTCCCTAGGACATATGCGGTGTATATTGTAGAAAAGAAAAAAAGAAATGCAAATGAAACGTGCTGCTGAATTAAAATCCTATTAGGGCTCCAAAAAGAGCCGCAATAGGCTGTGTTTTCTTTTTCAGATCCCTGTGTGTTAAGACAGAGCCTCTGAGCTCTGCTGATGGTTTTGAATCCAAAAGCCAAGCCTGTGCTGATGCAAATTACCTAACTGATAAAGAAAGGTGAGAACTGCCAGCACAAAAGAAGCTGCAAATAAAGAACATACCTGGTCAGCAAACAAATTGCCTACATAAAAGGCATGGTATAACAAGATACCTTTAATAGATTTGAAGCTAATGTTGTTGTTAATATTAAACATTGAAATAAATTTAATGTTAGTAAGTACCCCTGTAACAACTTATAGTGTGTAGGATTTTTGGAAAAATCCTTTAAAGTAATGATGCTTCTCAGCTATTACCTGTGAATAAACTTAAAGCTTAACACAGCAGGAAAAACATTACAAACTTGGTCTGCTATATAAGAGGAAAAATTTGAGGTACACCACCTCATGAATTTAATAACTAAACAGTGGAATAATTTCCACATCCCTTAGAAAGTAGAAGCCATTAAAACCTGGTCTGCCTATACTACAACAACAACAAAACCACACAGGAAAATATGGGGGTAATTCCTCTGTTTTGCCTGCAATAAGCAAGGATCTTTGTAAAAGAACGGAATCTTTAACCAATAATCAATGCCACCCCAAAAGAGGTAGAAAAATGTTACTTTTATCTTTCAGATAATCCAAAGTACTGTATAATGGGCTATGTGTATGTGTTAATTCTTGGGGAAAAGTGTTTAAAAAGTGTTAGCAATCCACCAGAAGACAAATGTAAATGTAATGTAAGTACTGTGTTTACCAATAATCACATTTACTATTTGCCACAACAACAACAAAAAGTCTGTTTACTGTAAGCCCTGATTTAGCTGAGTTCTCTATATTATACACGCAAATGGAGACATGTTAAGAATTGCCACTGCAGAAAGACATAACAGATTACCATTGGTGTTACATATTTTCTGGATGGTCCCCCACAACTACTAGCATACTAATGTTACTACCCCTAATTGTTTTTGGTTTTAAATTGTATGTGTTTAATTGCAATGTTTAAAATGTGCTGTTGGATAAAACAAATGTATGCAAAGCTAGAGCTACAGGCCCAAATCACCTCTCAGTATTTTCCATTACACGGACTAAATAAGAAGTGACACTAGCGATTAATAATCTTAGTGTCAAAGGGGGGATATGTAGGAGCAGGATTTTATAATGTCCCATAAGAATTAATGTATGATTTGATTTCATCCTGCTAGCCATCCTTTTTGAATAGCAGAAAGAAATGACCTCTGGGACTATAAGATTCCATTTTCCCATATGCATTACAAATTGGGCCCTCTCTTAACTCTGTTTTAAGATTTAGTTAGCAAGAAACAGGATTCTCTATTGTGTCTATGTTAAGTAAATTAGAGAAACGTTAAAGGCCTGGGTCTCAATGTAAATTGTCTTGGTTATTGATTGTAAAACTTAGCAAGGTTTAATTTGCAATGCCATTTTGCTCGATATAAAATACTGCTGTTTGTATTCTCAATCTGTTTGTGTGAATGAGAAATGTATGCATCAGGAAAAGATAAGGTGTGAAGGCCATTGTTATAGCCAGAGTCAAGGAAGAAGTAGTAAAGAGACTTAAAGAACATCAAAGAATCACCAGGCACTGCTTACTACCCCGACGGCTGTTAAACTGTCTGGCATCGCAGAGTGGATACATGCTTCATAGTGTAAGAATGCACCACCCCCAGCAAACCAGTCATCACCTCAGGACCACGCAGAGTCAATTTTGACTCCAGAAGAAGACGTAGAGGAACAGCCTGCAATACCTTACAATCTACGCTCTCATAAGGGTTGCCGGAAGCAGACGACTACATAAAGCAAGTCCCAAGAAGAAGCAGTAGTGAGCCTAGTGCCTGTGGCCTGGTGGACATAAAACTGTGACTGCAGTTCCCCAGTTGAGGTTGTCAGAACCAGAAGGGCCTGCCTCCAACATGCACCTCTGGTGGTGCCTGTTCCTCGGCTGTTGGTGTCTTAAGGTCTGGGGAGACCACAATGACAATTCTTTTATCCAGCAGCAAGTGTGGATAGCTCAGACCCTTAATATTTCTAAAGGCTAGTTCTGCAGCCACATCCCAGCCCACTCTCAAACTAGTGTTCCTGTCCTGGCTACCCATTCAATTCCCCAGACCTCACTGGAGGACCTTGTCCGTTTAACACAATATGGAACAGTAATGACACCTGGGCAGAGGCTATTGGCAGTTCCTTTATCCCACTTGGGGGAGTAATACACTATGCAAAAAGCTCCTGAGGTTACAAGCAAAAGTTAAAATAATGGCAAATAAAACTGGAGAAAGTTTAAGATCCTTTGCCAAAGAAACAGGGGTGATCTGACAGATGGCCCTCCAGAACCGTCAGGCATTGAACATAGTGCTGGTGGCCAAAGGAGGGTACTCTGCTCTTATTGGAAAACACCACCAATGAGGTAATAGATCGCGCTAGCCACTTAGAACAAATTGCATATCTTCCCCATGTAGAGCCGAGTTCTTTATGGAAGTGGCTAAGTAACCTGTTCAATTTCTCTGGCATAGAAAACTGGTTGTTTCAGGGAGCCCTGAGTATCCTGTTTGGAATCCGAATGATTTTTGTATGTCTTCAGTTAATCTTCTGTTGCATCCAAAATGGTGTAAGACATGCCACACAGATAGCTGTCCCAAACCAGAATGCTAATATGATGATTTTAAATATCACTGATGAAGAAATAAACAACGATTCATTTATGGAACCCAGTAATTGTTGGTTATGGCGTGAGCTTGACCAAAAGGAGGGATTGTGAAAGTAGAATGAATTATATTGTAAAAATAAGAATGGATTAAAGAAATGTTGTACCTTTAAGCAGAAATAAGAAATGTTGAAATACAGGTGCCAGGAAAAGAAACATTAGGCATAAACAAGGGTGCTAATGGTGAAACATTAACAGAAGATCGGTAATAGTAAGGAAATAAGATATGCATGCCTAGCCCAGGTAAACTTATCAGATTCTACATCCTTTATCTTGTTAAGTGCTTGCCCTTTTATCTGTATAAATAAGATAGTTTGTGTCTTGAATGGTGCTCACATTATCTGGGTGTTATTAGCAGAGCGCTGTGCTAATAAAACAGAGTGGTCTGACAAACTGTGAGGGTATGGCTACACTTACATTTGTGCAGCACTGGGAATTACAGCTGTGTTCGTACAGCTGTGTAGGGACAGCACTGCAGTGTGGCCACACTGACAGCTGCCAGCTCTGCAGTGTGGCCACATTTGCAGCATTTGCAGTGCTGTTGGGAGTGGTGCATTGTGGGCAGCTATCCCACAGAGCACCTCGTCCCATTTTGGCGCTGTGGGTTGTGGGAAGGGGAAGGAAGGGTGCGGGTCATTCCGCTTCCTGTCCCAACACCCCGTGTTGCATCGCTACACATTCCAAGCAGTTTGGCGCCACTGTGAGTCTGCAGCATGATTTCTGTTACAAATGGAGCCCGAGCTGCTGAGGACCTTGTTGATGAATGTTGCCAACACATCACATTTGGCAGTTGAGCTATTCCTTCAGCTCCAAAGTGAAAGTGAGGAGTCAGACGATGATATGGATTCGCCTGACGCACAAGACACTAACTTGCTTTTGGCAGTAACGGACGTGCTCAGCACCATGGAATGCCACCTTTGGGCTTGGGAAACAAGCACTGAGTGGTGGGATCACATCGTCCTGCAAGCCTGGGATGACGAGCAGTGGCTGCAGAACTTTTGGATGAGAAAAGCCACTTTCATGGGACTGTGTGCTGAGCTCACCCCTACCCTGTGGCGCAAGGACACGAGATTGAGAGTTGCCCTGCCAGTGGAGAAGTGGGTGGCTATTGCAATCTGGAAGCTGGCAACTCCAGACGGCTACCGATCAGTCACGAACCAGTTTGGAGTGGGAAAGTCGACTGTTGGAATAGTGTTGATGCAAGTTTGCACGGCCATTAATCGCACCCTGCTAAGAAGAACTTTGACTCTGGGGAACGTGCAGAACATTCTGGATGGCTTTGCACAAATGGGTTTCCCTAACTGTGGAGGGGCGATAGATGGGACCACCCCACCTGGCATCCGAGTACATTAATCGCAAGGGGTATTTCTCTGTGGTTCTCCAAGCGCTTGTGGATCACGGTGGGCGTTTCACTGACATTTACTCAGGATGGCCTGGAAAGGTGCATGATGCACGCATCTTTCGGAACAGTGCCCTGTTCAGGAAGCTGCTGGCCGGGACTTTTTTCCCAGACCGCAAGATCACAGTAGGGGACGTCGAAATGCCCATTGTGATCCTTGGAGACTCCGCTTACCCCTTAATGCCATGGCTCATGAAACCGTATACAGGGAAGCTTGACAGGAGCAAGGACTGGTTCAACTACAGGCTGAGCCGGTGCAGAATGACTGTGGAGTGTGCTTTTGGCCGTTTGAAGGGACGCTGGAGGTGTCTTTATGGGAAGCTAGATTTGAGGGGAAGCAGCATCCCCACTGTTATATCTGCGTGCTGTACCCTCCATAATATTTGTGAAGGGAAGGGTGAAACATTCAGTGAGGAATGGACCTCCGAGGTTCGATGCCTAGAGGCTGAATTTGCACAGCCAGAGAGCAGGGCTACTAGAGAGGCCCAGCAGAGGGCTTCAAGGATTAGGGATGCCTTAAGGGAGCAATATGAGGCTGAAAGCCAACAGTAATGTTTAGTGCCTTGCATGGGTGTGAAGTGCAATGGTTACAATGATTTGCTGTGCCTGTTTTTTCCCTTGGGGTACAGTATTTCTCACTTTCTGCAATAATAAAAAATGTTTTAACAGCCAAGAAGTCATTTATTCAAAATACAGTACATAAAAGGGCAGGGGGGTAGGGTGGTGGACTGTACATTCAGAGGTTTGAATATGTCCTGCCTGGATTGCTGTTCAATGCCTGCTGCACTTCAGGATTAATATGCTCCATGGTGATGGGGGTTGAGTGCATAGGGTAAGGGTTGTAGTTCTCAGGGCTGGTAGGTGAACGTACAGGTGTTGGGGGTAGCTGGTGGTGGTAAGAACCAGGCTGCTGGAGAAAGGTGTTTTGGGCAAACACTGGGGAACAAGGGAGAGAGCTTTGGGGGGGGAGGGGGTTACCACGGTACTGATCTGCCTGCGTGGCTACGAGAGACTGCATACAGTCCGTTTGGCGCACCAGGAGGCTTATCAGGTTCTTTGTGCTTTTCTTGGTAGCCAATTCCTTTCTCCTCCTCTGTGTTTCCCTCCACTCATGCATTTTCTCTCTCCAGTCCTGCAGCCTCTTACTCTCTCTGGCATACTGATTCATAACTGCTTTGACCAAATCTTCCTCGTTTTTCCTTGGCTTCTTCCTCAAGTTCTGTAGTCTTTGAGTAGGCTGTGATAGGGCTGGAGGATTCAAGGACACTGAAAGAAAACAGAAATAGAAACATTTAATACAGAGGCTACATTGTTTATTATCACAGTGAAGGAGTTTGTAGACTATTTGTAGCATCATTTACACATAGCAAACATAGCACAGAGAGGCCACAGCAGCTAAGACAGGGCAAGTACTGGGGTGAGTGTTTCTGCCGCGACTCACCTGGGAAGGGGAACTGCTTGAGTCAGGGCTCACTGGGGTTTCTGTGCATTGGGGAAAGCAGAGAGCAGCTGCGGGGGGGGACCTGTACTGAACACTATCCCTACGTTTTCAACAGGATTTTCTACTGCCAGATATATCACTGCTGCGTGTTACCTGGGAAGAGAGGGAGGGTCTTCTACAGCAATGTGGATTCCGCCCTGGTCCCTATGCAGCTTGCCTGTATGCAGCAATGGTCCCCCACCCCTCGCAGCACAGTGGCGCGGACGCGTTAGCCTGACTGGGACAAGGACCACGGTTGCTCTCCCTATAAACTTGCGCTAGCACATTGCCCATGCTCTGGTTGAAACTTTTGAAGAGATTACCGAGGCCGATTACAGAGACGTGATAGACCAAATCAATGGGCTTTTCCACATCTAGGCATGCATGCAGGCAGCCATAACCCTTCCTCCTCTCCCAAAATAGTTCCATCCTAAAAATAAAATCTGCTTACTAGGAACCTGCTCCTCTGCTTCTTCACCTACAAGTTCCAGCTGCTGCGACTGGCTAGCTTCCTCCTGGCTTGAGAAAAGCTCTTGGCTGCATGCCTCCTGGGACTCCGGGGTGTCTCCCTCCACCCCAGTAGCCTCAGTCTCTGCTTCATCTACACCTTCCCCCACTTCTCCCTGCTCTGAACTCTCCATCGTGCTCCTCGGATTGGCAGTGAGGTCACACTCAAGTATGGCATCCAGCTCCTTGTAAAAATGGCAGGTCGTGGGGGCAGCTCCTGAGCGGCGGTTTCCCTCACGGGCTTTGCAATAGGCACTGTGCAGCTCCTTTACTTTTACCCTGCACTGCAACGTGTCCTGTTCATGGCCCCTTAGCAGCAAGGACTTTGATATCTGCCCACACGTATCATAATTGCTCTGGCTGGAGCGCAGCTGTGACTGCACAGCTTCCTCTCCCCAAACACTGATGAGGTCCTGCAGCTCAGAAATGTTCCATGCTGGGGCTTGTTTGGGGCGTGGAGGCATGGTCACTGATTGATTGCATTCCACACCTGGCTGAGCAAACAGGAAGGGGATTTTTAAAATTCCCGGGGCATTTAAAGGATGGGTCACCTGAGCCCAGGGCAGTAGAGTGTGAAACGATGAGCAGAGTGGCTGAAAAGGTATGCTGGGATACCTCCTAATACCCTGGAGGCCAATAAAAGCGCTTTTGGTGGCCACACTTGATGACCAGCGCTGCATCACCAGCGCTGGAATCGCTATACCGCAAGCAGACCAGGTGTGTACAGCCAGCGCTGCAACCAGGGAGTTGCAGCGCTGGCCATGCTTTGCAAGTGTGGACACAGAGTGAGTTGCAGTGCTGTAACCCCATCACCAGCGCTGCAACTCTCTAGTGTAGCCAAGTCCTGAGTCTAACTTTGACATGTATTTATTAGGTACAACCACAGCAGAAGAGAAACCAATGACTGGCTTGTATCCTTGGAATAGAATGGAAATGAACATATAAGTTACCTCAAGAGTTGGGTTGGAAACAGTTTTCTTGTCATATGCAAATTTTCAAGATTTCAGAAACTGGGCTACAGAAACTGACTATAGTTTGGTGGTCAGGGCACTCACTTCACACTCAAACAATGTAGGGGTTTGAACAGTGACAGATTAATGATTTTGCTACCCCTAGTGTAAGGATATTAAAGAAGGTACTAATAGTGATTCTTCCAAGTGACAGTGACCCCCTAGTTTCACCAAGTACAAAAATCTTTTAGTTCTTCTGTTAAAACTTGTAAGCTAACATCTGCAGAAACCATTGATTGTATCTGTCCTGTGAAAGATACTCTATTACTATGTAAAACTTACAAACACGTTAATTGACTTTGTTTTTGAAGTAAACACTATGCTAGTCTTAAGCTGTAATTGATACAGTGTAAACAAACAGACCCCCCCACCCTCTGTGATTACAGGGCCAGGAGTCTCATATGAATTAACACACACCCCAAAAGTGGTGAAGACAGTAAATTAAAATATGGTTAAGATATGGATGTATGTTGATGAATGCTTGATATACATGAATAGTTAGGGAGATGCCAGCCTAGAAAGGGAGTATCCATCGGCCGAAGAATGTGTCAAGTGGACCACCAGACAACCCCCGGAGGGTAAACCGGGATCCACCCCATCACCTGGAAGGATAAGAAACACAAAACGTTGGACAGTGTGAAGCCACCAGGAATGTGCCATCTGCTGATTGAGTCAGCAACAGCAGGATGAAACAGCTCCCATAGACTAACATAGGAATTAATTCCTATAAGAATGAACTCCCAAGACTGAGGACTTTGAGTCTCTGGTTCTGCTGCCAACCTCCAGGAGCATCAGGTGCATCTGACACAGACTCGGCTCCATCCTCATGACCAAGATACCTGGCCAGTAACTTGGCATGAGCAACTTCTAGGCTGGTAACTATAACACCTATACAGAACTTGAATATGATTGTGTGAATGAATATATATATGTGTGTGTATAAGGAATAAGTAGTAATAGGAATTAGTCAAACAAAGTTGTTTACTTTTATCTTTTGCTTTATTATTATATTTACAATAAATGTGGCATTTTTCCCTTGTCCCTCTTAATAAGATCCTGCTGTTTTTTATTATATTGGTATAACGCTAGGCCCAGAGTTTTTTGCCACCCCAAGATCGCAAGTGCCGAAGCAAAACAAAACAAAACTTCCGAGTGCCAAAGCAAAATATAAAACCTTCCAAGAACGCAAGTGCTGCCCCTGCAAATTTGTTGGCCTAGGTGATAATACGCTGCTGGGTTTGAACCTGCATCTCTCACAGGTGTTGTGAGTCCTGTAAATGCAGTTCCTCATCTCTAGGGCACAGCCTCAAGCCCTGACATGGCACTGTAGTTTATTTCACCTCTTGCGCCCCTTTTGGTGGCCACTTCCTTGGCCTCACAATGGCCAGTTCCATCTTCTCTCAACTCTGTCTCTGAGTCTTCTGTGGCTCAGCTCTCTGGCCAAATCACATAATTAATAAAGGTCTATCTTAAATTTCACCATGTCTATACTTATGCTTTTTCTGCCTCTCTCAGTCTCAACTGAAATCTTCTGCTTCCTGGTCTCAGCAGGGATTCCCTTGAACTGCTTCTTCCTCAGCAGGATTCTTCTTCTGCTTCCTTTCACCAAGGATGCCAGCAGCTTGCCTCTAAGAATCTCCCTGTTCCTTGTAAGCCCTATGTCAGGCCTCCACCACAATAACCTACTTTACTCCCTGGGGATCTCTTTCTCCTGTTGCAGGTTCTAACTGAGGGCGGAATCTACTACACATCCAGTGGCTCTTCCAAGAGGATAGCTCCCATTGTTTCTCCCTCTACTGAGTTCCCAGCTCTGTTTTAAGAAGGACATGTCCTGCTTCACCACCACATCTGGGGCCAGTCTTTTTAATTAAACCTCATTACACCAAGCTGGAGTTGTTAATTAGCCCTTATGTTGACAGCTCATCAGTAAGGCTGAGCAATAGGTGCTGAGTCATGGGCAAGGCTGAGCCCAGCTTGCCTGAAAGGGCCAGCCAGACTGTAACAATCACAGAATCATAGAAGATTAGGGTTGGAAGAGACCTCAGAAGGTCACCTAGTCCAACCCCCGCTCAAAGCAGGACCTAATCCCCAACTAAATCATCCCAGCCAGGGCTTTGCCAAACCAGACTTTAAAAACCTCTAAGGAAGGAGATTCCACGGCCTCCCTAGGTAACCCATTCCAGTGCTTCTCTATCTTCCTAGTGAAATAGTGTTTCCTAATATCCAACCTAGACCTCCCCCACTGCAACTTGACATGATGTGTCTAGAAAGGTTATTACTGGAGCAGCACTAATTTTGCCCATCTGAATCCTCAGACAGGGGTAACTTTTTTGGGAAAATGCAGGAGAAGAGAAGGAAGAACAATTCTCTCACTTTTTTTCCCCCTCAGGGCAGCTATTTGAACTTGCTTAGGGGTTTCAACTGACATGAAGTGAAGGACATAAATCCACACCAGGTAGAGGTTAAGCATAGGAGTTTATTTCGCACAGCACTGGCGGAGTGTCACCTTGCTTATTAGGCTTAGAGACACCAGCAATCAGTTGATTACAATAGGATATATATTGCCCAAATTGCAATCCCAGTTATATTGAAATGGCATGTATAGGGGCTTAGGCCTGGCCTACACTTAATAGTTAGATTGACATAGCTGTGTTGCACAGGACTGTGAAAAAGTCACATCCCTGAAAGTCAACCTAATCCAGTTTGTAGACATGGCTACACCTGCTTGAGGAAATGCATTATCTACATCAACAGAAGAACCCCTTCTTTTGCTGTAGCAAGCATATACACTACAGTGCTATAGCAGCATAGGTGCAGCACTGTAGCTGTGCCATTAAGCTCCCATAGTGGACACATGGCCATATCCTACATATTCCTACACAAACAAAGGGCCTTCTTGCAGTGGAACTATCAGGACACGAGTTTGCAGCAGCAGAGCAGCTGCCCCTCTGCATACAGAATGAGTGTGGTGGTATGGCAGGCAAGGTATGGCAGTAACTCGATGCAAAAACATCAGAAGCGCTGTTGAACTGAAAATTTTCAGATTCAGTTTTTTACGGTTTGCTTCTGGCTATACAAATACACCATCTCTACACCTCTAAGGGTTGCACCAGGGCTGTCCTTAGCCATAGGCAGAACAGGCAGCCGCCTAGGGCACCACTAGGTCTGGGGGCACTGCTCTGCTGGGAGCCCGGACAGATGGGAAGCAGTGGAGCATGTAAGAGCAGGGCTGCTGGGTCCTATTGAGAGATGAATGCAGCACAGTCTGAGGGAGGGGATTGGCTGCTGGGGTCTCTGGGAAGGTGTGGAGGAAGGAACTCACCTGTAGGGTGACCAGATGTCCCGATTTTATAGGGACAGTCCTGATTTTTGGGTCTTTTTCTTATATAGGCTCCTATTCACCCCCACCCCCACCCCCGTCCCAATTTTTTGCATTTGCTGTCTGGTCACCCTTGGTGGGGTAATCGGTACCTATATAAGACAGCCCCAAATATCGGGACTGGCCCTATAAAATCAGGACACATCTCTCCCCCAGGCTGGCAGTGATCCATCTCATCCGGGTGGAGCTGTTCAGGGCAGGATGAGCTGCTGTGCCTCCATGGGTGTCCCGTCCCTGAGATCTGATGCTGTGCTAACTTCACCATGGTCCGTTGGGCTGGCAGTGGCACCCATTGGTGTCTGATCAGACCTCAGGGTTTGCTGTTACCACTCTGCACCCCAAGAGGTGGATTTTGAGGTCCTGCAGTTTTCCACCTATCTCCTCCTCTACTGCAGCTGTTGGACCAGCAGGCTGGGGGGTGAGCCAAGCACGAAAGCAGTACTGTGTTGCCATTTAGATTGTCATTTAACAAATTTGTTTGCCAAAAATGCTTGCTAACAATCCTGAATTCAATTTCAATATTATTTTTTTAAAAATCAATATTTTAGCCAAAAACAGAAAATTAAGTTGTTGACAATTTTTTGTCACAAGTTTGGTATGGGGAAGGGAGTGGGCCAGTTTTCATCAGAGAAACAAAAAATGTTGACTGACTTTCCTATAGCCCTGTTACTGCTAAATAGAGCCCTCCAACAACTGTAATATGCTCATCTCCTTACTAATATATAGAGCAAGGGTCAGCAACCTACAGCACACGTGCCAAATGTGGCACGTAAGCTGATTTTTGATGGCATGCAGTGGTGGGCTGAGTGGCTCAGCCCGCTAGTGCTCTCATGTTCCGGCTGCTGCCCCATTGCCACCTGGGGTCCTGGCCACTGGCCCCACTCAGCACCCACTGCTGGCCTGGGGACCCCCAAGGAACCCCAGGCTGGCAGCTGGCTGAGCAGGTTGGTGGCTGAGACTCCGGCTGAGCAACTCAACCCACTGTCAGCCGGGCGTTCCATTCACTCAGTTGGTAGAGGGCTGAGCAGGACTAAATTCAAAGAAATAGGAAAACAAGAGCAACTAATGACAAAGTGCATGAACCTAGAGTGGTGTTACCCAACCTTTTTCATCTGGCTGTCACCAGACGAAGGACCGTGGCGGTGGATGAGCATCCGCCGAAATGCCGCTGAAATTTTGCGGCATTTCAACGGTGATGCCTCTGGATGACGCTGCTTATCGGCGGCAAGCGGTATCATCCAGAGGCGTCGCCGCTGAATTTCGTTGGCATTTCGGCGGATGCTCGTCTGCCGGCCAGTATGCTGGTGTACTGAGAGGCCCTTGCAGGCGCCATGGCACCCGCGGACACCATGGCACCCACAGGCACCACGTTGGGGACCCCTGACCTAGAAAGCCTCCTGAAGCACAGCGATCATTTTGATTTAAATGGACTTGAACTGTATGAAGAGTTGAGTACACTGTCATCAATGTTGCCACATGCAAAATCAATGATGGACGTTGTACAGTTTACTCACCAGCAAACTTGTTGACATATATTCTAATGTGTACATTGCCACTCGTATTCTACTGACAATTCCTGTAACAGGAGCATCAGGAGAATGGAGTTTCTCAAAACTAAAGCTCATTAAAAACAATCTCCGCTCTACAAGGAGTCAGGAACACTTGACTGGTCTTGCTATTCTTTCAATCAAACAAGACATCACTTTGTCTTTGTCATACGATGATATTATTACTGATTTTGCAGGCAAAAAAGCCAGAAAGATTGGTTTTAATTAAAACCAAATCCTTGTTTCAATACCTTTGCATAGAAATTTCCAATAAAATGTTGACAAATTAAAAAAATCTATATTATTTGCATCATTCTGTCAAATCAGAATTATTTCTATAGTGCTACTTCTTTAGTGCTAGTTCATCAGCATTACAGTGTGCTTAATTAAGTTAAATTGGTTTTAATAACATCTATGTAGCAAGTTTTCCAGTAGTGTAACCTTGTTTGTGTTGCTAAGAGCAAGACAGGCACAGGTTCACCAGTTTAATAATCTTGCCTAGGACACCATAAATCCTAAGGACGGTCCTGGATTGCACCTGTGTATTTGAGAGCATCATTGGGCCCATATGCCATATGTGTAGACTTATGAATTATGCTGTGGGGAGCAGGGAAGGAGTAACTTCCTCTCTAAAAATTACACCTCTAGTTTCATTCCTCCCAACTTCTTTTATCAAGGTCATTAGGTCTTGACAGACCTTAAGGAGGAAGTTTTGTTGTAGCTGTATCAATCTCAGGATATTAGAGAGACAAGGTGGATGAGGTAATATCCTTCACTGGACTAACTTCTGTTGGTGAGAGAGAGAAGCTTTTGAGCTACACCAATCTCTTCCTCAGGTCTGGAAAAGTTACGTAAGACTTGTCTACACTACAAAATTAAGGCAACTAAGTTAGGTCAACCTACAGCCACTGCAGTAATTAAATCAGCTGTTCGTGTCCACCTTACCCTCCTTCTGCCAGTTGTGCACATCCTTACCCGGAGCATTTGCACAGACTTAAGTGAAACATGGAGAGGGGCTGACAGCATGCGTGGAGCTGACTGCTGGAGCCCTGCTGACTGCTAGACCTTTGCTGCCTTGGGCTGACAGCCAGAGGTTAACAGGCCACTTCATCTTGAATGGTCCTTTAGAATATGTGCTAACTACTTATGCTAAACTATCTGTTTGATCTTGTGTTTAGCTGTGACACTCCAAATACTTTCCCCAGACCCGAGGAAGAGCTCTGTGTAGCTCAAAAGCTTATCTCTCTCATCACGCCTCCATCATGGTGCAAGATCAGGAGTGAGAAGGAGAACCCCATGCGTAAGCTGCGCATCTGCAAACTCTGTCTCAATATTTGTGTTGGGGAAAGTGGTGACAGACTCACCTGGGCAGCCAAAGTGCTGGAGCAGCTCACAGGCCAGACTTCTGTCTTCTCAAAGGCTCTATACACTGTCAGATCCTTTGGAATAAGGAGAATGAAAGGATTGCTGTTCACTGCATAGTTCGTGGGGCCAAAGCAGAGGAGATTCTGGAGAAAGGGTTGAAGGTGCGAGAATATGAATTGAGGAAAAACAACTTTTCAGACACTGGGAACTTTGGTTTTGGCATCCAGGAGCACATTGATCTGGGAATTAAATACGATCCCAGCATTGGCATCTTTGGCTTGGACTTCTATGTGGTTCTGGGCAGGCCAGGCTTCAGCACTGCTGACAAGAAATGAAAAACTGGCTCCATTGGAGCCAAGCACAGAATTGGGAAGGAGAAGGCCATGCGTTGGTTCCAGAAGAAGTATGATGGCATCATCCTTCCTGGCAAATGAGCAGTTCCAGTTACCAAAAATGCGAATAAAATTTTTTAACATTTAAAAAAAAAAAGTTGGTCCAAAGAAAGATGCTGCCTAACATACCTTGTCTCTCTTAAGGAGGAAGCAATTTGCAAATGAGTTCATGCATATATACAAAGTATCAGAGGGGTAGCTGTGTTAGTCTGTATCCACAAAAACAACAAGGAGTCCAGTGGCACCTTAAAGACTAACAGATTTATTTGGGCACAAGCTTTTGTGGGTAAAAAACTCCATTTTTTTACCCACAAAAGCTTATGCCCAAATAAATCTGTTAGTCTTTAAGGTGCCACTGGACTCCTTGTTGTTTTCATGCATATACAGTGTCATTTTAGCCAGAGGGGTACAATTTGGTTATCTTTCTTAGTTAAATGATGAGAAAAGCTGGGATCTGTGGGGATCACTCTGAATGTCTTAGGAGGCTGTAGAAACCTTACATTGATAAGTCACACTGAATACATTATCTAACAAAATTTAGCAAACTACTTATATCATCCAATGGCAACTGCAGTAGCACTTCTGTAGTTTCAGGAGACAATCTACAGAATCGTAAGGAATCTACGTTAGTGCCTCCAGGATTTGGCTAGGCCTTGTGTTTTTTGCAATCTGCTCTGTGGGTTGTATACACTTGGTGCCAGTATGTTGATGGATCTTTTGTGAAGCTCTGTAAATATTTTCTTTCTTTTTGCGCATTATATTAAACATTACAGGTGGAGAATGATCTTTCTGTGTCTGAACAGCAGTGCGTTGTGAAAGTCCTTATCAGTGAACCCATGTCAAATACATTATGTTTAACTGTTCACCCCGTCTAGTGCCTTTTAAAGAACACCCAGTGAAGCGAATGATTTATCTCATTATTCTCTGTGTGAATAGTAAGGATTCATGTATTGGTGTGGGCACCTTTCCCCAAATCTTCTATTATGGACAGATATAATTGGAACTACTGTTATGCTACTTGACAATTTTGTTTATTTTACAGTAAATGTGCTGGCCTAAATTTTTAAATTAAAATAAGGCACTAGATTCTATTTCTGTAGAGCCACAGGTACAGGATTTCATAGTGCTATTTCCTAGGGAAGATGTGTGGGGAAAATTGTAATAAGTGAGTTCCCACAATTGTACTATACAGCAGACCATAAAAAGCAAACAAACGGGGCTTTCCTTTATTTCTGTAAAACTGACAGTTGTTTATAAGATTGTTGCTGAATCACTGTACATTATTGTTGCTGTCAGTACGCATGGCATTTGTAAAGATCTGACCATAAATAATGATGATGTGTTCAGACACACGACAGCACTGTGAAAACTGTCTCTTTAGAGTTTGTTTTCTCCATAGTGGAACTCTCAGGTGACACAATACTGCCCCAGTCCTTTTCAAAGGAGGTACTTTCAAGTTAATTTGACAACCCTTACTTTTAATCCTCATCTCTTTAAAATGTGAATGTAGGTAGTTCTTTTGGGCTTCAATCTTCCAAAAACATAATTGTAATATGAATAAAATCCCTTCTCCACAAATGACCCTGCAGAAAACTAAAACCAACACTAATCCTTTGCTTTAAGAAAAGTGACATTTAAAAATAAATATTTTGCACTTCTATAGTCCTTTCCATTTGAGGATTTGAAAGCATTTTCCATTAATTCTCACACCACTAATTTGAGGTATTATAGGGAAGTATTAATAGAAGGAAAAAGTGGTGAAAATGGCACATATGGACCTCACGTCCCATAATCTTTACTGGGACTGGAGCGGGACTGGAAACTGAATCCAATTCTTTTTTAACTCGAAAAGTCTTTTCTATTAACAGACTTGTTAATACCTTGAATTACCTTGTTTTCTGAAAAATTCTGAAGGAAGTTTTTAAAAATATGACAGTGCGATATGTCTGCATTGTTTTTTAACTCTATCTTATTCTATGTGGAAATGTTGAACATTGTGACTGCACAAGCCTTGGCATTCACAAAGGCAATCTATTGTATTGCATTACAGACAGCTGCCCTGCTTGGGAAGCATGCGTGACACCTCACTTAAGAACTATCATCTAGAGTTCTATATTGCAATCTAGGGTCCTCACTTTGACGGGGTTTCAAATACAAACACATCCCCACATAATACTTTCTAAACAGAGCCCACATGGGGTGAAGCAAGCACGAGTAGGGGAGACCTGGAGCATCTCAGGTTGTTCACATGTCACGGAGAGGAGACCCTCCTCAAGAGCAGAATTTTGCTCTGTGCAGGGGGCTGAGAATCACTACACACACACACAAAGGATTTACAGGAGAGGTTGAGCTGGGGAGACTCTGCCTAGCCTGAAGCACTGACAAACCTTAGATCCATAAGAATGGTTGAAAGCAGACTAGGGGAGGGTGCATGTCAGGACTTTTGTTTTCAAAAATCTTAATTCTTAAGTAAGTTACGAGAAATTTCTGTGCTTAAGAAATTCCTTTGTTAAGCCTCTGTTCTTTGCTTTCCCACCACATTGTCCCCAAGGGATTAAACTAGAAGCCTGGAGCACCCACAGCTAAGTGGAGCTCTAGGGCAGAAGATGCAGGTGTGAGGAGCTTGGAATGTTTCACACACTGGCTTTAGAGTCTAGGGCAGCAGGGCCCTCCATCCCAAAGAAAAGCTCAAACAAAATCTGAGCCTGGGTGTGCTAGAGACCCAGAACTAGAAACTGTGACTAAACTCTGCAGGACCTCCATTGACTTGAAACCATTATGGTATCCAGCAATTGAGTCCACTTTCAACAGTATTGGTGACCATACAGTGTGGTACAGGGCCAAGCTGTAATATGGTGTGACAAAAACAACGAGGAGTCCTTGTGGCACCTTAGAGACTAACAAATTTATTTGGGCATAAGCTTTTGTGGGTTATAACCCACTTCATCAGATGCATGGAGTGAAAAATACAGTAGGCAGGTATAAATATACAGCACGTGAATAGATGGGAGTTACCTTACCAAGTGGGAGGGTCAGTGCTAATGAGGCCAATTCAATCAGAGTGATGTGGTCCATTTCCAACAGTTGACAAGAAGGTGTGAGCAACAACAGAGAAAAAATTACTTTTTGTAGTGACCCAGCCACTCCCAGTCTTTATTCAGGCCTAATTTGATGGTGTCAGGTTTTCAAATTAATTCCAGTTCTGCAGTTTCTCTTTGAAGTCTGTTTTTAAAGTTTTTTTGTTGAAGAATGGCCACTTTTAAGTCTGTTATTGAGTGTCCAGGGAGATTGAAGTGTTCTCCTACTGATTTTTGAATGTTACAATTCTTGATGTCTGATTTGTGGCTATTTTTTCTTTTGCGTAGAGACTGTCCAGTTTGGCCAACGTACATGGCCATGGGGCATTGCTGGCACATGATGGCATATATCCCATTTGTAGATGTGCAGGTGAATGAGCCCCTCATGGTGTGGCTGATGTGGTTAGATCCTATGATGGTGAATGAATATGCAGACAGTGTTGGCAACAGGGTTTGTTGCAGGGATTGGTTCCTGGGTTAGTGATTCTGTTGTGTGGTGTGTGGTTGCTGGTGAGTATTTGCTTCAGGTTGGGGGGGCTGTCTGTAAGTGAGGACTGGCCTGTTTCCCAATGTTTGTTAGAGTGATGGATCATCCTTCAGGATAGGTTGTAGATCCTTGATGATGCATTGGAGGGGTTTAAGTTGGGGGCTGTAGGTGATGGCTAGTGGCTTTCTGTTATTTTCTTTTTTGGGCCTGTCCTGTAGTAGGTGACTTCTGGGTACCATTCTGGCTCTGTCAATCTGTTTCTTCCTGTCCCTAGGTGGGTATTGTAGTTTTAAGAACACTTGATAGAGATCCTGTAGGTGTTTATCTCTGTCTGAGGGATTGTAGCAAATGTGGTTGTATCTTAGGGCTTGGCTGTAGACAATGGATTGTGTGATGTGATCTGAATGAAAGCTGGAGGCATATAGGTAAGTATAGAGGTGTCATAGCATTCTTTCTCAGATCTGAACCTTAGAGTTCAGAAAATGAGATACTAGCACTGAATCCTCTAAGCTTAATTACCAGCTTAGATCTGATAGCTCTGCCACCACCCAAAAATATAGTGTTTTGGGGCACTCTGACCTCCCCAACCTTCCCTGGGGACCCCAAGAACCCAGATCCCTTGGGTTCTTAAAACAAGGAGAAATAAACCATTCCCCCACCTTTCCCTCTCCCAGAATTTCCCTCCCTGGGCTATCCTGAGAGATACTGATCCAACCTCTTAAATCACCATACAGAGAAGCATCTCCCTTCCCTTCCACAAAGAGGCAAACAAATTCAAGGAAAACAAAGAGAGATTCTATCTCTCCCCCTCCCATCTCCCCCCCACCTGTCCTGGTGAGTTATTCCAATCCCCTGGAATAACACAAGGGAAACAAGGGGAAAAAATCAATCAGGTTCTCTAAAAAAAGAAAGAAATCTTTTAATAAAAGAAAGGAAAAAGTAAAGAATTATCTCTGTACTTCAGGATGTAAATATACAGGGTCCTAGGCTTACAGGCACCAGAAAGAGACTTTCCCCCCAGTACCAGTACAAATCAAAATATTCCCAGCAACTACACATATAAAAGTTAACCAGCCAGATCCACAATTTCAAATAGAGTAAAACAATTAAAAAACCTAAACCGCCTGTTTTACTTACTATTAGAAAAGAAACTTAGAGAGCCTGTAGTAATATCTAGTCTCTCTCAGAGAGAAGAGCCCACAACGGACAAAGAACACACACAAAAGCTTCCCTCCGCCCAAATTTAAAAGTATCTTGTCTTCTGATTGGTCTTCCGGGCAAGTGTCCCGTTCCCTGCTTGTAACCCTTTACAGGTACAAGAGACATTAACCCTTAACAATCTGTTTATGACAAGAGGTCAATAGGTTTCCGGTATAGGGTGGTGTTTATGTGACCATCACTTATTTGCACTGTATAGTTCAAGAAGTGGATCTCTTGTGTGGATTGGTCCAGGCTGAGGTTGATGGTGGGGTGGAAATTGTTGAAATCCCGGTGGAATTCCTCAAGGGCCTCCTTCCCATTCGTCCAGATGATGAAGATGTTATCAATGTAGCACAAGTAGAGTAGGGGCGCTAGGGGACGAGGGCTGAGGAAGCGTTGTTCTAAGTCAGCCCTAAAAATGTTGGTATACTGCGGGGCTATGTGGGTACCCATAGCAGTACTGCTGACCTAAAAGTGTAAAACGTCCCCAAAGTGAAATAGTTGTGGGTGAGAACAAAGCCACAAAATTCAGCCACCAGGTCTGCCATGACATTATCAGGGACACTGTTCCTTACGCCTTGTAGTCCATCTTTGTGTGGAATGCTGGTGTAAAAAGAGCTTTTACATCCATAATGGCTAGGATGGTGTTTTCTGGAAGATCACCAATGGATTGTAGTTTCCTCATAAAGTCAGTGGTGTCTCGAAGATAGCTAGGAGTTCTGGTAGCGTAGAGCCTGAGGAGAGAGTCCATATAGCTGGACAATCCTGCTTTCAGGGTGCCAATGCCTGAGATGATGGGGCATCCAGGATTCCCAGGTTTATGGATCTTGGGTAGCAGATAGAATACCCCTGGTCGGGGTCTCAGGGTGTGTCTGTATAGATTTGTTCCTGTGCTGCTTCAGGGAATTTCTTGAGAAAATGGTGCAGTTTCTTTTGGTAACCCTCAGTGGGATCAGAGGGTAATGGCCTGTATAATGTGGTGTCAGAGAGTTGCCTAGCAGTCTCTCGTTCATACTCCAACTTATTCATGATGACTACAGCACCTCCTTTGTCACTCTTTTTTTATTATAGTGTCAAAATTGTTTCTGAGGCTGTGGATGGTATTGTGTTCTGCACAGCTGAGGTTATGGAGCAAGTGATACTGCTTTTCTACTATTTCAGGCCGTGCACATTGGTGGAAGCACTCTATGTAGAAGTCCAGTCTGTTGTTTCGACCATCAGGAGGAGTCCATGCAGAATCCTTCTTCTTGTAGCATTGGTAGGAAGGTTGCTGTGGGTTAGTGTGCTGTTCAGTGGTGTGGTGGAAATAGTCCTCGAGTTGGAGATGATGAAATTAGGATTCCAGGTCACTGCAGAATTGTATCATGTTCATAGGGGTGGTGGGGCAGAAGGAGAGTCCCCGAGATAGGACAGACTCCTCTGCTGGGCTAAGAGTATAGCTGGATAGATTAACAATATTGTTGGGTGAGTTAAGGGTACTACTGTTGTGGCACCTTGTGGCGTGTAGGAGTTTGGATAGTTTAGTGTCCTTTTTCCTCTGTAGAGAAGCAAAGTGTATGTTGTAAGTGGCTTGTCTAGTTTTTTATAAACTCAAGCCAAGAGGAAATTTGTCCACTGCATGGACTCCAGCGGGGGAAAACCAACAGAGGCTTATTGTACACAGTCATATGCTTTGAGGGTGGTGGTGGTGCACGTCCACTTCAGTAGTCCCATTCAGACCACAGGCAGATCCTGGGTAGTAATAATAAGCACAATAACCCAGTCTGAAAAGCAACCACAATAGTCCCAGGTAATAAAGTAAACACAGTCCTGCTCCCCTACCTTCCCTCAGGGAGTCTCTGGCTTCTGTCAGTCTGTGGGTGTCACACTCTGGAGAGCCTCCACAAGCAAACTATACTCTGAGATTAGAAAGCTAGTCTTGATTTTGTAATTTAAATCTTTTTCCCCCAGTGGTGATTCAGTTAAAAGTTACTATCAGGAACCAAGTCAAGAGGAGTCTTGCCTAAAGCATGGAGCAACAGTCCAGCCAGTTAGAGCTGAATCTAGCCAGGTCAGGGTCCTGGAACAAGGCCACATGTCAGAGTCAAAAGCCAAAATCACGGTCAGAAGGCAGGGCTGGGACAAGCACAACCACAGACAAAGAGCAGTCAATACACCACTGTTACTGAGCTTAAATATAAGCCTGCTGACTCCTGTAGCCAATCAGGTGTCTCAGTCAATTGGATGGCTTCTGTTAGGGCCAGCTGCACTCCTTTGGTTGCCAGGAGACTAGTTCTGTTGCACGTTGGCAACTGACAATTATATTTTTTAGCAGAGAGACAAGGTGAGTGAGGTAATATCTTTTACTGTACCAACTTCAGCTGGTAGAAGGTACAAGCTTTTGAGAGATACAAAGCTCTTCTTCAGGTTGTATTATGTTTAGACAATCCTCAACAGCTAGTCCCCTTGGAAAAGAGCTACCTTATAGAATAAAATATAACAGATTATTAGCCTCTTTCTATGGAATTTTAAATAGTTTGTAAATAAAATTCTCTAAAAGGGATATCTTTCCTTATTCTAGAGAAATGATTTTTTCAATTTGTTATGTAATCTTTGTAGAAATCTATTGATTTCATCACTATTTATTTATCTGGGAGTTTTAAATAGGGATAAGAGGAGCATCTTGAAATGATCTTCTCATCAACACAACTGTTCTTCCAGACCGCCATCTCAATTCTTTACTGGATGAGCTGGTGCCAATTATGGGATGGAGCAAAGACAACTGTGGGAACTTAACTCCAAGGGGAGTGTTCATATCCCACAATGCACTGCAAAAATGTTTTACAAGGCAGTGTACTGGATCTAGTGGACACTGGGATGCCTACCCATAGTACAGCACATATTTTCCCAATAAAATCTCTTGTGCTGAGGATGCGCAGCATCAACAAAGGCAGAGAAATGTGCACATGCTCTAGAGATATTACAATGTTGGTAGCTGTATTCTGGCAAAAATGTTACTGGTAAAACTTTTTAAAGTAGATATGACCTTTAAAACGGGGTGCATATTTTTCCTTTCATATCTAGAACTAGGCAAGCTAGGACAAATCATTAATTTTATACGCTAAATGAATTTTTGGAATATGTTGGATCGAGGCTTTTCCATGCCAAATTTCATTTAATTAGGACTAATAAGAAACATCTTTGATTATGATGATGCTAAGAAATTTTTATAATTCAAATGTCAGACAAGAGCTTGTGCAAATTAGTAACTCCAGTATTCTTTTTGATTAAAATTGGATTATCCAGTTAGTGAATAAGATCAAGTTTTTGAAAACTTGAATGGTTCAGAGGAAGATATGATTGCTAAATAAACATGTCTTCAGTAAGAACATATTTATTTGGGAAAATAGCAGAGCTTTGTTGGGTATTGTTTTGGTCTACTGATACCTACATTCCTGAGTACAAGATATCTTATGTAGAGGTTTTCTATGGATATCTTCTTAACAATTCCTTAGTAGTTTAGAGGAAAATTTGGATGATAAGATAGATAGTTATATACTTTCCTTTCTGTTCTCTATAGGGCTATTTTTATCAGTTTATGAATACATTGTTATTAATGAAGATCTAAAAAATTATAAATATAGGTGATCAAAAATGATGAAATATTTTTTACAAGTTTAGTCAGAATTGTGAAAATTTGAGAAGTTTTAACCAGCTTTAAAAATAATAATAATAACAGGTTATTGTGCTGGGCTGCACATTTCCAGCACTGAACAAAGACAGGAAGCGTTAATAATCTGACTTGCATGTGAAGAGACTACAGTAGTATAAGGGGCCTACCATCAATCCAACGTAGGCCTTGCCGCCTGCCCCCTCAGACCATGCCCACCTGTCATCCTAAGACCCGCTCCCTGAGGTATTACTTCTTGGGTCAAGACAGAGATACATGACCGGAAGCGAAGGGTGTCATGTGATCCCTCTACAAACTCCTTCCACTGCCCTCTACCAGTCAGGATGGGTTTCACCCCACCATAGGACTGAGCGGAGATTTGACCAATCAGGGGGTTTTCTGGGGTGGAGTGACCCTCCCGGAAGAGGGTTGTGTGACCCCTCTAAGAACTCCTCCCATCTCCCTCTGCCAATCAAGATGGGTTTCATCCACAGAAGATCTCCCTGAGAGCAGATTTGACCAATCAGGGGAAGTTCAAACCTTTGACAAGGTCCCTCATCAAAGGCTGTTATGTAAATTAAGCTGTCATGGGATAAAAAGGAAGGTCCTTTCATGGATTGAGAACTGGTTAAAAGACAGGGAACAAAGGTAGGAATTAATGGTAAATTCTCAGAATGGAGAGGGATAACTTGTGGTGTTCCCCCAGGGTCAGTCCTAGGACCAGTCCTATTCAATTTATTCATAAATTATCTGGAGAAAGGGGTAAACAGGGAGGTGGCAAAGTTTGCAGATGATACTAAACTGCTCAAGATAGTTAAGACCAAAGCAGACTGTGAAGAACTTCAAAAAGATCTCACAAAACTAAGTGATTGGGCAACAAAATGGCAAATGGAATTTAATGTGGATAAATGTAAAGTAATGCACACTGGAAAAAATAACCCCAACTATATATACAATATGCTGGGGGCTAATTTAGCTACAATGAGTCAGGAAAAAGATCTTGGAGTTGTCGTGGACAGTTCTCTGAAGATGTCCACGCAGTGTGTAGAGGTGGACAAAAAAGCAAACAGGATGTTAGGAATCATTAAAAAGGGGATAGAGAATAAGACTGAGAATATATTATTGCCCTTATATAAATCTATGGTATGCCCACATCTCGAATACTGTGTACAGATGTGGTCTCCTCACCTCAAAAAAGATATTCTAGCACTAGAAAGGGTTCAGAAAAGGGCAACTAAAATGATTAGGGGTTTGGAGAGGGTCCCATACGAGGAAAGATTAAAGAGGCTAGGACTCTTCAGCTTGGAAAAGAGGAGACTAAGGGGGGATATGATAGAGGTCTATAAAATCATGAATGATGTGGAGAAAGTGGATAAGGAAAAGTTATTTACTTATTCCCATAATACAAGAACTAGGGTCACCAAATGAAATTAATAGACAGCAGGTTTAAAACAAATAAAAGGAATTTCTTCTTCACACAGCACACAGTCAACTTGTGGAACTCCTTACCTGAGGAGTTGTGAAGGCTAGGACTATAACAGCGTTTAAAAGAGAACTGGATAAATTCATGGTTGTTAAGTCCATAAATGGCTATTAGCCAGGATGGGTCAAGAATGGTGTCCCTAGCCTCTGTTTGTCAGAGGATGGAGATGGATGGCAGGAGATAGATCACTTGATCATTGCCTGTTAGGTTCACTCCCTCTGGGGCACCTGGCATTGGCCACTGTCAATAGACAGATACTGGGCTAGATGGACCTTTGGTCTGACCCGGTACAGCCGTTCTTATGTTCTGGGGTGGGGTGACCCGCCCAGAAGAGGGTCATGTACCCATCTAAGAGCACCCCCAACTGCCCTTTACCAATCAAAGAGCAGCACTGCCCCTGGAAGTCCCAGTGCCCTACTGGAAAGAGTCCATTTTGTTTCAAGAACGCATGTTTCAGAAATCATGGAAACGCTGAGGAAACATGGACTCCTTCATCACCCCCGTGAGAACTTCGGACTTTGTTTTAGCTCTGAGGGCCTTTGACCACCCATGGAGAAAGCGCTACATCATCAACAGTTCCAAGGAGGAGGAGGGAGTGGCCACAACGAGCCCTTTGGCCAAGCCGTTGATGGATACGCTGGATCCCGATCCTGAAACCCAAGCACTCATGAGGCAAACCAATGAGCACGATGGCCTCTTGTTGTCCACCCCATGGCGGAAGGCGACCACGGCTCATGGGAGTCACCAGTGGACAAGGTGAATGGAAAAGACATCGCTCAGCTAAATGAATGAGAATGGGGCGTAATAGGGTTAGGAATCAACCCAGGGTTGCGTAAATCTAAAAACAAGCAATGGTGGGGCTTACACTGTTTCTTTTCTGAAAATCTCTTGACAGCTCGATTATGCCTTTCTAGAGGCTTTTGAGAACTTACACCTTGGTAGCCCTGGTGGGAGTAAATATACCATGCATCAGCTGGTTTTGCTCATGTCTGAGACACAGATCTCAAGAGGAAATCCATAAAAGGACAAAAATGGTAGAATGAAACAGTTTAGACTCCCTAATGGTAGGGATTGGCATCCTAATGACATCCATTTTCACAGGCTGCTGTAAGAGGTCATGATAAACTATGAAATTAATAAAACTTGTTTAAATTTGTCAATATGAACAACCATGTCTATGCAGACAGCTCTGATAAAGAAAATATATTACATCCCCAGGGAAGTTGGGAGCTTTGACAGGATGAATCCTCTTTTTCAAGTGGCCAAAAAGCATAGTAAAACTTTGAATAGAAGACAGGTAAACAGCTTGGCTTTCAGACCAGTACACTTACACTTTACACAAACTGGCTTGAATACGTTTTAAAAGAAACAAGACCATTATTTCAAATGTTGATGCTCAATGGCAGGCAGATTTGGTGGATATGCACAGGTTCTCCAAACACAACAGTGGTTTCAAGTACATCTTAACAGTGATAGACACTCTATCCAAATATGCCTGGTCCTTAAGGCTAAAAGACAAGACAGGTGGTGAGGTACCCAAGGCCTTTAAAACTATTTTCAGTGAAGGTTGCATGCCTCAAAAATTACGAAGTGATCAGGGGAAAGAATTTTTAAATGAACCTTTAAGCAGATTGTTAAAGCAGCATGACATTCACCATTTTGTTACTAATAATGAAGTCAAAACAGGGGTGGTGGAGCGATTTAACAGAACTTTAAAAACTAGGATGTGGAGATCTTTTACAACCAATAACACCTTTTGCTACATCGATGTGTTACCTTACTTTATAAAGAGTTACAACCAGACCTTTCACAGAACTATATGTACTGTATTTTCCCTTTATCTGCATCGCTCTGCTTCACGTACATTAGGTATCTTTGAAGCACAGTGCTGTAAAGTTTAGCCATTTCATATTTGGCTAAGTCTGTCCTTTGAAGAACAGATTTCATTTCAGCATCCAGTAAGTGAGTTGTGGTCATTCTGATATTTTCCCATGCCAGAGGGGGAGCCCTTAATTGCTCCAACTGGTGGCTGGGCACCAGGTACATTTTTTCTGCGTACTCCATTATCGACTTGTCAAAAGCCCCATTATCAGAGGGATAGCAAAACTTAACAGAGGTCTGATAAAACCCCCAGACTGCTTCACTAGATGCTTCTTTCTTTTAAGTGAAACCCTTTTATTACACACGGTTTTTATAAGCATGCGTCTCTTTTTCAGCACGCGCACTTGATTCTGTGTC
Organism: Gopherus evgoodei; assembly: GCF_007399415.2. NCBI lineage: Eukaryota > Metazoa > Chordata > Testudines > Testudinidae > Gopherus > Gopherus evgoodei. Next base: position 286,113,668 of record NC_044322.1, on the reverse strand, counting down.
AAAAGTAAGTTTCCTTTAAAGTCATTGAGCGCTATTTCTGAGATGGCCGCTACTAAATCTCCAGAGGCCAAACATAGTATAGCCCTTCTCTGCTGTGGGGATGATTTGCTAGTAATTTTTAAAAGACCAGGTTTCTCTTCACGCAGCTAGACATGTTTTTAATCAGCAACCCCTGCTGTTGAAAACAGCTTGCCAATAATTCATACCTTTTTATTCCCAGCAGTTGTTCTTTTCAAAGTATAAACCACTGACCAGTCTGGAGGGAAAAGACTGGTTCTTAGTCTATAAGCTTCTGATGTGGAAGCATCTAAATGCAGCACCAGGAAGTAGCCATAAGTTCTTTTGGTAGCATCCTCAAAAGCTTCTAGAAAGAATTGTGCATTGCTGAGGTAAATTTGCTAAACAAGCATAGTGAGTTGTAATTTATCCCTGGGGTTTTTGAACCGTGTACTTTGTGTTTAGGTTAATCATGCGACTCTTTTTTCCCCTGACAAAATACATTCTGAACTATATATATAATGCTCAGGTTCCTGTGATACATGTACTTGGTAAAAGCTTTCTCAATTTCATCGCTTTCACAAGCAGCGTTCATCAGATCGTCTAAGATAATCATATTTACTTTATTGGTAGGAAACAAACAGTCATTGTCAAAAGCATTGGGCAGGCCCACCACAAAATTGATAAAGGGATATTTACCGAGCAGTTCTTTATACAGAGGTTGCTAGCAACTGTAACATCACACAATGTTCTCTGGCATAACAGACAATGTTTGTTTGGCATTATCCAACACGTTTTTTATAAAATAACTTCTCTCGCAGTAACTAGGCCCTGTGACAATTACAGAAAAGGAGTGTTTCCACGTCGTATCCATTTTCAAAAGCCATAGAGCAGGGTTTTAAGCCATTCTCCGAAGACTCTTGTTGTAAATGACTTTTTGTGTTTTTTTGAGGGTCTTTATCTCTATTTGCTGCTCCTTTTTGTTCCTTATGATAGAGGGCTGCTGCACCTCTATCTTTTTTGAGGTGTTCTCCTCCAGGGCCACACTATGGTCCAGGACTAGATCTTTCAAACTGTCAAAGTTGATCTTTTCACAGTTTGCTACGTTCAGGGTAATCCCTTTGACTTTCATACAGGCCTTTCCCCCAGACAGCTTGTACCTGTATGTTTTCGGGACAGCTGACACAAACTCAGTGATGTGTTGATCTGGTGGGATCTCGCTTGTGAGGTCCCCCAGATAATCCCCCAGAGGAGAGTTCAAGTCACCCTTCATTTTCACAAACATCACCGAGTCAGTGTCGTGGTACAGGCACCGCTCTTGCAGCCTATCTAGCAGATAGTATAGTTCTAAGCGGGCATAAGCGGTGGTGATACAGGCTATGAAGATGTTGGTATTGCCAGAGACCCAGCAGTGGTCTTTTGTATGCTTCCAAGACACACACACTGTTTCATCATCAAGAAACTCGCAGGATGAAAGCTCGTAATTGGAGGAAAACAGGTAATGAAAGAGTTCATCAGGGTATCTCACAATGCTGGTATTGGGTGGGTTTGTTTTTTGGCCGAATTTACCCCACAGAGAATTTTAAAACAGCTTAGTGATTTGGCACTTGGCGGGGTTCAGTATGATCTCGTGTTGGTGTAAATGCACTTCTTCTTTCTGGTAGAAATCATTAACATACTTATTTTGTTTTTCTTTGTCTGGGCACCAGCTGGGATACCCTGAAGCCTCTTGTTTTTGGTGCAGGCATAATTTTATGTACTCTGAAAAGAATTTGTCAATTTTTTCTTCAAAATGATAGATTTCATAGATTTTAGCCCCCTTGTACCCCTTCGCTATGGCTACATTCAAATCCACCATGCACCACATCCCCAGGATGGCCCTCTTCTCGTCAGTATGGATGCACTGATCAGTTTCTGCACAGGTTCGGCATAGCGGGAACGTACATTTGCCACCCACTCTGACAGGTAACAATGAGAGGCCTCATGAGGGATACACGTTAACTTTCGCAGTTCCAGAATAATTTGTGAGGGGGGTCCAAATTTGTCATGAACTATATTGCGGTGTCTGATAGGATATTCTTTGGTTTTGTTTACGAAAGGGTACAGGCTGGTAAAATCATAATAATGGATTTCTTCACCAGAGTTAGGTTTGTAATATAGGTGGATAGCATTAGTCCTCCCCCAAAAAAAGAGTATGCCTAGGCATGAGAGGCTGAGGCAGATGGGCTTTGTTTAAGAAATCTGCAAGCTCCCTGTTTGTTTCTATCATCACCTCCCACTCGTGCTCCCAGAGGTTCGTCACTACATAACCAAGTCTTTTCAGATAGTCAGTCTTGAGCTGTGTCTTGTAATAAAGAAACCCAAAAGTTGTCCCCGTCATAGGGTTCTGTGCTTTTTCACAATAACAGATGACACAGCCCTGGAAAAAACACCCATTAAACTCAAAAGCTGTGCGTACCCCGTTAATGACAGCATAACCATCTAGAAAGTAGGGGCCTACCTGTAAATACCCACCCTGTAAAGCATGCCATATCTGTATATTTTCTTTGTGAATGGTATACAACAGCCACTGAATAAAGGTGGTCGAATATCTCTTTTTCTGCCTGTGATAGTTGTCTGGAGGGAGAAGAGCTACTGTGTTAGGCTGCAAAAACATAAACCTGTACATAGCTATGTGGACAGACGTCAGCGTTATGTACCGGAAAGCATATATACACTACTTTACCTCTGTGAATTTACCAGGACCTCTCTCTACAATATCCCTCATCTCTGTCATTTTCATGATCTCTTCTCTATACAGGATACAGGCCCGTCTCAAATTTTTGACATCCTGCTGACAATAATATGCTAGCTCTTTCTGCAAGTCAAACATCTCATATAAGTTGTCCCAATACCAGTCAAGAAATTCTGCTTTCTCCCTGGGCATCATGCTGTCTACGCCATAATGCTCCACCTCAGGTATAGGCCCCATGTAATTTTGGTTTTCTAAAGTGTTAAAAAAAAAAATGTGGGAAATACCCTTTGCAACCTTCAAACCCCGTCGCCTGCAGGAGGTTGCTAAGCTTCATGGGCCAGAAGTTTAAAGAGTCTATAAAACGAATGCCCAGGGCCTTCACTTCCACACACATTAGTTTACTACTCTGAGTTATCAGTTCTATGCACATCTTTTCCTTCAGTAACTGTCTAATGATGAAGTACTCATTGTAACCTTTGGAATGGTGCTCTAGGAACATGTAGTCCCAGAATTTTTTGCTAATAAAGGTCTTAACAAAGGTAGAAAGACACTCACCGCCCTTAAATTCCCAGGATTTTTCTGGCTTTAGGGACATAGCAATAATGTAATTGGGCACATGCAACGCCATCTCCTGTGTGCATTTAAAAGTGTTAAAAATATACTTTTCTGATAATTCAGGCTTTCTAATGCTGTCCATAAAACACAGGTGATTCAAACCCTGACACTGCTTACAACGCCTCCCTTTACACCTGTACCCCTTGTCCACGTAAGACTGACAATGATCACATAAAGTTTTAGACAGGCATTCGACTTGTTTTTTGATGTGCATTTGATGTGTCTGTCTAAACTCTCTTTGGAGCGACAATACATTGTACAGCTAGGACACCTCAGCTGCACGCCCACACTGTCTGAGCACATCACATTCAAGCAGAGGTGGCAATGAGACCTGCAAGAGTGGTTGTTACTGTACACCGCGTGGCAAAACTCACAATAATTTTTTGCACCAAACAATGTTTTCACATCCAGAAGCCCATAATAATGCTCATTGTGCAACAAGACAAAAAAAGTCTTGGGGAACACTGGGCCTCTCGTTTAAAAAAAAAACCCATTCGCCTTTCGCTGCATAAAGAACCACCTGTATGTTGACTCCTAAATGCTGTTCAAATGCTGCTACATCACTGAGCATAATCTTTTTTGATCTGACCACCCCAGTTTCTCATGCAACTTTCTCGCCCCATCTGACAATTTCACGTCTGTGGGTTTACAGTCAGACATGACAGCCAAGAGCCTGCCCGCAAAACACAGATTGGTACCTGCGTCAGTCAAGTCTACTAAACACTGTCTCTTTTTATGGATAATTTGACTACTGAGGATAGAATTTAAAACTCTACAGCCACCTCTGCCCATGTTTTTACAACTGTCACAATCAGGCGCAGTGTCCCATCGACATGCATCTCTCTATTACTCTGTAACAGCTTTGAGATCTGATTTAAGAAGTCTTCAGCAGACAGCTCATCCCTAGTTCTTCTTACCGAAAGCAAAGGGTTGGTTAAATTATGACTCTCTAAACATAACAGAACATAATAATCAGGGGCTACCCTACTGTTAATGTCATAGAGAACTAACTGTATCCCTCTGTGTATGGCTTCAACAACCTGCTGCGCTGAATTTATTTACTCAAGATTGACAAAACAAAATTCCTCACAATACACTGCACTCCCAAACTCTAGTTAATTCCTGTTGCCAACTTCTCACTCGCTCCATATACACGTCTGTTCGGGAGGGACTGTATCTGCATTTTCAGAGTTACTTGGAGGTTCTTCTATGGAACCATCAGCTGCATCCGATGCTATTTGAGAGTCAGACTCCGAGGGGACACTGCGAGGATCATCAGAAGTAAACAAGGACCTGTCTAGAGAGCTGTCATAAACAGATAGTTAAGGGTTAATGTCTCTTTTACCTGTAAAGGGTTAACAAACAGGGAACCAAAAACACCTGACCAGGGGACCAATCAGAAGACAAGATACTTTCAAATCTCGGTGGAGGGAAGCCTTTGTGTTTTTTGGGTTTGGCTTTGTTCTCTCTGGGTCCTGGAAGGGACTAGACGTGCAACCAGGGTTCTTGTCAATCTCCCTGCTACAGTCTCTTATATATTCAGAATAGTGAGTATTAAGTAGAACAGATGGTTATAATCTTTTGATTGTTTTCTATATTTGCAAATGTGTAGTTTGCTGGAAGTATTTTAAATTGCATATTGCTGGAGGGAGGCTTCTTTCTAGTGTCTTAAGCTGAAGGACCCTGTAACTTTTACCATCTAAATTACAGAGATAACTTTTACTTTTTTTTCTTTCTTTTTATTAAAAGTTTTGTTTTTAAGACCTGTCTGATTTTTATTTCTTTGTTGAGGCTCAAGGGAATTGAGTCTTAACAGGGAAGGAGAAGGGAGGGGAGAAGGGTGGAATCCCTTTGTTTTAGATTCACGGAGCTTGAAACTGTCTATCTCTCCAGGAGCCCAGGGAGGGAACACCCGGAGGGGAAGAGAAGGGGAGGAACAAACCTGATTTCTGTGTGTTGTGATTCAAGGAGTTTGAATCACGGTGATCTTCCAGGGTAACCCAGGGAGGGGAAGTCTGGGAGAGGCACTGGTGAGGGAAAGAGTTTACTTTCCTTGTGTTAAGATCCAAGGGGTCTGGGTCTTGGGGCTCCCCAGGGAAGGTTTTGGGGGGACCAGAGTGTATCAGGCACTCCAAGTCCTGATTGGTGGCAGCTATCAGATCTAAGCTGGTAACTAGGCTTAGGGGAATTCATGCTGGTACCCCAACTTTTGGACTCTAAGGTTCAGATTGGGGAAAGATACCCTGACAAGAGCCTTCTGGGGAATTTTCTAAATCAGACTCTGTTTGAGAGTCACCACCACCCCATAGGTCAAATTTCGCCTCCCCATTCTCAGACGCAGTGGTCTGAGAGCATCCAATAAGAGGCATCTCTTTTCGTTTTCTTCTCCTTATCACCTGTTTAGCCTTTTAAAAAAATTTTACAGTGACCCTGGCTCATAACTTTTGGGCAGCTGTCCACTTATCCCCAAATGCTGTCCCCCCATTTTGTTTATGCGTTAGCTGATGTGCACCCTTGAGGATGCCCCTTTTACTCAGGCCCCTTTCCACAATTAGCACGTCTGCTGAGAGCCGCCCTCTGGAAAAATTGAAGTATTTTTCAAAAAGTCACCCGCAAGAGCTTTTGCATTTTTGATGTAGTTTCCAGTCCTCCCTTCCTTTATAACCCTTGAGGATACAGCGTCCATCAGCTTTCTGAACGAAGTGTCATATTTTTCCCAAATCTTTCCAAAGAGCTGTACCAAGCTTATTGGGTTGGGAGAATGGTTTGTAATAATTTTCAGATACTTTATAAGGTGATAGCTCCTGCGATACTGGGGTTTCAGTCCTTGTTTTTTTATTCACAACCCCGAAAGCGCGTGCTCCGGGTTTGTGAATATGTGTGTTTTTGCTCACAGTTTTCTCAGGGCTTGGTGTGGTGCTGACCACCGAAGAACTGGAGTTGAGGGGTTTGTGTGGTTGCAATAACGCAGCATTGCAGGAGCTTTCAGTCCTTGTTTTTTTATTCACAACCCTTAAAGCACGTGTTCCAGGTTTGTGAATATGTGTGTTTTCCCTCACACTCACAACCTAAAAAGCGCATGGTCCGGGTTTGTGTGTGTTTTTCTTCACAGTTTTCTCAGGGTTTGATGTGGTGTTGATCACTGAAGAACTGGAGTTATATTTGCGTGATTGCTTTTTACCAGAGTCTTTTGTTTTGCCCTTGGGTTTGACATACAGGAGCTTTGGACTGCCCTGGTGCTTTTGGACTCCCCAGTTGTGCAGAAATGGACCTAGGAGTTACAGTGGAGAAGAAACTTGGTATGAGTTGACAGTGTACCCTTGTTGCCAAGAAGGCTAACAGCAGTTTGGGCTGTATAAGTAGGGGTATTGCCAGCAAATCGAGGGACATGATCATTCCCCTCTATTCGACATTGGTGAGGACTCATCTGGAGTACTGTGTCCAGTTTTGGGCCCCACACTACAAGAAGGATATGGAAAAATTGGAAAGAGTCCAGCAGAGGGCAATAATAATGATTAGGGGGCTGGAGCACATGACTTATGAGGATAGGTTGAGGGAACTGGGATTGTTTAGTCTGCAGAAGAGAAGAATGAGTGGGGATTTGATAGCTGCTTTCAACTGCCTGAAAGGGGGTTCCAAAGAGGATGGTTCTCAGTGGTACCAGATGACAGAACAAAGAGCACTGGTCTCAAGTTGCAGTGGGGGAGGTCTAGGTTGGATATTAGGAAAAAAATTTTCACTTGCAGGGTGATGAGGCACTGGAATGCGTTACCTAGGGAGGTGGTGGAATCTCCTTTCCTCCTTCCTTTAAAGCCTGGCTTGACAGAGCTCTGGCTGGGATGATTTAGTTGGGGATTGGTCCTGCTTTGAGCAGGGGGTTGGACTAGATGACTTCCTGAGGTCCTTTCCAACCCTGGTATTCTATGATTCTATGATCCTATGATCTGCGCTCTTGTGCTGTTTTGCATTGGCGTTGTTGTTGTTGTTGTTAAAGATCTCAGAGCAGATTTCTGGTTCTTTGCAGGTTCTGGTGGAGGTGTCCATGTAGGCCTGACTACAGCATTGTCAGGAGAGCTACCCATTCCTGATTAAGAAAAACAGAGATGTTCCAATTTAGCATCAAATAAACATTTTACAAAACTTAACTTTACCATCTTTCTCACCACCTATGTATTTGCTTAAAATACAAAACCAAACCAATAAGCAAAACATATTTACGGGGCTTCATCCATCCATCAGCCATTGATGCTGGTGAATTTTCTTTTTCAGCTGTCTCTTTCCTTTTGAGCTTGTTTACCCCTTGGTCTAAGGATCTTTCATGTTTTGAGAGTACTGTGGAGCAGACAACATTATTATTATAAAACACATGAAACTGTCTTGTAAATGTAAAAAATAAAATACTCATTAGGATGTTTTTCTATTTAAAAAATCATAGCTTTAAAAGAAAATAATCAATTTCTGGCTATACAACACACACAGGTTTTGGTTTATTTCTAGCACTAATGTTTTCTCTAAAATCTAGACATTTTTTAAATACAAGCACGTTTCCACCATGCACCCAAAAACAAAGTGGACAATAAAATACTTTTAAAATCTCCCACCATAACTGGGTCTTGCAGAGGTCCCCTAAATCACCAACAACCGTTTAAACACTAACTAATTTTAAAACAACCCATTTAAAAAAAAAATCACATTTTGCAGAATAAAAGCAGGGCGGGTGCAAGGATGTTTCGCACCCTAGGTGAAACTTCCACCTTGCACCCTCCCCCCCGTGTCCCTGCCCTGAGGCACCCCCCCTCCCCAGCTCACCCATGCTTCTCGCACGAGTACGCCGAGCACGCTGTGGCTGCTTTACTTCTCCCGCCTCCCAGGCTTCTGGTGCCAATCAGCTTAGGCACCGCAAACCTGGTAGGCGGGAGAAGTGAAGCTGCCACGACGTGCTCGGGGAGGAGGCAGGGCAGGAGTGAGCTGGGGTTCCCCTACGTGCCACCTCCCCCTTGCTGCAGGAGGCCCGCTCCATGCTCCCCTGCCCCAGCTCCCTCTGCCTAAATGCTGGCGGCGACCGAGGCGGCCGAAGATCCATCCGCCGCGGTCACTGCCAAAGAAAATGGCACCCCCCCAAATGTCAGCACTCTGGTCGCCTAAATGGTTGCACCGGCCTTGAGTAAAAGCCAAACTGTTTTGAAACAAAATACTGTAAAACCCCACACACTTATCTCTAGCATAGGTTCTCTGAATCACACACAAAACCCCCAGCAGTTTTAAACACACCAAAACAACAGTTTGCAACCAAATACTTTTTAAAACCCTTACCTATCTCTAGATTAGGCCCCTTGAATTACCAGCAACAATTTAAACACTAATTTAAAAAAAAATTAACATACACACATGCTTTTAAAAGCCAGTTGCAGAAAGTTACCTTCCACCACAGGGTAAAGGGATGCTGGCACATGGTTATTCTGTTTCCCCTCACATATATTTGGGCCTTTGGATTAAAGAACAAGCAAAATTTGTAGTAGAATTATCCTCCAATTGCATCAAATCCCTGTGCAATCTGTGTTATACTTGGTATTTTTTGATTTAACAGTATTAAGCACAACTATAGTTAAAAATGGGGTTTTACCTGGCCCTGGTGAAAAGCAGCTATAAATTGGTATTTCCATGCTGAACAGATCACACTGCAATAAAGATAGGCACCATTATTTAGTAAGGACAGCACGGACAAAGAGTGACATTATGTAAGATATATTTTCAGAGTTATAAACAAGCAGCATACCTAGTCCTGCAGCTATTCAGTTCAAGATAGTTTATGCTGAAAGAGGACAGTCTCCAAAAAACCTGAGGTTTTTATACCATCCCAACTCTTTGTTTCAGAGTCTGTAGTTAGCAGGTTGATTCGATCACTTACAACTCTGAACTAATAGATACTTAAGGAAATTAGGCACCCTTCCCCAAAGTTCCCTTTTGTGATCTGAGGGCCTTCTTACGATATTAAACAGTAAATCACCATACACAACAATCCTTAATGTTACTGATATCAATTCATGTCTTGGTTGTTTTTTTAAAACATCGAGGAGTCCAGTGGCACCTTAAAGACTAACAGATTTATTTGGGCATAAGATTTTGTGGGTAAAAAACTCACTTCTTCAGATGCATGGGCATTTTTTAAACATGTTTCTTTCATGCTTAACGTTTTGGATTGTTTTGAAATAAAATGGATGTATCACAACCATCGTAAGCACTACAAATACCCAAAGCTTTTAAATGTTTTTACAGCAAATGCTTGTTCTATAAAAGTATGGTGGAGGTTTGTGAAACCTAGAAAACATTTCAATTTTGGGTTAGACCCTTGTTTATTTTTGGAAATATATTATTTTAATGACTTTGATTTGCTAGAAGGACTGACCCATAGCATTCAAACAACTCCTGGGTTATATTTAAACTGTCCAATATAACTCTACCAATTCCTAGGCTATATTTAAACTATCCAGTAGCATTCTATAAACTCCTTGTGTTATATTTAAATTGTCCAATAGCATCTACAAACTCCTGAGGTTTTATTTAATTTAATATTAATCAGAGCTCACCATGCCCACCCACCTCCTTTACTATGGGTTTACACCCATAAGACTTAATTACTGATCACTAATATGTTTAACCCTGATGCCAACAAGGGTGGATAATCACATCTAGACCTACAGACTAAACAGAGTCACCCTTGTTGTTGAGTGGGGGTGTGGTTAAACTATCAGTACTACAGGGTGAGTCAGCTTTATTGTATTCAAACACATGTCTCAAACATCCCTGTTTATATAGAAGCCTTTTTTTGGCTTTTATTTTAAACATTTTTGGGGGGAGGGGGTCCCCACAAGATTCTACTACACATATTTCAGCTTTTTTGCTGTAAGTGGGTCACTTTTACACAAAGACACAAGAGCTAGTTTTTCACAAACTATTTTTTTAAATCTAAAACACATACAGCCCCTTGAAAACATACCAATATGCTCCATCAAAACTTTTATCTTGCTTAAGGGACACACGGACCTTCTAATAGAAACACAGAGAGTCACAAAGCCCTTTTCAATAGATATTTTTATTTGCAGCTACCAAGTTTTATATCACATGTTTGTCCCCTCACCATTCTCTAACTTAATCCTTTTAGATTTCTTACAACTAGCCTTTTTCTTAAGCAGGGTTCTATAACTTTTTGTGCAGACCAGATGGTCAATATAACGCTGTAAGCAGGCATCTTCCAGTTTGGTCAATTTCTTTAAAACACTGTCAGTATCTCCACTGAATTGCACAGCATTTACCAAGGTCATCTCTTTTGCTAAATTTTCTTGGGTTAGGCACAGACATTGCAAAGCATAACCTATGGCAATAACAGTGTTTAATAATCTTTCCAAACACAGGTCCGTGCACAGGACCCGGAGCTTGCAGTTTATATCCTCCGTCCAACTCACACAATCATGGTGCTGTTGAGCTGGAGCATCTATGACACAGTCCTCACAATCTTGGAAAAGCTTTTCCTTAAGGCAGTAATTAAGGACAGCACAAACAGCAACATATATGATAGAACGCATGACTTTTTTATGCTCACAATGTGGCACTGCCTCAGTTAATTCCATGCCAAGCCTCCTCCTTAAATCCACATAGCCGTCATCCTCAGCGTCCTCATCAATGATTTGTACTGGCGTTGAGAAAAAACAAAGCAGGCCCCATTTGTCTTCGCTGTCTGATACAATGCTGTCAAGGGCCTCTAGAAAGGCATCGTTAAGCTGTGAAGAGATTTTTAGAAAAGAAACTGTAAGCTCCCACTGCTTGTTTTTTAGATTTACGCAACCCCAGGTCAATTCCTAATGCCATCACATCCCATCCTTGATCATCACTTCTTAATTGTTCATTTACCTGAGCAATGTCTTGTCCACTGTAGTCGGCACATGATCAATACCCTTTTATAAAAAGGGACTTGCAATTTGTTCCTAAAACAAGATCTTGATGCACATTCAGATCTTCTCATTCTTCTATCAGTGTCTTACAGCATTAAATACTTCACCATGTAATATGTCCACCATAGTCGCCTTCCTCCTCCAGGGGTGGATGAAAAGATGCCGTCATGCTCGTCAGTCTTCCTCACGAGCAGATGGGTTTTGGGGTCGGATTCCAGCATATCCATCAACAGCCAAAGGGCTCCCCATGCTGCTCCCTCCTCCTCTTTGGAACTGTCACTGATGAAGCGCTTTCTCCACAGGCGGTTGAAGGCCCTCAGAGATAAAATAAAGTCCGAAGTTTTCACAGGGGTGGTGAAGGAGTTCATGTTTCCCCTCAGCCTTTCCACAATTTCTAAAACATGTATTCTTGGAACAAAATGGCCTCTTCTGCGTGGCCCTGGGACTTCCGGGGTGGTGCTGCACTCTGATTGGTAGAGGGCAGTAGGGGAAGCTCTTGGAGTGGTCACACGACCCTCTTCCGTTCAGATCACCCTGCCCCAGAACTCCCCCCCGATTGGTCAAATCCACTCTCAGGGAGGTCCTCTGTGGATGAAACCCATCCTGATTGGGACATTCTGTCCATCCTGTGTGGACATTCTATTCCAGAATAAAAGTCACTTTATTATGGAATAATTAGTGTGCTTTGTGATCTTCCTAATTGTTCTGAAATGAAGTGATTTATTCCAGAATAAAGTGTCCACACAGTGAGCTATTCCGTAATACTTATAGCGAAATACTTTATTCCTCAAAAATTATTCTGATCAAATTCCTCATCTAAACAAGCTCTACATTCTCTTATTTCCCTTCCAACAAGGAATTAGCCAGCTCAAGAAGTTCAAACCCTTCTTGCTTCTCGGAAGCCAGTAGATTTCTGTACATTGTGACTCCTTTTTCTCTCTCTCCCCTCTCCTTTTTCAGTCTTTCCATTTGTTTTATCATCTGCATGCACTTTATCCAGTTGTGGAATGGAAACTCAAAAACTATCCAAATTTGACTCAAGATATTGAATCTACAATAGCTGAGTAGATTCAGAATTAGGTGAAACAGGTTCACCGTTCCCTGTGTGAAGAACGAAGGGTTGAGCGTTGTTCATGCTTTCTACACTGCAGTGGACCACAAGGAAATATGACACCTGGAAAAATCTCCTCTGCTAGTCTCTGCTGTATCAGCTTCTGATTCACAGCCTGTCACATATTGGTCACACACAAATAGCAGAACACTTTGTACTATGGCCGAATCCATGGGTAGCAGGAATAATAGGCCAGGGGAGGCTAAGCCTCACCAAACCCAGGCAGTTGCCCTGTCTACACTCCACCCAGAAGCCATGCCCTCACTCTGCCTCTCCCCTGAAGTCAGCAGGGCTGGGCTCAGGTTGGTCGGTGGCCAGGGATGGCCTGGGGCCTGGGCTTGGGCCACGGTGGGGGTCTCAGGGATACTCTGGCTCTGGCAGGCAACAGGGGGGCAGGGTAGAGGTAGGACCTCGGGCAGGAGAGCGTGGGGCGGGGCTAGCCTCCCCGAATGGGGGGTTCACCAGCTGCTCATGGCCAAATCAGTTAGCCTTTGAAAGGATTTAGCGCTCTTAAATTGCTCAGTCTGACAGTAGGATCATACCAAGTCACTTTACCTCCTAGTCACTTAGCCAAGATGGAAATCCTGGTTTAGAAAGAAAGAAAGAACCATAAAGACTAAATGATGCATCTGAGCTAAGCTTTCTTGCCCTTCCACCAAATGGTGGAGAAGTGGTCATTATCCAATTCAGAGTATTTATGTAAAGCACCATTTAAACAAGCCTGAAGACTGAAATCAATTACTGAGGTTATTTCAATATCCCAATACTGCAGTGAGGGATTTAGGCCTGCAAAATGTGGGACAAAGGGGGACACTGATTCTAAAAAGAGTAACAAATTTAGGTATTGTCTCTTCATTGTCTCTTTGTCCCTCCCACAGCCTTAACTCCGTCCATCCTTATTCTCAAATCTTCCATTGTCTACTTCTCTAACTCCATTGCTTCCTCCATTTAATCTTTCTCTCTCTTAATCTGTCCCTTTCTCTTATCTAACAGCCTTCCCATACAAGAAAAGGGCCTATAGGAAACAGATTATCCCAGACTGGAGGTGACAAGTGGGATGGGAGGGAGGTGTGAGCTCTCTCAGTGCCTAGGTTTGGCCACACTCATCCCACTGCCTGGGAAGGACATGCACAGATAATTAAGCTTTCCAGGTGGCCAGCAGCTGAGAAGTGATTGACTTTAATGAGGCCTGTGATTGGCCTTTGTTCAAGACCTCCTAAACTGAGGAGTACATGTAGCTGTTGAATGCTTCCTCCACTCGGCTGCCTGCTTTCACATTATTCCTCTATATGTCTGGGGTCCACAGTAGATGGCTGGCAGAGGATGAACAAATAAATACAGGACAGTTTGGAAAGAGATGGGTGGGTAAGTAAGTGTGAAAAATCCCCTCCTTCTGAAACCTGTTTCATTTGCATCTTATCTTATGAAATGGCAGATATTTCAGATATACAACCATGTCTAGGCATGTCTTAAATTCTGTTGTGGTCAAAAACAGATTCTAAGATGATTTGACTGGCCAATATGGAAGTGGTTAGAAATTTATTAAAAAAGCAGGTCCCATCCCAGGTAAACTGTAAATCCATCAGAAGGGTAGAACATGATTTTTAAATATAGTTCTAACATAGTCTGACCATTCTATGTTGCTCATGCAAGCTATATTAGAACCTGATCTTGTCACAGTTAAGTTTAAACTGGTTTTAAGTATGAAGATGAGCCTTAAAAAATTCAGGTCCCTCCCCAGATCTCAGCTGTTCTACTCCCAGGACTTATTCACATTCAGGGATGATTCAGAGAGCTCTGTTCTCCAATCTAAAGCCAGATAGCTTAACATCATTTTATTTAAAGACACTTATTCATAGAGATAAAACTGTAAAACCAAATACAATCTATGTGTGAATTTACTGAAGATGATGGAATAATATCCACTCAATAATTTGAGACAGGTGGTTTTCTTTATAGCCTTTTCATTATACAACCATCTTGCAGTGATGGGTAAATAAATTGCAAATATATTTATCAAATAACTTGTTTTATCAGCTTCACAAAGTTTGTATAACATAATCCATTTTTCCTATAGTTGGGAGTTACTGGAATTTTCTCTTGCACAAGAAATGTAACATTTAAACAGGAATATTCTGTTTAATTAAAAACCCTCACCCTGAAGCCTGATTACATTTCACACATTCCTCTCTCCTTATTTTAAAGAATTGACTATTTAACTCTTGTAGCTGGCCCAGCTAGAGACCGCTGTGGCAATATGAGAGACTGTATTACACTGTTTCATGGTGAATACTAGGGATCCAAGTTTAGGGTAACACGGTAAAGATTTTATCTGCCTATAGCAGAGTCTGAGTCACCCTTTATATATTTGTTTCCTCAAGGTAGAAATTTTACATATTGATTTAGTTCTGACTATCCAGCATGGTATGATGCTTTCAGTAGAAATGTACAGCTACCCAGTGTGATGGTTACTTAGCTGCCTTCAGAGGCACAGCCCTTGTCCCCTTGTATTAGGGAAATGCTGTCTTATCTGAAGACTGCTTATGATAGACGTCAAATACAATGACTTTCATGGAGACCCAAGGGAGGTTACGGCATTGTAAAACTTCTTGAGCGGTGTATATGGTGAGCTCTTAAGTGGGGAAAAGAGAACTTCAGTAAGTATTCAATGTTTGGAGAAGCAGCCATGTGACTGATGAGGTCTGCAATGACTTTATGGCTGTGAAGAATCCTAAACAGCTGTCTTTAGTTTCTTTATATTGTACTATAAAAAGAGAACATCTTAATACAGCAACTGCTACTTGATGGAAACTGTTGGGTAGTGTATTCATCTTCTGTTTAATTGTTTGAACATTGACTGAGGAAAGGAAAACAGGAGTGGTGTTGTAATGGGCTGTGGGGATACTGTAATATGTATAATTAATAAACTCCCCTTTTCCTGCACTTCTGCCTGCTTCTGTGCTTAACCAGAGGCCAAAGCTCAGTCTTTTCAGACTTATAAAAAAGTATTACCCAGAGTTAAACTGTCAGAGAGTACCATACAATTTCTTATGGAAGAACATTTTGTATAATATATGTATATCTTCAACCTGCCTTTGAAATAATTGCAAAAACTTTTCTTAAACAACTATTATGCAGTATTCCCACATAGATTTACCCATTTTGGTTGTTATTACATACGTTTCATTGCAAAGTGTGTCTTGGCACACAAACACATACACACTCGCCTCTGATCTTATCACAGAGATGACTTCTCAGTCTGTGCATGTGTGTTATCTGGACTCATCAGAGCCAGAGGGGGATGACAGTCCCGCATTTCTCCTCCAAACTCCTCAGCAGAAGCAGTCCAGAAATCCTCCTGGCCAGCAGCAGTTCCAGTCTTAGGGTATGTCTGCACTATGGGATTATTCTGATTTTACATAAACCAGATTGGGGTGTATAAAGTCGAGCGCACGCGGCCACACTAAGCACATTAATTCGGCGGTATGCGTCCATGTACCGAGGCTAGCGTCGATTTCCGGAGCATTGCACTGTGGGTAGCTATCCCATAGTTCCCACAGTCTCCCCCACCCATTGGAATTCTGGGTTGAGATCCCAGTGCAAAGACAGTGTCGAGGGTGATTCTGGGTAAATGTCATCACTCATTCCTTCCTCCGTGAAAGCAACGGCAGACAATCATTTCGTGCCCTTTTTCTCTGGATTGCCCTGGCAGACACCATAGAATGGCAACCATGGAGCCCATTTTGCCTTTTGTCACTGTCACCGTATGTTACTGGATGCCGCTGACAGAGGCGGTACTTCAGCGCTACACAGCAGCATTCATTTGCCTTTGCAAGGTAGCAGAGATGGTTACCATCCCTATTGCACCATCTGCCATGCCATTGTAAATTGGCTATGAGATGACGGTTATCAGTAGTTCTGTACTGTCTGCTGCTGTCATGAGTGCTCCTGGCTGGCCTCGCTGAGGTCAGCCGGGGGCACATGGACAAAAATGGGAATGACTCCCTGGGTCATTCCCTTCTTTATGTCTTGTCTAAAAATAGCAAAGAATCCTGTGGCACCTTATAGACTAACAGACGTTTTGGAGCATGAGCTTTCGTGGGTGAATACCCACTTCTTCAGATGCATGTAATGGAAATTTCCAGGAGCAGATATATATATGCTAGCAAGCAAGCTAGAGATAACGAGGTCAGTTCAATCAGAGAGGATGAGGCCCTGTTCTAGCAGCTGAGGTGTGAAAACCAAGAGAGGAGAAACTGGTCCTGTAATTGGCAAGCCATTCACAGTCTTTGTTCAGTCCTGAGCTGATGGTGTCAAATTTGCAGATGAACTGAAGCTCAGCAGTTTCTCTTTGAAGTCTGGTCCTGAAGTTTTTTTGCTGCAGGATGGCCACCTTAAGGTCTGCTATAGTGTGGCCAGGGAGGTTGAAGTGCTCTCCTACAGGTTTTTGTATATTGCCATTCCTAATGTCTGATTTGTGTCCATTTATCCTTTTCCGTAGAGACTGTCCAGTTTGGCCGATGTACATAGCAGAGGGGCACTGGTGGCATATGATGGCGTATATTACATTGGTGGATGTACAGGTGAATGAACCAGTGATGGTGTGGCTGATCTGGTTAGGTCATGTGATGGTGTCGCTGGTGTAGATATGTGGGCAGAGTTGGCATCGAGGTTTGTTGCATGGATTGGTTCCTGAGCTAGAGTTATTATGGTGCGGTGTGCAGTTACTGGTGAGAATATGTTTCAGGTTGGCAGGTTGTCTGTGGGCAAAGACTGGCCTGCCACCCAAGGCCTGTGAAAGTGTGGGATCATTGTCCAGGATGGGTTGTAGATCCTTGATGATGCGTTGGAGGGGTTTTAGCTGGGGACTGTATGTGATGGCCAGTGGAGTCCTGTTGGTTTCTTTCTTGGCTTTGTCTTGCAGTAGGAGGCTTCTGGGTACACGTCTGGCTCTGTTGATCTGTTTCCTTATTTCCTCGTGCGGGCATTGTAGTTTTGAGAATGCTTGGTGGAGATTTTGTAGGTGTTGGTCTCTGTCTGAGGGGTTAGAGCAGATGCGGTTGTACCTCAGTGCTTGGCTGTAGACAATGGATTGTGTGATGTGCCCGGGATGGAAGCTGGAGGCATGAAGGTAGGCATAGCGGTCGGTAGGTTTTCGATATAGGGTGGTGTTAATGTGACCATCACTTATTTGCACCGTGGTGTCAAGAAAGTGGACCTCCCATGTAGATTGGTCCAGGCTGAGGTTGATGGTGGGGTGGAAGCTGTTGAAATCGTGGTGGATTTTTTCCAGAGTCTCCTTCCCATGGGTCCAGATGATGAAGATGTCATCAATGTAGCATAGGTAGAGAAGGGGCGTGAGTGGACGAGAGCTGAGGAAGCGTTGTTCCAGGTCGGCCATAAAGATATTGGCATATTGTGGGGCCATGCGGGTGCCCATAGCAGTGCCACTGATCTGGACCAGACTAACACGGCTACCCCTCTGATACTGTCTAAAAATAGTCAGTCCTGCCTAGAATATGGGGCAAGTGTACTAGAGAACCAGAGAGTACAGCCGCTTCGTGTCAGAGCCCCAGAGATCCCGCAGAAATGATGAGCTGCATGCCATTCTAGGGGGTACCCCTGCAACAACCCCACCCATTGCTTACCTCCTCCCCCAACCCTCCTGGGCTACCGTGGCAGTGTCCCCCCATTTGTGTGATGAAGTAATAAAGAATGCAGGAATAAGAACACTGCTTTTTTAGTGAGATAAAAAGAGGGGGAGGAAGCCTCCAGCTGTTATGATAGTCCAGGCAGGACATTAAAGGGTGAGGGGGGAGAGGAGCCCGGCCTCCCACTGCTATGATAGTCCAGGCCGTACAGAATCTTTTCTTTAGAAATGAAAGGGGGGGGGGGCTGATGAAGACAGTTACCAGCCGTTTTGTACCATCTGCCGGGGATGACCGGGAGTCATTCCCATTTTTACCCAGGCGCCCCCGGCCGACCTCACCAAGGCCAGCCAGGAGCACTCACGGGCTGATGATGATGATGGATAGCAGTCATATTGTACCGTCTGCCACCGGGAAGGGTGTAAATTGACGACATATACCCTGAAACACCTGGGAAAATGTTTTTGACCCTTCAGGCATTGGGAGCTCAGCCAAGAATGCAAATACTTTTTGGAGACTGCAGGGACTGTGGGATAGCTGGAGTCCTCAGTACCCACTCCCTCCCTCCCTCCATGAGCGTCCATTTGATTCTTTGGCTTTCCGTTACGCTTGTCACACAGCACTGTGCTGTGGCCTCTGTCTATCATAGCCTGGAAATTTTTTCAAATACTTTGTCATTTCGTCTTCTGTAACAGAGCTCTGATAGAACAGATTTGTCTCCCCATACAGCGATCAGATCCAGTATCTCCCATACGGTCCATGCCGGAGCTCTTTTTGGATTTGGGACTGCATCGCCACCCGTGCTGATCAGAGCTCCACGCTAGGCAAACAGGAAATGAAATTCAAAAGTTTGAGGGGCTTTTCCTGTCTACCTGACCAGTGCATCCGAGTTCAGATTGCTTTCCAGAGCGGTCACAATGGTGCACTGTGGGATACCGCCCAGAGGCCAATACCATTGATTTGCAGTCACACTAACCCTAATACAACATGGCAATACCAATTTCAGCATTACTCCTCTCGTCGGGGAGGAGTACAGAAATAGGTTTAAAGAGGCCTTTATATCGATATAAAAGGCCTCGTTGTGTGAACGGGTGCAGGGTTAAATCGGTTTAACGCTGCTAAATTCGGTTTAAATGCGTAGTATAGACCAGGCCTCATAGAGTCAATAGTCGCCCACATCCTCAGCATACAGAGTCTGTAGTCTAGATACAAAGTGGCACAGACTCTGAGACACTACTTTCCCAGCATACAAACCCTAGGCTTGCATTGTTCAGGACTGGCTCCAACCACTGCTGTGGAGAATATTCTGTTGTGGATTGTTCCACTGTATATAAATAATTGAAATATCTATTGGGCGAGACAAAGAGTGAAAAATAACTCTGTAGTCTAGTGGTTAAGGCATTCACCTGAGAGGTGGGAGACCCAAATTTAAAATTTCTGCTCCACACTGGGAGTGATGAAGAATTGACTTGAGCAAGTATCCTAATGAGTGGAATAAAGATTATAAGGGATTTCCCCTTTTCTCTGGCTCTTTTGTGTGGGTCTTTCTTGGAAGAAATGGTTTAGGGGCCTAACTCCAGCAGAAGGATGGGGCTTAGGCCACACCCCTCTCTTAAGCTTCAGCTGTCAACTAGTTTAGAACATAAGAATGTCTATACTAGGTCAGACCAAAGGTCCATCCAGCCAGTATCTTGTCTTCCAACAGTGGCCAATGCCAGGTGCCCCAGAGAGAATGAACAGAACAGGTAACCATCAAGTGATCCATTACCGGTCACTCATTCCCAGCTTCTGGCAAACAGAGGCTAAGGACACCATCCCTGCTCATCCTGGCTAATAGCCATTGATGGACCTATCCTCCATGAATTTATCTAGTTCTTTTTTAAACCCTGTTATAGTCTTGGCCTTCACAACATCCTCTGGCAAAGAGTTCTACAGGTTGACTGTGCGTTATGCGAAGAAATACTTCCTTTTGTTTCTTTTAAACCTGCTGCCTATTTATTTCATTTAGTGATCCCTAGTTCTTGTGCTATGAGGCATAAATAGCACTTCCTTATTTACTTTCTCCACACCAGTCATGATTTTATAGAGCTCAATTAAATCCTCCCTTAATCATTTCTTTTCCAAGATGAAAAGTCCCAGTTTTATTAATCTCTCCTCATACAGAAGCTGTTCCATACCCCTATTCATTTTTGTTGCCCTTTTCTGAACCTTTTCCAATTAAAATATATCTTTTTTGAGATGGGGCAACCCCATCTGCACATAGTATTCAAGATGTGGGCATACCATGGATTTATATAGAGGCAATATGATATCCTCTGTTTTATTATCTAGCTCTTTCTTAATGATTCCCAACATTCTATTTGCTTTTTTGACTGCTGCTGCACACTGAGTGGATATTTTTAGAGAACTATCCACAATGACTCCAAGATCTCTTTCTTGAGTGGTAACAGCTAATTTAGACCCAATGATTTTATATGTATAGTTGGGATTATGTTTTCTAATGTGCATTACTTTGCACTTATCAACACTGAATTTCATCAGTCATTTTGTTGCCCGGTCACCCAGTTTTGTGAGATCCTTTTGTAGCTCTTCACATTCTGCTTGGGACTTAACTATCTTGAGTAGTTTTGTATCATCTGCAAATTTTGCCACTCACTGTTTACCCCTTTTTCCAGATCATTTGAGTATGTCGAACAGTAATGGTCCCAGTACAGGCCCCTGGGGGACACCACTATTTACCTCTCCAATCTGAAAACTTACCATTTATTTCTACCTTTTGTTCTCTATCTTTTAACCCACTACCAGTCCATGAGAGGATCTTCCCTCTTATCCCATGACAGTTTACTTTGCATAAGAGCCTTTGGTGAGGGATCTTCTCAAAGGCTTTCTGGAAATCTAAGTACACTATATCCACTGCTTGTTGACCACCTCAAAGAATTCTAGTATATAGTGAGGCATGATTTCCCTTTACAAAACACATGTTGCCTCTTCCTCAACACATTACATTCATCTCTGTGTCTGACAGTTTTGTTCTTTAGTATAGTTTCAACCAGTTTGTCCTGTACTGAAGTCAGGCTTAAACCTGCTGTTTTTTGTAAATCCCACTTTTAGGTGCCTATTTCTCCCCATACATTGTATATGGAGTCTATATGCCTAATTCAGGGCCATTGGAGTGCCCAATTCCCTTTGTGAAGTTAGGTTAAAAAGTGCAGATACACAGAGGATTCATCAAAAATCCATGTCTTCTCCCTGCTTCTTCTCTCTCCTTTTCAGACTAAAATATATCAACTTGTCTCCTATCTTATTTTCTGCCTTAAAGAGGAGAGAATATTTTAAAATAGTAAAACGCTCCTACCTCATGGATTTGCAGTGATTAACAAGAATGAATACAAAGTGCACTTTTTTTTTCTGTGAGCTCTTTATTGTGTGGATCTTTTCCAACCGCATGGAGACTACTCCCTTCTTTGTGTGTTTTTATTTCTAGGCTCATTTCATGCTTCCAGGTTTCCAAAAGGCGATAGGAGTTTTATCACTTTCCAAGTGAGGACTGAGGATTTTGTTCATTTTTGTATAACTTTGAATTTGGGAATTACCAAATTTCAATCCATCTCAAAAAGCCAATTTTTGTATCTCCCTTACCCACTAAAACTCTTACTGTCACCCACGTCCTCAAGCACCTCCTCTATCCTCCTTCACCATAGGTTTTCCCGGGCTTTGCCTCTCCCTATGGGCTATCATTTCTCAACACATCTTCTGTTCCCATCAGTTTCTGCTAAAGGCCTGGATTGTTTTGTGCCAGGCTGTCAGCTACTTGTAAGCATAAAAGCTTCAAACCATTGAATAGTACAGGTAAACAGGATTTAATGTTGCTATACATTTTTTAAAGGTGATATGGTTCAAAGAAAGAACTCTTGACACAGAAAATATGAAAACAATGGCAAGTTAACCATATTGTATCAGAGGACAAGTGAAATGTTTCAGATGTTGAAACAAGTAACTTTATTTATTTTATGTCTTTGAAAAGCTATTGATCTATTGTCAACTATAGAGACACCTTAATCCTATTTCAAACACCAACAGACTCAAGAAAGAACTGCTAACTTGTAGATGGAAACTTCTTGTAAAGAAAGGACAAAGGCCTGCAGGCCAGGATGGGCTTCTGATAAAACATTTTGGGTGGTACTTCTAGAGGTCCAGTAGAAGAAGAGAGCTTCCAGCTGGCTGAAAGTGGAGAAGAATAAATAAATAATCCCACACAGGCCAAAAGTTCAGGATGCTGGAATCTCCCTTCTGTAATAATTAGGCGTAGTCATTTGCCTGATCCTCACTGTAGTAGATCCCTAGTATAACTGTTTTAGCAGGATTGGTTTTATAACAGCTTAAGCCTGCATTACAATCCAGTAAGGGTTATTACTAGAGCTGGACAAAACTGAACACCTTTGTAAAACATTTTTGAAATTGTATGGAAAAAGTGAAGTGTTTCAATATGACTTATTCATCAGCACACACACAGCTATAAAGATAGGTTCCAACAAAAGCTTGAGCTTTGAGGCAGGGAAGCAGATATCTAACAGCTAGTGAAAACATTTGGGAGACTTCAAAATTCCTAAGAAACAAGGAAAGCACAACCCTTTCAAGAGCAGGCCAAGTTGACTCCATCTTTGGCAGTGTTCTCACAGAAGATTTCTCACACAGACTGATCACCATGGCATATGTATGAGCAAATACTTGCATTGCAGGATAAAGTGCAACTGGTGTGACTTTTCAAAGTTGGAGAATTGATTCAGTATCCTCAAGGATGAAAGAGATTAAAGGAAAATTCAGGGAATCAGTGTTTGCATCAAACAAAGCATGATAATTGGCTTAGTCTAGAGAAGTAACTACTTAGAAAAATGTTTCCCAATTATAATACCATTGTAGAATGCTACCTGGAGCGACTGCAGAATCAAATTTGCTTCTGACATAATGGGGGTGTAAGCAGGAAGAAAAGACCTGGGGGACCTGTTTATTGTGGTAAATCTGGTTTTCAGTGAGCAGCCTCTGAACTACTGCTTATACCTCCAGAGTGTCCTGGAGATGTCCTGGTATAGCTTGCCAAGCGTCATCTTTGTGCTGGAGTACTGGAGACACATACATGTTTTGTCGATGAGAGATGAGTATCCCAGCTATCCATGCTGTCCTGTTTGCTTGGTCTGTCTTCATTTTATACTCCTGGCTCACTGTAACCTATGGTATCAAGGGCCCTGATTTTCAGAGGTGCTGAACATCCACAATTCCAAAACATGTCCTAAGGAACCTGGAAATGTTACATGTACTATGGGGAACAGCGCAGGGAGAATCAATCAAGTACATAGCTCAGTTTAGCAACATATTATGGTGGTTTTGAAAGTAAGCTGTTCCATAAGGAAAAAATATTGCTGTTACTGAAGGAATCTTATTTATAGTCAGAGAAATGCTGGCAGTTGAACAAAGAAAAGCTATTATCATGTACTCTCCTGGGGGAAATCTGTGTTTTTATTGTATTATTCCTTCCTCAAGCGGAGTCCTTGGTTTCTGGGTATGAGTAAAAATCACATCATGTAGGCAGAGTCCCTGTTAGCTCAAATATTTTACCAACTTGCCAAGGTGGCTGCCTCTGTTTGCTCTACTGTTGAACTCTGCCCTCATTTGACCACTGTTATCACATCCAGATCTTTTATCAGTAGCTGCACGTTGAAGGCAGAATGTTCAAAGTGGGAATTGAGATGCAAATTTTTAATAGTGATGCTAATAAGCCATTGGAAAAGATTTCCACATTACATGGCAAATTCTCTAACACATTTTAAAAAAAATCAGGCTTGGATATTTAAATGTTAACAAGATATACTTAGGTTGCATCTAGCCCATCACTTAAGGTTGAACTAAGCCTTTTGTCCCTAAGGCCTTTCTTTCAAGAAAGGTGGTGGCTCATACCTAAATACACTCAAAGCAGAGAGAGAGGTGAGGAGAAGAGGACTATCTTATAACTTTTAGGCCAGTAGTCAGGTTACTCACTCAGGCTATAGAAGACAGCAGTTCAAGTCTCTTCTATGCATGAAACAAAGACGGAATTTGAAATTGGATCTCCCACTTCTTACGTGGGGGCCTTAATTACTTGGCTATAGAATAATTCTTATGTTCTGTTTGGCCCAATACATATTTAATTATTTTTGCATAGTGGAACAGCTTTGGGAGAGATTGAGAAATCCATATCAGGATATCTTACAGTCCTATGGTCTCTGCCTACTTCTATTCTTCTTGTATTTCTTGCAAAAAAATCCAACCAAAACAACAAAATAACAACAAAAACCAAAACAAAACCCTCGGCTTAGGCACCTAACTCCAAGAGAGGGTTCATGGCTATGAATCCCAGGCAGAGACAGGTAGCTGCCTCTGGTCTGGATTTAGGCACCCAAGTCCCTTTGAGTGGCAGGATTTAGGACCCACCCCTCTCCTCCTCATTTCTTATTGACTATCTTAGATGACTGATTTATCAGCATACTGGCTTTTGTGAATCCTATTCTTAGACATGTCTCTTCCCCCCAGGTTCTGTGTAGGAACCTAGACACCTTTTTTGGGTCTTTTTGGGTCTGTGGATTCATGTGTGTGGTAAGGTACCTAAAAGTTAGAGATTGCTATGTTAAACATTGTAATGGCTAAATCCTTTTTGTGGGTCTAGCCCATTGTCACTTCAGTAACTACTGCTGCTGCTCCTGTGTGATGGGTTGGATCACAGAAACCTCCTTTGGGACTGCCACCTGATGTGCCGAGACTACCCCAAGTTCGTTTTCCCTGGAACCTTGGAACTTCAGAACCCTGTTTGGTTGTGCCAGACATGCTAGCCTGCTACAAACACAGACCCAGGTCTGAACTACATCCCCCACAAGCTTAATTGAAAACAGCTTAAGAAGTGTTCCTGTCTCCGACACCCAGATGCCCAGTTCCCAACGAGGTTTGCCCATTGTTTCTGATTTCCACTAATCTGTGTGTTATGCATGGGCGGTGGGTATAAGAGGCTGGGGAGGCTAAGCCACCAGCACCACATTTGGAGTGCATTGCTGCTGAAAGTATGCCCTGGCATAGCTGTGCCCATGCTTCACGCTGAGGCCTCGCTCGTCCTCTTCCCCCAAAGGCCCTGCCCTTGCTCTGCCTCTTCCCATCCCTGCTCCACTCGTATGGGGATCTCGGGGGAGGGGGCAAAGAGGCAGAAGCAGTGGACAGGTGGGTGTCTTGAGGGAGGGGCAAAGAAGCATGAGTGGTGGACGGAAGGCTGGGGGAGGGGGGAAAGCCTTCGGGGAGGGGGCAAAGAGGCACAAGCAGCAGGGGCCGGGGTAGGATTGCCAAGGCATCCAGTTTTTGACCAGAACATGTGGTCAAAAAGGGAATCTGGCAGTGTCCAATCAGCACAGCTAACCTCAGGCGGTGCTGCCACCGGGGGCAAGGAGGGGGAATCCTGTCCATCCACCTTGTGCCCCACCATGCCCCAACTGCCCCGAGGGGCCAGGGCACAGGGGGGCTTGGAGGGAGGAGGCTGGGGAGGGGTCTGGCAGAGGTGAGGGGGCTGAAGGGGTGGGGGGAAAGAGTGAGTGATGGAGATGTGGGAGAGGAGTGAGTGAGGGCAAGAGGCAGGGCAGGGGACAGGGCAAGGGTGTTTTGTTTTCAGCAATTAGAAAGTTGGCAACCCTAGGGAGGGACCTGGGGGGAAGAGGTGCGAGAAGAGGGCGGGGGGCCTCGGGGGAGGGGGCCGAGCAGGGATGGGCCTCGGGACAGGGTCACAGTCCAGGCACTCCCAGCCACCTCCTCATCACATGCCTCCCATGGTGTTACGATTATATGGGCTCTGGATACAAGAGTGAGGCAATGACCTCACAGAGGCCTGTGGGAGCCTGGAGCAGAATCATTCTGAGCACAGGCATGAGGCTTAGGGTTAGAATCGGAGGGTCGGGGAAGGGGGCACAGAACCTCCTTTGCCTGTAGCACCCAGTGGGCATTCTGTGGGCCTAGCTTTTGTGGAAATGAGGCTGCTAGAAACTTCTCACCCCTCCCACTCTGGTCAGAACCTTTGCCCCTTGGGGATATTGTCACCCCAACTCTGCCCTCCCCCAGTGTATACTGGGGTTGTAGGGCCTAGCTGATTGTATAGCTCAGCTTACATAAGCAACGAAGTGTTCATTACTCTAGTAGCCTTTATATAAATACATTGCTACATGTTCTGCTTCCTCTAAGTTAAGTTCAATACCCTTCTTTAGAGCACTGATTATGTTATAAAACTGTGGTCTGAAAGCACTGCTGGCAGCCTGCAGAGAAGTGGTTGGTCACATAGTACAGATTCTCCTGATTTCTAATAGACTCCTAAAAGATGTTTGAGTTTCTCATTGCACAATAGAGCTTGGAGACTGTAAAAACAGCTGAGAACAGGTTGTGCCCCTACAAGGCGCTGCTGCTACATAGGTGAAGATATAGGAACTGTTTGAAGGGATGGAGCAATAGTACAGGTAGAGGTGGGGAGATGTAAAGAAGACCTGAAGCAGACAATGCAATTACCTTTCTTCCACAGACACAAACTTGGTGCACTTGTGAGAGCTAAAAACTACACAAGTAATTTCTCCAAGTAATTGCCACAGTGACATTAAGTGACTCTAAATGGGAAGGGGTAATTCGCGCAATAGTTAAGGCTATGTTTTAGTCAGAGGTATTTTTTAGTAAAAGTCATGCACAGGTCACAGGCAGTAAACAAAAATTCATGGCCCATGACCTGTCCATGAATTTTACTATATACCCCTAACTAAAATCTTGGGAGGTGGCAGCTTGGGAGGGTGGCCCTGGGGGCACTGTGGGTTCTGGGGGGATATTCCAGGGTGGTGCCGTGGGTGCTTGGAGGTGGGGAGGGTGGAGGAGGACACAGCTCCGGGGGTGCTGCTGGTGCTCGGGGGGGGGGGGGGGGGGTTGCAGCTTGCAGGGGCACCACAGGTGCCTGGGGTGGGGGCGCTGCTGGTGCTCAGAGCGAGGAGGTGAGTCCCCGCCCACCATGCTCTCCTGTGGGGGCAGGGGGCAGAAGCTTGGTCCTTCCGGCTGCTGCTGCAAGCTCCCTCCTCCCCCACCTCTTCCCCAGCATGCTGGGTTCCTGCCCCTCCTCCTCTCCCTCCCTGCTGCCAAACAGCTGATGGCCCTGGAGAGGGAGGGGGAGAAGCGGAGCGGGAACCACAGCAGCAGGGTGCTTGCTGCTCCAGAAAAGAGGCAGGGATGGGGTCTTGGGGAAGGAGGGTGGAATCAGGGCATATCCCCTCCGGCCTCCTGCCGTGAGCCGCTCAGGGCAGGGGGCTGGGAGCATCCCCACAACACCACCCCACACCCCCAGGCCTGTGCCCTGCTTCCTGAACCCCCCTAGCCCTCTGCCCTGACCCCTGCACATGCCCAGCCCTCTGCCCTGGCTCCCCCACACTCCATGCCCTGACTCCGGCACCCCCTATGTCCCCACCCCCACCCTGAGCACCAAATGGAAGCTCCTGCACCCACCCACCCCACATTCCCACCTGCACACCTCATACGAAATGGGAGCTGCCCAAGTAAGCGCTCCACACCCATACCTCATGCCCCAACTCTGAGCTCCATCCCTCATTCTAGCTCCTGGCCAGACCCTGCACCCCAACCCCCAGCCTGCTCCTTCAATCCTAGCCTTGTTCTCAGTGCACTACCACCCTCCTCTCAGTGTGGAGAGAGAGGAAGAGAGTGAGCTAAAACCAGGAAGAAGGTAGGTACTCACTCTGTGTGGGCAGGGCCAGGATCCCAGACCGGCCGCTGGCTGAACAGGGCCAGCAGACAGGACCCTGGCTGGCAGGAGCTGGTGGATGGAACTCCAGACCGGCAGTGGGCTGAGCAACTCAGCCCATCAGCCCGCTCCCTGTCTAGGGTCCTGGCTGCCAGTCCCGCTCAGCCCGCTGCCGGTCTGGGGTTCTGACTGCCGGCCCCTTGCCAGCCGGGATCCTGGCCACTGGCCCCACTAAGCCTGCTGCCGGCCTAGGTGAATGGAACCCCACGCCAGCAGCGAGCTGAGCGGGCCGGTGGCATAAGATCTGCATTTTAATTTAATTTTAAATGAAGCTTCTTAAACATTTTGAAAACCTTGTTTATTTTACATACAACAATAGTTTAATTATATAATATATAGACTTATAGAGAGAGACCTTCTAAAAAACATTAAAATGTATTACTGGTTCTGGTTCTCATGGGAGACTTTAATCACCCTGATATCTGCTGGGAGAGCAATACAGCGGTGCACAGACAATACAGGAAGTTTTGGAAAGTGTAGGGGACAATTTCCTGGCACAAATGCTGGAGGAACCAACTAGGGGCAGAGCTCTTCTTGACCTGCTGCTCACAAACAGGGAAGAGTTAGTAGGGGAAGCAAAAGTGGATGGGAACCTGGGAGGCAGTGACCATGAGATGGTCGAGTTCAGGATCCTGACACAAAGAAGAAAGGAGAGCAGCAGAATACAGACCCTGGACTTCAGAAAAGCAGACTTTGACTCCCTCAGGGAACTGATGGGCAGGATCCTCTGGGAGAATAATATGAGGGGGAAGGAGTCCAGGAGAACTGGCTGTATTTTAAAGAATCCTTATTGAGTTTGCAGGAAAAAACCATCCTGATATGTAGGAAGAATAGTAAATATGGCAGGCGAGCAGCTTGGCTTAACAGTGAAATCCTTGCTGATCTTAACTGCAGAAAAGAAGCTTTCAAGAAGTGGAAGCTTGGACAAATGACCAGGGAGGAGTATAAAAATATTGTTCAGGCATGCAGGAATGAAATCAGGAAGGCCAGATCACACTTGGAGTTGCAGCTAGCAAGAGATGTTAAGAGTAACAAGAAGGGTTTCTTCAGGTATGTTAGCAACAAGAAGAAAGTCAAAGAAAGTGTGGGCCCCTTACTGAATGGGGGAGGCAATCTAGTGACAGAGGATGTGGAAAAAGGTAATGTACTCAATGCTTTTCTTGCCTCTGTCTTCACAAACAAGGTTAGCTCCCAGACTGCTGCACTGGGCAGCACAGCATGGGGAGGAGGTGACCAGCCCTCTGTGGAGAAAGAAGTGGTTTGGGACCATTTAGAAAAACTGGATGAGCACAAGTGCATGGGGCTGGATGCGCTGCATCCAAGGGTGCTAAAGGAGTTGGCAGATGTAATTGCAGAGCCCTTGGCCATTATCTTTGAAATACTCATGGTGATCGGGGGAGGTCCCAGATGACTGGAAAAAGGCTACTGTAGTGCCCATCTTTAAAAAAGGGAAGGAGGAGGATCCGGGGAACTACAGGCCAGTCAACCTCACCTCAGTCCCTGGAAAAATCATGAAGCAAGTCCTCAAGGAATCAATTCTGAAGCACTTAGGAGAGGAAAGTGATCAGGAACAGTCAGCATGGATTCACCAAGGGCAAGTCATGCCTGACTAAACTAATTGCCTTTTATAAGGAGATAACTGGGTCTGTGGATGAGGGGAAAGCAGTGTGACTTTAGCAAAGTTTTTGATACGGTCTCCCACAGTTCTTGCTGGCAAGTTAAAGAAGTATGGGCTGGATGAACGGACTATAAGATGGATAGAAAGCTGGCTAGGTTGTTGGGCTCAACGGGTGGTGATCAACGGCTCCATGTCTAGTTGGCAGCTGGTTTCAAGCAGAGTGCCCCAAGGGTTGGTCCTGGGGCCAGTTTTGTTCAGAATTTCTAAAAGGTTGCCAACCCCTGCCCTAGAGAAAGGAATCCTCATGGAATTGGTGCAAGCAGGTTACTTTAGCTGAAGGGTGTGGAAATAATTTAATCAAGGAAGTTTCAGTTCCTAACAGCCAGAAAATTTCTGTTGTGAATGGATCCACTGACTTTTTCCTTTTGAAAGATCCAGTGTGGATAGCTTTGAGAAGGTCTCATATGGAATGAAAGCTGTTAAGAAAGTTGAACAATCCTATAACCAAGTGACTGTGTTTGGCCAGCTTGTTCAGGAGACAGTTATTGAGAGAGGAATGTCTCCAAGCTAATTCTGTAAGGGTATGTCTTTGCTACCCGCCGTATCGGCGGGTAGCAATCGATTGCTCGGGGATCGATATATCGCGTCTCATCTAGACGCGATATATCGATCCCTGAACGCGCTTATATCGATTCCATAACTCCACCAACTCGAACAGAGTTGCAGAATCGACAGGGGGAGACGTGGACATCGATCCCGTGCCATAAGGACGGTGAGTAATTCAATCTTAGATACTTCGACTTCAGCTACGTTATTCACATAGCTGAAGTTGCGTATCTAAGATCGATTTCCCCCTGTAGTGTAGACCAGCCCTAAGTGAATAGTCTGTCTCAGGTTCAGAGGGAAGACTGCATAGCTGAGTCTGCAGAGCAGAACAGCTGTGTAGTTAAGCTCTTGAGAATGCAGGGGATAGCAGGCATACTCTCATCTCTAGACACTTTGAATATGACTTGTAGTTTCACAGTGAAGTTAACATCTGATTCCATGTGGAAGCAAAGGTTTTTAAGGGAAGGACAACAGAACTTTAAGTCTAGCTTGTTAGTGAAAATGGATGGTAGCTCTTTAAGACAGAGTCTAGCCTTGGAATTGGTAGCAGTTAAGGATCTGAAAATTGGTGAACTGGCTCCTCTCTGTGTTGATGCAAATTACTTGGCTGGCAGGGAGAAGAAAGACTTGTGAATAGCGTTAGCAGGGAGAGCACACCCAATCAGCCAGTGAACTCGCTTAAGCAAGAGAAATCAGGGTTTGATCCTTCAAGACAAGGAAGAAAGACAGAATTTACTTTTGCAAAGGGAAGCCGCAGGTTAACCCTAAAATGCCCAAACCTCAGTGGCATTGAGCCAAAGGTGTGACATGACAAACATGATTGTAAATGGACATTTCAGTGAATTTGCTGTTATTGCTAATGGTAATTTTTGTAACTGTGTTGCTATTACCAAAAAATGTAAAAATGTACAATGTGCCTAAGCTTTTGGAAAATCCCTTGAACATGTTAAGAGTAATGCATAAAAACATACTTTATGTTAAAAGACCTTCTTATACTCATATTTCTTAGTTAATCCCTGTTAACTGTATTGGAACTTTTCACAGGGGAAAAGACACTCCAGACCTAATGTGCTGTATAAAAAATGGAAACTGAGGCACACTACCACATTGCTTTCACAGCTAAATGCCAAAATTCCTGTAGTATGGACAACATTAATATCTATATTCTCTTGATGTTAATTGGGTTCCAAACATTTGCCAGAGTTTGTATAGATAAAGTAGCTATGTTCTTTAGCGTTTGGCAAAATCACACGAGACACACAGGAACCATGCTGCAAGAGCAGATCCAATCCACTATTGTTCTAACCAAGTTTTACCTTGAGATTGTAAAGAGATTCAATCATGTTATTCAATGTGATTTTGATAAACCATTTCTGTTATACACTAGTATGGCTTCTAACCCCATACTAGCTTTAGTAAGACAGAACCAAGGATGGGGAGCTCTTGGAATGCAGTCAGTGATGTTTGTGTCATTCCTTCCTGCATCAATTTTTGCATTGATGGTGTAATGTTGACATAATCTGGGACCGTATAGATCATTGTTGCAACCAAGGTCCTGTAGTGGCACCAAATCTTGTATAAAGGAGATCAAATAAGGTGCCTAAGACAGGGTTATGGTTTGCTGGTTTTGATTATGCTATCTGTATATGTGTATCATTTTTGTAGTTGAAATTATGAATATTGGCTCTATACTGTCTGTATTTCAAACGTATGCTATGCTTAATTGTTCCAATGGTTAGTTACTCTCACTGTTAAAAATGTACACCTTACATGTGTCTAGCTTCAACTTCCAGCCATTGGATTGTGTTATACCTTTCTCTGCTAGATTGAAGAGTGTATTATTAAATATTTTCCCCCAAGCAGCTACTTATAGAATTAAATAGCCGTAGGCTGTACTGGAGTGAAGTTGATCAATCACTTGTCTAATACTTAAGGTACAGCATTATAAATAAATCTAGAAAACATTTGCAAGTTTTACAGTGCCAGAAAATTGTGTAACTGTACAAAATAAGTAATAATCTATGTCCATGTGCTACAGAGCAATTTAACTACTTCACTGGGATGCTTTTCATCCAAACTTTGGCAAAGAGGCAATTGCCCAAGAAAATTTGCTTTATTGTTCTCAGGGAGTCATTCAAGAGTTTAGACACTTCCTCTCTGCCTTATTTCATTCTGTTAATTGGCTTTGTTGTCTACAAAGTTGAAGGTTGTTACCTGTTTTGTTAATGCTGACAGCATAGTCTAATACCGTGGTCCTCAACCTTTTTGTCTGGCGCCCGCCAGACGAAGGACCGTGGCAGCGGTCGAGCATCCGCCAAAATGCCGCTGAAATTCAACAAGTAGCAGAATCCAGAGGCATCGCCGCTGAAATTCGGTGGCATTTCAGCAGATGTTCGACCACCGGCCAAGATGCGGGCGCATTTAGATGCCCGGTGTCCATGGGCACCGCGTTGGGGACCCCTGGTCTAATAGAAGGGTGGCCTAAAATATTTAACTTCAGGGTTATTTAGTCAATGACTGTTAAATAACTTCAGGGTTAAATAGCCAATGAGCCCTAATAATCATCAGTCTCAATATAAGTGATGACCAGGAGAAATTTGTAACTTGATATTTTGTTGCTTGTAATAGTTAAATTGATAAAAGCTACAGGTTACCTTCCAGCTTCTTAACTTTAATTGGGCAGATCTTACTATTCTGAAAAGCACAAATATGTAACAAATAAACAAAAGTTTTTATGATCTCAGTGGAATATTATTCCATGAGCTCAAGAAAAATGTCACATTGTGACAAAAAAAGAAAGATAATTGGCCTGTATTTGGCTAGAGGCCCAAGCCTGGAGAAAAATCATATCTGTATTTTTAATTCCTGCTTGCTTTTCATGGGATTGCACAGAAGAGGCCACAAATCAGGACAGCAGTAATTGCTTATGGGAAATGTTTCTGTATTGTGTTGAAATAACCTTTTTGGGAGTATAGTGAGGGGTCCTTACTCTCCATAACTCTAGGATTCAGCAGCGCATGTGAATTTCTTTTATACATTCTACAATCTAAAATTTTGATTGTGTTAGCACATGGCCAGTGCAGTTAATGGGGAAACTTCAGGTCTTTTAGAATAGTTTTGAACTTTGGAAGAATTTCTACCACCAATAGTTACATGGAAGGGGTAAGAAGCTGGAACGTTATTAGCTGCAGTAAAATGTGAAATCCTGAACCATATTCATTAAAAATAAAAATTGTCAATTGTTATCATTCAGGAACTTTCTGAAAAAATATAAAGTAAGTAGTTTCTGCAGAAAACAATTATGTCTAACACAAACTAAAATGATCTTGGAGCCAGTGGGTCACATTCTCACCTGGTGTAAATCAGTGTAGCTCCATTTGGCCTTAAACTGTTAAACTACATTGCTGTAATGCAATTCATATTGTTATAGTGCTAAGTGTTGCTTTGCTGCTAGCTATAGGCTAGGAAAACTATACTCAGTTGCCTTCGATTCTGGGGAGAAATCCTTCCTCTGAGGGAAAAACAATTTTTTTCTTATTCATCTTTGACTATAATATGATTTGCATCTTTTTGGAGACCCACAATTATGTAAAATAAAGCACAAAATACATAAAGTAAGGGATTCTCTCAACTCTATAGAACATTTCAGGTCTTAGACTATAAATTACCTTTTTCCAAAAATAGACATTGTAAAATAGGTTGCGTTCACAATTTTTTTTCATGGTAATTGAAACCAAAGTACCAGCATTGGACCCAAATGATTAATATCTACATGGGACTAGGAAAGTTACCCTAAGTGTCTGAGATCTGTATTTGTCCTCCTTTGGGCATGTCTACACAGCAGTTGAACACCCATAGCTGGCCTGGGTCAGCTGACTGAGGCTCACAGGGCCTGGGCTGTAAAATTGTGGTGTGGATGTTCAGGCTGAAGATGGCGCCCAAGCTCTGAGACCCAGTGAGGAAGGAGGGCCCCAGAGTCCAGGCTCCAGCCTGAGCCTGAAGGTTTACACTGCAATTTTACAGTCCACAGCCAAAACCCATAAGCCTGAGTCAACTGACCCAGGCCAGTTGCTGGTGTTTAATTGCTATGTAGACATACCCTTAAGGAGCTACAATAATTTTTAATTTAAGTTTGAGGTTTGGGTGTGGTGTCCTGAATGACAAATAAAAATGTGTGTTGGCACTAGAAGCTTGATAATGGGTATAACATATCTTAAGACTTCATAGAACTGTATTTCAGAAACATCTGCACATAACTTTATAGCATCTTCATGTAAAAGGGTCTCAAATACCATTAAATCCATTTAAGAGTATGCCGAGATTTATGAGCGATCATGAACATGACTGAGTCAAGACAATGTACTCATAGCCAGAGCCAGCGCTACCATTTAGGCAGCCTAGGCAATCGCCTAGGATGCCAGGATTATTGAGGGGGTGGCATTTTGCCGGGGGGGCGGCAGGCGGCTCCAGTTGACCTGCCGCAGGCATGCCTGCGGATGGTCAGCTGCTCCCGCGGCTCCGGTGTACCTCCTGCAGGAATGCCTGCGGCAGCTCCACCAGAGCCACAGATCAACAGACCCTCCGCAGGAATGCCTGCGGCAGCTCCACCAGAGCCACAGGATCAGCGCGGGGGGGCGGCGAAATGGCCATGCGCCTAGGGCGCGAGAAACCGTGGCGCCGGTTCTGCTCATAGCATGGCAGTGCATAAAATCTTTATTTAGAACAATAAAGTATATGTATATAATGTAATTCCATTTTCAAACCAGTATAAAAAAGGATCAGGGCATACATCTATTTTTAAGAGGACATATATATACATACACATCACATTTTATAAACTTTGTTGCTTAACCTTTCAGTTAGAATGTAACTATACAAGATTTTTTCATTTACATCAAAATATACAAACTCCCTCACATGATGCAACCGCCAATGTTTGTGCCTCTGTCTCTAAAGAGTCTGAAATCTCCACATCCCTTCCATCTGCTAATATAATAGCAACATGACACTATTACTGTACATCTATTTTTAATACATAGTTGAATCAACTTTTACCTGGAGAGAATTTTTGGATAATTCTTAAATGCAAATCTCATTGAAAATAGCTATAGTAGTACACTGTTAACTTTTCAATTTAACAGTTGTATTGTGTGTGCTGAGCAGTTTCACCATATTACAAAGGGATAGCAACAGAAAATACATAGCTGTTGAAGATCAGAGTCTAGAAAATGTGCAAGTTTTAAGATTTTATACATGTCCCATGATACAGCACATTAATTTTTAAAAGCTTTCTTATAAAACGACTTCATGACTAAATAAGTACCATTAGTTTATTCAAGTAAACACACTTCTAAAAGAGCACATTGAATTTTGCAGTATACCATTAGCTGCTTTTTATTCTCACAAAGCTGCTATTAATAGCATGCAAAGTTCAGCTACTCCCAAGGAAACTTTCAAATGTTTCTTCCTTACAAAATCCACTGAGATCTGAGAATAATTTAGGTTGAACTTAATATAACAAAACAGTCCATTTTAACAAATGGACACTCATTTTTCAAATCAGAACAATGCATGGCCTGACCCTTCCCAAAAATGAAGGATTTTCAAATTGATTTGTATTCAGGAATTGCACAACTACTTACAAGATAGGACCAAGTAATTAAGGGCTTCATTCTGCCACCATTACTCCAGCAGTGGTCCCAGAGATATCAACTGCTTTTTGTAAATTGGCAGACACTATGCATGGAGTAAATTCTACACAGCAGGTAGCAGAATCAGGCCCTTTATAAAAATTTACATTCTTATTAGATTTCCAAATGCCAAACAATCTACCATATTTAGAAATATTTAAATATATTCAGGTTTGTGATACTCCTCTAAGGCGGCCCAAACACTCAGTTTAAACCTGTTAAGTTGGATAAAAATGAAGGAAAAGTCATGAGCCATCAAACTGATTATCCAGCTCACACACTTCATGTGATGCTGTTCCACTTTGTGCTAATGGACATTATTTACATTCCAAATGAGAACAATTATGATTGTGCAAACTTTGTGCTCTCAGAAGGATTGTACATGGGAGCTGTTTCAGTGAGATAGATGAATGTCATTCAGCCTTAAATTTAAACTTGTTCAAAGATGAATGTGTGTGGCATTGTTATAAACCCTGTATTATAACTAAGCTTGGAGATTGTTACTGTTTAGTAGCATTGCATTTGTGGGCAAATTTTATATCAATTTATAAATGCATTATTCATTGTTATCAAGGGTAAAATATGCACTAAACAAAAAAACAAACAAACCTGTAATTTATCAGAGGGGTAGCTGTGTTAGTCTGGATCTGTAAAAGCAGCAAAACGTCTGTTAGTCTATAAGGTGCCACAGGATTCTTTGCTGCTTTTACAAACCTGTAATCTGAATGTCAAAGCCTAATTTTAGACGCATCAGGATTCATTACTGCAAATGCTTAGTGTTTTACTGTTAATTTATTATGGGCATATTTCCTCTTTGTCAGAACATGTATTCAAGCAATCTCAACACAACCAGTAAGGTGTAAGTAGAGCCCTGCATGGGGTTATTTTTTTTTTAATCCTGCTTCTGCAATACCCACTCTCACCTGCTCCCGCATTGTTTCTTGTATTTTTTATCCCACTCCCACCTGCAAAAACCTTAGATTCTGCAAATCCTGTGTGAGAGAGATCGATCCCCGATCCTATTAAAACCAAACACCAGTCGGTTAACACACACACACAATTTTTATCACTAAAAGAATAAACAAATCTTGCTTAAAACCATGTAAAAATACTTTTAACTCCTGTTATAATAGACATCAAATCTTTCTATCCCTTGCTTAAATATAAGCATTTAAAGATTTATTTAAAATAAAAAACTTGCTTTACATTTCTGAAATTCTCTTTGACAAACTGATGAGATATTTAGTGTTTTTCCTGCAAATTACCAGTTTTGGTGGGTTTTTTTTGCCCACCCAATCCTGCCAGCAACAAAGTACATTTTACCCACTCCCACTATTATGGCAGCAGGTTCTGCAGGATCCTAGTCCCACTGCAGGGCTCTGGGTGCAAGTTCACAAACAAACATTAGGTCATGCTGAGATTCTAAAAGTGGAACTTTTAAAGTAGGCTTGAAATACTAGTTTAAGAAATACAGACATACATTATTGTGTCAGACTGAGCTGCTACAGATGGAGAATTCTACTGCTTGATTTTCTGTAGTGCTAAAAGTTGCTAAGGGTCTGATTTTTAGAGGTGCTGAGCTTCTCCCATTTATTTCAATTGAAGTGGTGGGTGCTCCAGCATCTTATGAAAGTCAGGATATTAAGGTCCAATTCTGACTTACACAAAAGCCTCTTGACCTGCTCTAGGGACAGATCCTCAATTGGTGTAAATTATCATAGCTCCATTGACTTTAATGGAGCTATGACAGTTTACACCAAGGATCACTGCTAGAACACTGAAAACAAGACTCTAAAGGGCAAATTTTGATCCCATTGAAATCAATGAGTTTGCCGTTGACTTGCCAAGTTTCCACTCAAATTGTCTATACATATCTGTAATTTCCATCATTGATCATAATACTTTTTGTACATTGTGACACTCGGATGTCTTTATAATTAATTGACCCTATATATAGTAAATTCCTTTGACATATAGTTCATAGCAGATTAAGGAAATAACTAAAGCATCCATGAGAGTTCTTCTAAAAGTTTAAATAAAAGTATCTCTAAAATATAGTCAGCTTTATGAAGACATTAAAACAAAATATTTTAGACATATTTTAATTAACTGTTACTGGGTTAATGGTAAGCTGTTAGTCAGTTTGTCATTTGGGGTGAGACATTCCTTCTTTCTGCAGCTGACAACATTAAAATAGATAAATAAGTAGGGTCCATTTTCTGGAAAGAGCCTGTACAAATGGGATGCATAAAATGCAAGTTGCAAGTTCCAGTATAGTATTTTCAGTGCCTCCTTAAAAATGCATGTCTGACAAAGTCTTAATTTATTATCAGTCTTGTTTCTGTAGTTCATGTATTTAATAATAGCAATAGACACTGAGGACAACTGGACATAAAGCTTTCATACCTTGACTAGAATTCATCTTAAAAAAAGGGTGGTGGAGGGGAGAACCTTATTAGTCATTTAAAACACAATGCAAATAGCTTTTACTGTATGTCAGCAGTAATTAATAAATTCAGTCTCAGTATCTTCCACATTTCCTACATCTTATATAAGCTAAGGAATCAGTGGCATGCATCATCAATATTTAGAAAAGGTTTCATGAGTGTAATGTTATTCCAGATGTTGAATGCAATTCAGACTTTGTTTTCCCTCCCCATTCTATGGCTGGAATTTTAATTGGAGTCTTCACACACACAACAGTTTCTCCTAATGCTGTCAAAGCTCCATCCTGCTACTGTCACTTCCGCTTTACTTCTTTCTGATTCATTCTTTGCTTCTCCTAAATGGAGACCACCAGCCAAGCCAAGTGCTGTGGAGGTTTTTGAGGTGGACATACATCTACCTGGCACAAGATAGAGACCACATCTCATTTTACATATGACCTTTGCTAGATATGAAACCAGTTCCTTAGAAGTGAAAGGCTAGCACGCTGGTCCAGTGCACCACTTGACTTGCAAGTTTTATATAACAATACTGAAGAGTATCTTTCTGTATCCATTTCTGCATTTTTTTTTTCCAATTCAGAGAACTCCATTTGTAGGCATCAGAGTAAGCAAGAGGACACAGGATGTAAATTAAGAATACAAACTTCCTTATGACTTTCAAAGATTACATGTTTCTGGAGGCATTTGAAAGATGTCTTTTTTGTTCAGGCCACCTGTTTCCTTTGCCAGAATCAGCTCTAAGGACTATACAGTTCAATGACTTCCAATTCCACACAAGGTAGGTATTTGAATAAAATAGAGTCCTGGTCAGAGCACACTCTTCTTGATGCTGTTCAATTCACTGCTGGTTTCACAGTAACAAACACACACCTCATTCTCATCTCTTTGCTGCCCAGGATCCATACTGATTCAATCAATGCAGACTCAGTCTGTCACTCCACAAGGAATATGAATATGCTTAAAGTTGCTTCATTTATGAAGCAAACATGGAACTGTTGGCTGCCTGCAAGGAAACAAAAGAAATTTGCTGGTTTCTCACACTCATTACTCAGTAGCAGAAGCCTAGCAGATAAATATAATACTTTCTTTATAAAAATAACTAATGAAATAAATAACTTGCATGTACATTTTTTCATCCCAAAGCACATTGCCAAACATATTTTTAAAGGGGCCCAATTGCAGTTTCACTGACAATTCCTCTAGCTTCCCAATCCTGGGCACAGAATACATTTAGACTCTGTTCCTGCACACACACGAGTAGTCCTGTTGAATTTAATGGGACTGCTCATATGTGTATTTGCAGGATTGTTGTACAATTGCAGTACGGAGAAGCCTTAACAGAAGAGCTTAAAAAAAAAAAAGTTAACATGATTCCCAGAAAAGTGAGCTGGTCTACTAGAGTAAATTCATTGGTTATGAAAAGCATGTAGTCAAAGCAAAATATGTTGGCATTTTCTTTTGTTTGAAAATAAAATCCATGTGCTTTTTTCTCCCACACAACTAGGTGGCCAAGTTAATACCAATATGATACTAATGCATCATGAATGAAGGTCCCGGATAAATATAGAGTTTGACAATGATGCAGAACAGTCCAATAGTGCAGTAATATAGTATTTCATATCTAGAATCACATCAGTATATTCTGTAAATATTCGTCCCCTGTGGAAAGTTTCCCATACTTTCTGTTATCTCCCCCACTCATCTCTTCCATTCAGAATAATATCTTCATTATAAACTATTCTGAGACAGCCTGTCTCTTCATGATAAGCACTGCAGCTGAAGAGGGCCTTGGGGAGTGAGGGCTGGGAATTCTCAATGAAGGGCCTCTGACTCTTCAATTGGGTGTCACACCAAAGGAGGAAGCGAGAGCTGTCTAGAGTGACCAGACAGCAAGTGTGAAAAATTGGGACAGGGGGTGGGGAGTTATAGAAGCCTATATAAGATGAAGTCCCAAATATCGGGACTGTCCCTATAAAATTGGGACATCTGGTCACCCTAGAGCTGTCCTTCATTTTGGGATCTTTGTGTCTCACTGTGATATTGAGAGGACTGGCTGCAAGACAAATGACTACATTCAGAACACAGGATAATTATATGTGCAATAAGACTGTCTTACATGTGACTAAGCTGACTAATACAAAGTTAGCTCTAGATGTGGCTTCAGAGAATAGACACTGAATTTCAGCTGACAAAATTACGAAATTTGTGGTTGGAATCTGTCATACTGTTTAAGGACTTACCAGTACATGAAACAGTAACAGTGTTGGAAAAAAGCAACAGCTACACTTGTAAGAGCTCTTTTTCTTTTTGCTGCAACATACTGGAAGACACAAAATAAATTTATTTCCATTGTGCTAATATTTCCTGGGAATGGTGGCAATTAAAGGCCGCATGTGCTAATTAAAATAAATACATTAATAAGTATCAGAGGGTAGCCGTGTTAGTCTGGATCTGTAAAAGCAGCAAAGAATCCTGTGGCACCTTATAGACTAACAGACGTTTAGGAGCATGAGCTTTCGTGGGCGAATACCCACTTCCTCAGATGCATGTAATGGAAATATCCAGGGGCAGGTATATATATGTGTGCTAGCAAGCAGGCTAGAGATAACGAGGTCAGTTCAATCAGGGAGGATGGCTGTGAATGGCTTGCCAATTACAGAACCAGTTTCTCCTCTCTTGGTTTTCACACCTCAACTGCTAGAATAGGGCCTCATCCTCCCTGATTGAACTGACCTCGTTATCTCTAGCCTGCTTGCTAGCACACATATATATACCTGCCCCTGGAAATTTCCACTACATGCATCTGAGGAAGTGGGTATTCGCCCATGAAAGCTCATGCTCCAAAATGTCTGTTAGTCTATAAGGTGCCACAGGATTCTTTGCTGCTTTTACATTAACAAGCATCACCACAATGTTAGTGTTAGAGCATTGTAACAAAAATCTGTAATAAACTAATAAGTACTGCTTAATTACAGTAGAAGCTCAAAACTTTCTTGTGATGGGATGATAGGAGAAAATATTGTACATGTTTAAGATGACTTGATGGGGAAAATAACCAGTATTAATTTCTTGGAGAGGTAGTCTCTTGCATTGAACTGTCTTATCTCCCCCTCCCTTCCCCCCCCCCCCCCGACAAGGTTTCATTCTACTTGTAGTGTCAAAGGGAAAATGTTCAGCTTTATTAGTCACCGTACTAAAGTGGGATGAGTTATTTATAGCGAATGATATCTACATTAATGTAAGCCTTAATATGTTAACTAGTCCTCCATGAATAGGCTGATGTTTATGAATTTGTTTGTTTGAGTACTCTGAACATTTCAGCCTAAGGTGACCAATCACAGTTTGTGAAGCCAAAGTCATGTGGAATTGTTTCTTCTCTTTTTACAATTTTTTTTGTCCAATCAGTGAGAAGAGGGCAAAGATTTCAAGATGAACACATGAACACACCTACCTGAATATTAACATGAATGTTACATTTGAAGTTGGTTCATGTGAATTTTAGCAATATTAGTCCAGTGCTTCACAGCACAGTGAATGGCAAAATCTGTTTCCAATTGCTGGTCTCCACATAGATCCAATCACTTTTTGGGATTGGCTCGATACCACCTGGCTGCTCCCCTTCCTGTATGGCAGTCTTTCAGCACAGTCTTATTTTGTAGGACTGATCATTTCCCCCTTCATTAGCAAATTCCACCTCCCTTGTGGAGTAAGCACAGATGGAAGAAATAAAGTCATCTACTGCTATTTACCAACCTCCCCTTACAACTACTGCTGCTATCAAAACTCCCCAGGGGAAGAGAGGCCACCACAATCTGCCTTTCCTTTCCCCATACTAGGAAACACTGGAACATTTGGCTCTTTCACTCCAGCAGCAGGAGGGCAGGAAGTTGTGAGGAGTGCATCGGGGCCTCCTACTGTAACAGAAAGGATAGGGGAAAACTGACAGTGGCATCTCTCCTCCACAGGGAAAGCTAACATGCAGACAACCAAATTCTACTACAAAGAGGGAAAATTACTGATGGAAGAGGGGAAGTTAGTCTGAAGAGATGAGCCTTTTCTGTCTCAGTATTGAAAACTAGAGGCAAAGATGAAGGATAATCGTATATGAGGAAGGGATGTGATCTCAGGTGGTATCCCTTCGACCTGCAAGGCTTTCATTTTCAATCTGCTGCAGAAGGAATATTAAATCCATCTTACTCTGCAAAAGATCTCCTTTGAAGGGAAGCTGCTGTCACAGGAAGCAGATTTTGCCATTTAATGAGAGTTCTGTAGCTGAACTCTCTCCCTTGACATTAGAAGTATGGAACTTCTCCCTGGCTTCTGAGTGATTAACTTTGCAACAATAATGTTCTCCTAATGGAGGTTGGGTTTTTTTGTATACAAAAAAAAATATTTACATTTAGAGTAGGACCACACTTTAAGGAACATACTCTAGACACAAATTCTATCCAATACATTTTTATGACAAGAATCTTGGTAATATGCACATTTTTTTGTTTCCAAGTGCATCTTTCAGACAGCAAGAGAAAGCATTAAGAAATGGAAAAAATTTGATTTTTCAAAGATGAGATGTATGTAAAGACTTCAGTGAAGCAAAATACCTTATCTCATTATCCTCTTGACAGTTATTACACTGTGTTGTTTCATCACTTTCTTGTCCGGGCGTGCGATGTGTTTTCTAAGAGGAAAGTGCATCAGATATAATTACTGTATAGTTACACTTTAAAAAATAAATGATGATTATTCATTTAAGTATCCCTTTCTATTTTCAGTATCAATATGTTCTTGTACAAGATAAACCGAATCCCGCTTTCAGATGCACACATGCATCCCACTGAAGTCAAGCAGAGTTATGCATGCAAGTGTGAGAGCAGAATTTAACTATATGTATTTTATATGCAATGAATGTTATGTTTTTAACCAAGCACAATATCAGCTTAATATCTCCTAATTGTTAGAGTATGAGAACCAGTCCTAAAAAAACAACTTGGACTGCTTGTGAGAGCAAGATTACTCCTCTATAGCTGAGCAGGACTGGAACCTATAGAAGCTTAAGTCTGATCTACTGTTAAATGTTTTGCTGGGACAGCTATGTCATTAGGAGTGTGATAAAAATCATCTCCTAACTGATGTAGCTACGTTGGCAACAATCCCCAGTGTTAACACAGTGATGCTGGCAAAAGAACATTTTTGCCAGCAAAGTTTACATCATTTGGGAACTATCATCATCAACACTGGTAAAATAATGTTGTGCCTCTGCTAGGGGGTTTGCGGGTATAGCTTTTTGACCAACTTGAATAACCTGGCGCTCAGCACCAGTTATAGTCCCTGCTATATGCCTTGCCAGTGTTGTCCTCCTTCGGTGCAAATATGACGGGCTCATGTCAAAGCCCCCCAGGGGACATGCATCCTCTGATGTCAGCAGGCATGTCTGCAGTATACCATGATAAGTTGCAGTGCTTATCATGTGTATTCAATCGTAGCAGGGATCTCCACTAATTCATCAAAATTGCAATCTGGAATGTTGCAACTCTTCACAGGTAGTGTCATCAGGTCATTGTCTCCCATGAAATTAATCATCTTGGCATATCAATCACGGCTAACGGAAGCAAGGCTGATAGATCATGGAAGCCATGAGGTGGAAGATTCTTTATTTCTGTATTCCAGTAGCCCCAACCACTTGCATGAGTAGCACTACTACTGTGAGGTGAGGCCAAGTCCTCCTTGATAACCTGGATGACTGTGTTATCTTAATTACTTATTGTATGTCTTAAACATCAGCATGGTCACCCCACTGTCACAGTAGTCTGTGCACTGACAAAGGAATATGTTGATTCAGTCAAAGATCATTTCTACAATCAGTTGGAATCTCTAGTACGCAGCGTCTCTCCACATAATAATCTCGTGATCTTGGGAAACCTAAACGCAGTTATTGG
This sequence comes from Gopherus evgoodei, assembly GCF_007399415.2. NCBI lineage: Eukaryota > Metazoa > Chordata > Testudines > Testudinidae > Gopherus > Gopherus evgoodei. The sequence goes on along the minus strand of NC_044322.1, from coordinate 286,069,470 downwards.
CTCCCTGCGAATTGTGCATGGTCATTACGGTTCAGGTGCACCCAATGATAACTCTTGCCGCTTGCTCACATTCTGTGCCTCTTAGAACCTTTCCATTCTTGGGTCATGGTTCAAGTGGTGGTGCATATACCAGATGTCATGGATCTCTCGCTATGGCATCTCTCAGAAGTAGCTGGACCACATCATCCCGCATGTGACGGGTGTCTCTTCACCTCCTGTAGAGTATATTGTGGTGCGGAATATGCCATGAACACAGATCACCACCTAGTGGGTTGCCCACATGGCAGTGACGCTCTGATGAGCAGGTAAGCCCTCTGCGATGATGAAGAAATTTAACATCGATGCATTTCTCCACGAGCCGGTTTAGCCAACAGGTTTTGTAGCAATGTCAGCAATAGTCTCTTCTCTAGCTGACCTTCCAGATGACATAGAGGTTGCTCTCTGCTCACCTCCATACTCCACCAATTTGTTGAGCCAACGATTGGCTATAAGTAGGATGATCGTATTTCCCTATGCTGAATATAGGATACCTGGTAAAATTACTCGTGTTCAATGGCAATCAATCAGAACTATGCAGTACAGATGCTCCCCGACTAACACAAGCATTCCATTCCAGAACACCTTGCATTACTTGAATTTTGCATAAGTTGGAAATGTATACCTGATCATTACGCCAAAAAAACCCTAATAATCCTATTTCTAACTTACAGAACTTTTTCCATAAGTGCGGATTTGCATAAGTCGGGTTTGTGTAACCCGGGTGGCATCTGTACAAACATTCAAATTAACATCAAGTTGACTCTGCCCCTGTTAAAAAGAATCCAGCTACACAGTTATTTCTTTTTCTTTATCTTCTTATCTCTAAGGCTTTAGGGTTCACATAGGAAGAGGTGACACACACATACCCATACATCTCTTTCATACAGGAGGAGCGACCGATCAACTTGACCCTCCCTGCCTGGTGCTCCCCACCCTCCACACCTGGCTGGGCCCCCCCGGGATGGACCCACCTCTCCTGGTACCTGGGATCGTGTCTTCCTGGGGCAACACAGGGTTGAGGGTATGCAGAGTCACATGCTCCACCACCCCAGATTTCTGCTAGGATTCACACCAGAATGTGGGCAGCAGCAGTCTTTCACCACTGTGCGGGGGGAGGGATGACCTGGCCTGTGTCTTTACAGAGCTCATCTCTTGTTTTCTCCCCCCTCTCCCTCCCGTGTGTGGCTGGAAGCAGCTTGTCTCTTACTGCTCACAGAATGTCAAAAGGCAGCTAACACCTCCAGGCTGCTGCTGGCCACTGACATAACCAGCCGCCTCCTGTCCCCTGGCTACAGTAGGGCAGGAAGGGTTAAGCCTCAAGGTTGCATTGTGCTCCAGAGCCCAGGGAACCTGACTGCAGGGGTTTCAGCGAATCTGGCCAGAGAGGTGGATCATCAGGAGAGGGTGGACAGAGGGGACACAGCAGCCTCACACTTCTGGGAGTAAGACCTAGGGTGGGGGTGTGTGAGGACGGTGCTAAACCCCTGCTTTGGGAGCTGCTGTGGATTGTGCAGATTTGGGGCACGAACAGGCTGGAAATAACTTCCCCAGAGCTTAGCTGACGGGCAAGAGGCTTCCCTGTACCAGCACTGTGTGGGGCTTTGGCACATGCATGGCGTGGCTCCTCCTGGTCAGCACCCCAGACTGAAGGATCTTGGGCTTTCTCAGGTTGCCTGCCCAGCCAGAGGCAGTGGGGGAAGGAAGGAGCCTGCCAGCCAGGCTGTTGATGAGTTGGAGCTCCGACCAAGAGGTGGTTCTCCACACAGCCCCTGGAGTGAGACGCACCCTGCTGCCGGGGGGGGTGGGGGGGGTGGGGGGAGATGGAGGAGCAGCGGGGCTGGGGATTGAAGGAGCACAGCAGTGAGAGTACAGCAAGAGGGGAAGCACATAAAGGGCCAATGTGTGGGCATCAGAGACGACATGTAACTGGCCACCACTTGGCACCTGCCCACACTCACCAGCCACCGCAGCTCACAGCACACAGCCAGTACTGGCCGGAAACAGGATGAGGGGTGGGGTCTGGGGCTTAAAGGATGGCTTAAATACAGGACTATCCCTTTAAAAGCGGGACATCTGGTCACCTTAGCTATAGGTGCCCAGCACACCGACTATGGCTATCAGAGCAGACCTTCCAGACAATTCAATTGAAGGCCGCAGCCCACCAGCATTGTGATAAGTGCACTCGTACTCAGCTGAAGCAAAAGTTTAATACCCTGTCACACCGCGATCGTGAGGCATATTATAACCAAGAGGCAGATGACGTCTCCCCTGGCTAAGCCAAATTCAACTTAAAGCAGGCATTCTGCACAATCTGCAACCTCAGTGGTCAAGAGGTAGTCGCTACAAATGGACAGCCAAAGCCATCCATGTAAATCGGATGACGACATCCTCTCAAGCTGGGTGGAATGTTTTCACAGCACTCTGAACCACCCTCTAGCTGCCGTGTGTTTAGAGATAGACAATCTGGCAGCCACTGTAATTTCGGACACAGACACTTGTACTGATGCACCAAGGTTGGATGAAATGAAGCATGCCATCTGTAAACTGAAAAATGGACAGGCAGCCAGTACTGATGGCATTTCCCTCCCACAAAGAGATGCTAAAATGTGCCATTGACCCTGTAGCAGAATCACTTCTGACCATCTTTTGTCTGGTGTGGAGAAGTGGAACTTTTCCAACTGCCTGGAAGGACAGTATTGTGATCTCCTTTTTGTAAGGGCAAGGGACTGCACAGTGAATGCAAGAGCTGTAGGCCAATCACCTTGTTGTCCATGGAAGGCGTTTGCACAAGTTCTGCTGGAGCGTTTGGAGCTCCTGCTACAGCAGAAGCATTGCCACCAACAGTCAGGCTTTACAAGGAACAGGTCCACATTAGACACTATTTTGGCCCTTTGCTTGTTGTCGGAGCTACACCATGAATTCAAGAAGCCCACACACATTGCGCATATTAATCTTAAGGCTGCGTTTGATTCAGCTGACCAAGTCACACTATGGAAGGCCTTAAAGGGCGTACATGTTCCTACCACTCTGGTGGACTTGATTAGAGAGCTGCATATTGGAACCACTGCCCATGTACATCTGGGGAATCAGATGTTGGCACCTTTTAAATCAGTATCTGGTGGCAGACAGGGCTGCATCTTGACCCCTGCACTCTTTTGTCAGGCCATGGATTTCATAATGCAACATTCAATCAGGTCAGTAGGCAATAAGCTTGGTGATCTCTCGCTCTCAGACCTTGACTATGCTGATAACGTTGTTCATCTAGTACAGAGCCCCAACAGGTTTCATGAGGCACTCGAGCAAATAGAGAAGTGTTAGCTAAGGTTGGCCTCCATGTTTCATGGTCAAAGACAAAGCTGCAAAATCTAGGACCAGCTCCACCCGTGACTCCAATCTCTTTGAATAATGAAATTGTCGAAGCAGTCTCCAGCTTTTGCTATTTGGATTTTATACTCACCAATTCCTCTAACTCTCACACAGAGGTTCTCCATTGGATTGGTATTGCAGTGCCTGTCATGGATCGTTTACTACAAATATGGAAATCAAGATCATCTCAGCATGACCACCAAATTCAGGATCTATTCGAGCTTTATCCGCTCCATACAGTTGTACGGCTGCGAAACATGGACAGTATGCTACTCAGACTGGACAAAGCTGGAGGCTTTCCACATAAAATGCCAGCATTGTATATTGGGCATAAAGTGGCATGACTTCATTTGTAATGCAGACATTTATGGTTGCTCTGGTCTACAGACTACTGGAACCACTGTTCACAGACAGTGTTTTATGCTTTTCAGACATATCTCAAGAATGCCGTAAGACGTTCCGATGAATGCTGTTCTCTGAGTGGCTTGTAACATCTGGGATAAAATTCCACCAATGAGAGATGGAGAAAGCCCAGAGGCAGCCCCCCTATTACATGGGTTCATCAAGTCTGTTCCGATGTTGGACTCTTGGGCCATCAAACTCTTGCAGCCGCACAGGAACCGACCAAAAAGGGCTAACAATTGCTACTGCTGGTATTCAGCTAAGCGCTGAAGAAGAGTAAACCCTTTCTAGTGTAGACAAGGCCTCAATAAGTGGAAAAGCACAGCCACATCAAGACATAAATTGGGACAACTGGGAAGTTGTGAGATTTCTAGTTCCTACACTTCAGGCCTAGAGTTATTTTGTTAGTACACCAACAGGCATGATTTTTTTTAAATTTGGGAGGAAGGGCAAGAGTGAGTTAGGAATTAAAAAACAGATTCACAGATTATATACATTTGAGTTACATAATTCAATGAGGTTCAAATGATATGCCCCTAGTTCTTAAAATCAAGATACTTGTTTGCTTAGGGATAAAATGTAACTGGTCTCTGCCTAACCAGGTAAGTTTAATATTTCTCACCTTCCAGCAGATGGCTCCCAAAGTAAAGCCAATAAGAAGAGAAAACAATGATGGCAGGGCTATGCTTATCACTTTCAGGCTGGGGCTGCTAATGAAGTCGAGTGCCTCTTCTGTAATTAAAAGCATGGTTAGTGATGACAGATTTTACGGAAAATTTTTTTCAGGTACCATTGTTAATAGCTAATTTATGCACAAAATATGACAGCTCTCAGCATCCCAGGTAACTGAGATAAATATTGTGAGATATACCTTCAAAGTGGTGTTTGTGTTGTGTTTTTTTTATTTGTTGTTGGCAGTGATATTCATGCCAAAAACATAACAGGAATTTTTCTGTTGCTATTGCACAAGTCCTATCCTTCATGCACATAAGAAATTTCCACTGATCTCAGCAGGAGTTATGTGTAGGCAATGGCCAGAATTTGGACCCTGGGTTAATTAGATAAGGCAGGATATGAAAATCCTATGGGAGAAGCCTAGGGTTGTACCTTCTAAACTGCAAATTGAGATACAGGACACTTGATTTAAACAGCTTTAATCTAGTTTTACTTAGTATCACGAGCTTCAGCTCAAATGGTGCATTATCAGGGTACATGAAAACCTTACGTTGAGTATTGGAAAAGAAATGCTGTGGTTAGATAGCTAATATGCAGTTTATAAAATATAGGTCCTTTGTTTAATCATGTGCTGATCAAGACTGAACTCTGCTAGAATCCTGCAGGTGTGTAAACATTAAAGGGAAATTTTAGTCAAGCAGAACAGATACCTGATTATTACATTACTGAAAGAGTAGATATTCTATGGAGAAAGAAAGTAAGTTGTGGAATAGAGGGGAACACTGAACACAGAATCAACTGGTTAATCTGCTGTCTTTGGCTGTTTTCCCTATGCACATCTTTTATCATAATTCATATTGCTGAATACACACTGAATACATGAAGATTTTATTTTTAGAAGTTTACTCAGGCAGAATGCAGAATTTTACTCAGGAAGAATGGAGAATTGCTTCTGCCCAGGTAAATAAATCCTTATGTTGTTCGTTAGCCATATTTCCTTCTTGAATACTTTACGGTTATACAACTAGAGTATGTAACTACCCAAAGCTATGGGCGTTCCCATTTTTGAAAACCCGTGTATACTCCAGGAAAAATGAATAATAATAAAGGAAGGTGTGTATGTTGTTGCAGATCTCAGAGAGCAGAAAAGTTATTAAATAACATGTTACCTAAGGTAGCATATATAACCTACCACAAATTCTCCACCTACTCTATGATGCCAGTCTCAGCGTGCAATGGCAAGTGTGTCGACTTTTACATAAAACACTTTTAGCAAGTTATTTAAAGTATTCAGCTAGATACACAGCTATCTAGTTAATTGCTACATTTTCACATGTGTTAATGTACATATTTCAATGAGTATTTGGACCATAAACTAGCTTGATTTAAAATTAGACACTACTGATTGGAAAGTCTCATTTCTGATAAGAAGGCCTCAGCATTCAATTTTGCCTTTATTTAGCATTTACACAAACTTGAAAGGAATACTCAGTTAGGTTTGTACCTTGGAAGGCGGGGCATATGGGACACAGTCTTCTAAGTACATGTCAGGAAATGAAAAATTGTAACTCTTTTGTAAATTTGTTTAAGATAATTTTGAGTTTATAGGTGGTGGTGGATTTGAGAGACCTGGAGAAACTAAATCTAGTCATGGCAGGTTTTATCATGTCCTATTTTTTTTCTGGCAATGTCTGCAGACAGATAGGTACTTCCAAAAACAAAACACAAAACCCTACTACATGATCCCTGCTCCTCCTGGAGAGAATATATGGGGAATTGGTACAATATATGCAATTATGTTCAGATGTTTATATTCTAAATAGATTATATTTACACTGTTCCCATAGGACTTCTCAAGCTTGTCAGTCAGTCAGTTTTCTGTTGGAATCACAGCACAGATAGGTCTTTAAGAGGGAATCTATGCCAAAGAAGTTAGTGGCCTTAGAGATGTATTCAGGAAGAGCATTCAGTTGATAGGGGATGCCATCGAGGAAAGCAGAGGCATTTGTGTGAGAAGCTGACAAAGGCTGACAAAGCTCACAGTGGGAGAAGAGGGCAGCACAGAATGAGAGAGGGGAATTGACGACATCATAGTGAATCTTGTCCAACTTCACTTTGAAAAAATATTCTGTCTCATTTTACTTCCTTACAATAGAAATTTCAAACCCAAAAATATGGTAAGAGTCACCAAAGACAACACTTCAGTTTCAGCAGGTTTTGGGCAACACCCACTCACCATTTAAAAATTCCTAATGGGCTCAGACTCCAACAGACTTTAGATATTTTGTGGCATGGGAATGCCTAATGATCTGCTTTTCTCCCTGTCTGTAATGTTTCTAGTCCAGTTTTCTGGGCCCAATTATCGAAAGGCTTAAGTAATATCATTCATAAATCTAAATACCTGATTATACCCACAAAATGATTCTCAATTTTAACCGATGGGCAAAAAATGGTATGTCAGATAGCTAAATGCCTATTTTACATTTCTTTCTACCCTTGAACTTCATTTCCTGTTTGAAACTTGTGTTTGGAGATGCTGGTTTTAAAGAGTACTAAAGCAGATAGATTTAATCTGAATCCAAACTACCTCCAGCTCCGGAGTCTCGGTCACAAATAGTGTATTTTCTGCCCCTTGCACTAGTCACTGGTACTTAGCTATGGTGTGAGGAGTCCTCATCTTGGCTGCATTGCCTGCATCCATCCCATGGTCACTGTGCTGGTCCAGGCTCCTGTTTTGGGTGCAGGCTGCTCCTCCAGCTGTGCCCCGGCCTGCTTCTGGGCCAACCCCATAGCCCTAGGTACAGGATGCATTTGGGCCTACTCTCCCCAGCAGCTGCAGCAAAAAACTGAACCTGTTTAGGCCTCAGCTATGTGTGTGCTCTCTCTAGCCCTACCCATATGCCAGCTGATTCGCTTTGGGCTAACCTCCTGTCCCCACCTGGCCAAGGCTCAGCTTCTGTCCTGGAGTGACATTCCTCTCTTCCAAAGAGAGGTGGGCTGGCCGCTAGAAATCAGGGGTAGGATTTTGTCCCAATACCCTACTTAATTGCAGATCTAGAGAATGAAGGCTTACACAATGGGTCTGTCTACAGTTGGGAGCTAGGGGTTTGAGTCCAAGGCTGAGGAGACACGCATACCTGTGCTAGCACAGATTGCACTAGCGGCTAAACATAGAGCGTAGACATGAGTGGCAGGAGGGGCTAGCCATGTGATTCTGTGCCTAGTGTCTAGGATGGAATTGTACTCAGGGCAGCGAGTTCCTTCCATCACTTGTGCTGCAGAAGCTACACTTCAATTTTTAGTCAGTTAGCTCTATGAGAACTAGTGCAAATATGTCTCCTCGAGCTGGGAATTACACCCCTAGCTTGAAGTGCAGACATACCCTAGATCTCCCCCAACTACACCTCCAAAAGAGACAGCAATAGAGCAGGGAGGGCCTAATATCTGAAAGTGGCAATGGTGAGTGAGGGTGAGACTCTTCTGGAAACTAGGGGCTGGTATGCAGAGCCACAAGCCGAGCAGAAACAGGCAGCCAAGAGTCAGTTTGTCTAAGGGGCTGCAGGGAGTGGGGGAAGTGCCTTTCACTTAGTAACTTCTCCTGTCTCATAGCCAGGAGTTGCTTTCTTGCTCATCAGCAAGGCAGGCTGCCACAGGCTTCTCTCTCCCTGTGCCTTCCTCAGCAGGAGCAGCACCATTCATTCCACCAGCTTCCCCACCGTACCACATATTTAGTCACCCCAGATATATGGGATGTATATGGAAAGAGCTGGAAAGACATACAGCATGGCACAGCTGTTGATGCAGAAAAGGAGTTGGGGAAATAATACTGTTACAACCTGGGATGCTGGCAAGAAAGAAGTAGTTCCTGGTATCAAGCCAGAAGTTACTAATGGAGAGTTACTTTTGTTTCCCAGTGTAAACTCTTCTTTCCATTTCCAGTCTCACTGCAGTTCCTGCAAATACCTGATGACTTCACCTTCCATTCCAATGCAGCAGCTGGCAGATTTGGTGATGTTCCCAATGCCTTCCACAGATAAATTTATTAGGGCAGGAGATGAGAAACATCTTTCTCTGCGATAGGCAGGACACTGAAATCATGTCTGTGGAAATCAGGTCTGTGGTACTGCTCTAACTTCTGCCACAAATATTAGAGCAACACCTCAGTCTCCATCAGGTTCTGACAGACCCCTCATTCTCCAGAGGTGGGAAACCAAACACTTGAATTAAATAACATACTAAGAGTTTGTTGGTTTTGTGTTAATCCCCTCAGCTCAGGGTTTACTAGGTCAAAAATTTATTTTGTTTAAGTTACTGTAAAGACTAAGAAGCACTTTCTCAGTCTGCAGCAATTTTAACTAAGTTAAAAAACTACAGAACATCTACTTTTAAATACGTGTAACTTCATCCCTTAAAAATGCACCCATTAACTTGGGAGTTGTACAAAGATTCAGAAGAGAGGAAAATGAGTCCATCTGAATGTAGCCTATTGGAATATGCTGTATCCCAATAATCACAAGTTCAGGATTATCAAAATTGATGTCGTAAAGCAACAGAATTAGTATCATGATGCCAATTCAGGAAAACTTCAGTGGTAGTTTGTAACTGTTTCATTTTCTGTCCATTAGAATTAAATGGTGGGGCAGGCATGTTGGTTGAGGTCATATGAATCGTGAGTTCTAAAGACACTAGAAAATCATTGTACAGAGATTTGCATTCTGTCATTTTTGAAAGTCACCACATAGTTGTAATTGTACGGCATCCCTGGAGTCTGACTGAATCAGGTCATTTCATTTTGATGTAATTACGGAGTATACAATGTACCATCAAACATTAGAATGATCCCATTGCTTTGCACAATTAAGGCTATTTTCCTCTAAGTGCTCATAAAAACCAGTGTTAAATGGAAATTATATATATATATCAGTTCATATACATATCATTTGTACTTACTGTTACTGTCACTGCTGTCATTCTTAAGGGAACTGGCAGCAACAGGAGGTAACAAAAATGAATTTGTTACACTGACTCTTGGATCTAAATAGAAAATGAGTGTCAGTATTATGCAACTTAAAATACAGTTCCCCCTACATAAGGCACTTGGCTATAGGACTACTCTGATCTGCTAACATATGATGTTAGATTATGGCTATAGGGGCTGGATCTACAAAGGTACTTAGGCACCTAAACCCCAGATTTAGGTGCTGAAATCCCATTTTAGGTGTCACTGTGATTCACTAAATCCTTGCCTGGCTGCTGCCTTACCTTGTAGGCACCTAAGTTTTTGCAGTAAGAGTTCCCTAAGTACCTAAGTTTCTGCTTCTGGGCTTGCACACTACTGCCTTGATTAAGCACCTGGATGGCTATCTCCTGCCTGATGCTCAGATTGAACCACAAACCAGGGAAAGATAGTTGGAGTGCGCATCTCCCCTGCGGAGTCTGATCTAGTAGGTGTGCTCAGAGGCCAACTACTGGATTGGGTCCCATTCAAAATCTGTCCGGAAGAGAAGGAGGCGGTAGTGACCTTATAATATTTAGTCCAGTGGTTAGAGCACTCACCCGGGATGTGGGGAACCCAGGTTCCATTTCACCTGCTCACATACAGGGGGGAGAGAGATTTTGCAAAGCTGCGTCAGGGAGCTTGAGGCAGTGGGGGTGGGAGCAAGGCACCAGGATGCGGTGATGGGCTGGGTAGTGGGCTGGGGGAGGCAGTAAGGGTCATGGAGTGGGTGGGGAACTCAGGGAGGCAGCAGGGGCCAGGGGCAATGGCAGTTGGATGGGTAGGGAGCCTGAGGAAGCAGTGGGGACCCTATCCACTTCCATATCTTCCATCTCTCAGGAGAGTGTTGTAATCACTGAGAATCACAGAAGACCCCTGTTCAAATCCTTTCTCCCCCTCTAACTGAGGGTGGAATTGAACCTGCACGTCTCTCACATCCCAGATGAATACTCTAATGACTAAACGTTATAATTTGGGCACCAACACCTCGGGCCACTTTGCATGGAGTGAGGCAGGTGCCTAACTCATTCTCACAAGAAAAAACTTAGGTGCCAAAGCCACCTACTCCAGAGAGGGGTTCCCAGTTATGGATAAGTGCCTAAGTCCATGAAAAGGGGCAGGGCTTAGGGCACACCCAACTTGTCAGCATCTCCCATTGGCTAGTGTATGCAGGATCCTATTCTTAGGTGCCTATCTCTCCCCATTCATTATATAGAGAGCCTAGTAGCAAACTCAGGCTTTGTAGATTGCATTGATGTTCCTGTGACTTTCTAGGTGTCTAAAAAAGTTAGGTGTTGCATCACTTCAGTCTTTGTGTGGATCCAGACCTAAAGTACTTCCAGTTCTTGTTGGTGCAACTGTGCAACTGGACATGTTGCTCTAATTAAAACAACTAATTAAGAATCATTGTGGCAACAACATTTAAGAAATTCAAGACATCTATTCATTTTAAAGACTGCAATTGGAACAAGTATATGAACCCACAGGAATCTAACCTCTCTATATCATAAATTCACTATACTCTTTAGTGGGAATGGGCCAAATTCACAGATGACTTTCTACTGGTGCTATTTACACTTAGTTCCAGACACTCAGCCTATAAACTATGCCACTTTAAATACCTTTAGACCTGCTTACCAATGCTTAACCTACAGCACCTTACACATCCCCTCTGAATTGGCCCAGTATCTCCAAAGACATTTTCACAAAGATCAAATGGTCATGGTTAAGCAAAAGTCAAGTGTAAGATAAAATGCAGTACTAAGAACATTGTAAAAGAACAACTCGGGATATTTTTGTTGATGTGAAAACAGCTTGAGCACATACACTGAAATAATTGTAGGCTGTATTAATAAACGATGCTATGTAATGATGCCAGTTTTGCTATCAGGCTTAAATCTATAGTACTAGCAGTGGGACTTCAGCCTGGGCATTAGTAGTCACTGTCACAGATAGTAAGAAATATGAAGCTAATAGATCAAATCCTCAAACATTCTGAACTGACATAACTTTATTGACTTCAAAGGAGTTACACCAATTTACACCAGCGGAAGATCCGGCCCAACAAAAACAATTTTTGGGAACAATTTTATGATCTTACTGTTCTCTGGTGTTTCTGTTGTTGATGGCAGAACACAGTCACTATGATCTGATTTTTCTGCAAAATCCTTGTAGGCGTCAATGGTGCTATTAAAGTGCCTAAAAAATTCTTCAGGAATGAACCTGCCTTCTTCATAAAGATGAACATTTTCTTTTCTAAAATTCTAGGAAAAATACAGAATTCCATTTTTCAAAAGTCCAGACAAATACTCATTTTGGTATATGTGGTCTAAGAGATAGACAGTGGGTGCTCTACCAAGGAATACCAACAAGTGACACAGAAATGAAGTTAACTTTTAAGATGCATAGTTCTGCTTTACTTCAAGAGATCTCAACCTTAAAAATACCAAAAGCTCTGATCCTAGGATTTTGAATTACTTTATTTCATTTTGCAAAGTTAGCACTGTTAATCCACTCTTGAAAAATTGTCACAAAAATTTCAAGCCTAGGCTTGAAATCTCCTCACCCATTTTACCCTAATAATGAAAAAACAAACAAACAAAACAAACAATGAGATTATAATTTTTAATTTTAAAAAAAGTTGTTTGTTCCTGGGTGTGTGGAATTTTATAAGGTTGTGCTTGACCATTTTAACATGAAACAGGAACATAATACATTCAGAGTTATCATAACTGTTTTGGATATTGAAACAAGTAACTGTGGTCCAAGTTCCACTATTGGTGTCAGCCTGCCTCTCCGGAGTGCATCTAAAAATAAGAGAGGGACTCCATAATTGTGAAGCCCGATGGATAATATGTTGTGCCAAACTAACTGAAGACTTTGAGATCCATGTTAATGCTATTTTTTTTAACCTACCCTTATCTTTAATGACAGCAGTTATTTATCCCAGCAATTCAAGTTTGGCCAGGGGATAGTTTTTGGTTCTAGTAAGTGTGGCAGGGACAAGAGCATCTTTAAATCATGCACCAAGAAAAGCTTCCTAGCGGGTGGTTCTTCAGTTTGTTTTATTTTTCTTGTTACAAGGATAGATCTAGGTTCATTCTTCTTCCAGGAAACAAAATTATCTAGTAATTCCCTCAAATTACAGAGATTACTTTTCTTATTTCTATTTATCTAAAAGTCTTTATTTTAAGACAAAGATTTCCAGCAAAATCTAGTACCAGCAGACCATGGGAAATTCATAGATTGAATTTGCTGAGATAGATACTTTTGGGTGTGTGCTAAAGCACAATACTTTTCTTATTTCTATTTATCTAAAAGTCTTTATTTTAAGACAAAGATTTCCAGCAAAATCTTGTACCAGCAGACCATGGGAAATTCATAGATTGAATTTGCTGAGATAGATACTTTTGGGTGTGTGCTAAAGCACAAAATTAGGATTGTAATGGAAAGGTAATTAAAGCCCTAACATACACTCACCATCACAGCAACTAAATAATGCACCTGACTGCAGATCAGGAGATAAGGTTCTACTCTGAGGTTTGCCATAGACTCGCTGTTTGATAATGGGCAAGTCACTTCACCTCTCTGTGCATCCGTTTCTCTCTGTAAAATGGAATAATTGCACTTGCCCACATTTGTAAGCTGTTTAAGATCTACTGATCACAGGTAATTATACAAAGGTGAAATCCTTGACTTCAACGGGGCCAGGATCTCACATTTAGTACTTTTAATTAAGTAATTATATAGCTCGACAATGTTACTCAGAATGCAGTTAGAGATATCAGGGCTTATACCTAAAAGTTATTAACTAACTTAACTCTTTTATTACTCTCATTCCTACTAAGGTTAGAATTAGACTCCTGGAGTGAGATTCCGGGAGCACTTCAAGCAACTACTGGAATCAGGAAGGTCCATTATCATGTATAATTTTTCTTGGATAAATATCCATTAATTTAATATGAAGGTTTCTGAAACTGATTGATTAATATCATCTTACTAGTTTATCACAATCTTTCTCAGATATTTTCGGATTCAAATTAGTAATTGTGCTCAGGATTCCAGTTGAAGTTAGATGCAAAATGATTCATGCTTATTTGACATAGACCAGTTTGATTTACCTTGAGAATGAGAGTTAAATGTTTGCACTACACACTGACAACATATTGAATATATCTGTCTGTTTGGTCATCCTATACATTGTAATCCCTCTGACATTTTTTAAGTGGTTATACCTAAAACTAAGATTTTGTCATGGATATTTTTAGTAAAAGTCATGGATAGGTCATGAGAAATAAACAAAAATTCATAGAAGCCTGTGGTCTGGGTAGGGAGAAGGGTCTAACACGCTCTAAGGTCCCCACATGGCCAGCAGCAGTGGGGCAGCTGCAGGGGCCCCAGCTTGGAGCCTGGAGGGCCCCTCTTGATCCGCGGTGGCCTGGAGCTCCTGTTGGAGGATCCCACTGTGGAGGCGGCTGGGAGCTGTGGGTCTTGGCTGACAGCTCCAGCCTCACTGCCCCACGGCTGATGTCATGTTGGTCTCCGGAAGTCACAGATTCCATGAGTTTGTGATCTGTGTGACAAAATACTAGCCTTATCTTATGCCTTTTTCCCCACTTGATGTAGCCAATAGCTAACATCTCTACATTGTACTCAATATATTTTTAAAGGGGAAGTAGTAGTTGCATTGAATAGGAATGGAAAGAATATAGAACCTAAAGTAGCCTTGGTCGTAGGGATTTTTTTTTTTTGGTTACTATATCAAGCCATGTATTCTGCTACAAAAATTCAGATATAATTATGCAGTATAAAGGGAAAAACTCTCTTTGAAAAGATTACCTTATTTTTCTCAGAATCTAGACATGACATAATATCATTGATTATCCTCGTGAGATTATTGATGATTGAATAGTTACTTAAAACATCAGACATATCTGAAAATTTTTGCAGAAGATTATGCAGACTCTTTGAAAACTCAGGCACCATCAAATGCAACCAACAGTGATTAGGCTGTCAGGGAAGATAAAAAAGAAGAGAGGCAGATTAAACACCACACTTAACCAATTTTTGCATAAGTAACGCAGAGTGTAAAAGTAGATTAAATTGTTCCTTCCAATTTGCATCATCTTGCACTTGTCTAAATTGAAATTCAACTAATATTATGTTGCCTGCTGTTCTCTTGAGTCCTTATGGTGCACCTTGCAATCCTCCTTGATCTTGGCTGACTTAATTATGTTATCAGAAAAGGTTGTCAGCATAATGTTACCCCTTCTTCTAGTTTGGGAATAAATGTCAAACTTCTGTGAGCTACTCAAGTATTAACCTCTTTCCATGCAGAAACTGGCCATTTATTCCTACTCTTTCATATCATACCTACTTCCATTTTTTTAATGACTTTCTTTGACGATTGTTTTCCAGACAATCTTCAAAATGCTCCTCATCTTCATTTCACTACTGTTGCTACCCTACACTTACAAGCATCTTAAATCCAGGAGAATCTTTGAGTTACGGTTCTGTTCTGAAAAATAAGTTTCTAAACTTCGCATTGTGGGATTCCACTATTGTTTTCTTAATTTCTGAGCAACTCTGCATAGTTTACAAGAAACTGCTTCCCCCTCAAGTCATTTTTTTTTTTTACTAAATGCCTGCTCTGCAAACTCACCCTGGGTATGAAAGTCAACCTGAGGTTTTTCCTTCTCATGTACTCTTACCAATAAAAAGAATCAAGAGGCCAAGTTATGACCTCAATTATAGCTGTGCAGTATTGTACTTCAAACACTTCATATCATGCCCCAAGTGACACCTGTGCAACCACAAGTCAGTGGGTTTGCACAGGTTTAGCTGATTGCTTCTGTAATTGGAACCTACTAAATCATTCTGTTGATGTACAGGAAGTAATAAAATACAGCACACTTTTACTTACCTGTGTTGGCTCTGCAGGACTAACATGAGTAAAAAGTAGAGAAAACCTAAGTCATTATGCTAAGTAGACATGCCTGAATATATACCCAGGCAGTAGATCTGTTCAACGAGAAAGGGACAGATTTATATACTGACAACTTTATATATATAGAAATCTGTTCACAACAAACCATGCCTTCGTCACACAATGCTCTATTACACATTGTAGGAAAGATTTTTTAAAAAGTGAAGAATAACATAGATATCAGTACAGTAAGTCAAACACTGGAATTTGTCTAGAACACTGAGCTATTATCCCAGCTCTTTATAAAGTTGCCATGGCATCTTTAGTGACCACAAGTGGTCAAGCTTTTGTTTAGCTTTTCATATGAAACATATGCCTTCAGCAGCACAGTGCCTGTCTCCAATACCTCTTGCAGTACTTTGCATGATATTTGGAGTTCTTCCATCCAAATACTGACATGCCCTGATTTTCTTCACCTTGTGAGATAGATCACCATACTAAGTGCTATATTTGGCATTCCTTATATGTGCCAAAATTTCTTGTTGTGTTCAATCAGCATCACTTGGGGCTGAATGCTTTTCTAGCCTAGTTTACCTCCTCTTCATTACCATTTACCTTACCATTAGTTCACCTTTCTACATTTTTATGGGGGAGAGACATGCATACCTTCTAAGACTAAACAAACTACTGAGCAGTCTTCATGATTAGTGAACAAGTTCACATTTATAGTTTAGCTTTACCTTACAGTCTTCACTAACTTTGTCATTTTTGTGTAAAAGAAACCATAAAGTAGTATTACAGTATTTAGCATTACAGTATTACCTCCTGGTCTGAGTCCCCCTGTAAGCATGTAACAAGCAGTATGTAATATTGTTGTTGTGTTGGTCCCAGGGTATTAGACAAGGAGGGTGAGAAAATATCTTTTATTGGATCAGCTTCTGTTGGTGAGAGAAGTTTTGAGCTTACACAGAGCTCTTCCCTCAGGTCTGGGAATGGGAAACGTGTAACAAACCATGACATTTTGGGCATTGTGCAATTTACAATGCCTAGTCTTGCATCTCGGCTCCTTTTGTAGAAGAGCATTAACAGGAGGGCAGTAGAAAGAGCAAAGAATAGAAGCCTTGTTGACCTTTATTCTGTAGGAGGAACAGGCCTGATATTGTGCCCTTCCACATATACCCAGTGTACAGACAGCTCATCACCTGCACTGACTCTGCTACCACTAGAGCAGCACTACAAGCAATATCTTGTAGTGTAGAATACAAAAATTCTGTGTTTCCAGCATGATTCTATTTTGCTGCCCTTTCTGCTCAATAAGTGAGATCTCTAGGAGAGTCATGAAAGGGCTCTGACTTATAGTGCTGTCAGCGGAATGATGATATTCAGCTCTAGATTTCCTCCTCATCAGAGTCAAGCTGTGCACTTTCCTTGCTTTCTCAGTAGGGAAAGATCAAAGATAGGGATGAGAATAAGCTGGCTGAAGTGTGTTCAAAAACACAGATGTGATAATAGTTGACAGAGAGAAATAGCTAATGGAACTGAGGAATTTACCACTGCTCCATCTGTACTAGTTATTTCAGCCCCTGACAAAGAGATTTACATCTTTGGATACTTTTTACCTGACTGCTCTTATACTCCAAGGAAGTAGCAGTAGACGCTTTTTATCTTTCTGCATTTAGCTAAGAGATTGCAGCTTCTTTTCATTGGTTTAGACCATGCCTTTTACCTCCAGGTTAGACTTCTGCGATGTACTCTATTTGGATCTACTTTTAGAGCTATTCAGACACTTCAGCTAGTGCATAATGCAAGAACCCTTCTGCTTAATGGAGTTGGTCAGCTTGAACACTACATGCACTGCACTCGCTTCCCATCTGCTTTATATGCAATTTACCTTGCTACTTTTAATCTATAAAGCTTGGGAGCTGCTACAATGGATACCATTTCCCACTTCATGCACCATATGAAGTGTCTGATAAAGTAAGGCACTTTCCTCAATCTCTAGATGTGCACTTTTCAGGCATGAAAGCAGGACATTTGCTGGAGAGGCTCCAGCTGTGGGTTTCTTTGCTTGCAGGAACCTATCAGAACCCAAATCAAAGCCCATTTATTCAGCCAACCCTTTGCCAAAAGGGTCTAAACTGAGGCATTGTCTCTTCCTATATATGTCTTGGTGAGTTAGTATTGCTGCTCATTGTGAATACACATGGATGTTAGTTTTTATATGTGATGCCGCCAGATGCCATGGCAATGAAAGCACTGTACTTTAATGAAATACATTGTACATCTAAAGTGTGCATGTTTTATAAGCACCAATTCTTCTTCCAATCTATGAATAAATGGGCATGAGAGGATGAGCTCTACTAGCTCTAAAATCATGAAGGAACTGGTGACCAGAAACATGTTAGTCTGTATCAGCAAAAAGAATGAGTACTTGTGGCACCTTAGAGACTACAGAAATTTGAGCATAAACTTTCGTGGGCTAAAACCCTCTTGCATCAGATGCATGCAGTGGAAACATGCATCAGATGCACGCAGTGGAAAATACAGTAGGAAGATAGACACCTCTACCCCGATATAACAACACCTGATATAACATGAATTTGGATACAACGCAGTAAAGCAGTGCTCTGGGGGCGGGCACGGGGCTGCACACTCCAGTGGATCAAATCAAGTTTGATATAATGCGTTATATCGAGGTAAAGGTGTATATACACAGAGGACATAAAAATGGGTGTGTTGCCATACTAACTATAACAAGAGTAATCAAATAAAGTGGGCTATTATCAGCAGGAGAAAAAAGAAACTTTTGTAGTGATAATCAGGATGGCCCATTTCCAACAGTTGACAAGAAGGTGTGAGTAAAAATAGGGGGGGAAAATTAGCATAGGGAAATAGGGTTTACTTTGTGTAATGACCCATCGACTCCCAGTCTTTATTCAGGCCTAATTTAATGGTGTCCAGTTTGCAAATTAATTGTAAATCTGCAGTTTCTTGTTGGAGTGTGTTTTTGAAGTTTTTTTATTGGAGTATTGTGACTTTGAGGTCTGTAATTGAGTGACAGAGTGAGGAAGGCTGAAGTACTCTCCAACTGGTTTTTGAATGTTATAAATCTTGACGTCTGATTTGTGTCCATTTATTCTTTTGCGTAGAGACTGTCCGGTTTGTCATGTGCAGCTACAGAAGCCTGTTACTATTTCCTTGCTTCTGGATGATTGCTGTTCGGGACTCATCAAAAATCATAATCTATAATATATTTTAGACCATATAGGATTCAGAAAGGACTCCTTTCTGATGCAAAGAAAATATTTTGTTCTGCTGAGTTTAATTAGTCTAAGATGTCAGGTATAATTTGCACTCCTTGAGGTTCAATTGGGATTTTTGGTTCGTGCAAACCTCCAAGCTTCAATAGAATTCATAACCATCTATTTTACCACAGTGCAACACTGATGCCACATACACATTCAGGTTGGATATGGGGTGTTCAAAAAAAAAAAAAAAGATTATTGTATTTTGGGAGTCTAAAACTCCCCCAAAACAAACAAAACCCCCAAAACCCTCATGGATTTTTGAGCAAGTCACATGATTTTTTGATCTCTTGAGATCGGCAATAATGAGAATTTACTGAACTATGTCCACTGTGCATGATTTTAGTTTTCAAAATGAAAATTTCACACAGCTCTAGCTACAAGTAGGATAGCCAACAATGTTGCTTTTTAAATCTATTGAATAATACATAGCTAATACAAGACTATGGCAGGGTTCAAAAAAGAACTAGATAAGTTCATGGAGGATAGGTCCATCAATGGGTATTAGTCAGGATGGGCAGGGATGGTGTCCCTAGCTTCTGTTTGCCAGAGGCTGGGAATGAGTGACAGGGGATAGATCAGTTGATGATTACCTGTTCTGTTCATTCCCTCTGGGGCACCTGGCATTGGCCACTATCGGAGGACAGGCTATTGGGCTAGATGGACCCCTGGTCTCAACCAGTATGGACACTCTTACGTTTAACTTATATATTATATAATATGCGCAATTACTTAGAGACTTGATCCTTTAAGGCCAGAAGGGACAATCATGATCATCTACTCTGACCTTGTGCATATTGCAGGCCACAGAACTTCACACATCCACTCCTTAATAGACCCCTAACCGCTGGCTGAGTTACTGAAGTCTCAAACCTTGATTTAAAGAATTCAGATAACAGAGAATCCACCATTTACTCTCGTTCAAATCAGCAAGGGACCCATGCCCTACACTGCAAAGGAGGGCAAATCCCCTCCTCTTCATGATCTCTCCCAATCTGACCTGGGTGGAAGTTCTCTCCTGACCCCAAATATGGGGACCAGTTAGACACTGGGCATGTGGGCAAAACCCACCAGCCAGACACCTGGTAAATAATTCTCTGTAGTAACTCAGAGCCTTTCCCCTTCTTCTGTCTGGAGATACCTGACTGACCCTTGATGAATTCCACTAGTACCTTCCCTCCAACCTGACAGTTCACCTTTCAACATGACCCGTTGTAGCCTTCCCTTTAACCAGTTCCTTACCCTCCTTTTGATTCTCATATTAATCCCCATTTTCTCCAATTTAATTAATAATTTCCCACATGGACCTGTATCAAATACTTTACTAGCAGCAAAGAGTCCTGTGGCACCTTATAGACTAACAGACATATTGGAGCATGAGCTTTTGTGGGTGAATACCCACTTCGTCGGATGCATGTCCAGATCACATGCATCCAATGAAGTGGGTATTCACTCACGAAAGCTCATGCTCCAATATGTCTGTTAGTCTATAAGGTGCCACAGGACTCTTTGCTGCTTTTACAGATCCAGACTAACACAGTTACCTTCTGATAAATACTTTACTGAAACCCAAGAAGTTTAGACCTACTGCATTTTTCTTTGGGTAAAAAATTGGTTATCTTCTCAAAGGAAGAAATCAGGTTGGGATGACAATCTACCTTTTGTAAAAAAATGTTGCATTTTCCCTGAATTACCATTTACTTATATATCACTACTTTCTTTCACAATTTGTTCTAAGTTCTTGCATACAATTCAGGTCAAACTAACAGGTCCATAGTTTCCTGGATCACTTTTGTTCCCTTTCCTAAATAGAGGTATCATATTTGCAATTCTCCAGTCAGAGTATGACCCTGAGTTTACAGATCATTAAAAATCCTTGCTATTGGGCTTAAATTAATTTGTGTGATCCTTTAATATTCTTGAATGGAGATTATCCAGGCCCTGCAATTTGGTTCAATTAATCTGTTTTGAGTTTGACTTCTACCTTGGATGTGGTAATTTCTACTTCCATATCTTTGTTCCCATTAGTCACCCTGACACAGCCCCCAAGCTCCTCATTACCCTTATTAAAAACTGAGGTGAAAGACCCATTTAGGTGTTGGTCCATATCTAAATTATCTTTAATCTCAACCCCATCCTCAGTGCTAAGTGGTCCCCCTTCTTTCCTTCTTTTCTATTTATATGGCTAAAGAGCCTTTCAATATTGGTTTAATTTCCTTTGCAAGGTCCAGCTCTCCTGGTCTTTTGGTAGTTTTCACTTTTTCCCTATGCTTTCTGATCTCCAACAGGTGGCTTTCCATGCTGATCCATCTCTTCTTCCATTCCTTGCAGGTAGTCTGCTTTTTCTTAATAAGTAGTCTGCAATGCTTGTTTATCCGGTATGGTTTGCAACCCTTACCTACATTTTCCCCCTTGCTTGGGATTCAAGCTTCAAATAGCTTCTGTAACTGTCACTTAAAATAATTCCAAGCCTTCTCCACATTCAGATCCTTGAGTTCTTCAATTCAGGCCACTTCCCTAAATCTGTAATTTTTTTTAAAGTTTGCCCCTTTGAAATCAAGGATCCTGGTTGCAGAGGTATTTTTTGTTATCTCATTTTAAACCAAATGGAAGAATAAAATCATGATAACTCAAATCAAAATTGTTCTTTACAACCAGTTCTTCTACGAGGTCCTTGTTTCTTACCAATAATAAATTTAAAATGGCATCACATCTTGTTGGTTTAATGACTGTTTGGTGAAGAAATCTGTCAGCTATCACATCCAGGAATATCTGACCCTACCTTTTATTAGTAGCCCTTGTTCTCCGACACATATCTGGGAAATGAAAGCCCCATAATCACACAATTTCCAGTATTATCTCATTAAAAACCTTAGAGATGGTCTCTATCCATATCCAAATCAGATCCTGGGGGTCTGTAGCAGACCCCAAGCACTACTGCATTGGAGCCTCAGTTACCTTTGTTCCTCAAAGTGATTTTGTCCCAACAGATTCTCTTTTATCCATCACTTCTAATTTCATGATAAACTACCTCATCATTAATATACTATGCTATTCCTCCCCCGTACCTTTATTTCTGTCTTTACTGGACAGCACATACCCTTCAATATCTGTATTCCAGTCATGACTATTATTCCACCATATATATTTCTGTTATCTCTATAAGATCTGATTTCACTTCCTGATTCCTATTTCCTTTTTTTTTTTGTTACCCAAGCTCCTTGCATGGTACACAGACATCTTAGTTGTTTCTGCTTGGCTTCATCTCGATTTCTTGCCTAATTAGGTACAATCATTTTACTGCCAGTATTGCCTATGTGCCTGTTACTGCCAGTGGTACTGATGCTATCGTTCTTCATGTTGTCCATTCTCCTATCCTCTCTTGTTCCTTTCTCCATTGCTATATCCTCTTTTAATGCAAGTAATGGCTTAGATCATATAGTCATTGGACTATCATTAGTCAGGCACTAGTTTGGTATTTTGCTCAAAGTAATTTATACTTTTGGCACTTCTTCCACTCTAAAGATTTTTACACCAGGGCTTTCTCAAATAATTATATTTATTTTTAAAAATGTTGAGCTTATGTCAGTGTAGCAATCTTTCAAATGTAATCCTTCATAAAATGAACAGTAGGCCATTTGAGGGAAACTTTAAAACCAGAACTAATATCATCAGATCACCCTAAGGCAATATTTCCAAGTGTGTATTCTTTAGATCATCAAACAATTTGTAAACTTTTTTAAAAGCATATTTTAAGAGTGGTTATAAACTACAGTATTATGCAGGAAAAAGAGTGATGCAAAACATTACGTGAGTGAAATACGATACCGTCCTAATACCTCAGCAGCTTCATTAAGGAAATAGAAACATACAGAGACTGATTGTTTCAGTAACTATTTCTTTTAGCAGCCTCTTACGTACATATTGTGGAAATGCTAATAAAGCACATGCTCTTGCCACAAAACATTTTAGAGTATGTTCTCCAACATAAATAAAAACAAGTCATTTATCCAAATAATGAACAGTATGTTCCCCATTCCCACTCAAAGTGGATAATGATTGAAATCTGACTATTTCCCAAAGAAAAGGTCTAAAAAAAGAAAGGTTTTGCAAGATTTCTGTAACTAGCAAGATTTCATATGACTGAAGCACTGATGTCCAAGACATATAAAGCTGCAGCCATCATTGCCTGGCTATTTTATTGGGATTGATTTCAAGTGATTGTACATACCAGAGTGTCCATCTTCTGAACATACCTAAGGGTTATCATATAATCATTTGGAAGATTTCCAACCTAGAACAAACAAACAGGTAATAAAAAATATATTAGTGTTTGGTAAGAAAATGAAGGCTTTGTTTTGGTCTCTGTAGTTTATACAGTTTATAAAGTATATAACACAATTTCTAGAAATTACTTATCAGTTGCAAATAACTTAAGTCAGTTTTTAGGGATTGTGTACATAAGAACACAAGAATGGCCATACTGGGTCAGACCAAAGGTCAGTCTAGCCCAGTATCCTGCCTTCCATCAGTGGCTAATGCCAAGTGCTTCAGAGGGAATCAACAGAACAGGTAATCATCAAATGATCTGTTCCTTGTTGCCCATTCCTAGCTTCTGGCAAACAAAGGCTAGGTACACCATCTCTACCCATCCCGGTTAAAAACCATTGAAGGACCTATCCTCTTTATCTAGTTCTTTTTTGAACCCTGTTAGTGTCTTGGCTTTCAAAACATCCTCTGGAAAAGAGTGTCACAAGTTGACTCTGCGTTGGGTAAAAAAAACATACTTCATTTTGCTTGTTTTAAACCTGCTGCCTATTCATTTCATTTTGTGACCCCTTGTTTGCTTTTCCATTATCTCCCTACTCTTCACAGATCCATGTTGACCTTATTCACAGTAATCATCTCAAGGTAGAATCTAAGATGGTAATATGTGAATACAGTTTAAGACTCAGCCTTCAAGCTCAGAAGGGACCATTATGATCATCTAGTCTGACCTCCTGCACATTGCAGGCCACAGAACCTCACTCACTCCTGAAATAGACCCCAACCTCTCGCTGAGTTACTGTAGTCCTCAAATCATGTTTTAAAGACTTAAAGTTATAGAAGCTGTCATGTACCCCAGGAGCTGCATGCAGCATCTGACTGCGGTTGTGGGGAACCGTTGCATAGAGATTACGGCTCGCTGGATGGCTAGGAACCTGGGAACCGGTAGGCTTGCTCATGCCTGTACCAAGTCCAGGACTGCCCCTATGAAGTCCAGTCTTTGCATAGGTATCAGCGAGGATTTGGGCACATTGATTAGGAGACCTAGCTTGTGGAACATGTCTAGTGCCATCGTCACGTGGGAACGGACCTCGTCCTTGGACTGGCCTGCGAGAAGCCACAAAGTTGAGGGCTGCAATGCAGCCTCCATGAGCAGCTGCTTAAGTCGAAAGTCTCTTTCTTTTTTAGTTCTTGGCTTGAAGGCCTTACAGATTTTGCAGCACTCTGTCTGATGCGATTCCTCCAGGCAACGGAGACACAAGTCGTGGGGATCGCTAATCAGCATAGGCTTGCGGCACATGGCACAAGCCTTGAAGCCCTGGGTGTACGGCATGCCCCGCCACCCAGGGCTGGTGCCGGAATTTTTCCAAAACCTAGAACAAAGGAAGCTTAACTATCTACTAAGATACTGCTAACTACTAAAAACTAACACTGATAACTGCTAACAATGCTAAGGGACACTCTCAGTCGAGAGATAGGAGATGTTCCAACGCCGCCACGGATGGTAAGAAGGAACTGAGGGAGGGTCGGGTCGGTAGAGATATATGCACCAGAGCGGGGCACCGCTCTGGTGGGGCCCCCTCTTCCAGCCCGATGGGAGCCGCTAAGGGGAAAAGTTTCCGATGGCCGTGCACACGGCACACGCACACCTACTGTGTAATGGACGTGAACAATCACTCAAAGAAGAATGTGACTAGAAAAATAGTGTTGCAGTATATTTGCCCTCGATTTATTTTTAAAGATAATGGTGGTACTTTTACTTCCTCTTTAAAATTGATTTACTTACTCTGAACCCTCTCCCACTCATTTTTTATATCTTATGCTTTCCTTTCTAATAGCACATCCACACATCATGCCACATTAACAGATATTCTAGTTTCCTTTCCAGTTTATTTGCTGTGCTCAGAGATACAGCATTAGCAGCATTTTAAACAGCAAAGACATTTCTGCTGGTGCAAAATTTCCCATACATAATCTATAGGGTGATACTTAGCACTGTCAGCAATAGTATATTATTTTAAGAAAGGTCAGTTCAAGATTAAATTTGTTCCACATCAATGAACACTACAAGAATTGACATGCATTATGTATACAGTCTACTTTACTGGCATCAAAGCCTGTCAAGCACTTTTCATGCACAATTAAAAAAAATAAAGGGCCAAGATTACAGATTTACTGAGAATTCACATCCTAAGAAACCCCCCCTAGAGATTCCAGGTTATCATTAGACATTTTTATCTATAATTGATTGTAGATCAGAAAAATATTGCAGAATTTGTAACTAAAAAAGGGAATTTGGGGATTGCCAAATCAGAGCATACATTCTCACTCTAACCAGAAAGAGCTTTTACTAAGATTTATTTATTAAACACCCTGGGCCAGATCTTTTACTGGTCTAAAATAGCATAACAGAGTTGAAGCCAATGGAGCTATGCTCTGCCCCAGGCTGGCATGGTAATTTACAAATATATGAGAAGACAAGCTCCCTGCTAAAATAGGGTAGGATATGATTATCGAATTATTAATTCCATTTTGTATTGTGTGTTAAACATCTGTCTCAACTTGTCCAAAGCAAGCCTATGGAATTGCATTCCAGACAGTTGCCCTGTCTAGGAAAGGTGTTTGATACCTCACTGAAGGACTGTCAGTGAGGAGCCAGCAACTTGATTGCCTCTGAACTGCTGACCCACTCTCAAGAGATGTTTTTTTAAAAAACACATAGGGATCCAAATGCAAGGTGAGTATGATTGGTAGAGGGGCTGGAGCATCCCAGTGGAGCACATCAGAAGGAAACTGACCCCTGGTCTACACTACAAAATTACTTTGGTACAACTATGTCATTCAGGGATGTGAATAATCCACACCTCTGAGCAACACTTGTCAGTATAACTAAGCACCAGTGTAGACATAGCTACTGCCTCTCCCTTTGGCTTAGAGCATCTTCACCAGAAGTGCTACAGTAACGCCGCTTCATTGGTGCAGCTACCCTGCTGTAAATTTGTTGTGTAGACCTACCGTGAAATAGGTGCTGGTCTGGCAGGTATGTGTTAGGGGGAAAGCAACTATCACCACATATAAGGAGGACTTGCAGAAGTGACTCTGGTTAGCCTGAAATGGTGACAAATCTCAGACTCACAGAAGTGATGAGATCTGACAAGGGGAGGGTGCATTTCAGGACTTGAGTTGTGTAACTCTCATGTGCTTTTAAAAATACTCTCTGATTAAGAAACTCCTTTACTAAGCCTGTATTTCTTGCTTTCCTGTCATGCTGTCCCTGAAGGAGTTAAACTAGAAGCCCAGAATGGTGGAACTCTAGGAGTGCATGTGAAAGTTACTGGGGGATGCAGGAGACTCAGATAGATTTTGGGATATAAGATGACTGGGCAGCAGCACCGCACATCTGAAAGAAGGACAGTAGGCAAGATGTCTGAGTGTGTTCTAGGGACCCGGAGCTAGGCCAAACAAACCCAGTTGGCTTCGAAGCACAGCAATGGGAGTCAACTCACTATAGATTGGTGGCCATACAGTGGATACAGGGCCAGGTTGTAATACCTGCCCCAAGCTTCCTATTTATATAAATTAAGCAAGTAAAGACACCATCTGTTGGCGGTTGTGATGGACACTATCAGGTCACATAGGGAGTCTCAATATTCAATTGAACGCTGTCAAGAATGACAAGCGAAAAGTTGACTTTAAAAATATAGTTAAAAATAAATATAGGAAAAGGGATAGAAATGCTGTACAAGTTATACAAATTCCAGTACCCTGCAACACAGAGCAGAAAAACAGAGTACAAGGAGGATGGAATGTTATGTGCATCTCTGCAATGAAATGATCCAATATTAGAGCTTTGGTTTTGAAAAGTACTTTTATCATGAGCTATTTTGAGAATTTTGATGTCAAAGAAAAAGAAAACCCCGAATGGACCTAAATGGCAACTTTTTACACATCTGATAATTGCATAGTAGCTATTTACATTTCTCTATAAATTCACACTTCTATAGTTTACACATATCTACACTCCTCCTCAGTGATTTCAACTGACAGTGCTGATACTGCAGAACCATCTTCCAAGAATTTTTATCACCTCATACTGCAATTATACCTGAAAACCCAGCTGTTGTTTTCTGGTGGCCACATAGATTATCAAGAGCAGCAGTCTTACTGCTCATATTTAAGGCTGGTTGTTGTTCATGGCAAAAAATTAAAAATGTGCCATTTCCTTTTTAAATAAAACATAAGTCGTAACACACCATATTTTAAACTGATTTTATATTAGAAAAGTATTAAATAGCCATTAGCCATAGTTTAAAAGCAGAAAGAGATCACAAAGCACCAAATGTAAACATGAACATTTTCATAAAATTCTAGCTAATGTTTCTTGTTTGATAAAGTATATTATCCATTCCAAAAATAATTAAAACTATTTTAAAACTTGTCGCTCTCCCCACAATCCACTACTTAGGACTGGATTTAAAGCGAAATGTATAAATACTTATGGTAGTCTTGTCAGTCCAGCCAACTTGCTGCTCAGCAACTATGACTCCTTACAAAAGCCTGAAAAAAATCATTTTTTTCCCCACAGAAGTTATGGCTGTGATAAGCAAACAGCTAAGTTGAATATGCAAGCATTCTGAGCTTTGTTTTCTGCTTTTTAACCCTACCCTAGTTTAGACACTCTTGCACCACCCCTTTAAGTTGGCAGAAACCACGTTGTCCACTTGTACTGGAAGCCTCCTTTCCAGAAGGTCAACCTCCTCATACCAATTTATTTCCATAATTAGATTTATCAAAATCTACCAGAAAATAAAGTGAGATCTAGCTCTGTTACTAAATTATCAGACTAATGAATTTGTGCTCCCTGTGGTATTGCTTTGGGCAAGAAAATGGCATAATAAACATTATGATTCAAGTTCATTTTGGGAAAGAACTTGAAAGTTTTTCATCTTGGTACTCATTAAAAGGCTAAAGTGATTTTATAACAAATTCTAAATGAAAAACATGTATTAGCTGCTTAGCTCCTGTTTTAAAATTACTTTAATTTTTTAAAAAATTGTTTGCAAATGACTGACCCATAAAATTGGGAAGTGTAGCTCACATATTTCCATGATTCTTTGTGTGAAAAACTCAAAGGAAACACACAGGAAACACAGAAACTTTGTTGAAATAATGTTAATACTATAACACAGGAAATTCAGAGTTTGGGGTGAAACTCCTTTGATGGATAATCCTGATGCAGGCTGAGTATCTTTTGCAACATAAGACATTTATAGATCACCCACTGTTGGTACATGCTGAAAATATCTTGGAATAAGAATGATCCAAAAAAGAATTCAGCTCAAGCTCTAGAATTCGGATGATTGTTTGTCAGAGGTCAGTGACGTCACCAATTCCAGAATTTTCTGTTTTACAGCACCCTCTCTTGCTGTCTGGGTCCCTCGCAACAGGGCCGGCTTTAGGCCGATTCAGCTGATTCCCCGGAATCGGGCCCCGAGCCTTAAGTGCCTTCTAAATTTTTGTTACTTACCCCGGCTGCAGTCTGCTCCAGGGTCTTCTATGGCCCTGCTCTCCCAGTCGGAGCCCCGGCTGGAGCAGGGCAAGCCCCACTGCAGCTCCGCTCTCCCGGCCGGAGCGCAAGCCCTACCCTGCAGCCCTGCTCTCCCGGCTGGAGCTCTGGGCCCTTTAAATAGCCCCCAAAGCCCTGGGATAGCGAGGGGCTCCAGGGGCTATTTAAAGGGCCGGGGCTCCAGCTGCCTCTGCTGAACCCCC
The DNA here is from genome assembly GCF_007399415.2 of Gopherus evgoodei. NCBI lineage: Eukaryota > Metazoa > Chordata > Testudines > Testudinidae > Gopherus > Gopherus evgoodei. Next base: position 286,040,726 of record NC_044322.1, on the reverse strand, counting down.
TGTCCTGCCCGCACCATCCTTGCCCCCTCTGCCTGCAGCCAGCTCTGCACCCCGTGCCCACAGCCAGCCCCTGCCAAACCCCCTGCCCTGTCTCCAGCCAACCCCTGCCACACACCTCTGTGGCCCTGCTCAAAGCCAGCCAGCCCCACACACAGCCCTGCCCGCACCAGCCCTGCACACCCTGCCTGCCCTTCCCACACCCAGCCCCGTACCCTGCCCTGTCTCCAGCCAATCCCTCCTGCACCTCCCTGCCTGAAGCCAGCCAGTTCCGCACTCCTCTGTCTCCAGCCCTCTCAACCCCTGCTGCATCCCCCTGCAGCCCTGCCTGAAGCCAGCCCACCCCACACCCCCCGTCTCCAGCCAGCCCTTGGCCGGAAATGCAGCTAGACCCTACCTCCAGTCAGCCCCTGCCTTGCCTCCAACCAGCCTCATGTCCACTGCTGCCCTGCAGTTCCCAGGGCAGTAACCCTGCATACCTGCTTCAATGAGGGGGGCAGGGAGCAGCTGGGACCCACACATGTGCACACCCGCACGGAGTGTCAGGGACCCCACACATGTGAAATGGCGGTCATTAATAAGCAATCAACAGCATATATGATGCAATGTACATAATATATAATTGTATTATTTATATAGTTATGGAAAGTAAATAATACATGGAAGAAATAAAAGGCTTTTTTCTTTTTCTTTTTTTTTTTTTTTACACTTTTTTTTTTTTTTAGTCATCCCTGCAGGGCCCCGTGGAAAATGCTCGAATTGGGCCCCGCACTTCCTAAAGTCAGCCCTGCCTCGCAAATACCGGAAATGCTGCCTCAGCAGAGAGCTCAAAAGCTGCCTCTGTTTCCTAACTATCTGGGACACAGAAGGCCAAGGCAGTGACGGGGGTTGGGGGAAGTATGTATCATTTTGTAAAGATCATAGAGGAGTCAAGAATCCTTGGTGAAATTCTGGCCCCACTGAAGTCCATGGGAGTTTTGCCATGGACTTCATTGGGCCTAGGATTTAACCCCCTGATTTTATCAAGTTTGTTATGACTCATCTGACTATTTTTGGAGGGGCAAAATTCTGTGACCAGCTGTATCTATTAGATGTTAATCTCTGTAAAAGGCCAAGAACTTTAGTTTTTGTGAATTTCCAAGACACATCTCCTTGACCTTTAAGAAATCCTTAGATAATAAGCAAATGGTCTCATGGTGCAATATAAATGATTTCATCTGCAGCCCTGTTAATCAAAAAGTCAAAAATGAAATAGTTTCAATAACCTTAATATAACTTGTAATCACAGAACATATTGTACCACATTAGGGATTTATAATATGGCAGTCTTACAAAATTAGTTTCATGAATGTGAATGGTTTAATTCTAGGGTATCAAATTCATTTTTCTCAGATTGCCAAATTCCACTTTTTTCAGTCCATGGGGTAAGGTATACATTTAGGATTTTAATATTCTGAATTCACAGAAGAATATCAAATGGAGGTTATCAGAAATATCAAAAGTAAAATAGGTCATTGAAGTAGTAAATTAGTCATCATTTGATCAGTATCTTACTGTCTCATTCAATGGGCAAATATGCTCCCCTTAAGGACACCATTTCTGTCCTCTGTTTCTATTCCTACCCCATCCTCCTTGCTTTCCTGCCTTTCCATCTCTCCTCCCTGCTTCCTTCTGCCTTTCCTTCCCCACGGCAGCTTTTACTTTCCACTCCCTGGGGCTTTATTCCTGCCACCTTCTGCATTCTACCTGTAAAAATGATCAGCAATTAAATAGTTAATGTGGATATTTTTTTAAAACCTCATCATTTATAGCTGTCTGAAATTCATGAAGACAATACTAGATTAATTATTCTGTTCTCACTCATGAGGACTTAGGACATGTCTACACTATAAACTTAAGTCAACCTATTTTAGGTTGACTTACAACCACCACAGAAATTACTGCAGTGGTTCATATCCACACTGCCCTTTTCTTGTCGGTGATTCATGTCCTCAGCAGGAGCACTTCCACCGACTTAAGAGAGACTGGGTGGGGGGCAGAAGGCCAAGGCTCAGCTCTGTACTCAGCTCCCTGCCAGGAGTTGGTTCCCTGCCGGAAATGGGGCAGCTGCATCAGGCTTCTCGGATCCTCGCCGGGAATGGGGCAGCTACACCGGGCTTCTTGGCTCCCCACTGGGAACGAAGCAGCCACATTTGACTCCAGGTGCAGAGCTCCCTGCCGGATGCAGCCGGGGGGAGGAGAGGGGAGGAGGGAAGGGCAGCCAAGCTCCCAGCAGGAGGTCCAAGCCTGCAGTTCGGTCAATTGCCATGCTCCCAGTGGGGAGCTGGGGCACAGAGAGTCCAGGTGGCAGACTGCGCTGGGATCCTGAGTGGCAGCCCAGCTTGGGGTGGAGAAAGGGCAGCAGCCCAGCAGGGGAGCCTGCTTTCTTGTCAATTTCACAGCTCTAGCAGAGCCCCGAATTGATGAAAATGACAGCCAGTAGATGTAAGTAACACAGTGTCTATAGGGACACTGCATTGCCCTAACTGCACCAACATAAGCCCTGCGCCTCTTGTGAAGGTGGAGTTATTATGTTGGTGTAGTAGGGCACTTACATTGGCTGGAGCAAGGCTGTAGGGCGTACACTGACATTGTTAGATCGACGTAAGCTGCCTTACATTGACCTAGCACTGTAAGCTGCCTTACGTCGACCAGGCCTTGGAAACATTTTTTAAAATGTGAAATCTTAGATGCTGCAGAGTCTGAAAACTCCATGCAAGGCTCATAAGTATGTCAAATAGAAAAAACAGAGTCCATAGATAAGGTGTTTGAAGCCACTTGTTTAAATGGTTGGAGTCTTGTAAAAGCCAGGTATTACTTGTGCCTCCAACGGTCTATAGAAAAACTTTTAAAATAAGTAGAATACATAAGACAAGAAAATGTAAGATTTATATTCCTAACAGAAGAAGCATCTTATTTGCATAAATAAATTCTATTTGTGCTGTATAGTGACCTTGATGAAAATTCTATTGAAAAAAAAAATTACCATAGTAACAGTGACACTGACAACCACTATTGACGGGTGCTGCAATTATATTTTGTAACATGAAATATTTGCTCCACAGAGTGCATTTCCCTTAAGATGTCTTGATACAGAAAAAATAAAAGCCCAGATGATTGGCAGTGCAGAAAGAATTCTCTCTAAAAAAATTACTTCTATAGCAATGAAATTATGGCTTCCGAATGCCCTTGAAAAAGGGCTGACTGAGCTTGTTCTAATACTCATTTCTCCTCCCACAGATTAAATTTTGAATATTATGTTAAAATTGTCACTCAAATCTCAGAGAAAACTTTAATAAAAAGCTTTAAAAAATCTGTTGATAAGATTTCTCTAAAAAGAAAGCACTTTCGCTCATTTAAATTCTGTGCTTTTTAGGAGCTTTTTATAGAGTATTTCTTCATGTTGCAATACTAGATTATAGCGACTTCAAAAGTATATCTAAATCACAAGAAATACTATCTCTTTTGACTTGAGCCTGCTGTCACTGAAGTCAACGGCGATATATGCCCACTGACCTAAATTCTGATAAATGTTTCCCATGCAATTATTTATAGACAAAAAAAAAGAAAGCGGGGGGAGGGTTAATTCTGCTCTGATATGCTAGTGTAAATCCAGCAAATCCAGTGGTTGCATCACTTTATGACAGCAAAATGCGATCTTCAGTCTATTATTCAAAATAAACTTGATAAATCCAACATTACGCATAGTCAGAGATTACAGGAAGTTCCTCATTCCTAACTTTGATAGTAGAGTGCTGGCGTATAGCATAAATACTAAAATTCTGATTTCCAACCTGCATGTTATATTTTTGTTAACAGAATAAAATATGGTTTAGTAGACTAGAACAATGCTTTACAGCCAGGCTCAAGGTGCTTTATACATGCATTTTGACTCTCTTTACACCTGAGAAACTCTATTGTCTTCTAAATTATTACTACTAAATTTTTATGTAATGGTAACGCCCAACGACCGCATTTGGAACCAAGTCCCCATTATGCTGGTCTCTTTACAAACACAGAAAAGAGTCAATCCCTGCCCAGAAGGGTTTAGAATTTAACAGAAGTTTATGAACTGTAGGGGATGGGGAAGCAACATACAAGCAAATTAATCCAGTGAAGAACTGGCACATCTTAATTAGTTACATTTGTATTCCATCTAATTGAGGTAGAGGTGTGGAGTAGGAAAAAGAAAGAAGGAGAAGAGGAATAGTCATCATGGCAGAGATAAGTCTTGGGCGAGAGTAGAAGGAAGATAAAAGCTTGTTTAGATTTTAATAAGGCATTTTTATCATGCATAAGGGGCAGCATGAAAGAAACCATGGAGATGATTAAGTCAGAAACTGACTGGTGGATGGTAAAGTCTGAGAACGCTGGCAGAGCCAAGGCAGGGACTGACATCACAATAGGTTATTAGAACAACTAGGCTGGGTGGGGTTAAGTTATGAAGGGCTCTAAAAGGCAAAGCCAAGAAGTGTATATTTGATTTGGAGATGAAGGTGAATCCGGTGAGAGACTCAAGGAGGGGGTTGATGTGGTCAGGACATCAAGCCAAGATTATTTTAGCAGCAAAATTCTGAATAGACTTGAGCAGAGAGATTGCAGTAGTTAAGGCCAGGAAAGAAGAGGTTGCAGGAATCAAGGTGTTGAATAAGGGCTTGGATAAGAGCTTGGGCTATGTGAACAGAGGGGAAAAACCCCCACAGATTTTAGAGGTGCTATGTTAGGGAAAAATGGCAAGATTTATGGCCTGAATATAAGGATTCAGTGAGAGGACAGAGTCAAAGATGACACCCTGGCAATGGGGCAGAATGACTGGCATTGTTCTCCACAGTGAGTGAGAATAAGGAAGAGACTAGAAGGTTTGGCGGGCGGGAGAAATCACGAACTCAGTTTTCGCCATATTGAGTTTAATTTGATGTCTGGACATTCATGATGAGAAGTGAGAACGACCAGTCAAGATACTAGATTGGATGATGTAAGAGGATTTACAAATCTACCTCTGTACTGATGAGCTATCAGCATAAAGACAAACTGAGTTAAAGTCATGATTGTTGATAAGAGCACCCAGAGGTAGAACATAGGGGGAAATGATTAGGGGGGCAAGGACCGAGCCCGGACGGGCATACACTTACTGATAGTTACATTTAATGTAACTAAAGGCAGAATTTGGCCCTTTTACACAAACAGCAAAGTAACTAAAGGCAAAACAGATATAATTGTGCATTTAGCATTAGCTCCTGTGGCATCCTGGGATCTACAATTTTTTTTAGTGGAAAAGAACAATTAAGGTATATAATATGGAACTTTTAAACAAGTCCCTTGGGGCTAATGGGGAAATAAGGCAAATCTGTGCCATCAGAAATGAAACTCACTATGTAGACTTCTAGCACAATGGGGCCCTGGTTCATATTTGGGGCTTCTAGGTGCTTCAGCAATAAAAATAATAAATAATAACAGACTTTATTATGCTCCCAATTTACACATGATTGATCCTTGTAACTCAATCTCCTGCAACCAGTGATAACCAGAGGCATTTTTCATTTTGATTCATATATTTTGCTTTGAAGTGCATAAATGTTGCCAAAATGCTTACAGTTAAAAGCTTTATATATATTTTAATGATGTTGGAACTGAATGTTTGATCACTTAACTCTTTGGAGTACTGTATCTACATTTGTATGCATTAATGATACACTATCTCTAGATCATAAAATGTTAATGAATATAAAATAAATGCAACAAATCAACATAAAAGCTTGTGTTTTCAAATACACTGCTATCATTTTCAAAATAAAGGCAATACCCTCTTTGAATTTAAGCATTAAAAGGTTTCTTTGGAGGGGAAAGGAATAGCATTTATGAAGAGCATGTAATCCAGACATACTGAAGACAGTAGCATGACTCTCACTGCCTTCAGTGGAGCCATGATTTCATTATAGAAACCTGAAAACCCTGCCAAATCAATTCAGTTTTGAAGTATTCTGTGTAATACTGTACTTTGCTATTGCTCTAGTCTGAACAATCAGTGTTCAATATGAATTACTCTCCACCCTTGTATACAGGTGTGTCTGTGTATGTGTGTGTGTAAATACACTACTAATAAGGCCCATGATACTTCGGGCTTGTCTTCACTACTGGAGAGACAGATGCTGCTGCAATTGATGCAATGGGGGTCAATTTAGCAGGTCTAGTAAAGTTCTGCTAAATTGATGCCAGAGCTCTCTCTGGTTGACTCCATACTCCAGCTCCCTGAGAAGAGTAAGGTACGTCGACAGGAGAGCCTCTCCCATTGACACAGCACAGTGAAGACACCACTGTAAGTCAAACTAAGCTACGTTGACTCTGATTACATTATTCACATAGCTGGAATAGTGTAACTTTGGTCAAATTTCCCCGGTAGTGTAGACAAGATCTTAGGCTCTAAAACCACTGTAGTTTAAGCCCCATTATACATAGCTCCCTATGCCATTCCCAGTGACGAGCTGTCAACAGTGTAGTTTACCGAAAAGGGCACCGTCAACTTGTAATGGTCTAATTTTTAAAAAACGGTCAAAGTAGTTTAAGGTGTGACACGTATCTCCAAGTCCTGCTCCCCATTTTTGTGGTTTTATAGAGATGACTTGTATGTGAAATACCCACACAAACTGAGCATACTGTGGAGAAAATACACAAGTAAGCAAACTGGAAAAAATTGAAAACATTTCCCTTCTAGTTTCTGTATTATTCCCAGGCCTAAATTCCATTCACCACCAAGGCACAGTTGTCTGCTGCATGGCTCCAGCTGCAGGGTCTAGTCCTTAGGTGCTAGCTCTTGTAACAGAAGTAGGTAATAAAATTCATATAGGAGTGAAGTTTTTTAAACTAAGCGTCCTTTTAAGATGAGCTATCACGGGAAAACAGTGTGAATGCTCATATTGCATGCAAATTTATTGCTCCCTCCGTTTATGCTTGATTCAGTTTTAAGCCATATACTGTTAAATTGGAAGAGCTAACAGATTTATTCCATCTGAAAATATGACAATTCATAAAATTGGTGGTGATCTTCTTTCAAAATAGTTTGTCCTTTATTTAGCTAACCCTCATAACTGGTACTGTTATTTAACGTTACTTTTACAACATTTGAGGAAACAAAGCAGAATATTCCTCAAACAGAAGCTATTATCCTGAATAAACACTTAAATATTTTGGAATTAAGCTGAAGGGGACTACGGTGAAACATTAAGTTTTTGAGAAGGACCACAGAAAACAAACTGAGGAGTTAGGAGAATACACTATATGCCTGATGGATATGAGAACTGCCCAAACAGGATAAAGACATCTGAGATGTGCTGGCACTACATGCAAGCAACATCATACTGAAGTCTTTAACGCAGCCTTAAAAATGATCTTGCAACCATTTCAGCATATCAGAGCAATAATGTGGACTAAAGGGAAGTTCTAAATGATAGGACCTGTTGAGGGATATTTACTGCCTTTTACTACCGAACACTTAAGAGCTATGGACCAGATCCTCAGCTGCTGGAAATCAACATAGTTCCAGTCTATAAATTACACCAATGGAGCTGCACCAGATGAAACTAGTCAAGGATAAGGCCTTACAGCTATACTTAGCTGAACATTGCACTCATGTGATTAACAGTTAAGAAATCATTTTTTATGTTTAATTGAATATAATTCTAATAAGTAGGTGCCAGCCTGACAACCCTGAAGAATGAAGTCCTATTGAACACAAACTGATACAAAAAGATAGTACAAGTTATCCTACACGATCACTCTTGCCTATTCTGCTTCAATTGTTACCTGGACCAAATCTAAGGGTGAAGAGGGAATCCTTATTGAACTATCTGCTAAGCCTGCTAACAAAAGCATCAAATGTAAAGGTGGGTTTTTTTAATTAAGTGAACAGGGATATTGTAGAAACTGGGCCAATACCAACAATTTAGTTCAGGTAGTCCAAACATCCTTCAGTTCTAAACACTTTTGGTCACCAATCTGGTTCACTATTCTGGTGTCAGTTATCCAAAAGGTATCAAAATATTTACTTTAATCTCTCCTTAAAACTTAGGTGTCCTTACTGCCTTCTATTGTTTAATATTTTAAGAAGAGTGGTTTTTAAAAAGTCACTTACCAGTTTTGTGATGTCATTTACATCATCTGTCACTGGATTCCCACAGGGACTTTGGGCTTTGACAAGAGGATTAAGAAGGAGCAGTTGAAGATAAAAGCAAGTGATAATCCAAGTCTATATAAAAAGAGAATATTTATCTGATAAACATATTCAAAATCATACTGAATACAGACAGTAATGTGAAAAACAAGATAATTTTGAAACATTGCCTTGGCTATAAAGATGGGAAGAAAAGACTACTTGCCTCATTGTTTATACTTTTTAAAAAAACAAAACAAGGGTGACAGTAGCTCTTTATGGTAGTACAGTGACTTTCGTGCTTCAAGAACACACACCAACAAAAACTTTGATTGATTGTGATAGTCAACAGTTTAACACAATTAGCAGCATAATTAGGTTATTGCTGACTAGTCAGATATTTTCATTAAATTTCATCCTGAGTCATTAAAATGTACCGTATATTCCATTACAACAGATAAATTCCAGTAATAACTAGCCATAGAACTGAAATCTCTGGAAAACAACACTCTTTATGGAAGTCAAAATGCAGCAAAACATAATACACCGTCATATGTATTGAATAATTACTTATATGTTCATATAAAGCGCAGAAAATATGGATAATACTAACCAGTTTCAAAAAGGAAAAAAACTATGAACACGTTAACTGAGAAGTGAGCATTTAGCATGGAAAAATAGACAAAAATTGCTTTAAGTGCCATAAACAGATTTTTGTGCAACAGTATCTTGAACAGATTCTAATGTGATAGAATCAAGTGTTTTGGCAATAGTGGCTTTCATATGTGAAGATCAGATGCAACATCTTCAACAAGCCAGTAAACAACCTGGATACTAAACTTACTATAGAGTCAGCCAGAGTTTTCTTTATTCGCCATCCACATGACAATCCGCAAACAGGCAATAGGTGGCATTTGGCTTCAAAATGCACCAATTCTACTATCAAAGTAAAAGGGCCAATTCTACTGCAATAGTGCAACTCTTTGCAGTTACCAAGAGCTTTACAAATGAAAATTAATCCTGATTAAGGTAGAGTGTGACTTCAGAATTAATTATTCCTAACTCCATGCATGGATACGCCTTTTCCTGGAATAAGAGTGCTGTAAACTGAATTAGTTTAACAGATTTAAGACAAAGAATAGCTAATAAGAAATAATCTCTATGTAGACAAGCTGTAAGATTCAGGGCTGTTTCCAAACATGTTCTTTGGAAATGCAGACTGCTGAAGCATTGTTTTATTTACTCACTTGCTCAGTGCACCAAATTCTGTTCTGTACATACTGTATAGCAATGAGTCATACCAGTGTACTAAGGGCAGAATTTGACCTCACATGTCTAATGAGCAGGGAAGTAATTGAATCTTTATATAGAATGGTGTTTTGCTGTCCCAAGTGCCAAACAGATCTGAACCAATTAGAAGGTCCAATAAAAGTAGTACCACATATTAGACAACAAACTGGACTTCGAGGCCTTTTCTTAGTTACTGTACTTCATATGGTAATACCTTAAAGGTGTAGGCCATACATAAATTTTGAGAACAAAAATAACTTACTCATATGCAACAGTTAAAATATAGCTATATATCTAATGTAAGTAATCAGATAGAAAGTTGTGGTTCATCTGTAACTTTTATAAAATACATATGCTTTGTGGATTTTGAAATATCAAAATGGAAGTTTTCTTGTTCATTTATTTCCTATTGTAGGTGATCTGGGATGTTTAAACTTAATGCCATCCTATAGCTGCTGAGAAGCTGCAAAACTATTGCTGCTTTGAACAAGTTATCAAAATACTTTGATTATTTATATGTACATACTGATATCACATGTGCATGTGCATATGCACGTGCGTGCGTGTGCACACACATGACTGCATAGACTAGAGAGCTAAAGAATATTTGTGTTATTCATTCTTCATCTGGAGCCAACATTCTGGTTTCATCAATAGCAGTTTTGTTAAATCAAGGATGGCATAACATGAGCCACTGTGAACTGTCACGCTGTTTGGAATGCCTCACAACTGTGAATGCTTACCTCAGGGCAGACCATCAGAAAACAGGTCAGAGACCCCAAACTGGTGATGTGTTCTATAATTAGATTTCACCAAGCTAGTAAGAAAGGTGAACTCCTGGATCACTAACAGTCTTACCATGGAGTCACAAACAGTCCCCTTAGACTCTCCAGTTTATCTTGCCACCCAGACAAACTAGATTTAGTGAATAAATGGTCACTTACACCAAAATCATACAATGGTCAGGTTGCTCCCAGTCCTAAGAGACCTGTCACTTATCCCCAGATCAATTGGTACCCTAGCTCTTACACCAAAGACAACGTCTGTAGCCAATCCTGTAATAAACTATCTAAAGGTTTATTAACCAGGAAAAAAGGAATAAGTGTTAGTTACAAATTAAAGCAAGCAAACATATACACACAAATGAGTTACCATCTAAATCCTAAGAGTGACAGAGTTGTATTTATCAATTCAAAGGGCAGACCTAGGGTAACCACTGGGGATCTCTGCCTCAGTTGAGTGTCTGGCCCTGTCAGAGTTCAAATAGCCAAAAAAGATGGAAAATTTTCCTATGAGTTTGTTTTATTTTCTTCACTCAGCTTCCAAATCCATAGAATGAGCTTCCTTACATGTAGAATTTCTCTGCAGAGATAAAGCCATTAACCCATCCATTATACTGAGATTTTGTTGATGGCCCATCTGATTTTGACAGCGCTTCTGGATGGGTGGGGCTGGGGGGAGGACGATTCCCATGCCTGGGTTTTCAAAATTATAAAGCAAAACTTACATATTTTCTCATAGCATGGAATACAGACATTTCAAGTGAGATTAATGCATGCAGAAACTTACAAGCATTTCACAGTCTAAACACTAAATACATTCTTATACGACAAATACCTGTATGTTAATTTTGCTCACAATAGATGAACTGGTCTGGTCTCCAGCTATGAGTTTGTTAGTTCTTAGCCAAGTTTTTCAGTCTTGACAAAAAGTTGGCATCTGGCCTGCCAGCATCAATCAAGGATAGCAGAACATGAGCCATTGTGAACTTCACAAATTTATAAACAGTGCTTCCAGCTTCACATTTAAACAGGCATAAAGTTACTAGTACAGTATATTTCAATTTATATTGGAAAAATGTACAGATTTCCACAAACAGTCTGAGGGTGATATTTTCAAAGCAGGGCATGGGATTTAGCTATACATATTCTATTAAAGTCAAAATTAACTGAAGATGTGTGACAAATCACCTGCACTACTTGCAAAATCTCCACTTCCCTGCTTTGTAAGCTATGTGGTACCTGCTGACAATTTCATAGTGGAAGGGATGCCACAGGAATAAATGACAAGTGTGTATGCCAGGAGAAGCATGAATACATACCACTAACTGTCTGGAAAAAAGATTTTCCTAACTACAATTTTTTGCCAGAAAAATATTCTGAAAGGACAAATCTATAATCAAGGAAAACCACTTTCAACATTGCCTCCTCCCTTGCTTTCTGTTATGCATGGTTAGTTGGCCTCACCTTATTTTTATTTTAGGAATAGGGATGTACTCATTTATTTCCTTATTCTGAAGCGCACTGAATAGTGAAAATATATATAATCCCAGGAAAAAGGGAGAGGCTGAAACTGGACGAGGAGAGATTAGTTCAGAGCAAATTTCATGAATGGGTAATTTGAGTGCTCTCATGCTATAAAACATCTGCATTTTTAACTAGTGCACAGTAACTTAGAGACTTGGCTAAAGGTCCAAAGTGAAGCAGACTTCCGTTTCACAATATAACGTGTGAGTTATGCTGGTTAATATGTAGCAATTTCATAAGGGGAAAAAAATTAGGGGAACACCAAAGTTTTTTTTTTAAACATACACTGGAAAGCTTGGACATTTTCCAAAAGTCTAGCTTGTAGTGATAGCGTGGCTCCAACTCTAACTATAGAGAAGCTGTTGCTGCTCAGTAATAAATTACTTACAAGAAAGGAGGTAGCAACCACCTGGCAAGACAAAAGAATCCAGATAAAAATAGCAACAAAACAAATAGAGAGAGCCGCTGTTCTACATTACAAAATTTTATAGTGTTCAAACAAAGGCCACATCTACACTAGCACTTATGTTGGCAAAAAACTTATGTTATACAAGGGTGTGAAAAAAACCACACAGCCCTGAGCGACATAAGTTTTGTTGCCGTTAGAGCTCATGTGCACAGCTTTTCCTGCCAAATGGGATGGGTGTGGTGGATAGGTAATCTGTTTACCCCAAAGCAGAAAAGGGTAAGAAACCCAGTCTCAGTCCAAAAAACAAAGCGAGGGATTTTGGAACACTGCAGTGGGAACCACTGGTTTAACCAGTTTAGAATCTGCACCCAAGACTGTGTATTCTGTGGAGAAGGAGCCATATTTGACACCCTAACTCCTGCCCTTCAAGCACTGCTCCACGCCACTGGTTGAACTGTGTTCACAGTATTATGTAGACCAGGGGTCCTCAACCATTTCTCCTTCCCAGGATCCCAAAACCACCAAAGTTTCTTGCAGCAAAGCATACAATTCTCCAGAGTCTATGCAGGCAACAAATGATTGAAAGACTAGGATCATAGCAATAAGTTGCAAGTTGTTTGGCACACTGGGTGTGTGGCGGGTGCTTGATGGGGCTTCTCCCATCTTCTCATCCACTCACATTCACCAGCAAACACAGGAAACTTCAAGCGTTCACAGCCTCCTGAAGCACTGCTTCTTTACATCAGCGCAGAACCATGCCTTTGTATAGTGAGATGTAGGAAAGAAGAGGCAGAAGCTGCAGTAAGTCTGGGTAAGAGTAGGGAGGTGGCAAGGCAGGAGCAGGACAGCTACAGAATCAGCAGGAAGGAGCAAGCTCCTTCTTGCCTCCGCTCCTGATGAGCCTTAACAACTGTGGGATTTTACAATTTTTTTATTTTCTCAAGAAAAGGATGCAACCTAGTGAGTACCCCTTGTGACCCCCTTCCAGGGCATCCCCAGTCATCTAAGAAACCCTGCTGTAGACAATGCTTACTGCAGAAAATGTGAATTACTTATACTGAAGTAATTTTTAACTCAGGAAATTATAATCAGCCTTGAAGAGTTAAAAAATATGGAAGATGAAGATGCTTATTTGATAGACCCCTTTTCCAATTCCACTGTATTCAGTAAACACATGTAACATTAAATCCTCTGTTAATGTGGATTTCAAAAGCAAATACACACTTCCACAGCAACTGTGACTACTTTTATTTTGGTATATTTTAACATGGGTGAGGAGTGCAGATAAGGGTAACAAAACTAATTTAAATAATTAATTATGAAATAATAAGATTTATTTAGAACTCTGACAAATAGCAGGATTACAGAAGTATTCATTAAGCTGTGTAATTTTGTTATGGTACTCACATGCTTTCTGTAAACAAACAAATGTAAACATTTCACACGTTATTTTTATATCATAGTATTTTTGTGTGATATCTAAAATAGTTAACACATAACACAAATATACTTAAATGTTTTTGTGTGTGGTGGTGGGAATTAGTCTGCTAAGGTACAAATTTAAGAGTGGGAGGGGTACAACTAATCTGTATCTAATTTTAGTTCAGAAGGCTCTGTTGCCTACAGTAGTTGTTTTAGCCTTATCTAGCAGTCTTCCTCCGACTTCCCATAAACTTCACATCCACAAACTGTTCCCTCCATCCTTGTCGAATCTCACTCATTTTCCTTTGGAAGATTTCTGAGGTGCTTAGGAGGGTTAACGGGAGAGGACAAAAGCAGTGTATTTTGAATGTTTTGTCAATGTGACGTTGGAGTGGAACTTGCCAGAATCCACTAGCTGCATGTAGCGAGGAAGATACTGTTGCCTCAATGAACCTGGCGATTATGGGGCTTAGTCTCCTCTCAGTTACACTTGCAGTAAATCAGGAGTAATGAAATTCAAGTCAATGCATTACAATAGTCTACAAATAGTTAAGTGGAAATAGAAAATGACATTTTATTGTGGAATACCTTTCCCTCTTTATTGCTACAATTTAGCTTCTCTACATCTATGCAGATACAGACACCCCTCACCCTTTCCCCATAATGGGCATCATAGCGACACATCGCTCTGTCAGTGCAATAACACTGTGTTGCACCATTCGTCTTCTACACATAGTTCAGGATCTCAGGATAATCAGTGTGCTCTTCTGCACTTCCAGGTTCACATCATGCTGCCTCAGTAGAACTGCTGTGGCATGCTACACTTTCTGCTTCCCTTGACAGATGCAGCAGCAGCAGGCATCACCAGCCAATCTGTTACTGCAGCACTTAGTGATATACAGAATTGTACCTGTGCCCCGCAGTACAGTGTATGTGTCTCTAGTGGCATGTAAGATTTACTATTATAATACATCAAGCCCAAGATCGAGTTTATCTTGAAATAGAGAGAATTTTCAATAGTCTAGTAATTTTTCATTAAATGTATTACAATACAATGTTTTTACTCAGTTTAATTTTGTGTGGGGATACTAATAAAAATATTACACTGTCCTCCACAAAAACACTGTTGCCAAAAACACTCTTGCCAAAAACACTCTTTGTCTGCTCCATAATCTTGCATGCCAATCTGTGATGCAGGCAGTTGCCTTGCGTCCCTTAATGTGTTTTGGATGACAGCCAGTAAGCTTAGCTTTCAAACATTGGGAAACTTAGTTACCAAGAAACAGGTACTTAGGCCTGGATGCTGGTCTCTTGAGGTCATGTTAACTATATTCATTTAAATATTTACTGATTTTAATCCATCAAATAGCATTCTGATTCTGTCAGGAACTAAGAGTTCTTTGAATCGCCTCTGCACATCCCTACTCTTGGGATGCACCATCCAGCAGAGACATTGGAATCTTCTGGTAGCAGGGCCTGTTAGAGTGCTCACGCACCCTTCCCATTCCTATGCCCAGCATACAAGCACATTCTGAGGGCAAGACATTAGAAGGGGGCTTGGTGCCTGTTGTCTCCTCAGTTCCTTCCAAATGCAGCACTGAAAGGATGTGAACCTCTCTGGATCTCCCAGCTCCATAGCTAGAGTGCCTTTTTACCTTTTAGACTAGTTATCATTAGAAAGTTTTATAGCTGATTTTTAGGATAGTTCAGATTAGCAGTTTAGCTTCAAGTAGGAATATTTACTGGTATGGACATGGCACAGCCTAGCATAAAGCAGCATGGGTTTCAGAGATGCATGTTGTGCTCAGGTGTGTTCCCAGCATCTGAGGTGCAGGTTCAGTGCCTGAAAGGCCTATATGAAAATTATTCTCTGGCGTGCTGTGCTATCTGCAGCACATGTACTACTCGAGCCCAGAAGGAGAGACAGAACAGACTCCAACACCTTCTGTTACAAGAGGCCTTCTCTGTCAAGCCTCTGTGATGCAATAATTTTAAGGGATGCAAAAGGAAGGATAGGAGACCTGAATTGGCTCCGGGCACTTGTGGATCCAAGAAAGTATCAGTTATGAAAACTCTGGCCTTGGCACCAAGCTCCAGTTCCAAGACAACTGAGCTTCCAGTATCCAAATCCTCTGATCTGGAACCAAAAATATTATGGTCTCCATTGGAACCTGTAGCAGATAGAGACCCTAAGGATCTGGACAACTTACTGGAACTAACTATGTCGGTTCTGAAGAAAGAAAAGAAAGGTAAATTAAAACATATATCAGTTAGTTCTTTGGACTGTTCGCAGCAGGCAGATCCAAGACATAAGGACTCCTTGAATGAACACTTCTATAGATCCTATGAATCAAACAAGTGATATGATCCTGGACTGGGGGTAACTGGCAGGACTAACCCATGCCACTGTGGATACCCTGGCCACATTGGCTAACCTCTACTTAGCAATATCATTTGAGAAAATTTGACTTTCCAGTGCCAGAACAACTTCTACCTGAACCTACGGATCTGAGGCATCTGAATCCAACAGCCAGGGAACATTCCCCAACCTTAGGGCAAAACACACTCTCTGATTAAGAGTACCAGGAAGGATCTCTGTATAATTGCTCCTTTTGTGAAGGAGTAGCACTGAGGTTATACATTTTTCTATTACCTTGAAATGTGATAAAGACCATTGTTTCTATGTAAGTCTAGGGGCAAAAATGATTGAGAAACAATGTAGCCACAAGAGCTAAAAAGGAATGGATGGAAGACTAGAGTTTAGTTCATTCAACATAACCTTGCATAACCTCAGAGGGAAGAGGATCACTTTTTCAGTTGCTTAAGGAACAAAAATTCAGACAGTTCAGTTCTTTAGCAAGTAGGCAGTGATATTTCTGTTACGTGATTTAAAGAAGTAGAATTAATGAACACACCAGATTAGCTTGGTGGCAAGGATAAGGTTCTCATTATGTGGGATGGACTGATAAGACCCTCAGGGAATAAAAAAGCCCCATGCTGGACAGTTTATTTAATTTAAAATGTTTTAAAAGATATATTTCAGCTGTCTTTCTTGGTCAGTCAAATGAACACAAATCTACTGTCCTGTGCATCTGGATCTTATTTTTGACCAGGAAAATTACACTAGGATTTTTTTCTTCCATTGGGATTTTTTTCTTCCATATATATGTGTGTGTGTTTTCCTCTTTGTTTCCTTGTATGCAGTTGTTGTAGGCAAGTTGGTCCCAGGATATTAGAGACAAGGTGTGTGAGGTGATATCTTTTATTGAACCAACTTTTGTTGGTAACAGAAACAAGCTTTGACTAGAGGAGTGTTAAGTGGCCACTTCACCTTGACTGGTCCCTTGAAATGTGTGTGTAACATTCCGCAGGATACAATTTAGACTGTTGAACAGCTGTGTCCCCTCAATTCTACAACCTGGGGTGTCTTTTTGCACTGCTGTGCTGAGAGAGTAGAAAGCTTCTTCAGGTCTGGAAGAAGAGCTCTGTGGAAGCTAGAAAGCTTGTCTCTCTCACCAATAGAAGTTGGTCCAATAAAATATATTACCTCACCCATCCTGTCTTTGTTTACTTGTTCTTCAAAGCGTGCCTTTGTTTCTCTTACCTCTCCTCTACAGAGAATGTAAATAGAGGATTCCCATACCTTTTACTAAATGCTGCTGCTAATATACATTGGACATAGTATGTATTTGCTGTGGAGGCAAAAGGAGGTTGCAGCAGAATTGGAGTAATATAAGGTGTTGGATTTTAACTATAAAACTTTAAATTTGTGTCAATTATCAGAGGGGTGACCGTGTTAGTCTATAGCCACAAAAACAACAAGGAGTCCAAGGTGCCACCGGACTCCTCGTTGACTTTATAGTGGGTGGACCCATTTAGTCAGAGATAGTCTCTCTTAGGCCATGTCTACATCTAAAATTTTGCAGCGCTGGTTGTTACAGCTGTATTAGTACAGCTGTATAGGGCCAGCGCTGCAGAGTGGCCACACTTACAGCAACCAGCGCTGCAAGTGGTGTTAGATGTGGCCACACTGCAGCGCTGTTGGGCGGCTTCAAGGGGGGTTCGGGGAACGCGAGAGCAAACCGGGAAAGGAGACCAGCTTCGCCGCGGTTTGCTCTCGCGTTCCCCGAACCACCCTGCAAACCGCAGGGAAGGAGACCTGCTTGTTCGGGGAACGCGAGAGCAACCCGCGGCGAAGCTGGTCCCCTTTCCCGGTTTGCTCTCTCGTTCCCCGAACCCCCGAGCAAGCAGGTCTCCTTCCCTGCGGTTTGCAGGGTGGTTCGGGGAACGCGAGAGCAAACCGCGGCGAAGCTGGTCTCTTTTCCTGGTTTGCTCTCGCGTTCCCCGAACCACCCTGCAAACCGCAGGGAAGGAGACCTGCTTGCTCGGGGGTTCGGGGAACGAGAGAGCAAACCGGGGAAGGAGACCAGCTTCTCCGCGGTTTGCTCTCGCGTTCCCCGAACCACCCTGCAAACCGTAGGGAAGGAGACCTGCTTGTTCGGGGAACGCGAGAGCAAACCGGGGAAGGAGACCAGCTTCGCCGCGGTTTGCTCTCGCGTTCCCCGAACCACCCTGCAAACCGCAGGGAAGGAGACCTGCTTGCTCGGGGGTTCGGGGAACGAGAGAGCAAACCGGGAAAGGAGACCAGCTTCGCCGCGGTTTGCTCTCGCGTTCCCCGAACCACCCTGCAAACCGCAGGGAAGGAGACCTGCTTGCTCGGGGTTCGGGGAACGCGAGAGCAAGCTGGGGAAGGAGACCAGCTTGATTACCAGAGGCTTCCTCAGGTATGCTGGGATACCTGCTTATTCCACGGAGGTCAAGAAAAGCGCTGGTAAGTGTCTATACTTGATTACCAGCGCTGGATCACCAGCGCTGGATCCTCTACACCCGAGACAAAACGGGAGTACGGCCAGCGCTGCAAACAGGGAGTTGCAGCGCTGGTGGTGCCCTGCAGATGTGTACACCTCCTAAGTTGCAGCGCTGTAACTCCCTCACCAGCGCTGCAACTTTCTGATGTAGACAAGCCCTTAGTGAGAATACATAGCAGTTAACATAATCAGAGGCACTCCCAATATGATAACACAGCAATTGACATCTTTGGAAATATTTTACATAACAGGACTGGATTAACTGTAAAGAAGCTGGTAGTAGAGCATTTTTCAGCAAATGGTCCTCAGTTGTGGGGACTATTTGTTTCTCACTTTCCTCTTTGGTTCATGAAAGCTTGAATTTGCAGAATTTCAGGTCATGGTGCCATTTGTTTTCCCTTTGGAAAGCAATGAACTGTATGAGGAGGTTGATAGGTAAACTTTGGCTTTTGATGGGGAGAGATTTTGAGACAGCTCAATTTGCTGGATATTTGTCAAAAGTAGTTTAATGAGTTTACATAGCAAGTTGGCACATAACGAGAGCAGTGTCTAACACACAACCTTTTTAAAAGCAGCTACTGGTTTTGAGTGACTCAGTTTTGGATGCCCTACATAAATCATTAAGTATCTTCAACTGGGAACCCTCAGAAATTGGTCTCCCATAATCAGTGCCAACTTTTGAATATTTATGCCTAAATAAGTAAGAAAAGCTGCAAAATTATGCCTGGAGCATTTGTAAAATACATTTATAAACCCTAGTCTCAGCTATGTGGCTTTGTCTCCCAAGGAACTTGTAACGGTGCTTAAAAATATTCCACAATTACACTATTGGAGGTTGTAACTCTCCACACTTAACTCAGTTACAGGAAATGTGCAAATATCCTTCTGCACTAAAACTGCAAAGATTTATACCCAACTCTTTTTGCCTCCTCCGGCCCCCCTTCCCATTTCTCTAAATCCTACAATATATTATTTAGGCAATATATCTTTTTATGATGTGTGGGAGGTCTCCACTTTTGTGTATGGTTTAAAATTTTGAATTTTACAGTTTTAGGGTAACATTTTACAGATTACCTGATTTGCAAAGCACTATATTATCTAAGAACACACTGACTTTTTTGGTTAGGTAATAATAGAATATGGTTGCCCTCTGGCTATATCAACTGTAGTTATAACTTTACAAAAAGCAGTGAATAAGATGCTAGGCATCACCCAGTGATGTAAACACTAGGCTTGGATCCACAAAGGTACCTAGGTACCTAACCTTCAGTTTTAGGCACCCAAGTCCTATTTTTAGGCACCACTATGATCTGTAAAACCCCTGCTTGGTTGCTACCTAAATGTGTAGGCACCTAAACTCATTTGGCCCCTAAATGTTTACAATAAAAGTTCCCTTGGTGCCTATGTTTTTACCGCTGTGCCCAAAACATTGCCTATGCTAACAAACTCTGTAACCATGATTCACCTCATAGAATCACAGAAGTTGTAGTGTGACCTCTCTACAGACTTTTTCATTGCCGTTTGTCCTGAAAATGAAAAATGCCCATCTCCTGTTTCCCATTGTTGTCACTAGTGGAGCTGCACTGGGGAAAAATTACTGCGATAAAATTTGCAAGGGCATTTGTATTGTCTTGTAATTAGAATCGATTTCCTGCTTAAGCCTTCGTTTACCTGATAGCTCAAACATTCAAATCATAGCAAGCAAAAAAAATGCCCACCTTGTGAAAATGAAAAGTGTTACACGACAATGATTCTAGTCTGCCATAGTCTAAGATGGCAAAAAAGCTTTGTAAAAGAACACTAGCTAGGCAGAATTGAGCATGCAATGTGGAATGCATTCTATTCAACAATCATTATTTATAGCCACTTGCTACATAATAGCCTCCTGTCCAACAGGTTTCAGGAAGGGAAAGTACCCTGAAGTCAGACAATTTAATAAACAAGCACATTGTGGATAACTGAAGCTATGGATGTTTGCAACAAAAATCTAAAGCCACTCTTCTGTGGCCACTCTTCTGGCTTCATGTTTTGGTATTCACTTGAAAGCCAGATCCTGAATAGTTAAAAGATGTGAGAAAGACCATGAAAATTTCCATCAAGTTGAAATGATTTGCAATTTAGTCAAAATAATGCAAAACTTACGTTCTCATGGTTATACTCTGCAGCTTCCTATAGTACTGCAGCTAGTCAAGTGAAACTCAGCAGGTTTGACAGTTTTACTCAGATTTTTGGGGGTTGTTTAAACCCAAAACTTGGTAGTGTACCAACCCACATGTTAAAAAAACAAAGGAAATGTTTGAATGAGCCCCTGAGAAGTGATACTGCCAAGTTTTACATAGCACTATGGAGAATATGGACTACTAATCTTTAAGACTTCAAATATTTTGATTCCTTCCTTTTTTCTTTTCAACTATTTAAATAACCAACCATTTACACTGCAAGTTAGGTGTGCACTAAGTAATAGTGTTTCAAAATTAGTCTCAGCTGCTTCCAAATGAAACAAATGAGAGCAAAATAGGATTTGTAACTTAATTTTCTGGCTGAAAAGATAGATCCTTTTAATTATTTCAGATTCTGAATTATCAATATTACATATTTGATAGAAGAAAACTAGGCAATAGTTTTACTTGTTGTACATACCTTTAGTTCTCAAATAGCCTTTTAAGTGTTGTGTAATTTAGGTCAGTGTGTTTACACATATTCCTATGAAGAGGGAGAGCTATGGGAGACAATTTAGTCTGTTTATGGTTTATTAGGGTAACAATATGAGGATAGAAGTATAAACGATTATATCAATAAAAATGGAAAATGGGCATAAGTGCACATACATCTGTCCAATGGCTTTGCCTTCAATAGTCTGGGAAAAGAGTATTTAGTTGAAGTGATACACTGATAGATGAGAATAATCTCAGGTGCTATAAAGCTAGAGCATGCAGACAAGCACAGAAATCCAGGTAATTGACACTCGAAGGTAAGGCTAATCATCAAATCTTACTAGCAAGACTTAAGTGTAATCAGTGTATGTTTTTTGCCGCCCCAAGCACGGCAATCAGGCAGCTTTCGGTGGCATGCCTGCGGGAGGTCTGCTGGACCACGGATTCGGTGGCATGCCTGCGGGTGATTTGCTGGACCCGTGCCTTCGGTGTACCCGCTGCCAAAGCCATGGGACCTCCCGCAGGCATGTCTGCAGGCCCTCCCGCAGACATGCCACCGAAGGCTGCCTGACTGCCGCTCTCATGGCGACCGCCACGTCGCCTCCCACGGCTTGCCTCCCCAGGCACACGCTTGCGGTGCTGGTGCCTGGAGCCGCCCCTGAGTGTAATACAAGTGCTGGACTGGCAGTAAGCCCCTTATCTTAGTGCCTGGAACTGCCAATAAATTATGCCATGTTTTACAGTAATTTAGCTTGTATGGTAGAAAGAATGGATCAATTGCAATTTTTTTTTAATGTTTCCTGTCTAAAAAGTCTTTCAGAACAAAACCCAACATGCCAACAATTTATACTACCACACCACAGAAAGAAATTAATAAACATTTTTGTTCAGAGGGAATTTACTAATTTGTACCACACCATTCTGTATTTCAGCAGTCTGGACTAAAATGTTTAACACCTTCACAGAAAAGATTACTTTCCAAAGAAATATCAATTCTTTTCCTCCTGAAGAAAGCACATTGGTAGAACGGCTCTTTGGGGGAATTTAAAACGTTGTACAAACTGGCATAGGATGGTAAATTTAGAAAGGACAATGGGAAATGGGTGGGAATGGGACAAATCAGAAAAAGTCCCTGTTACATGAGAAGCCACTTACTGTCTTATTAGATAGAGGTCAGGCCATCTAGCTCAATTTCCTATTCAGTATCCCAGAAGGAGAATACATATCTTTTTTCAAAAGATTTTGTAAAAATTGTATTTCCTCCAAATGTTATCTTAAAGAGTTGTATGTATGAACATATCCCAGGGATGTACCATGAAATATTTCCTTTTCCTTTAAATGGTTGACCCTAAACAAGCAGTCAGTGTCCCTTCAGAAGTGTGGGAGCTATATTGTGGGACTTTATTTATTTATTTTACACACACTTTAAATTGAACTTTCACTGTCAAACCTCAAATTTATTTTTAAGTTTAACAGATCAGACTGAAATATTATTCTAAGGGTTTTCCCTGCCTCAGTATCAAACACTGAATTGCTATGGATGGTAATTTTTGAAGAGGGTAGTATACGAAACTGAGCTTAGAATTATAGGACAAATCTCACTTATGCAATTAAACTGAGTAGGATCAGGAATATGAGAATTGCTATACCCATTACCAATCTGCTACTGGTTGGTATCCTTTGCTTAGAGAAAGGTGCAAGAAACCAAGTAATTTACAATTATAGACTAGCTGCCCATAGGTGAAAATTTCATCCTGACTCCATGAGTTAGAGGTTACATTATGTCCTGAAAAATGAAGGATTCGATTTCTATTTAAAAAAAAAAAAATCTACTGTAACTATGGATATTCTTATCTAATAAACATCCACTTATTTTTAGGTGTCTTCTAAGCCACATTCCATATAAGATCTATGCAGTATTGTAGCCATGTCTGTTCCAGGATATTAGAGAGACAAGGTGGGCGAAGTAATATCTTTTATTGGACCAACTTCTGTTGGTGAGAGAGACAAACTTCTGTGCTACACAGAGCACTTCCTCGGGTCTGGAAAGGTACGAAGAGTGTCACAGCTAAATACAAGATTGAACAGATAGTTTAGCATAAGTAATTAGCCTATATTCTAAGGGAACATTCTAGGTGAAGTGGCCTATTAATACCCCTGTAGTCATAGGACAAAAGGGGGGAATAGTGGGTTACAGATCAGATCGTTGTAATAAGCCATAAATCCAGTGTCTCTGTTCAATCTATGATTTTTAGGCCTTGTCTACACTACAGAGTTTTGTTAATGCAAGTTATTCTGACATAAAGCCCCTGCTATAGTTAAATCTCTGTTGCATGTCAACACTATGCTCCTTGTGTCAGTGGACCGCATGCACAATAGCAACTCTTGCATCAACACCAAGAGCAGTACATGATGGGTAGCTATCCCCCTGTGCAACAACTGGCTGCAGGGTGCTTTAGGAAGAGTTTTCAATGCTCCATGGGGGCAGGGACAGTGTCACATGAGGAAGGTTTCTCAATCTCATTGTTCCATGGACATCCTACTACATTGCCATATGCTTTTCAACTGCCCTGGTAACCTGCAACCCAGCCATTTCTGCCAAAAAGCATGGATCCCATATGGATCTTCAATATTGTGCTATGTATTATGAACACAATGCTATAAGAGGAGCCCAACAGCGTGGGGTGGGGGAAAGGGGACTATTAAGCTGAGGGATGCCTTGAAGGAGCATATTACCACTGAGCCACAGTAATGTGGGTTGCTGTAGTGTGCTGAGCCTAGCGTTGTTTGTTTGCATCATGCTATGAACCCTTGTTTGCATGGTGCTTTGAAACCTGTAATGGTTGCTGCATGTGCCCAAGAAGTAACACATTTTAAATCACTTTTTAAAGTAGCACTCGGTAATATGACCAAATTGACATAACTCAACATTAACAGAAGAAGTCCACAGAGATAGGTAGGGTGTAAATTGTGTGTGTGTGCGTGAGAGAATATTGGGGGCGGAGTGTGTACATGTGTGAGGGAGGGAGGGAGGGAGGGAGGGAGAGACAGAGTGTGTGTGTTGTGGAAGTGTGTGTGATGGGGGAAGAGAGAGTTTGTCGGCACGCTGTCTCTAAGTTCAGACAGAAGCTGGAAGCAACCAATCCTGAGGCAGAAGCTGGCCAGTAAACAAGCAGGGAGAGGGGGACACCCCAACATCAGCCCCCATCTCTCTGTCGCTCTGCACAGCACAAATCTCTTTCCCCTACCCCAACCCACCCAGCAGCAGCCTGCCTCGCCCTGCCACCTGCTGTATTCCTAGTGCCTGAGAGAGCAGGATTCTGTGTTAATGTTTTGATTTTGTGATTCCCTCTGAGTTCTCCCACAGCCTCCGCTCCCCACAGACCAAGGAGATCACCACCTTCTCCTTCCTTACAGGGGTGGCTTTATGTTTTTTGCCACTCCAAGCACAGCAGTCAGACAGCCTTTGGTGGCACTCCTGCGGGTGGTCCGCTCGTCACGCAGATTCGGTGGCATTTCTGCCGGTGATCTACTGGTTGGGCGTACCCACTGCCGAATTACCATTGAAGCCGCGGTCCAGGGGACCTCCCGCAGAACCGTCGCCGAAGGCTGCTTGACTGCTGCCCTCACAGCGACCGGCAGGCCTCCCTCCTGCGGCTTGCCGCCCCAGGCACATGCTTGCTGGACTGGAGCCTGGAGCCGCCCCTGCTCCCGTAGTCCAGCCAGGAGTGCATTTGTTGTCGGGAGCTGCCATCCTGACCTGGGCAGTAGCTATGTGAACTCTCTACGCTGAGCTGTTTCAAAACTTCCTGGGGCTTTGAAAGTGGAGGGGCACATGCGTGGCTGGATGCAGAGCAGTGGAGTTCAGAACAATGAGCAGAGCAGTCACGGGGGAATTGTGGGATAACTCTTGTAGCCCAGCTACAGGGATGTAACGAATGCAGTCTCTACACTGGTTTTATTTTGTTAGCAAAGCAAGAGAGTTTTGTCGACAGCAGGAGTATTGTAGTGTGTACACTTCCACTGTTTTATCCATAAAAGCTGCCTTTTGCAGACAAAAAAATTCATACTGTAGACAAGGCCTTAGTGTCTAGCAAAGTTATGAATTTAAGCTTACAGGCTTGTCTTTTGAAAGTGTTGTGCAGGTTTCCTTTGAGTATGAGGACAGATCGATCACTCTATATCTGACCTTTTGTGAAAAGTATTCACCCACAAGTGATATGGTGTTTTTGACTGATTTTCCTGTGCGAGTTCATTCAAGAGTGTAGTGATTGTCTGGTTTCACCCACATAGTTATTATTGGGGCATTTAGTGTTGTGATAGGCATGGATGGACCAATGGATCTTGAAAGGTGTGTTGTAGGGTGTGTCATTGCAGCAGTGGAGATATGTCTTCAGGTTTTCCATCTGTTGTTCTAGCAGGGTCTGGTGGCTCTTTGAGTTGGTGTGTCCTGGTCTGTGGGGAGCTTACTTCTGACGATAAGCTTGGAGAGGTTGTGGGACTGTCTGAAGGCCAGAAGAGCAGGTTCAAGAAAGATTTCTCTCAAGATGCAGTCCCCATCAAAAACAGATTGTAGCAGTTTGATGGTATCCCGTATGGGTTTCAGTGTGAGTTAGTAGGTGACACCATGGGGTGTGCGGTTGGAGGGGGTTTTATTGAATCAGGTTCTTTCCAGGTATTTGAGACACTCCATGTTGCAATCTATTTCTCTTGTGTAGTGTCCTTGTTTGGTGAAGGTGGTTTTAAGTGTATATCTGAGACTTTCTCCTTGGAGCATAGTCTGTGGTATCCGAGTGCCTGGCTGTAGATAACAGATTTCTTGGTGTGTTTCGGGTAGTCACTGGATTTATTAAGATAGGAGCATCATCCATGGATTTCTTGTATATTGTCTTGTATTGTAGTTGTCTGTAGAGTTCCATTGCTGAAGCTGATTGTGGTGTCCAGGAAGTTGATGTAAGTGTGAGTGTGTTCCTGAGAGAGTTTAATGGATAGGTGGTGGTTGCTGAAGTTGTGATGGAAATCTATGAGGGAGTTTGTCTGTCCAGATGATGAAAATATCATTGATGTATCTCAGGTATATCTTTGGTTTTGTAGTGCATTTGTCCAGAAACCACAAAACAGCAAGAAAAGTATTAACTACTTTACATTTTCTATCTTTCACTTTCTTTGAATGTTCTTATGTTATTGGATTAAAAGAGAATGGCCAATTTACATTCAATATATTTCTTTTGTTTACTTCTATTCTATAATTTCATTACTTAGTTACCATACTAGATTCTTTTGAAGGACTTTACCAAAGTCTTTTGAAAAATCCAAATGAGTTTTCAGCAGTTTCTCCTTATTAACTATTTTCTTGACATATTTAAATAATTCTAGTACATTAGGGACACATGATTTTCTTTTCAAGAAGCTGTGCTTGTTTATTTCCATAATTGATTCTTATTATGCTCTCTCTCATGTTCCTTACATTAACCATGATACAAATTGAGCAAGATTTATTGGTAATACAACAATAGCAAAAAAGTATAACTTTTTTAAAAAAGCATAGGCCATATTCCATGAATCTATAGACAAGGATCATTATCAGGAAGATTATTAAATTGTTTAACAAACCATGAATGGGGTCACAAACCATGATAACCATTTTTTACTAATGACTTGTCTTCACTGCAAGGTTAACTCAAATTATAACTCAAGTGATGCCCCTAACTCAAGTACCGTCCACACATAAAATCCCTTAATCTAAGGGTACATTTAACTTGAGTTGGGTGACTTATCAGGAGGCTTAGGCTAAACCTGGAGCTAGCACAACTCCTCAGCTGCCAACACAATCACTCTGTAGTGTGGCCACAGGCTACTTTCACTCAAGGCAGTTCATTATCCAGTGCCTTCCTACAATTCCCTTCACAAGACTAGAAAGGACAGACAAGTTCTCCATCAATTAATTGGGAAAGAATTCATGGAAAGAACCCTGGGGAAGACCCCAAAAGTTTTAGTGCCAAACAGAAGTGAGTACAGCACCAGTGCAGACATAGCAGCTCAAGTGTTATTTCACAGTCTGTTTTTTCTCCCCTGAGCTAGGCAAACTTGACAGAAATAACCTAAGTATAGATAGCTTGTTTTAACTCTGCAGTAAAGATAAATAATTTTGAGTAAAGCTAAGGATAAGAATTGTACAGTAGACATACTGAAATAGGAGTTCAGCTCTAAGTCCAAGTCTCTCACTTTGCTGCTTGATGTGGCTACAGAAACATGTAGCTGCTCCTTTTCTCAGCTCCTTATTTTTAGTGCATCTACCTTTATGCCATTCTAGAGTATTAACACTACAGCAACTTGAGTTTGGTAAGTAACTAAGAAAGGAGGTGCATGGTCATATATATCAAGAATAAAAAAACCTGCAAAAATTTGACATTTTTTTCTTTAATTTTACCCAATGTTTTCTACTAGTTCTGCGTACACAGCAGGTAATAGAGATACTAGTTTACTGATCTAACTTCTTATAAGATTTCCATCTTACTCAGATGTATTCATATCACACCTAGAAAGAACAGCTACCAGATGTACTGAAGCCAGTCCTCTGACTTATTGTTCTTACAGACCCACTGGTATAAAACCCAGGCTAGAAATCTTGTTTTAACAGTACCTTTCCATGTTGTAAGGTGGCCTACCAAGGGACTATTGAGCTCTGGTTCCCACTGTTCAACTATAATTGCCTTTTTAGAACAAATGCCTTGCAAAAACATGCAGTTTCCTTGGCTCCCATGAATAGCCCTACAGAGAGCCTATGCTGTAGTATAAAAGGCTAGTGCAAACCCACTGAGATGCATTGAATATATGAATGTAATGCACTTTTCAACGTACATGCTGTAAGATTTCAAAAGCTGTTACTAAGATGTTTTCATTAGGAAATAATTTCTAGTTGTGTTTACTCAACTGCAAGATGGTAAATGCCATAAGAAAAAATAATCTTCCTGGTTCTAAACTTATGATTTTTCCCAACTATTCTGAATTAAGGAGTGCTTGCTGCACTGGAAACCTTTGTGTTAAGAAGAGGTTACAGTGAGTCACCCTGTTCAGTGCTGATGTGAAGCTTCACAGTGAGATATATACTTAGAACAGTTTAGTAATTTAAGCATATAGAGCATTCAGCTTTAGGTAGGATATTGTTCTTGGATGGTGGCATTCCAATTTAGGACTTTGGATCCCTTAAGTAATAGAAATAAATCAGTAAGCTATGAACTGGACTAAGTTTACATATTCTCAAGATCGTTTGTTAACCCCCCCCAACCCTGTCTTAGTGGGGAGGACATTTATTTGGACTGCAGGGAGAAAGCACTGTCTCCAGAAGGGAAGTGGCCCAGAAAATGCCTCCTCCCAGCCTCTTTGGATCAGGGGCATGTTGCTGGTTGGTCCAAAAAAGGGGCTAAGTTTCCCTCAGACGGATGGGAAAAGAGCACATGCCAGAGCCTAGCCATGCTCCCTCCCGCTCCTCAGCTTCTACGCATCTGACTGGCCCACCAGAGGAGATAGCTGATTGAGGTGGGGAAGCAACTCAAGCCTCTTGCCT
This sequence comes from Gopherus evgoodei, assembly GCF_007399415.2. Taxonomy (NCBI): domain Eukaryota; kingdom Metazoa; phylum Chordata; order Testudines; family Testudinidae; genus Gopherus; species Gopherus evgoodei. Next base: position 286,012,028 of record NC_044322.1, on the reverse strand, counting down.
CTTCAGCTGCCCTGCTTTACCTCCCTGTAATGCAGGGAGTTGCATTTCTAAGCTGCTTTGGATCTGATCTATAGAAAAGCATGGTTTTTGGGATCAGAGAGGATTTTTTCCTGTTGGACCAAGTTACTGGAGATCTGGTGGGTTTTCACCTTCCTCACTGCATTGTCGAGGTGCAGCTGGGGTAAGGAAGAATATGATTTAGAAGTCTATTAAGAGATAACATAGGAATGTATAGTTTGTTACTACTTGCAGACAGCATCCCATGTGAATAAAGGCTAAACAGACCAGCTCCCGGAGGTAAATAAGACTGAGAATTTTTGCTGATGGCCTGGAAGCCTACAGGAAAGGCCTGAAGTCTTAGCAGATTGAGCTCCCTCTTTGGTTCTCTCTATCTACTTTGAAGGGGAGTCAGGGGGAAGAGGAGAGGACTTTGAATTGAGCTGAATCCTGGGAGTAGGCTGAGGGTTTTACTCTGAGTTATCAGTTATAAATTCGGAGCCCTCTAATCCCAAACTGGACTCAGTTAAATGCCTGGTATGTGAGATGGGATGGGTATATTGCCCCTACCTAATGATAATAAAGTTGCAGCCTGTCACTTAAAATCCATTCCAGTGTCTGTCTTTTGTTCACCTATGTGTCCTATGCATAGTCAGAAATGTTCAGAAGTATAGGCTGCAGTCTGGTTACTACTGGTAAGTTTCCAGGACATCACTAGAGCTAGTTTGTGAGAAGAGATTTTAAAGAATATGGTAAGGAAAAGTTAGCCTTAGGAAAATAAGAAATTAACTCTAGTAGAGTCAACAATAGTGTGAAAAAAATTGAATCCATTGTTTGCAGAATCTCTGAGCTTCACTGTGTAACATAAAGCAGGATGATACAAGACTCTTAGAAGACTTTTGTGTATCCTTAGCAAGTGATTGATTCTTTGGAATGTAGTATGCCATATTATGTAAAAAATAAAGATAAGAAATAAGTCAACTACTGAAATAGCATCCAGATACAATGGTAATGAGCACAATATAAGTGCATTAAATAATACATTATTTATTACACACATGATTCTGTAATGTACAGTGTTCTACAAAACATAGGAATCATTCCTGCCCTAAAGAGCTTAATTTTACACAAGGAAGACAATTCTGTAGATGTACATATTCAGAGTTCATTGATGAGGAAATCAGCATAGGAACAATTCATGGCAGTGGATTTGAAAGGAGGAATTTGAAGGAGAGGAAGTCATTGGCAGACTACTGCAAGTATAGTAGACAGCATGAATAAAGGCATAAAGCTAAGAGCGAGATGAAGTAAAGAGAATAATAAAGAGTATTTGCCAGAAGAGGTGCAGAGATGGAAGTAAAGATGAGGTAAGGAGGGCTAGTAAGGAGGGCTTTAAACTAGGTTCGACGGGGACAGGTGAGCAAAGCCCACAGGTAAGTGGGGAACAAGACCTGGGAGATGGATTGGAAACAGGAGGGAGCACGGGCTATAATGGCAGAGAGGAAGGAGGGTCAGGGCAAAGCTGGGAGGCAAGATCAAACCAGTATCTTAGATGCCTTTATACAAATGCAAGAAGTATAGGTAATAAGCAGGAAGAACTGGAAGTGCTAATCAATAAATACAACTATGACATTATTGGCATTACTGAAACTTGGTGGGATAATACACACGACTGGAATGTTGGTGTGGATGGGTATAGTTTGCTCAGGAAGGATAGACAGGGGAAAAAGGGAGGAGGTGTTGCCTTATATATTAAAAATGTACACACTTGGACTGAGGTGGAGATGGACATAGGAGACGGAAGGGTGGAGAGTCTCTGGGTTAGGCTAAAAGGGGTAAAAAACACAGGTGATGTCGTGCTGGGAGTCTACTACAGGCCACCTAATCAGGCGGAAGAGGTGGATGAGGCTTTTTTCAAACAACTAACAAAATCATCCAAAGCCCAAGATATGGTGGTGATGGGGGACTTCAACTATCCAGATATATGTTGGGAAAATAACACCGCGGGGCACAGACTATCCAATAAGTTCCTGGACTGCATTGCAGACAACTTTTTATTTCAGAAAGTTGAAAAAGCTACTAGGGGGGAAGCTGTTCTAGACTTGATTTTAACCAATAGGGAGGAACTTGTTGAGAATTTGAAAGTAAAAGGAAGCTTGGGTGAAAGTGATCATGAAATCATAGAATTTGCAATTCTAAGGAAAGGTAGAAGGGAGAACAGCAGAATAGAGACAATGGATTTCAGGAAGGCGGATTTTGGTAAGCTCAGAGAGCTGATAGGCAAGGTCCCATGGGAATTAAGACTGAGGGGAAAAACAACTGAGGAAAGTTGGCAGTTTTTCAAAGGGACGCTATTAAGGGCCCAAAAGCAAGTTATTCCGATGGTTAGGAAAGATAGAAAATGTGGCAAAAGACCACCCTGGCTTACCCTTGAGATCTTGCGTGACCTACAAAATAAAAAGGCATCATATAAAAAATGGAAACTAGGTCAGATCACGAAGGATGAATATAGGCAAATAACACAGGAATGCAGAGGCAAGATTAGAAAAGCAAAGGCACAAAATGAACTCAAACTAGCTATGGGAATAAAGGGAAACAAGAAGACTTTTTATCAATACATTAGAAGCAAGAGGAAGACTAAGGACAGGGTAGGCCCACTGCTCAATGAGGAGGGGGTAACAGTAACGGGAGACTTGGAAATGGCAGAGATGCTTAATGACTTCTTTGTTTCGGTCTTCACTGAGAAGTCTGAACGAATGTCTAGTATAGTGAATGCTTACAGGAAGAGGGTAGGTTTAGAAGAGAAAATAAGGAAAGAGCAAGTAAAAAATCACTTAGAAAAGTTAGATGCCTGCAAGTCACCAGGGCCTGATGGAATGCATCCTAGAATACTCAAGGAGTTAATGGAAGAGGTATCTGAGCCTCTAGCTATTATCTTTGGGAAATCATGGGAGACGGGGGGAGATTCCAGAAGACTGGAAGGGGGCAAATATAGTGCCCATCTATAAAAAGGGAAATAAAAACAACCCGGGAAACTACAGACCAGTTAGTTTAACTTCTGTGCCAGGGAAGATAATGGAGCAGGTAATCAAAGAAATCATCTGCAAACACTTGGAAGGTGGTAAGGTGATAGGGAATAGCCAGCATGGATTTGTAAAGAACAAATCATGTCAAACTAATCTGATAGCGTTCTTTGATAGGATAACGAGCCTTGTGGATAAGGGAGAAGCGGTGGATGTGATATACCTAGACTTTAGTAAGGCATTTGATACAGTTTTGCATGATATTCTTATAGATAAGCTAGGAAAGTACAATTTAGATGGGGCTACTATAAGGTGGGTGCATAACTGGCTGGATAACCGTACTCAGAGAGTAGTTGTTAATGGCTCCCAATCCTGCTGGAAAGGTATAACAAGTGGGGTTCCGCAGGGGTCTGTTTTGGGACCGGTTCTGTTCAATATCTTTATCAACGATTTAGATGTTGGCATAGAAAGTACGCTTATCAAGTTTGCGGACGATACCAAACTGGGAGGGATTGCAACTGCTCTGGAGGACAGGGTCAAAATTCAGAACGATCTGGACAAATTGGAGAAATGGTCTGAGGTAAACAGGATGAAGTTCAATAAAGATAAATGCAAAGTGCTCCACTTAGGAAGGAACAATCAGTTTCACACATACAGAATGGGAAGAGACTGTCTAGGAAGGAGTATGGCAGAAAGAGATCTAGGAGTCATAGTGGACCACAAGCTTAATATGAGTGAACAGTGTGATACTGTTGCAAAAAAAGCAAACATGATTCTGGGATGCATTAACAGGTGTGTTGTAAACAAGACACGAGAAGTCATTCTTCTGCTTTACTCTGCGCTGGTTAGGCCTCAACTGGAGTATTGTGTCCAGTTCTGGGCACCGCATTTCAAGAAAGATGTGGAGAAATTGGAGAGGGTCCAGAGAAGAGCAACAAGAATGATTAAAGGTCTTGAGAACATGACCTATGAAGGAAGGCTGAAGGAATTGGGTTTGTTTAGTTTGGAAAAGAGAAGACTGAGAGGGGACATGATAGCAGTTTTCAGGTATCTAAAAGGGTGTCATCAGGAGGAGGGAGAAAACTTGTTCACCTTAGCCTCCAATGATAGAACAAGAAGCAATGGGCTTAAACTGCAGCAAGGGAGATTTAGGCTGGACATTAGGAAAAAGTTCCTAACTGTCAGGGTAGTCAAACACTGGAATAGATTGCCTAGGGAAGTTGTGGAATCTCGATCGCTGGAGATATTTAAGAGTAGGTTAGATAAATGTCTATCGGGGATGGTCTAGACAGTATTTGGTCCTGCCATGAGGGCAGGGGACTGGACTCGATGACCTCTCGAGGTCCCTTCCAGTCCTAGAGTCTATGAGAAACTTGTACTGGATGTGGTAGAAGCCAGAGAAAGGATTCAAGAAAGCTGGGGGTGATACTGTAGGAACAGCAGGAGAGGAAAATAACTTTTATAATGGCTTTTTTGTATAAATGGATAGGGAGATGCCAGGAAAAAGAATGTTCCAGCAATTGAATGAGAGATGATCAATCTGTGACAAAGGCTTATGCCATGGGGATAGAGGAGAATGAAGGAATTTTAGTGATATTATAGAAGAAAAAAGCAAAAGAAACTAGTAATAGACAAGATACACTGGGAAAAGAAGAGGATTGCTAGCAGTTGCTAAGTATAAGATTGGCTATGATTGGAGGGCCCAATCCTGCTATCATTGATGACAACTGCAAGAGTTTCATGGACTAATTGAATCAAGATTAGCGCTTCAATGTCCAGCATTATACCAATTTGGAAACAGTCAGTCAACAATGTTTGGGACTAATCATGTTATAGCCAGGTTAAAAACCTCTGTGCTTTAATGGCTAGAAGTCAAACCTGGGGCATGTTATTTTACTGTGATTAAGACAGGACCAAACCAAATATAAATATGCTCTGTTTAAAAGTATAGATAGTCTTTGACCCACACATCCTGGAACATAAAAGAGCCAAGCATGTATGTACAAGAAAACACTATTTTTATGACTCAGTTAGATTTGGGTCTAATTTGTGCAGGCAGTTTTTGTTGTGGAGAAAGGACTGCTATGTATATCACTCAAATTTAATAATTTGAAATAGGTAGCAATTCTGAATGTTAGGGATACTTTTGTCTCTCTAAAATAGTCCAAACCTAGGAATTCTGTCCAGTATTACCTATTGGGAGCTTAGATATTATCCAGAGGAGAGTGCCAAGTAGTATTATACAAGTTTTCTAAATTAAATTGGTTGCCTATTGTTCATAATCCCACATATGACTCCAAGTTGAATTAAAAAAAATCTGTTTGCTTGCACTTCAGTTCAAATGGGAGCTGACATCCAGATCTGTAACTGTTTTAAAAGGTTTGGTGAATAAACTTGCATTAAATAATGGCATAACTGAATGCATGACACAAACCATCCTGGCTTTACTTTACAATTAGTGACTGAGGAATAGAATTTAAGTCATAGAAACAATAAACCATTCACATTTCAATTTTAGCTCCTGTGAGTTCCAAGCACCTCTCTTCACCTGTTAAATTACTTTGAAGATATGCAGCACATTTAAATAGACCAAACCTGACTCATCAATATTACCGTAGTCTATTAAAGTTAGGCCATAAAAGTCAGTGTTAGTTATCATGACATCTTAGTCCCATTTTATATATAAACATACACACACACGGATACAGTTTGTGAAGAGTTTGTAATGTGCTGAAATGGTAGTAATCTGTCAAGATAACTACCATTTCAGTTTATGACTTGACTGTTATATTACACATATAATTGAAGAGTTAAAAAATATAAAGAAAATACTTTAAACTATTAAAAAGAAACAAAGGAACTATATAATTAAAGATCACGTGTTAGTAAATCTAAGCACTCATCCAGAGAAATTGCTGGGTGTCAAATTGCTCGCATAAGCAGAGAACATGTATTGCTTTCTTAGTAAGGAAGAAATATTGTTATCTGTAACTTAACGAAAACTTTATTTCCATGTTGTTCCTCAATGCAAACAATTTTGTGATCTAATACTTATAGTCAGGTATCATCCTAAACCCCTCTTTTTAAAATACCTGACAATCATTCAAACTGGAATTCTCTTTCTCAAAAAAGTTTAACTGTCTTAATTTGAGTCCATATTCCTGGTTTCACAGTGAGAATAGTGACACTCAGAGATAAATGCTCAGAACTAATGAAAACAGTGGTTTAAGATTATATCATATAGGACTCAAAATAAGGTAAATAATTTCTACTCTGCCAAGTTTCTACTGTGTTAAGAATAAAAAATTGCCCTCTGTCTTACTTATTTCAGGGTACAACACGGAGTAAAATTCACACTTAGAGATTAAGTGGGCCCTGAAATTAATCAATTGAAGGAAAGAAGAGCAGAATGATGGAGAGAGAGGGAGCACAGTAGCTGAACAGATTGCATCTGAAGCCTTGTCTCACCTCAACAGTTAGCTTGAGTTACTACACTCTACTCAACCTAGCTTGGCTTCAATGAGAAGCAGCCACATCACTCCAGCAACAAAGAGTGACTAGTTAAGCAGTTGATACATTGTGCTAACTCAAGTTTGTAATCAGTAGCTGCATTCCCACGGCATTACAAGCTGGAGCTTCAACCGCATTCCAGCTTCAACGCATAACCTGTATGAGCTAACTAGCTTACATTTAAAGCATCAGTTCGCACGAGCTAGAGATTTGTGTGTGTGGATGGCAGTTAGGTTAGAGGCAACAATCAAGTTGTACCTGGAACAAATACTGTAGTGAAGACAAGCCCTGAGAGCGAGGAAAATACTTATCTGAACAGAGCTTCAAATAGCACTGTCCCTCCACAGTACAACATCCATGTCATTTTACTGTTGATATATCAACTGTGCTATATCAAATGTATTCCCATTGGGCCAAGCCCACATGATAAAATATTTTCAGTCTAACAGCAAGAAAAAATGTTTGCTTTAGTTTTCCTTAGACTTATTCACTCAGTGCTTAATTTGTGCCAGGGCTGAGCCTCAGCACCTTTAGGCTTCATAATTTATTGCTGCATTAGTTATGAATGTATAAAACTGCTTGAGCCCCAGCACCTATTTGCTTGAGCACCAGTACCTCTTTCATTATAAATTAAGCACTACGTTCACTCCTTCCATTTTGCATGTCCCTGCACTATAAAGAAGTCCGACAGCACTTTCACAGAATTGACTATGCAGTAAAGCAAGCAAGATTTAGCAATCCAAGATAGGTACTTACAGGGATTCATATCTTAGAGGGAAAAAAATAAGGGAAGAATAAAAGACAGATCTTTGAAAATTGAACACTTTCCCTTCACTCAAGCCTACACATATGATCAGTTGTTATACAACTAAACAATTCCATCTTACATGAGTTTAAAGCACCATTGCACATTATCTGGTATTGTCAACAGAATAGAAATGCTACAGGAGTAAATGTGCAGTGGTCACCACTGCGGGGAAAAAAAAATCACCCTTTGGCAACAGTTAATACACAGTTAAAGTTATTTCTTATTCTTGGTGTATGAAAAACTGTGGTGTCTCAGATACCACAATGTGATTACTGTTAGCAAATGTTGACTTTATAATGGCAACCACTAGCACATATGGGAAATTAGAATGAGCACCTGGGGGGTTTCACCTTCCTCTGCAGCATGAGGCACAGGTCACTTGCAGATTTAAACTAGAGCAGGGGTGGCATGCAAGCTGATTTTCAGTGCACTCACACTGTCCAGGTCCTGGCCACTGGTCTGGGGGAGACTCTGCATTTTAATTTAAATTTTAAATGAAGCTTCTTAAACATTTTAAAAATCTTATTTAATATATAACTAAACTATTGTATGTATAGACTTATAGAAAGTCTTCTATAAACATTAAAATGTATTACTGGCATGTGAAGACTCGGCACAACAAATCTGAAAGGTTGCTGACCCCTGAACTAGAGTAAACGGTGGATTCTCTGTAACTTGGAGTCTTTAAACCATGGTTTTAGGACTTGAGTAACTCAACCAGAGGTTAGGAATCTATTTCAGGAATGAGTGAAGTTCTGTGGCCAATGGGAGCTGCAGGAAGTGACGGCCAGCATGTCCCCATGGCTTCCCGCATCTTCCATTGGCCAGAAATGACAAACCATGGCTGCTGAGAGCTGCAGTGGGCCATACCTGCAGACAGCCAATGTAAACAAAATGTCTCCCAGCCCGCCAGCGGATTACCATGATGGGCTGCATGCCGAAGGTCGCCAACCTCTGAACTAGATGATCACAATGGTCCCTTCTGACCTTAAAGTCTATGAGCACAGCTGTGATATAACAAGTAGTAATTTGTCTCTGGAAGAAGCAAGAAAGATTACCTGAAATATATGCCAAAAATAAAATCAGTATCAGTTCTTTGACAATCACATCTTCAGAAGTGAAAGATATTGCTACTGAACAGTAATGCAAAGGCAGGCAATAAATAATGGCACAACATCCTGCTTTCTTGTATTTCTCCATGTTAGAGTCTCTTTAGGGATAACCCATTGCAGGAAAATCTCTGTCAGACCTGCTTATCTCATAAACCTTAAAAGGCTCTTCCATGAGCTACAAGATTGTAAAATTCAAGGTCCTTTCTTCATACTTCAAGAAATGGTTCACCTGAAGGCAGTGATCTAAATCACTTTGAAATTTTGATTAGGGCTGTCAATTAACTGCTGTTAACTCATATGATTAACTCAAAAAATTAATCGTAATTAATTGCAGTTTTAATTGCACTGTTAAACAATAGAATACCAATTGAAATTTATTAAATATTTGGATGTTTTTCTAAATTTTCAAATATATTGATTTCAATTACAACACAGAATATAAAGTGTACAGTGCTCACTTTATATTACAAACATTTGCACTGTAAAAATGATAAACAAAAGAAACAGTAAAAACAAGGAGTCCTTGTGGCACCTAGGAGACTAACAAATTTATTTGGGCATAAGCTTTCGTAGGCTAAAACCCACTTCATCAGCTACACGGAGTGGAAAATACAGAGGCAGGTATAAATACACCGCACACGAAAAGTTGGGAGTTGCCTTATCAAGCTGTGGGGTCAGGACACCATCAAATTAGGCCTGAATAAAGACTGGGAGTGGATGGGTCACTACAAAAACTAATTTCTCTCTACTGATACTCACACCTTCTTGTCAACTGTTTGAAATGAGCCACCTTGATTACAGCAGCCTCACTAGGATTACAAAAGTGATTTTTCCTCCCTTGCTATTCACCCCTTCTTGTCAACTGTTGAGAATAGCCCTAGTCGCCTTAATTGGATTAGCTCGTTAGTACTGATCCCCTACTTGGTAAGGCAACTCTCATCTTTTCATGTGCTGTGTATTTATACCTGCCTCTGTATTTTCCACTCCATGCCTCTGATGAAGTGGGTTTTAGCTCACGAATGCCCAAATAAATCTGTTAGTCTCTAAGGTCCCACAAGGACTCCTAGTTGTTTTTGCTGATACAGACTAACATGGCAACCACTCTGAAAAGAAACAGTATTTGTCAAAAAGTGACAAAGAGTCCTGTGGCATCTTATAGACTAACAAACGTATTGGAGCATAAGCTTTCAGTTCACCTCATACAAGTACCATAGTGCAATCTCTTTAGGCTGAAAGTGCTACTTTCAAAGGTAGATTTTTTTTGTTGCATAACTGCACTCAAAAACAAAACAATGCAAAACGTTAGAGTCTAAAATTCCACTCAGTCCTGCTTCTCTTTCAGCCAATCACTAAGACAAACAAGTTTGTTTACATTTACGGAAGATAATGCTGCTCACTTCTTATTTACAATGACACCAGAAAGTGAGAACAGACGTTCACATGGGACTTTTGTAGCTGGCATTGCAAGGTATATATGTGCCAAATATGCTAAACATTCATATGTCTCTTCATGCTTTGGACACCATTCTAGAGGACATGCTTTCATGCTGATGATGCTCGTTAAAAAAAGTGTTAATTAAATTTGTGACTGAACTCCTTGGGCGAGAATTGTATGTCTCCAGCTCTATTTTACTAGCATTCTGCCATATATTTAATGTTATAGTAGTCTCAGATGATGACTCAGCACATGTTCATTTTAAGAACACTTTCACTGCAGATTTGAGAAAACACAAAGAAGGTACCAATGTGAGCTTTCTAAAGATAGCTATAGCACTCAACCCAAGATTTAAGAATCTGAAGTGCCTTCCAAAATCTCAGAGGGATGAGGTGTGGAGCATGCTTTCAGTACTGTTATACAAGGCACTGGTGAAACCTCATCTGGAATACTGTGTGCAGTTCTGGTCTCCCATGTTTAAGAAGAATGAATTCAAACTGGAACAGGTTCAGAGACGAGCTACTAGGATGATCCGAGGAATGGAAAACCTGTCTTATGAAAGGAGACTCAAAGAGCTTGGCTTGTTTAGCCTAACCAAAAGAAGGTTGAGGGGGGATATGATTGCTCTTTATAAATATATCAGAGGGATAAATATTAAGGAGGGAGAGGAATTATTTAAGCTTAGTACCAATGTGGACACAAGAACAAATGGATATAAACTGGACCCTAGGAAGTTTAGACTTGAAATTAGACAAAGGTTTCTAACCATTAGAAGAGCGAAGTTCTGGAACAGCCTTCCAACGGGAGTAGTGGGGACAAAAGACATATCTGGCTTTAAGACTAAGCTTGATAAGTTTATGGAGGGGATGGTATAATGGGATAGCCTAATTTTGGCAATTAATTTGAAAATTGATCTTTGATTATCAGCAGGTCAGTATGCCCAGTGGTCTGTGATAGGATGTTAGATGGGATGAGATCTGAGGTACTACAGAGAATTCTTTCCTGGGTGCTGGCTGGTGAGTCTTGCCCAAATGCTCAGAGTTTAACTGATCGCCATATTTGGGGTCAGGAAGGAATTTTCCTCCAGGGCAGATTGGTAGAGGCCCTAGAGATTTTTCGCCTTCCTCTGCAGCATGGGGCACGGGTCACTTGCTGGAGGATTCTCTGCAGCTTGAGGTCTTCAAACCACAATTTGAGGACTTCAGTAACTCAGACATAGGTTAGGGGTTTGTTATTGAAGTGCATGGGTGAGATTCTGTGGCCTGCATTGTGCAGGAGGTCAGACTAGATGATCATATATGGTCCCTTCTCACCTTAAAGTCTATGAGAAGTCTTAAAAGAGAAACAACTCTGATGTGGAAACTACAGAACCTGAACCACCAGAAAAGAAAATCAACCTTCTGCTGGTGGCATCTGACTCAGATGATGAAAATGAACATGGATTGGTCCGCACTGCTTTGGATCATTATTGAGCAGAACCTGCCATTGGCATGGACACATGTCCTCTGGAATGGTGGTTAAAGCATGAAGGGACATATGAATCTTTAGTGAATCTTGAATGTAAGTATCTTGTGACGGCAGTTACAATAGTGCCATGCGAACACCTGTTCTCACTTTCAGGTGACATTGTAAACAAGAAGCGGGCAGCATGATCTCCTGCAAATGTAAACAAATGTGTTTGTCTGAGCGATTGGCTGAACAAGAAATAGGACTGAGTGGACTTGTAGGATCTAAAGCAGTGGTGGGCAACCTGCGGCCCATTGCCAACACACGGCCTGTCACGGTAATCTGCTGGTGGGCTGCGAGGCAGCTTGCTTACATTGACCATCCACAGCATGGCCATCCGCAGCTCCCGGCCAATGGGAGCTACAGGAAGCCACGGGGATGTGCTGGCCACTGCTTCCCGCAGCTTCTATTGGCTGGGAATGGCGAATTGCAGTCACTGGGAGTTGCTGGTGGCCATGCCTGCAGACGGTCAATGGAAACAAGTTTCTCGCGGTGCGCCAACGGATTACCATGCAGGTTGCCCACCACTGGTCTAAAGTTTTATATTTTATAATTTTTGAAAGTAGTTATTTTTTGAACATAATTATACATTTATAAGTTCAACTTTCATGATAAAGTGATTGCATTACAGTACTTGTATTAGGTGAATTAAAAATACTGTCTTGTTCTTTTACAGTGCAAATATTTGTAATAAAAATAAATTTAAAGTGAGCATTGTATACTTTGTATTCTGCGTTATAATTGAAAATCAATATATTTGAAAATGTAGAAAACATCCACAAATATTTAAATAAAGGGTATTCTATTATTAACAGTGCGTTTAATGGCATGAATCACAATTTTTTTAATTTCACAATTAATTTTTTTAATTGTGCAATTAAATCACAATTCATTTTTTAATCAATTGTCAGCCATAATTTTTATAAGGATATAAGTTGCAGAAATCTTCAAACCTTCACAAACAGTGAGATCTATAAGCCCACAATTGGAAGAATAATTTCTGGAGAAGACACTGGATATTGATCTAGGTCCATTCTCCTAATAGGAGAGCAATATAACAAGTAAGAAGGCAAGTAAGGAATGCTGGAGACAAGAGGTGAGATTGTAAAGTAAAGGGAGCTGGAAAAATTCACAAACTAATCAGATAATTAGATAAGTATCTATAACAATTTTCCAAACCGTTTGAGCTACCCATCATTAACACCAGTTATATATATTTCAATTAAATATATATCTGGGGAAGTTACTGTTAGGTCACATTATTTAAAAACAATTACAATTATATTTGGAAGAAACAGAGTATGGTCTTTAGGCAACAGTTTTAAATTACTCTTCTATTAAATTGTAATAGAAAACTCTCAAATTAAAAAAAAAAAGTAATAGGTTTAACATATCTAAATTATTAGAGACAAATTCTGCTACCCTTACTCACGATGTGTAATATCTTACTAAAAATCAATGGGACTACTAGATGTGAGTAAGGATGGCAAAATCAGGCCCTTAATTTGAATCAAATTAAAAAATACAATCTTTTAACCATTCCTGTGCATGCAACATTAACATAATAAGTAAGAGGTCTTTTTCATACTGAAGAAACTACAGAATTTTCCTCAATAGGGAGGAAAGATGGTTCAGTGTTTGGGGCATTAGCCTGTAATTCAGGAGATCAGGGTTTAATTCCCTGCTCCACTGCATACCCTTTGTAATTCACTTAGGCTCCCATTTTAGAGGTAAGTAATTGACTTTCAATAAGACTTGAGAGCCTAAGTGCTTAAGTCACTACTGAAAATGGGATTACACTCTAAGTCACTTAGGCCTTTCAATGCCGTTAAAATTCTGGGCCTTAGTCTCTCTGTGACTCAGTTTCCCATGTGTAACATAATAATAGTATTTCCATCTCTCACAGGACTTGGTGAGGAGCCATACAGTAAAAGATTATAAGGTGCTCAGATACTACAGTGATGATTGCTCATTAACAGGGTTAAAATATGGTCAGTCTTGCACTGTAAATAGAACAAAACCAGTCTTCCTGATCTATGCTACAGAGTCTTGACTTCAGCATGTGGAATGATTTGGCAACACAGTTCAGTCCTGTATTCATTTCCAAGAATGAACTTTGCTTTAATTATGTCATGAGACTTAAGTAGTATAACTTGCTATGTGCCATACAGTAGTTTCTGAAAAGCAGATGAGGTCAGAGCGAAGGGGCCAAACCTTATAGTTCTTGCATGTCCAGAAACTGTCATTAAAGTCAGTGGAGGTTTGGCGTGTGCAAGGACCCAAAGAGATTTAAACCTAGAGTACAGTTCTTTAAGATGGTTTTAGGATGGTTTCCCCATCCATGACCACCATTCATCTAATATAGTTTATGGTCTATGTTATCATGACCCAAAGTGTTTGCTAATCCAAGTTAGTAAATTGAGTAGACACATATCTCAGCGGAAATAATTTATCAGCCTTCATTAACCTCAACAATTTTGCATGGACATTGTTTTAATCAAAAACACTTGATCCAGAATTTTATTTTTTCCTGGCAGATCCTAAGTGTATTATGTTTTCCATTTTCATTCTTATACAGATAAACATCTGATATTTACACTTACGTCTGGTAATAATAATTAAAACCTCCCACCACAATCAATACATGCTGTATACAAGAATTTATTTACTACATTAAATGTGTTTTCATATATTAAAAACTCACAGAATAAAAATTCATAAATACAATTAAATACACTGCCCCAGCTCAGATAATTACCAGCAATAAAAGTCAAAAAAAGTGAACCTTCCTCTCTCCACTCACGTTATATTCTTCCATCTCCTTCATCTCAAATCCCAGGAAAACACATCAGTTTGAAGTTTATTTGGAAGGTTAACTAATCTGTCATACCAAAGACCAAATATAGAATAAACTCTTCCATTTTCTTCTGTCAGTTCCCACACCACTCAAATGCAATTGCATAGAGGGATATTTTTCATGCTTTGCTTTAAATAATGGGTGCTATGTTTACATGCTACATACTTAGCATTGCCCTCCCCAAGCCAAAGCGAACATTTTGCCAACACTGAACTTTCGCACCATATGGTGATTACATGAGCCAGTGTACCATTAAGCTACATAACATCAAACTGATAGGACAGCAGTAACTTTAGCTAGCATCTCAGTTTTAACTGGTTGAACAATAGGACAACGTGAATTTCAGTGATAAAGTCAGACTTACATGTCAGAAATAGATTATTGGGACATATTTCATATTATACAAGAAATTTCCCCCTACACTGGATCACAAATTACGGGTACACAAACCCATGGACATGAAATGCAAGCAAGCAGGGCAAATCACCATATTAAATATCCAAAAGCACCCCCAGAAAAGACAGCAGTCTTTTAGACCATCCTGCTGGTGTTTCTTTATAAGCCTTCCCTCAGAGTATTCATAATGCACTGTCCACAACAAATTAAGTAAACCAGTCTTCTAGAGACAGAATCAAAACTGGGTGGGGAGGAAACCCTATCTGGACTCTCAGCTCAGTTCTCTGAGGACTGGTTATGGCATGGCATCCTCCTAGCTCCTAGACATTCTGTTCTGTCTCCCAAGCAGCATCTGTGGAGATCCAAACTTTACTTCTGTGGATTTCAAGAGGAGAAAGAGCTACACACTGCAATCCATTTGAATAACTGTGCAGGGCAGGAGAGACTGATTAGAAGTTCAACCTTCGTTTGTTGGGAATGCCTCTGAATGCTTTCACAATCCATTGTTTTGCACTGGACACATATCTTCTTTTTTGTTTTTTGTTTTAGCATGCTATTATGCAGGACAGAAATATATAATTTGCTTCTCCGCTTTCTGTCAGCTTCCTTCTTACATAGTTTGATTGTACTTCATACTAATACACAGGCTTCCTCTCCAGTGCCCAAGAATGTAGTAAAGCTAAGACTGTCCCATGAACGAAGCCCAGAAGGTCACGTAACCACTGGCAATGAATGCACCCATTCAACAGTGAAAAGCTTCATTTTGCCTTAAGCTCTTTTCCACTATTAAGGTCTCCAGGAGGTTGTGTCTAGCCTGATGCTGCAGGTCAAAATTCTGAAACATTTAGCCATTTCAATAGTGGGTGCCACTATCACTAACTCCAGTTTTTCTAGTTAGCTCTGTGTGATGACCCCTACCTGTACTGTTTCTTAATGAATCTGAACCAATTTAGATTGTCCTTTAATTAAACAAAGAATAAGAAAGTCAGAGATTTACTAAATATTCTGGTAAACAGTATTATAGCATCATTACTCGCCATATTTTCTCATATTTAAAAGGTTGTTTTGCCATAAGTGATATTGTTTGTTTTCATATTATGTAATATTATAAAATATTATATAAAATAATATAAAAGATCATAGACTCACTTCCAGTATTAATGTTTAATTACTAAGAGCATAATCCTGCAAAGCCTCTCATGAGAGAAATCCTTCAATTAGATTACTTCCATAGGACTAGTCACATAGTAAAAATGGGCAGGATTGGACCCTAAATGTTAAATCATATTTTAAAAAGAGAATTACCATCATTTTTGACATAGCCAGGAGCTGTTGGTGTGTTTAAAATAGAGATTTCATTTTTTTACCAAAATGCATAGTTTTTGAAGAAACAGTTTCAGCATTTAAATTATTGATGAACCAATTCTTTGCAGTATCCCTAATTTTGTCAGGTCACAGACTGTATGACTGCGGCAAATAAAATGATAAACTTGATCATGTTCTTTTGAACAAAGTTTTTAACAGCACATATTTTTTCCACTGTCCATCAGCACTTTACTTGTAGATATGTATCCCTCAACTAGTCCCTTAGCTGAAATAAAAAGAATGAGTACTTGTGGCTCCTTAGAGACTAATAAATTTATTTGAGCATAAGCCCAGGAAAGCTTATGTTCAAATAAATTTGTTAGTCTCTCAGGTGCCACAAGTATTCCTCGTTCTTTTTGCTGATACAGACTAACATGGCTACCACTCTGTTAGTTGAAATAGTTAAACACCTTAGGGTATGGCTACACTTGAAACTTCAAACACTGCAGCGGCAGCGCTTTGAAGTGCGAGTGTGGTCGCAGTGCCAGCGCTGGGAGAGAGCTCTCCCAGCGCTGCAGGTACTCCACATCCTCTACAGGTGTAGCTTGCAGCGCCAGCGCTGTGGCACTGCTAAACTGAGGGCTTGTCTACATCAGAAAGTTGCAGCGCTGGTGAGGGAGTTACAGCGCTGCAACTTTGAGAGTGTCCACATCTGCAGGGCATCACCAGCGCTGCAACTCCCTCTTTGCAGCGCTGGCCGTACTCCCGTTTTGTCTCGGGTGTAGAGGATCCAGCGCTGGTGATCCAGCGCTGGTAATGCAATGTAGACACTCACCAGCGCTTTTCTTGACCTCCGTGGAAGGAGGAAGCCTCTGGTAATCAAGCTGGTTTCCTTTCCCGGTTTGCCCTCTCGGTCCCGGAGCCAGCCAGCAAACCGCAGGGAAGGAGACCTGCTTGCTCGGGGTTCCGGGACCGAGAGAGCAAACCGGGAACGCCGCGGTTTGCTCTCTCGGTCCCGGAGCCAGCCAGCAAACCGCGGGGAAGGAGACCTGCTTGCTCAGGGTTCCGGGACCGAGAGAGCAAACCGGGAACGCCGCGGTTTGCTCTCTCGGTCCCGGAGCCAGCCAGCAAACCGCGGGGAAGGAGACCTGCTTGCTCGGGGTTCCGGGACCGAGAGAGCAAACCGGGAAAGGAAACCAGCTTCGCCGCGGTTTGCTCTCTCGGTCCCGGAACCCCGAGCAAGCAGGTCTCCTTCCCCGCGGTTTGCTGGCTGGCTCCGGGACCGAGAGAGCAAACCGGGAAAGGAAACCAGCTTCGCCGCGGTTTGCTCTCTCGGTCCCGGAACCCCGAGCAAGCAGGTCTCCTTCCCCGCGGTTTGCTGGCTGGCTCCGGGACCGAGAGAGCAAACCGCGGCGTTCCCGGTTTGCTCTCTCGGTCCCGGAACCCCGAGCAAGCAGGTCTCCTTCCCTGCGGTTTGCTGGCTGGCTCCGGGACCGAGAGAGCAAACCGCGGCGAAGCTGGTTTCCTTTCCCGGTTTGCTCTCTCGGTCCCGGAACCCCCCTTGAAGCCGCCCAACAGCGCTGCAGTGTGGCCACATCTAACACCACTTGCAGCGCTGGTTGCTGTAAGTGTGGCCACTCTGCAGCGCTGGCCCTATACAGCTGTACTAATACAGCTGTAACAACCAGCGCTGCAAAATTTTAGATGTAGACATGGCCTGAGGCTTTACAGCGCTGTATCTTGCAGTGCTCAAGGGGGTGTTTTTTCTGAGCACGAAAGTTGCAGCGCTGTAGAGTGCCAATGTAGCCATGGCCTCAGTCTTGTGTAACATTATCTTAAATGTAAACCAAGATTCTTTTTTTTCTATTTAAGTAGTTTTTCAAGGCAGTCTGATCTTGCTCAGCTTGACCTTTTTTAACACGGATCTAGTGAACAACTTCCTTCCCAGCCTTCCAATCCCCCTCCTTTTCTCTGCAGCAATCATAATGGATGTTTATGTAAAAAGGGAGGAACAAGACAACACTAACTCACGTCAGTGCAATTCCACTATTTGATTAAACACACCATTTTGTAGTTTTCTTTCTCTGTGTGTAGAAATGGATAGTTTTAGTGAAAAAATCTTTCAGTTTACAGTTCCCTCTGCTTTGATCTCTTCAGAGTGATGATTAGTTTGGTTTTCTCCTCCTGTCTGTTTGCTAACCCATCACCTTAGCTCACAGGTTGAATTCTGAAAAGAACACGCAAAAGCTCTGCAGGATGCAAATTATTGTGTTGTTTGGTGGTTTGTTTGTGGGGGACGGGTTAAGTTTTGGGTGGGGGGGAGGGGGAGCACAACTGCTTGAAGGCTGACAAGTTGCTTCACATCAGTGACAGAAGCAGTTCCACAAAGCTAAGCCACTATTTGAAAACCCCTGAGCTAAACCATATGCTATGGAATGCCAGGACTTCCTGCTTTTCCCAGCTGAATGGGTGGGCTCCATTATGCCTGCTTTGCTCTGTATTTGTGAATTTGGAAAAATGTTTTGATATTTTAAAAAAGTTGAACATTTCCTTTCACTAGGACTATAAATTACTTTACCATAATTCTTAACTACTTGCTGAACAATTTCATTCTCTTCCCCATAAACAAGTTTAAAAGTAAGATGGTAGGGGTTAGAGCAACATGCTGGCTCTCTTCCGGTATCCAACCCATTTTAAACAAAAAGTATAAAAAAAGATTATAGCAAAGCAACACTAGTGAATAACGTGTTCACTGCTGCTTTGCTGAGTTTGCTCACAAGGTTTGAAACAATAGTTTGGAGGTGTCAGCCACCCCCATTCAGCACAAGTGAATGTTAAGACATGGCTATTTACATCTTGATCATTTTAGTATAAACATGTGGTTGGATGTCACATACATTAAAGATGGAAAAGATTAATTAGTGCTGACACCTAGAGCTACTGCCAGAAAGTTCTTGTCCCTACACAAGCCAATTTTAAACATTCCAAGTGATGGGGGCTTCCTGTTCCACCACTTCTCTTGGAAGACTATTAACCACTTAGTAGATCACAGGTAGGAAATTTTTCCTGATTTTTTTCAGCGTGATTTTTTTTTAAACCATAGCCCATTAGTCCTAGATGTACACCAAGGCTCTAAATGAATGATCAGGGAAAAGGACCATGTGTGTGCAGCGGTAACTGAGAGAGAGGAGAGGAGCAAAGTGGGGAGCCTCCAGATAAGGAGAAAGGGGAACCAGCAGTCACCAGAAGGGTAGCAGCTGCTCACCAAAGGGAGCAGTGAGAGTAGGGCATGGCAGGAGTTCCACTATTCCTTCTCTCTCTCCAACAGCACGATCTTCTGAGATACCCTTGGCTCTCTCTGATGTCTGTGGGAGTTGAGGGTACTCAGCACCTTGCAGGATCAGGCCCTAAACTCTTGCCTTTAAACAGTTTCTGGTGATTTTTGAAATAAGATTATTTTCCTGCTGCCTTCTTATCAACTGTGCCTTCCCTCACCCCCTTTTTAAAATGTAAACAGTACAGTAATTGTAATCTCACATAGAACTTGGAGAAATAATGGCACATAATCCACCAAATGTACAGAGCAATTCTTTATTACTGGGGTGGGAAAGGGCAAGGGGAAGAATGCCAAATAGCCATCTAAAATGTATTTGACATGCTCTATAGTACAAGCTACTTGAATGAAGCTAGTGACCATGACCTATATTTCGCCTCGAGTTATTTCATGTTGTGGGTCCACTGTGTTTAGAACATACGTTTCTAATGTGTCTATCGCACACAACACATGTAACTTATTTATTGAGGTCACATTCCCAGTTGACTTCTGAGATCTTCTATGATAAGATTTTTACTTTCTTGGAACTTTTCCACAAATTGCTTGGTACGTGAGAATGCCGATAGGAAGGAATTCTTCAGGCCCCCCCACCTCCGTAAAATAGCTATGTTATTATTAATCATTGGAACCGATCTGCCCTTGCAAGGCGTCCAGAACCTCCCGCTTCCCATGCTAGCACTGTCTCGCGTTAGTGACAGCTGAACCTGAAGCACCCAACCTGCCGAGGCTTAGGTGGTGGAAAAGGGGTTTACATTTCTACTCCACCCAAATCCACGTGCTAGCAGCTATGAGTCTCTCTAATAATCGAGACTTTAATAAACTAAGCCCTTTAATACTCCAGAGCCTGAAGCAGATCTTAAGGGACAGCAGCCAATCTCACCTAAAACCAGTTACACAGCCAGGTAGGGCAAGCTGGCTCCCGAATTACCTCTAGCGCCTGCATCTTGAACGCTTTTCTCTGCATGGGTCTGGCCAGTGACCAGATTCGTCCCCAGCACGCAAATTTTTTTTTTAGAAAAGTTCCCATTGAGCTGCGCGCCTCCTTGAGTCCTCCATCCCCCCCAGCACCTCGGATGCTCCCTGCCTCCTGAAGCGCGCTGGGTCTAGGTACTCACTTGTGTCTTCTTCATAAGGAACGACAGCGCGGCAGTCCAGCCCAGCCGGCCGCGTGCAATCTCCCTTCAGCGGCACTGGGGCTCCAGCATAGTGCAGCCGCAGATAGTCCACGCATTGGGGTTGCCCGGAGCGAGCGCCCACTCTCTCCGCGGCCCCTTGGCTCGCAAGCCGCGCTGCTCGCTGACTCCACGGCGTGAGCAGAGGCGCTGACTGAGGCCGGAGCCGGCGCCGCGCCAGTTCTTTTATAGCGCCGCTCTGCCTCCAGCAGCAGGCGCAGTAGAAGCAGCGGCAGCCCGAGCCGGGGCGAGACACGCCTTTCCCCTCCCTCTCCTCCCACAGCCTCTGAGAGTGGGGAGCAGATTCCTCGCCAACGGGCAGGGAAGTTTAACGCGTTACCAAGCGGAGTTTGCCCGCTCCCACCACGGCGGGAAGCCCAACCCGACTCTCCCCTTGGGGGCAGGCGTTAGTCAGGGGCTTGCTGCTGGTTGGGTTTAATTCTCAGGCCTGGGTGCTGGCTTGACCTGCTTTCCATTAGGTATGGGGCGTGTACGGGCTGGTTCAATGGCTCTCAGCACCCCCACTATACAAATTGTTCCAGCAGTAGGTATACACCGTTGTGCTGTAGTTGGTACAGGCCAAAGTCAGTGCTGGATGCTGACAGCTCAGAGTGGGAGCCCTTTAACCAGGGCTGCCCAGAGGATTCCGGGGGCCTGGGGTCTTCGGCGGTAATTTGGCGGTGGGGAGTCCTTCCGCTTCAGGACCCGCCGTGAAGTGCTCCGAAGACCTGCGGCAGGGGCCCCCCGCTTCCAAATTACCACGGAAGACCTACACATCCCGCTTCGGCGGTAATTCGGCTGCAGGGGACCCCCCACCAGCGAAGACCAGGAGCAGAAGAAGCTCCAGAGGCCCTGAAAAACTCTCGTGGGGCCCCGCAGGGCCCAGGGCAAATTGCCCTCCCCACTGGGTGGCCCTGCCCTTTACACCCACTTTGCACACAGGGTATGGGGGCAACAGTAAACAGGGCCTTTACTGGTTACACACCTGTTTGGAGAGAGGTGGCAAGACTAGAGTGGCAGTCCCCATTTGGCTTATTGGTCCCTAGAAGCTGTTACAAGTTAGAGTAAATTAGAGCAGCTCTAAGGCTCCTTTAAATCATGCTGGGAGCTGAACCAGCCCCAGGCAGCCCTGAGGAGTGAGGGAGTGCAGAGATCGCTTATAGCCATAGTTGCCCTCTTTCCTCCCTTGCCTCAGTGGTGTCAAGAAGAGTTCCAGTTCAGCTGAGGGTTCAGGCAAAAGAAGGGGAAAATAATGTTCCTGCATCTTGAGAAATAGTTGCCAGTGCTTCTTTCTTAAGGTTGTAGCATAGGATGTAACCTTAAAATCCATGAACTGCACACTTGTAAAAAATGAAAGAATTAAAAACCTCTGGGCTTTGGTACAGAGAAATCTAGCACTAGGACCTTGTAGAGAACTGCAAAGAAAAAATAATTAGAAAGGACAAAATTTTGGATTGTGGTGTGTTACTGTATTTCTACATAGGAAAGAACAATTCTTGTATGTGGAGTTCCAGAAGCCAGAGAGAGAGACACACACACACAAAGGCTGTAAGATCCCTTAGCTGTTACTTCTGGAAATGGCAAGTTTGTGAGCTACCGCTGCTGCACTGTACCAGATGCATAACAGACAGGTGAATGAGCTAAGACTGACCAGAGTGACATGGTGAGAGGAACAAACAACCTAGAAGTGCATATTGCAAGCCAGGAAGTTGGAAGAGGAGAAGGCAGGAAAATTTCACAGACTTAGGAGAGAAGAAAAAAGTAATTAAGATGACTTGAATGACCTTTGAGTGTTAGACTAGCTCTTACTATGGTAGTTTTGTTCTTTTTGAAACACTTAGGGAGAAATTCTGGCCCCACTGAAGTTGACAGAAGTTTTACCATCAACTTCCATGTGGGCAGGATTTCAGTTTTTAAGGATGTCTACACTTCGAGTTGGGGATGTAAGTCCCAGCTTGAGGAGACATACTCATGCTAGCTCTGATCAACCTAGCATGCTAAAAATAGTGTGTAGCTGTGGTAGCATGAGTAGAGGGATGGGCTAGCCCATCTGAGACCCTAGATATGTACTCAAGGTAGCTAACTCATCTTGCCACTCATGCTGTCTGTGTGTGTGTAGGAAATGTTTCAGGGAAGATTTACTCAGATATTGCTCCCTGTAAATGATTCAGGACTCACCCCTGCAGCACTCCTTGCTGGTTGTCTCAGGGAGTTAGCTCATCTAGCCTCCAGAGCACCTTCCCACTACCACTTGGCCCCACTGTCCCTCCCAACCCAGTGCCCCATTATCTGGAGTGCAGCTCCCTGGCCATACACCCCTCAGTCTCAGGGTGTCCCCTCCTCAGGGAACCCCCACCCACTATCCCCACCTTGCCTCAGGCTGGGCTACTGCCAGTCCTCATCTAGCCCCCACTCCCTGGGGCAGACTGCAGTGTAAAAGCCATTCATCACTGGCAAGGAGGGTTTGGACCTGCTGCCTCTATCTACTTGTGGGCTGCCCCCTGCAACCCCCAGTACCCATTGGCCTTCTGCTAGGCCACAGCCTGGGGCTTTCCAGGCTGGAGCCTCCCCAGCTGCTCTGCCTTTCCCCAGCCCTGCTCCACTCAGATACTCTGCTCAGGTCCATTTCCCTCTACCACTAGAGAGAGACTGCTGAGCTCCTGGCTCACAGTCTCTTGTATAGGGCCATCTGAGGCCTGATTGGGGCATGGCTTCCAGCTATGCTTACTTCCCCAATCAGCCTAGCTTTTCCCCAGCCCTCTGCCAGGGCTGTTTTAAGCCCTTCCGGGCAGGAGCGAGGGACCCCCCCACTACACTCCCATTGAAACCAATGAAAGCTCCATCAGTATATCAGAGGGCATAATTTAGCTTTTAGAACAAGAGATTGGGATTAAAAAACAAAAGTGTGGTGAAGACACCACTCTTCAAGGTTTCAGTGTAAACAACACAGATCTCACACACAAAACATATAACACCTTCCCCCTTCTAAATTAATCAAACTATTTCTCTTACCTGGCAGGGTTGTTTCAAAATACCTGGGAGGCACTGGGATACTATGATGATACCTGCCTTACAGTGACAAACTCAAGGAGCTCAATCTATTAAACATAACGAAGAGAAGGGTAAGGGGTGACTTGATTACAATCTGAAAGTACCTACATGGAAAAAATATTTAAAAATGGGGTTCATTAATCTAGCAGAGAAGGTATAATATGACCCAATGGCTGAAAGCTGAAGCTAGACAAGTTCAAAGTGGAAATAAGCATACAATTTTTAACTGAGAAAGTATTTCAGCTGTTAGAACAGTTTGCCACACATCATGGTGGATTCTCCATCACTGACCATTTTTAGATCAAGATTAGAGGTTTTTCAAAAAGAGACTTTCTAGGAATTATTTTGGGGAGGTTCTATGGCCTGTGTTATCACAATGGTCTTTTCTGGCCTTGGAATGTATGAGTCTATGATGATGGGGACCTTGTCAGTACTTAGAGCTACTAAGCGAAGAGAAACCATGAACGACCATGTTGCAAAAGAGTCATCCACATGCTTCCATGTGATTCTGAGCTGACAAGATTAGGAAAACCATGTTGTGCTGTACTGTATTTATTTTGTCTGCCTTCTTCATCTTGTGGTTCAGGCACTGGTCTGGAACTCAGGAGAAGTATATCTATTCCACAAACTGCCTGTATAACTTTTGTTTCCCATTTGAAAAGTATTGCAAGGATACATTAATTAATGTTCATGCAGCTTCTCTGAGCACCATGGTGATGGGAGCTATATAAGTACCTAGACAGAGCTATGAAAGTTGGGGCTATTCAGCTCTGTCGGGAAGTCATTTCAAAAGCAGCCCAAGAAAACTATCAGAGGGGTAGCCGTGTCAATCTGGATCTGTAAAAAGCAACAGAGAGTCCTGTGGCACCTTTAAGACTGATGGATGTATTAGAGCATAAGCTTTCGTGGGTGAATACCCACTTCGTCAGATGCATGTAATGTCAGACGAAGTGGGTATTCACCCACGAAAGCTTATGCTCCAATACATCTGTTAGCCAAAAAAAGTAGTTGACAATATGTGTAAAGACCAGTCCCACCAATAGGGAGAAGGGCAGATCTTTCCCACTTGGAATTTCTATGGGCCAAATTCTCTATCGGTGTTAATTCAAACCTTGCCCTTTGGAGACAACTGGCCGAACTTTGCTTCCACACCAGCTTTACAGCTCTATAACAACATTGATTTTGTTGGGGTGGTGGGAGGATGGGATTCTAGATTTAGATAGGTTTCAGAGTGGTAGCCATATTAGTCTGTATCAGTAAAAACCATGAGGAGTCCTTGTGGCACCTTAGTCTCTGAGGTGCCACAAGGACTCCTAAATTTAGAGAGGGAATAGTAAGGACCTGGTGGTCCTAGGGCCTCTCCCCCCTTGGACTGTTGCCCTCTTGTCCTTGCCTCGTCACTTCGCACCACTCCATCCC
This sequence comes from Gopherus evgoodei, assembly GCF_007399415.2. Classification (NCBI taxonomy): domain Eukaryota; kingdom Metazoa; phylum Chordata; order Testudines; family Testudinidae; genus Gopherus; species Gopherus evgoodei. The sequence continues at coordinate 285,987,103 of NC_044322.1, read as the reverse complement.
TTCTGCATTTTAGAAAGATATATTTAGTCAAACACAAGTTACTGAGTTCAATACAGTTGTAAGTGGGTGAAATTTAAAGGACTGTGATATACTGCAGGACAGAGTAGATGATCTCATGGTCCCTTCTGTCCTTAAACTCTATGAACCTATGAATGCATTTACATTATGAACTATAAGAAAAAACTAAAGTCAGTTGTGTTTTCTTTGACCCAGACCTCCAGTGTGTAGAAAAAATGAAATGTGATACTAACTATCCTCTATTTGTGAGTGAACAGCATGATACTCCTCATTAAAGCTGGGCAGGTTAACCATAATGGTTACCTTATAACATGTTATCGGATTTCAATCTTGTTCTTTTGTCCCCTGCAGAACTGGTTTTTCAGAACAAATTCTGGAGAGTTACATGTACTTAATAGACATAGCATGCGTGGACACTATCATGGTTAAGGTAAGCAACCCCTAAACAATTTTTCAGCCTCGCAATTTCTGGATCCCCAGTTCAAACATCTGAAAGGCATTATGCTCATGGGAATGCCAGTTTGGGGCCCAGGAATGTAGAATTTTTTTCATCTTGAAATCCTGGGATTGTCAGTGCAGTAGTTTTAAGGTTGTGGCATGCTGTGGGTATTTACGATTGTAATTCTTAAGTGTTTGTAAAATAATGTATATGTTAATATTTGTTTGGCTAGGTAGCTAGGCACCTTGGCAGCTGAAGTGCAGCAGTGTACACTTTCCCATTTTGATATTTAATTTTCACTTACAATAATTGTGGGAGTCACTATAATTGTCTATTCACAACTTATGCAGATCTGCCTGGGGGAAGATTAGTACTAAAGACAATGTAAGATAATGTCATTTTTCTTCTGGTTTTGTAAAGGCAAAAGTGGAAAAATAAAGCAAAATTTTGCAGCGAACACATTGCTAATGGTTCATGTCATGCTATCTGATAACATTGCTAATGGTTCATGTCGTGCTATCTGATAACAAAACAAATTCCTGAAGTGGCCAAAGGGCTATACTAAGAAACTGGAAATCAGTGAAGAAGTTGAATGTTCCAGAATGATACAATGGTGTGAAAAGTCTTGAAAAAAAGCACTCTTCAAAAGCTGGAGTCTTTCTTTTCTGTTGAGTAGATCTAATCTCTATATCTAGGAACAAAGAGTGTAGGCCATACTGAGCCTTGGTCTACACTATAATCTTATATTGGTATAAGTATATCACTGAGGGGTTTTGAAGTCCATACCCCTGAGGAACATAATTATATCAACTTAACCCCCAGTATAGACAGAGCTATGTTGACAAGAAGGTTTCTCCCATCAATATAACTACCACTTCTTGGGGAGGTGGAGTGTCTATGCCAATGGAAGAAGCTTTCACATTAGTGTAGGTGGTGTCTTCACTAAGCACTACAGTGCAGCAGCCGCACTGATGTAGCTGCAGCACTATAAGTGTAGACAAGTCCTTGCACTACAGGGGATGTTGTCCTGGGAAGCAGTGACTCTGAAAAGGATTTGGAGATCATGGTGGATCATCAGCTGAACATGACTTTGCAGTGTGATGGTGTGCCCAAAAGGACTAATGCAATCCTTGATTACATAAACAGGAGACTCTTGAGTTTGAGTAGAGAGGTTATTTTGCCTCTGTATTTGGCATTGGCGCAACCACTCCTGGAATACTGCTTCCAGTTTTGGTGCCCACAATTCAAGAAAGATGTTGAAAAATAGGAGAAGATTCAGAGACGATTCATGAGAATGCTTAAAGAATTAGAAAACCTGCCTTATAGTGATAGACTCAAGAAACCAGTCCATTTAGCTTAAGATAGAGAAGGTTAAGAGGTGACCTTACAATCTCTAAGTACGTATATAGGAACAAGTATTTAACAATGATCTTGAGTCAAGCAGAAAAAGGTATAACATGATCCAATGGCTGGAAGCTGAAGCTGACAAATTCAGACTGGAAATAAAGTGAAAACTTTTAGCAGTGAGAGTACTTAACCATTGAGACAACTTACCACTCTCCATCACTGACAATTATTAAATCACGATTGGATAGTTTTCTAAAAAGATATACTCCAGGAATTATTTTTAGGAAGTTCTGTGGACTATGTTATAAAGGAGATCAGACCAGATGATAACAATGGTCTCTTCTAGCCTGTGAATCTATGAATACTTTTGAATATCTATGATTGATAGTCCCAAAACTATCATATGTCCCTGGACTTATCAGTTTATTTTGACACATTTCAATCAGTCTTTAGATGGTCTCATGATATTGAAACAGCCTTAATGTAGTTGGGGTGGCTCTAGCTTTTTTGCCGCCCCAAGCATGGCAGTCAGGCAGTCTTCGGCGGCTTGCCTGCGGGAGGTCCCCCTGTCCTGTGGCTTCGGTGTACCCTCTGCCAAATTGCTGCCAAACCCACGGGACCGGTGGACCTCCTGCAGGCAAGCCGCCAAAGGCTGCCTGACTGCCGCCCTTGCAGGGACCAGCAGGGTGCCCCCCGTGTCTTGCTGCCCCAAGCACATGCTTGGATCGCTGGTGCCTTGAGCTGCCGCTGAATGTAGGGATTGATCTCATATACTAATGGATAATAAAAAACTACCATCACTGATTATGATAAGTCTTTCAATTGCCTTTGATATCACTGGCCATCAGGCATTGTTGATAAAACAGCAGTCCCTGGTGGTCCAAGGTCTCAAGTGCGGGGAGTGTGATGGGGTACACAAACTCCATATTGGGTTTGAAGGGGTTAAAAGGCAAAATACTAGACCCAGGTACCCCCCTGTTCTCAGCCCCAGTCCTGTTGCGCATGCTTCAGCTGGAGGAGCCAGTTAAAAGGAGCTCAGACACCCAGGAAAGGGGTGGTGGACATGCTTCAGAGTTCTTCTCTGGGAAGCCAGACAGATGGAAGCCAGACAGAGCCTGAGAGGGGACCTCAGAGTATGTAAGGCCCCAGGCAGTGCCTTTGCTAACTATCACCCACTTTGAGAACCATCAGGTCTTTCACGGCCTTGCTCATTTGGATCTTTTTGTGTGAAACTATTGACTGTTTGGACTGTAAGGGCCATGCCCCAAACTGAAGGAGCATGTAGGTAGGAAGTAGCCTAAGTCAGCAAACTTAGACTCTCTATGGGGAGGAACCTGCTGCTGGTACTTCTCAGTGGGCTCTGAACTGGGACCTTGTGGAAAGGGAGGGCCTTGCTTCCCCTACTATACCCCACTTAAGGGGAAAGTCCCAGATGCAGGGGAAGGAGGCCCCAAGCACTCTATGCCTGAGGTCAGGAGCCAGGCACTGCTAACATTCCTTTCCCCCTCTGACCGACAGAGAAATGGAATTGGAGATCAAGTGAACTAATCTCTAGGCCATCTGGCCCTCTCAGCACCCTATCACAGGCAGACTTGGAGCATGATTATACTATTATCTTTCCTAGTCCTCACTTAGGATACCCTAATATCCTATGCTGTAATATCCTGTTCTTTTATTTTGCTATGTGTGCTCATGCAGCTACTGGGATAGACCATATAAAATATGACTTGATGTTTCATCATTATGCTGGAATCATCTAACTTTATACCTCTTTTTTGATTAGTTGTTTCTCAACTAATAAATTGTCTAGGTAATATTTTTAATTGGATGAGAGACAACTGGGTAAATGCAAACCTAGACAAGATTGAGATGTTCATGGGTGGAAACACTGAGAATCATTTGAAGGGGAAGAACTGAGAAGTTTGTTTGCAGTTTGCACATACTTTTTATTTTGCAAGTAGGGCCATTAGTGAGACAGGTTCACAACCTTTGGGAGGGTGTTACCCATGGCTCTCATAGAATAGGTATGCATATCTAAGGTCATTGGGCTGAGAGAGACTGTTATAGCATCACTTACTTATCTGGAAAAATCTTATGTACAGGTCTCAAAGGCAACCTGTCTTTAAAATAAGTTTTCTATATTATATAACTATCTCTAGTGCATCAAAATTGTGCTTTCTTTTGTTTATTGAAAAAATGACTGTACTTCTATAATATTATGAGATCATCTTCAACAATAATGCAATATAGAAACAAAACAATTTTACTTGCACCTGTCAAAGTTAGAATCAGGACTCGCAATTTGTCAGTCTTATTTATACAGATAAAAGAGCGGGAATTAGACAAAGGGACAAAGAAAGCAAAACAGTAAAATTCACCTGGGGCACAGCATGCATATCCTACTTCCTTACTAACTCTTAAGGCTAATACTTCACCAACTGCCCTTAAACGGTGCAATTGTTCTCTATTAATGTCTGTATTCCTGACACCTGGATTGCAGCATTCCAACAATTTTGCTTAAAGGTACAGACAGCATTTCTTTAATCCTTTCTATTTTTACAATATAATTCATTCTACTTTCACACACCTATTGTCACAATCTGGTCCTGTCCCACTTTTTGAACAAACATCAGTCTGCTCTGATAAGGCCTAATGGTTAAATCTAGGGCGACCAGATAGCAAGTGTGAAAAATCAGGATGGAGGTGGAGGTAATAGGCGCCTATATAAGACAAAGGGCTTGTCTACATCAGAAAGTTGCAGCGCTGGTGAGGGAGTTACAGCGCTGCAACTTAGGAGGTGTACACATCTGCAGGGCACCACCAGCGCTGCAACTCCCTGTTTGCAGCGCTGGCCGTACTCCCGTTTTGTCTCGGGTGTAGAGGATCCAGCGCTGGTGATCCAGCGCTGGTAATCAAGTATAGACACTTACCAGCGCTTTTCTTGACCTCCGTGGAATAAGCAGGTATCCCAGCATACCTGAGGAAGCCTCTGGTAATCAAACTGGTCTCCTTCCCCAGCTTGCTCTCGCGTTCCCCGAACAAGCAGGTCTCCTTCCCTGAGGTTTGCTGGGTGGTTCGGGGAACGCGAGAGCAAACCGCGGCGAAGCTGGTCTCCTTTCCCGGTTTGCTCTCTCGTTCCCCGAACCCCCGAGCAAGCAGGTCTCCTTCCCTGCGGTTTGCAGGGTGGTTCGGAGAACGCGAGAGCAAACCGGGAAAGGAGACCAGCTTCGCCGCGGTTTGCTCTCGCGTTCCACGAACCCCCCTGCAAACCGCAGGGAAGGAGACCTGCTTGCTCGGGGGTTCGGGGAACGCGAGAGCAAACCGGGAAAGGAGACCAAGTTCGCCGCGGTTTGCTCTCGCGTTCCCCGAACCCCCCTGCAAACCGCAGGGAAGGAGACCTGCTTGCTCGGGGGTTCGGAGAACGCAAGAGCAAACCGGGAAAGGAGACCAGCTTCGCCGCGGTTTGCTCTCGCGTTCCCCGAACCCCCCTGCAAACCGCAGGGAAGGAGACCTGCTTGCTCGGGGGTTCGGGGAACGAGAGAGCAAACCGGGAAAGGAGACCAGCTTCGCCGCGGTTTGCTCTCGCGTTCCCCGAACCACCCTGCAAACCGCAGGGAAGGAGACCTGCTTGTTCGGGGAACGCGAGAGCAAACTGGGAAAGGAGACCAGCTTCGCCGCGGTTTGCTCTCGCGTTCCCCGAACCACCCTGCAAACCGCAGGGAAGGAGACCTGCTTGTTCAGGGAATGCGAGAGCAAACCGCGGCGAAGCTGGTCTCCTTTCCCGGTTTGCTCTCTCGTTCCCCGAACCCCCGAGCAAGCAGGTCTCCTTCCCTGCGGTTTGCAGGGTGGTTCGGGGAACGCGAGAGCAAACCGCGGCGAAGCTGGTCTCCTTTCCCGGTTTGCTCTCGCGTTCCCCGAACCCCCCTTGAAGCCGCCCAACAGCGCTGCAGTGTGGCCACATCTAACACCACTTGCAGCGCTGGTTGCTGTAAGTGTGGCCACTCTGCAGCGCTGGCCCTATACAGCTGTACTAATACAGCTGTAACAACCAGCGCTGCAAAATTTTAGATGTAGACATGGCCAAAGCCCTGAATATTGGGACTATCCCTATAAAATGGAACAGGTTTTTTAGGGAGGTTGTGGAAGGTGGTGAGGTCAAACTGAAGGGAATTGCATTCAGGAGTTTGTTGTTTTACATAAATCTGTTACTTTTCAGTGCCCAGTTATCGTTGGTGCAGGACTGAATACTGCCTGTCCAGTGTGTCTGGAAGTGTAATTTTGTGGGGGAGGGGGGAAGGTAAGGGGGAAGGAAATGTTTGACAGGTTGTTTATAGAAAAAAGTGTCTGTTTGAAGGTGATCAAATCTTTTGCATGTTAAAAGAAGACTCAGTAGAAATGGATTAGCTGTCAGAGTGCACAAGGCACATGATAAATGCAATTATACATGTGGATATCACTGCCACATGTGTTGCATTATATATCAGAGAATATATAACTTGAATAAACCATTCAAACTAAAGATCCAAGCCTGAAAATCCTATGTGAGCACATGAGTTGTTTTGGGCAAAGACAGTTTGGTGAAACCTGGTGTCTCGACCCAGGTGCTGATTCGAGTATTTCCCATTAAGAAGAAATTGGTGGTAACAGTATTTTGTGAAAAGTCTCAGTTTCAGTTTGAACTTTCTACATCTATGGAAATAGTGTATTGCGTTGAGGAGACTAATGCTACAGTATCTTTTTTAGTTCCTGAAGGTGTTAGGAGAACTTAGGTCCACCTCAGAAGTTGTAGAACAATACCCTCCCTGGTAAGGGAAGGCCCACGGGGAAGTGTTGGACCCAGCATTAATAGAAATTGATAGTGCCTCCTGTTAGGAGGGCTGGCTGCTGCCTTTTTGAAAAGAAGCATTGGTATGAGCTCTGCTCATAATAACTCTCACTTGACATTGATGATCTTGTCCATTATCACCCTGTATCAAGTCTTACCTTTGTGGCTAAGATAATTGAAAAAGTTGTGGTGAGACAAGTCTTGCAGTATCCGGATACCTCAGATTTCCTTGTGTGTCTGAGTACTGATGTGGATATAGTACAGAGTTTGTTTTTGTTGCCTTAGTTGATGTTCTCCTCCTAATGATGGATGAAGATCAAGTATCTATACTGATATTATTAGCCCTATTGGCTCCCTTTGATCATGAGGTAGTACTAGGGTGACCAGACAGCAAATGTGAAAAATCGGGACGGGGGTGGGGGAGTAATAAGAGACTATCCAAGAGAAAGACCCAAAAATCAGGACGGTCCCTATAAAATTGGGACATCTGGTCACCCTAGGTAATACTAACTTGCCTGAGGACATTAACAGGAGTTAATGGGACTGCTCTTAAATAGCTTCATACCTTCTGGTAGAAGGTGGAAAAAATGAACTCGGGACGACATGTTCACCGAGCTCATGCAGTCCTCCCCCATTGATAGCGCCCAGCTGAATGCGTAGAGACAAACAATTGCGGAGTCCCATAAAGCATTACAGGAACACGAAGAGAGGAGTGATGCGTGTGATGAGAGCAGGCAGGATGCTATGGTCAAGCTCATGGGGGAGCAAACTGAGATGCTCTGCTGTATGGTGGATCTAATGCGGGAAAGACAGCAAGACCACAGACTGCAGCTGCAGCCTCTATATAGCCTCCCTCCCTCCTCCCCAAGTTCCATAGCTGCCTCACCCAGACACCCAAGAACTCGAGGGGGGAAGCTATGGAGACCCACACACTCAACCCCAGAGGATCTCCGAAGCAGCAGAAAGCTGGCATATGCAAACTTTTGATTTGGTTTCTGGACTTGTCCTTCTCTCTTCCTCCACCCCCTAACCCAATACCCCCCCTCCTGCGGTCTACTTTTTGATTTCTCTCAACATGTTGTGCAACAACTAATAAAGAAGGCTTTTTAAATAATTGTGACTTTATTTCCTTTCATATATATAGAGGACAGGTAACTTCAAGAGAAACAAACACAACTGTCTCACCATACCCTGGCCAGTCATGAAACTGGCTTTCAAAGCTTCTCTGATGCACAGCATGCCCTGCTGCACTCTTCTAATCACTCTGTTGTCTGGCTGTGGGAAATTGGCCACCAGGCGAGTTGCCTCAGCCTCCCATCCCGCCATAAACGTCTCACAGATATTGTGAAGCACACAACAAGCAGCAATTACAATTGGAATATTGGTTGTGCTGAGATCTAACTGAGTCAGTAAACCGCACAGGCACGCTTTCAAATGTCCAAAAGCACATTCTATCACTGTTCTGCACTTGCTCAGCCTATAGTTGAACTGCTCCTTACTACTGTCCAAGGTGCCTGTGTACGGCTTCATGAACCATGGCATTAAGGAGTAGGCTGGATCCCCAAGGATAACTGTAGGCATTTCAACATCCCCAACAGTAATTTTCTGGTCTGGGAAGTAAGTCCCTTCCTGCAGCTGTTCAAACAGACCAGAGTTCCTGAAGATGTGAGCGTCATGCATCTTTCCCAGCCATCCCACGTTGATGTTGGTGAAACGTCCCTTGTGATCCACCAGTGCTTGCAGCACCATGGAAAAGTACCCCTTGTGGTTTATGTACTGGCCACCCCAGTGTGCTGGGGCCAAGATGGTGATATGTGTTCCGTCTGTCGCCCTGCTGCAGCTAGGGAACACCAGCTCATTAAAGCCATCCACAATGGTCTGCACATTTCCCACAGTCACTACACTTGATAGCAGTTGGTCAATGATTGCACTGGCTACTTGCAGCACAGCAGCCCCTATGGTAGATTTGCCCACTCCAAACTGATTCCCGACTGACTGGTAGCTGTCAGGTGTTGCAATCTTCCACAGTGCTATGGCCACTCGCTTCTCAACTGTGAGGGCTGCTCTCATTTTGGTGTCTTGGCACTTCAGGGCAGGGGACAGCAAGTCACAAAATTCCATGAAAGTGGCCCTACACATACAAAAGTTTCACAGCCACTGGAAATCATCCCAGACCTGCAACACTATGCGGTCCTACCAGTCTGTGCTTGTTTCCTGGGCCCAAAATTGGTGTTCCAAGGCATTAATGTGGCCCAACAACACCATGATCTCCCAATCGCCACATGCCGTGCTTCTAGGAACACCTGTGTCCATGTCCTCATCAGTGTAGTAAACGTGCTCTTGTCGCTTCTGCACCTGCTTTTGCAGGTACTGCACATACAGCTGGATAATTCGCGAGGTATTTACAATGGCCAAAACTGCAGCGGAGATCTGAGCGGGCTCCATGCTTGCTGTGCTATGGCACCTGCATGGGTAATCCTGGAAAAAGGGCGCGAAACGTAGGAGAGCTGTTCAGTTCAGGATGACCGATAAAAGGCAGTAAATGGTTGTCTTCTGTAGCTTTCACAGAGGTGGGAAGCTTGCTAGAGCTGCAAGAGCAGGGGAGCAGAGTTTGTGACAGAAGCTGTGCTGCTCGGTTCTCGGTGGCTGAAAAAAGGCAGGAAATGGTTAGATAAAAGAGTAGATAGAAAGACGAGAGGACATGCGAGGTAGATTCATAGTACCAGGAGACAGGCGGTGCACCATACTGCACTGTCTGCTGGCAGTATGGCATCTGCTGTAGCTTTCACAGAGGGAGGAGCGAGTGACAACACACAGCCAAAAACACCTACGAGAATGTTTTTGCCCCATCATGCACTGGGAGCTTAACTCAGAATTCCAATCGGCAGCGGGGACTGTGGGAACTGTGTGATAGCTACTCACAATGCACCGCTCCGACATTCAATGCTAGCCTCAGTACTGTGGATGCACTCCACCGAATTCTCACGCTTTAGTAGGGACAAACGACACCAAATGTATAAAATCACTTCCGAAAATTCGAATAGAATAGTTTCAAATTAATTTCGTACTGTAGACATACCCTAAGTAAAGTAAGGAATGTTGGGGCATAGATGATATCAAGCTGTCTAAACAAAGGTGATGTTGATGAGTCTAGTAAATTAATTCGAAGACGTACATTTTGGCATATCTGTCCCTCTGAAGGTGTGTTTTCATAAAGAGTCATTGGAGATATCCACTTATTGTTGGAGGATCACATTTTATAACCAAAATAGCTTTATTTTGCATCTGGCTAGAAGGCTGCACCTTTACTTTCTCATTCAGACTGATTCATGCCCTTATGATTTGAGCTATGGCGTATAACAATGCACTCTACTTGCGGGTTTACCTTAAATCCACTCGGAAGCTGGAACAAGTGCAGAATGTGGCTGTTAACACATTAAGCCAATGTTCTAGGACAGTGCTTCTCAAAGCTGGTCCACCACTTATTCAGGGAAAGCCCCTGGCGGTCCAGGCCGGTTTCTTTACCTACCACATCTGCAGGTTCAGCTGATCACGGCTCCCACTAGCCATGGTTCGCTGCTCCAGGCCAATAGGGGCTGCAGGAAGCTGCGGCCAGCACATCCCTCGGCCCGCGCTACTTCCCGCAGCCCCCATTGGCCCAGGACAGCGAACCGCGATCCGCCAAACCTGCAGCGCAGCAGGTAAACAAAGTGGCCTTGACCGCCAGGGGCTTTCCCTGAACAAGTGGCAGACCGGCTTTGAGAAGCACTGCTCTAGGACATAGGTGCTTGAACTGGGAGTGCTGGGGGTGCTTCCAGATCCCCTGGCTTGAAGTGCTTTCCATCAATACAGAGTTTATAGTTTGGTTCAATGGCTCTCAGCACCCCCACTATACAAATTTTTCCAGCATCCCTGCTCTGGGATCCATGCTACCTGCCTATGAATTTCCAGGTGGAGTTTACAGTGGTATTGACCTATACAATCTGTAGATGGTTTATCTATTTACTTGAAAGACTGCCTCTCTCCTGGTGTCATATTGCTGCAGCTGAGAACTGAGGGACTCAAACTGAAAACAGAAGGGGGCTGCTGGCAATGTTCTCTGCTAGGATGCCTTTCCTTTGGAATATGCAATTTCCCCGTGTGACATCTCTCTGAAATAGTCTGAATGTGTTGACTTTGAGGGTATACTGCAAGGCTCATCTATTAAGGGACCTTTTAGGGAGGGAAGGCTGTTTGTAGGGCGATGCTTAATAAAAGATGGGGTATTTTTGCTACAATTTATGACTTGTTTAATTTTTGTTGTATTTTATGGGCTTTATGGTTTATATTAGTGGTGGTGTTTTTAATTAATTATCAAGGGTGCAAGGAATGGAAGGTGGGGCATCTCTTGTGGTCTTACACATGTAAATAAATAGCTAACTTATGGGGGTGGGGGAGATATCCCCCTATATCCTCTTCAGCTCAATCCACCCTCCTTTTACATTAGAGAATGGAACTTTGTCCTAAATTATTGTAACACATAGTGGTCTCACTTGAAGTAGTGTCTTTTAAAAATATGTAATTAGGCTCTGTGATTTGAATAGTTTCTGTCCTTCAGAATGATTTCTAATTCACATTATATTCAAGTGAACATATATAATAGAGTTTATATTAAGGTTTCTGAAATACACTCTGTATTTCATACATAGGGACAAATCCTGTAAAACTGTTATTAATGGGAATAGTACTGAGCATAATGCTTAATTCCACAGACACTGCCACTTACTTGTGGCATGACTTTGAACACAGCTTTTCTGTGACCCTTTCCTCACTTGTAATATAAATTCATAGTACTTGTCCATTTTTGTACATTGGTTTGAGATCCTCAGATGCTATGTAAGTGCTAAGTATTATTTTTGTTATACATAATTATGCAGAACCAACCATACATATGCATTCTGTAATGTATGTCACATGCACATTATCACATCCTAAATTTTGATTTAACTGAAAATAAGTGATTCGGTTTTTACTTTCTACTAAATACAGTATTCAGATTAAATATGTACATGATTTAATAATCTCAGCTAAAAAGACTAAGTCAAACCAGCAAAATAAAAGTCAGGCCACAAAACCTCCAGGCCAGACTCATAAATTATAAAGGCTAATCAGTAAAACTCCAGACAGAAACATCTATTGTTGAGGATTGGTTATAATATACGAGTTTGAACTGCAGGATTTGTGTTGCCTGACAGTGTTGCAAGTGATATTATCTAACATTTACTGAATATAATTCAAATTCTGCTGTATGGTGGTGGTGGTTGTGGGGGAATAGGGAGGTTGGTGGGGGGAGCGTGTTGGACAATTTATGTGCATTATTCCTCTTTCTTTTTTTCTGTCTTATCTTCTATTCCTTTCTAACATGCTTTTACTGAACAGATGGGAAGGAAGTATAAGTACTGGAAAAGGTTTTTTTTAATTTTCTGTATGTGGTTTCAATAGTTTAGTGCTGTACAGTGCCACTCCTGATAGGGTTAAAACACATTAGTGTGAGAGACCTTTCCTTTGGTAGCACTGTTTGGCTGTGTTTAAAGTTTGATTGCAGTCAGGGGAAAAGCCATTTCTGCTCCTTCTCAGAGTGCTTTACGGAGTGGATTGGTTTAAATCAGCTATTTAAATCAGTTTTTAATCCTGGTTTAAATCAGTAACCAGGAAATCTTGATTCAAATTGTCAGTTTTCATACTGTTTTGTATTTGTACTTTTTAGTTATTTTCCTAAAGAAAAACTGATTCTCATTAGTGAGTAACCCATAGAATGTTTGTAACTAAATACAGCCTTTGCACTGATTGTGCTTCTTTTAGCTAACATAGAGGATACAATATATTTATACACATTAATAAGCAGTTCTGTAGCTTTGCTTACATTTATTCAAATTCTTAATTTTTATTTTTTAAATTATGTTAGCAAATGGTGAATGATGTGTAACCCTTCTGCCCAATGGAGCTGGCAGCAACCAGGGCCGGATTCAATATCTGGGGTTCCTTCTCAACATTATAATACAGAACTAGTTTGAGACCCCACCCAGTAACCTGGGAAAATTACACACCATCCCTGGGCGCCTCTGAGAGGCAATACCTCCCCACTTGCAAGCACAGATTCTGAGTGTAGAAAATAAACTTTTAATGAAAGGAGTCAAGTATCAGAGGGTAGCCGTGTTAGTCTGGATCTGTAAAAGCAGCAAAGAATCCTGTGGCACCTTATAGACTAACAGATGTTTTGGAGCATGAGCTTTCGTGGGTGAATACCCCTTGCATCTGAGGAAGTGGGTATTCACCCACGAAAGCTCATGCTCCAAAACGTCTGTTAGTCTATAAGGTGCCACAGGATTCTTTGCTGCTTTTAATGAAAGGAGGGAAGTCACCTGACATTAATTAAGGAAAATGCCGCAAGCAGGATTCTCATGTTCTTGAGTTCTACAACCAACAGTTCCTTTTCTGTGCTCCTCTTTGATTCCTCACCATACCCCAATCACAATGGTTGTCCTTGGTCTGTGAGGACCTGGGATTCAGAAGTGTATCTGTATGAGTTCACCTCCCACCCAGGGAAGAAGGCACTTTGCTTGAGCACTTGCTCCATCTGGCTGCCCCACTAGCCATGGTTCCTGTCCGCTGGCCACCACGACAGCCGCGGTTCCTCTCTGCTGGCCGCCTCGCCAGCTGCTTGTTCTGCTCATCACCTCACCAGCCGCTCATTCACCAGCCAACTGTCAGTCATCTGCTGCCACCTGCCTCTCTGCTGAGACCTCTGCACATCAATCTCTTAGTGATTTTCAGCTCTTTGTAGACTGGGCAGAAACACTTGCCCCCCCCCAATTGTTTTGGTTCTCATTTGAGCACTTTAATGTAATAAAAGGCTCCTAATGAAGCCTATTTTACTTTCTTTGAACAGTGGGGAGGAACATGTTAACCAGATGGGGACCCTTGGGGAAGAGTCCACACCTCCTGGCTGGAACACTTGCTCCTTACCCCCTACTTTCACAGGGGTCTGGCATTTGAGCCCCTGGCTTAGCGAGTTCCTTTCAGCTGAAGGTAACCCCTCAGTCGGGACAAGTTCATCACAGTTCTGCTCCCTTTTGGTCATACAACGAAGATAACAACATTTCACTACCCCTGCGTTCAATACTAAAATGATTTGTATCTCCCAACAGCAGCCAAAGCTGATCACTTGGAGCTACGCAACTCTTGTCTGCTAGATGCCTGCACAGAGTAGGTGTGTTCATGTAAATACAGTTTGCTCCTGAAGTCTCTCTCCTCCCAGACTAACTGTCAGGGAATAGTTCATTCAGACACTGCTTACAGATGCATTTCATACTAAAGGATCATTTTTTTACTTGTTCTTTGTATCAAGTGCTGTTTGGATTAAAATTCAATTAAATAAACAAAAACAGCATTTTAATTTTATTACTAAACTGGTCCTAAAAGTGCTAGATACTTAAGAAAAAAGTTTATCAAAACATGTTACATTTAAAACTGACCCATTTATAAAACAAAGGAAGGTGTTTTTTATTTTTTTGTTTTTGGTTAATGAATTGAACTAATTGTTTCTGGTCACCATGTCCATCAAAAGTCTAGAATTAGGAGATCTTATCCTCACACCTAATTTTTGTTCACAGGTTAGAAGTAGGAAACAAACTTTCTTGCTTTTTCAACTACCAATTGATATTGAACTACAGTAGAACCTCAAAGATACAAACACTTCGGGAATGGAGGTTGTTCGTAACTTTGAAATATTCATAACTCTGAACAAAATGTTATGGTTGTTATTTCAAAAGTTTACAACTGACCATTGACTTAGTACAGGTTTGAAACTTTACTAAGAAGAATGCTGCTTTCCCTTTATTTGTTTAATAGTTTGCATTTAGCACAATACCATACTGTATTTGCTTTTTTTCCCTCCTCTGCTGCTGCTGCCTGATTGTGTACTTCCGCTTTTGGTTCCAAATGACATGTGTAGTTGACTGGTCAGTTCGTAACTCTAATGTTCATAACTCTGAGGTTCCACTGTAGCTGAATAAACTGAAATGAAGAAAATTGTCCTTCTGTATCTGCAGAAGAGGCTATTGCTGACACTTCAAACTCTGGTTGCAGGTGCTTAGTGAGTGACTTCCAGCAGTTCAGTTGTTTGACTTTCTTTAAAACTTGCAGCAATCTTATACTGATTAATATATAATTTGTATTTAAATGACTTTAATAGATTATAATAAGTTTAGGTCATACTATAGGTTGTCACTTTCAAACTGAATTTTAAATAGATTTAGTTTGGAAAAGTGAACCTGTATTAAATTAAAACAAATTTAATTTTAAATAAAAAAAAGTCATTGATTTTTATCCCACTCCAGTGCTTTAATATTATCAGGAGTTGCACAGTGCAGTAAAAGCACATCCAGAGAGCACATGATCTATAGTCAGAGAACCAAGGGGGTAGATAAGCTAGGCCGTGTGCATTTTATGTAATAACTTGGTATATGGATTGTGCCAGTTCTTTTCCAGACCCAAAGTCCAGAGTTTGGACAAGAGACCAAAGGGCTAGCAAATAGTGATTAGCTAAGAGAAAGCTGAGGTAAAAAGATAACCTTGCTTTGCTAAAATAAGCCTAGTCAGCTATTGCCAGGTGTTGGAGCCGAGTACTGAATAATTGTATCTTATTCAGAGTTGCAAATTGAACAAAGAAGCCCCGTTTCCATTGTGTTAGTTTCTGTTGTAGGGAGATGTTTTTCCCACATATCCAACCTTGAGTTTATGAAAGGTTGGAACATGTCAGTATAAGATATGGCCACCTCCCTTTCCCAGGGACCAATGTCTGCCTTAAGACACAAAGGAGACAATCTTTATTGCCATATACTTTCACTGTTTCTTTGCTTTAACCCCTAGGAATGTATCTGTTGGACAACCAGAGGAGTTGCTTCATTCCTGTGGACCCCAAATTAGAATTCAACATATATATTTTATACTAATACATTTTATCAAAGTATTAATTAAATGTTAACTTGAGACCATGGGTGGAGACATTATGTAACCTTTTAACCATTGGCTACTATGCTATCTTGTCTTGCTGCTAGACCTATCCAGAGTTGTGGAACTGCCTACCCTGTCACTTTCCCTTGGCCATGGGAAATCCATATATTCTATTGTAATCAATTGATTGACAGTGTCTCTGAGCCTGATAAGCAAGGTAACACTCTGTCAGCACTGTACGTAATCATAGAAGATTAGGGTTGGAAGGGACCTCAGAAGGTTATCTAGTCCATACCCCTGCTCAAAGCAGTACCAATCCCCAGACAGATTTTTACCCCGGTTCCCTAAATGGCCCCCTCAGGGATTGAACTCATAACCCCAGGTTTAGCAGGCCAAAGCTCAAACCACTGAGCTATCCCTCTCCCTCCTATACTTGACTTCTAAATGGTGCGGATTTATGTTCCTTCAGGCCACAAGCCAAGATGACATGCTGCAAGCATAGGCTTCAGATACTGATGAGGGAGGAGGGAATGATTGCCACAGTTGTGGCTTTTGGCTGTTGGGATCAGGTTGGTTGATAGGGTTGGAACTTGGAGATGGACAAATCATCAGAAAAAATATATTTCTAAGTCCAGTGCTTGGTTTCAGAACCAGTAAACTTCTCCATTTGTACAGGTTGGCCAAATTATTTGTTTGCTCTTAAGTTTAATTAAACTGGAGTGTCAGTGTATGAGTGTCACCTAATTTACCACAATATTTTTGTACTGAATGTTAATGATGTCAGTTTTCAGTAGTTTTACAACACTTAATCTTTGCCCCTTGGCAATGAGTCCACGCTGCTGATCTTACAAGTATTATTTCTTTTCATATCCAAGTAAAATTATAGTACTCCAATAAATCAATTTATTTTTGTAATTTTTTTAAAATCTGTTTGATTTTAAAATTCTGATGACTCTAGGAGCTGGCCCACAGTAGGACCTCACTGCAGTGAGCAAACAATTGTGGAGAAAAAGTGAATACTCTTAAATTTATTATATCTAGTGATTCTGTGTGGGCACAACAAGCAGGGCTAGGTTTAAAAAACCCAAACAAACAGCTTAAATGGTGTCAAGCTAATCAATGGCCTCTGAATCAACCGTGCTCAACTTTAGAAGACCTCCGGGGAGCCCACTACAGAAAGAGCAACCATCCAGTTTGTATGTAGCATCATCCACAGCATCACAGATGCACAGGGACTGTTCTTGATGTCCCAGGCATGGCTGGCCTTGGTACAGCCCACCACACCACATCTGAATCTGTTAAACTGGCTTCAGAGGTGGCATGGGAGCTCAAAGCCAGGGAGCTGTTCATCCAACCTGATGATGATGTATGAGTTCCGAGTAGTGGCAGAGACTCTTCCCGTTCTGTCTGCCATAGCGGTCTCATAGTATCACCTGGATGGAAAGTGTGCAGCACTGTTCAGTTGGTGGTGGAATGCATTCTATGTATTCCTGACCAGTGGAAACTGTGGCAATTGTTGTGCTTTGTAGATCTGTTTGTTGGCTGCATTCCGATGCTGGATGTTAGGTGGAGAAATATTGGCTAAGACTGGTAACTGTACAAGTTCTGATGGCTTCAGTGTGCCTGTGATTTTCATGGTATGATTAAGCTGTGTCTACTAGTCCAGTGTGGGCAGAGTTTAACCTAACTGGGGCACTGTTTTTGCCAACTGAGTATCAGAAAGAGTCCTAAACTACTCCGTGTTTGCTCATTGGCTCCCCTGGAGGATTCAAACAGTTTGTTCAGGAGACAGTTTCAGTTCTTGATCTCTTGGGATACTTTAATGAGATAGTATTTGTATGTGAGCATGCAATCTAAGATGACCCTTAGATATACTGGCTATGAATCATGTGCTAGCCCACTGACCATTCAAAAAGACATTATTCTCAGGTTGGCTCTGAGCATGATGTAAATGGAAGCATGTTGATATGATCTTTGATGCACTTGGTTTCAGTCCCCATTTCTTGAAATAGTCACATAAGGCAGTCATATCACTGTTCTGGTTCTCTTCAAACTTTTGGATGTCAGTCCCTTGAGGTCAAGCAGATATCATTGGTATATATGAACCACCTGCAGATGGTGTTCAGTAAGTTATAGATGAATATATGAAATAAAATTGGTGCCATCACCGAGTTTTGTGAGAGTCTGTTTTTCTGGAATCTTCAGGTGCTGTTTTTGGCCCAGAACCACGTGAAAACATCTGCCTCAGAGCAGCAGTTCAGTTGCCATAACAACCCATTTATGTTGTAGTATGCCAGTGTGTCAGATGTTGTCAGAGACTGCTGAAAAGTCAAAAATGACAGCTCCAATTTTCTTCTTTTGAAATCCATTCTCAGTATATGTAGTAAGTGTTAACATTTGATCACAGGTGCTTCAGTTTGGTTGGAAACCTGCCTGCATATCACTCAAAAGTTGTTCTGTCATGTGTGAGGTTCTTTGTAGGATCATCTACTCCAGGAGTTTGTAGCTATAACTCAGAAGTGATATTCAGCGATGGCTGGCTGCTGAAGAGTGGTCTTTACCTAACAAAACTATTAAATTATATTGAAAGCATAAAAGAGAGATTAAATGGGTGGATGGATTTGATTTAAATCACTAGTCAGGAAGACTTGATTTAATCATAGATTTCTACATAAAAGTGCATTCTTGTTGGTTGTTATAACCTTAATATATATTCTTCACAACTCAGAGATAGATGTAGGTTTCATTTTTAGAAGGTACACACTAGATATTTTTAAGTGATTTATTTTGAAAACTTTTCAGATTTATTTTACAGTTCTATCAGAAAATGAATGATTGTTTGGTTATTTCATTTACCAAAGGTAATTGAAGCAGATATTTACGAAGTCTTTGGGAGATGAACTATCTTCAATTCAACAGATTAATCATTAATATTTGGAGGATTTTCTTGCCATGCTGTATTAGGAGGAGGATATCACCAGACAGACATTTAAATTGTTTTATTTAACTAAAACAACGTTACATATTCTAGATTTTTTTCTTCAACAACAAACATATAATATTTTAACAAAACAAGCATACGTATATAATATTTTAACAAAACTAGCATATACAATTTTGAATTTAGTTAAACATTCAAGTTTTTTAAAATCAGGTTTGTTTTTGTTAAAATTGTTTTTAACTAAAATAGATAAATTAAATATATAAAAAAAATTAAATCGACTGTGTCAGCCAGGTCAACATGGAAACTTAAAATATGGGCTTCTGCAGCTAACTCCGTTGTCTTCACCTTCATTTTCCTGTTTGTTCATAATCTGGAAAAGAAAAACAAGCTTTCCTGCTTTTTCAGGTCCCAAACCTGAAATTTGGAATGACTTAGTTCAAAGGAAGAGGATATTCTTTCTACACCGACAGAAGAAGCTACTGTTGTTAAAAGTGATATTATCACTTCAACAGCTTCAAATGCTTTTTAAGTTAAAAAAGACAATGGTCACTTCTGGTTTTCCCATTTAATCCAGCCTAGATGTTGCATATTTGATCTTTCAGATCTATACAAGATACATATAGCCTGATCCTGCAAGGTCTTTATCATCATCAACTCTCAGTAAAGTCAATGGGAGTTGAAGGTACTCAGCACCTCAGTGTTTGGCCCATTAACATCAGTGGAAGTTGAGGAAGTTCA
This sequence comes from Gopherus evgoodei, assembly GCF_007399415.2. Lineage (NCBI taxonomy): Eukaryota > Metazoa > Chordata > Testudines > Testudinidae > Gopherus > Gopherus evgoodei. The sequence goes on along the minus strand of NC_044322.1, from coordinate 285,967,798 downwards.
GTGCTTTTTAGGAATTTCCTTATAGAGTGACAGTGACAGTGAGGGAACAAGCCTCATTACTTTCAGAGGCTTGCCAGTTTCTAATTCAAAGAACAAAACCACTCCAAACATGGTTTCTCTAGAATTTCAGTTTAAAAGTAGTAGATGTCAGAAGACCAATACAGCATGACCTCAGGGAACAAGCAGGTCGATTGTTAGGCCTAATTCTGCAAGAGTGTAAATTTTGAAAAAAGATTGTCATAGTAATCTGAGAATTTGGGGTTTCTGGGGGGCGCTGAGAGCGGGAAACCCCTGGAATTCACACCTTGGTTTCTTGCAGGGATTCTGGACTTGCCAGAGGATTATGCCTTTGAAGAAAGGGCGTGAAAGTCCCTTCCCTGTTGGTGTGCCCTGTGGATAAACCAAGAGCTAGTATTGTCAATTTCCTGAAAGGTATTGTTAATGAGCTTGTTATGCAAAAAGCTAGGGAGAGGCAAGAACTCTGATGGGGTGCTTTGAATGCTAAGATCGTGATTTTTCAGACTCTCACTAGAGATGTTGAATGCAGGGCTGCCTTTAATAATTCAAGAAACATGGCAAAAAGGCCTTAAATACTATATGGAGGTTTCAGCCATGTCTCACGTAAAGCACTGAGAGAAGACTACAACTGGTAAAAGTCTCAAAAGGTAGAAAACTTGCTTGATGGGCTCCAATAAGATTAGCTTCCTCCTCTCACTACTTGCTTGGGTTTAAAGAAAACAAACTACATTTGTGATCTCTAATGAACTCTTAACAAATTTAACTACCCAGAACTAATGGCCTATGGATTAAATTTCTCTCCCTATTTCCTTTATTCTGTTGGGCTCCTAGAAGTCTAAATGTCTAATGTGCTCTAATTTCCCCATGGGGGGAAAGTACTGCAATTTACCTTAGCAAAGAGAGAGCACAGCAGATCGCCATCTGGCGAAGATTGCATCCTGTTCTTTTCTTGCTCTCTTCAGGGATAATCCATTAGGTGCCATAATCCAATTCAAGACTTCTTGCCCTTTGAGTACTCCTCAGTGACTAAAATGCCCTGTTTAAATTATATCGCTCACTACCTAAAGAGGAGGATTTGAGATTCTTGATCTTCAGCTGCTTCATCATTGTCAGGAAGCCTAGCTTCCTCAATGTAAAATCCAATGCAGATTACGCAGGAACTTCCCAGTAGCTAGACTGAGTACTATCAGGATCCTGGAGTAAGGTTTTTTAAATGAACATTGTGGTTTATTAGTGTCTGATCTTTCTTCATTGGTGCTATATCCACAGATCTGGACAATACAGAGGGTTGCAGTGAAACTTTGGTGTGGTCACATTGGCTGAAAGAACAGATTCTTTGGGTGTACTTATTTCCTGACAGTGCTGTTTACATGGTTTGATCAACTAGTCATAATATAGAGTGCATTCAGTGACTTTCTGTGCATACAGTTGTATGTCTGTTTGCTATGCTCTGCATGGTATTTAAACTTGACCACTTTTCCCTCTACCACCCATCTCGCCTTCCTCCCTTCCCCCATTGAGTTGTTCACAAGCCAGTATTGATAAGATGTCAAATGTTAACAAAATATGTATAAGGTATACACTGGTCTCAAAGAACTGTACGTATATCCATTGAATCTTGTTTAATAAGTGTTATCATTTGGTTTTGGGGGGTTGCGTATGTGGCCTGGTCCATGTATCTGCTGAACCTCTCTGTTAAAGGATACCCCGCAGATACTGTTGTCTCAATCCTTGCCTACCTGGCCAAGGACTTGTTGTGTTTGATACTATGGTGTATATCAGAGGGCTGACCCAGGCAAAATATTAGATTGTCGACCTTCAAGTACCCTGGTTGTGGGACTAATACTTGAACATTACAACTGAAACTTGGGGTTATTTTCCTCTTAGGAGTGCTATGGAGGGGGAGGACTGGTGAAGGTTATCCTTCCACTGTACTCTTATAACTTTTTAACTGTATAAAACAGGGCTGCCCAGATAATTCAGGGGGCTTGGGGTCTTCGCCAAAGACCCGGCACTTAGGCGGCGGGTCCCGGGGCAGAAGGACCCCCCGCCACTGAATTGCCACTGAAGACCCGCCCTGGGACCCACCGCCGAAGTGCCAGAAGGACCCCCTGCCACGGGTCTTCGGGGCACTTCAGTGGCGGGTCCCAGAGTGGAAGAAGCTCTGAGGGCCCGGGCCCCGCTAGAGTTTTCCGGGGCCCCCGGAGCAAGTGAAGGACCCTGCTCCAAGGGCCCTGAAAAACTCTCGTGGGGGCCCCTGTGGAACCCGGGGCCTGGAGCAAATTGCCCCTCTTAACCCCCCCCCCCGAGCAGCCCTGGTATAAAATATCCTTGTACACAATCTGTTCTAGTGCTAAGTAGTCAATTATCCTGACAACCATCTGTACCGCACCATTTCCTTCACCACAAAGACTTACTTGTCTCATCAACACCAGACTCACCACTCTTTGGCAGCAGTGTTACTCCAGTATGCACAGTACCATGTCAACCCACCTTATCTCTGTCCATTTCCAGCAAGGATGAAGATGATGATGAGGAGCGTGCTAACTCATCACGCCACTCCTCTCTCATCCAAACTAGTTGGACATTAGGTCCACCTGTACAGCCCAAATATCACCATAGGGCTGACACCCAGACATGGTATGGGCAACTATGGATGCCACCACCTATGCTAGTCCCTACTGAGACCCCTGGGGGGCATACAGGAGACAATACCAGGCCCCTGAGCTCCTACAGAGAGAGGAATAGATCTCCCGCACCACCCTCAGTGGCTGCACCATCAAAGCCTCCTGAGGAGAGTTTTGAAGAACAGAAAGAGACCCTGATACGAGAAACTACCTCAGCAAACAGCATTTCTTCTTTGAGTGCTGTCCTCCACTTTAGGTGTTCATGTGCCCCTGCACTCGTAGTCGGAGACTTTTGGTAGCAGTGCCCGGTTGTGTCACCCTGCCTCGCGCTGCTGCAGGCAGTTAACCGATGCTGTGTGACCAACCCCCATTCAGTTCCTTCTCCACTGCCCTTGAGCAATCAGCAACGCCTCGCTACTGTGTAGTTAATTAGTTACAGTCAGTTACTTAGTTTCCTTGTTAGCAGCTACTTAGCTTGTTTCCCTTTTCTTTTCTCCTTAGTTAAAAAAATTAACAAACAAACCAACAAAAAACCTCACAGCTAAGAACTTCAGAAAAACAGCCATTTTGAGGATGAAAGCCCCGCCCCCCCTTCCTGTAGCAGGATGACAACGCGCTCCAGCCTGGAAGGGGTTGAAAAAGCCCTGCAGAGGGCTGGGGCTGGGCAAAGTAAAACTCTGGCTGATTGGGGGAAGTGGCTGCAGCTGGGGCCAGGAAAGCGAGGAGCAAGCACTCTCCCTCTGCCTGTAGAGGGAGAAGGGCCTGGCTGCAGGGGGCTAGACACAAGGTACCTGGATGAAGCAGGGCTGGGGAAAGTCTGAGGAGTCTGGAAAGCCCCAGGCTGCAGCCTAGCATTGGGCTAAAAGGTACTGGGGGTTGCAGAGGGCAGCCCAGGGGTAGGCCAAGGCAGCAGGTCCAAACCCAACCTTGCCAGTGATGAGTAGGCTGATACTGCAGTCTGCCCCAGGGTCTGGGAGCTAGACGATGACTGGCAGTAGCCTTATCCTGAGGCGAGGTGGGGATAGTGGGTGGAGGTTCCCTGGGGAAGGGAGACCCTAAGACTGAGGGTTTACTGCCAGGGGCAACACCCCAGGTAAAAGGACACCGGGTCCAGGGAGAGACATGGGGGCCAGAGGACAGGCGGATCACCGGCCTGCAAAAGGCGCTCTGGAGCTGGAACCGAGCTAATTCACAGAATTCACCAGCAGGAGGCGCCGAAGGGGTGAGTCCACTCCTCTACACCTCCCAATGGGAATGCCCGGTTTTCTGGGCTTTCAGCACCTGGCCTCCAGGCTTGCAGTGCCTGTCCCTGACAGCCACGGTCGGTGTGTTTGCTGCCTGGGCGAAGCAGGGATGCCACAAAGTGTTGCATTGCCTCAGGCTCATGGCCAGAATGGCACAGAGTGGAGAAATCTCTTAGATGTGCATTGGAGCATAAAGCTCAAGGACCACCTTCCCTCACTTTGCCAACTGCGGCTTCGGACAGGGGTCCTTTCTCCAGCCCCACACCAGAGTGCCCTGCTGGGCATTACTCAAGGAAGCACCTGTGACCTTGGTCCACATTGCAGGAATCAGCAAAAATCAAAACAAAAACAAAAAAACACACAGCTGCCTGCAGATAATAATAGTACCAGCTGTGCTGTCAGTGCCAGGAGCTGGGGTGGCTGAGAGCTCTGGCACCGCTGCAGACAGAGACTCTGTGGGAGATGGCTCCGGTGCAGACGCTGAGGCAGGTCAAAGCCCCGTGCCTCAATGCCACAATCTACAGCTGCTCCGTGGGTAGGCATCCAGTACCTGTACCGCTTGGGCTGTCAGCATTGGGAGCCGAGGTGGTGGAAAACCCCGGCACCACTAGAGCCAAATACTCTACAAGAGTGGGCTCCAACGCAGGCAGTAAGAGGAAATCAAAACCCTTGCCTCCGCACTGCAAAGTATGTTCATTCCATGGGCAGGCTCCAATAACAGCACCGGGAGCCGAAGTAGTGGAAAATCCTGGCACTGCCAGCACTGCTAGAGCCAGAGACTCTACAAGAGCAGGCTCCGACACAGGCACTAAGGGGAAATCAAAATCCCATGCCTCCGCACCATGATCTACAAACAGCAGTGTAGCACCGCTACAAAAGGCGGCTTCTTCAAAGGCATACCTGACACACAAAGAGGCACAGCCAGCATTGCCACCTTCTCCTCCTCCACAGCCCTGGCACTGACGAGGCAGCCACAGAGGCCAATCAAACCAGCACAGCAGTTCCTCAGACAGAGGGTTCTGGTATTCGGCTCTGCCCCTGATCCCCCTATCCATGTACTGATACGAGAATAACACCCTTGGCACCAAGTCTCCCCAACACCACTTGCTGTCTCACTCTTTATTTGAAGGAGGAAGATGAGGAAGAACAGGGAGCTATTCCCCCACCAACCCCTATCCATCAGGAGACAGTCAACCCAGGAGTCTTTCCTGGGGCATATTATGCTGTCTCTGGGTACTTACAGTGGTATGGGGACCCCCTATGTCATTCCCATCCCAATGGGCTTACTGGAATACATGGGTCATATGCCCCACACAAGAAGGACTGCCCGCCGTGACCAGACCCAGCACATAGTAATTCCTCACAGCTTCTGTACCAGCAGCCTCATTGGTACCAGGGGAAGAGGAGGAAGAACCCCAAATCCTGCAGGAGACTTCACCTACCCACTTGCCATTATTGTCCACAGAGGACACCTTTATGCCCCCTCCTGCTAATTGTAGGGGATGATTTCAAACTGTTCCATGGCTTATTTGAGAGGGTGGCCCTCTCTGGACATCTCCCTTGAGGAAGTCCCTGTGATACAGCATGGGCTGGTGGACTTTTTGCATACATCCGCTTTGTTAAAAAAAAATTGCCCTTCACATGAATGAAGCACTGATGGACCCTGAAAGGGTCATTCTGTGGACCCCTGTGGCTGCCTCTCCAGCCAGCGGGAGGTCCGACAGTAGATGTGTACCAACAAAGGGCGCAGAGTTCGCATCCAGCGCCTAATTTCTTAGTGATAGACGCAGTACAGTGATGTAGCATGCAACAACAGCCCAGAAACACAACTCATGATAAGGACTAGAAAAAACTTGATCAGTTTTGGCAATAAGGCTTACTTCTTGGCTACACCTCACCTTCACATAGCCATCTGTGTGACATTACTAATGAAATACAACTATACAAACTACACAAAAATGTCCAAATTGATTAATTTTATTGCCAAGGAGAAGGGAGAACAATTCACTGCACTTGATTCTAAGGACAGGGCTGCAACATCTGTGTCGATGGTGGTATAATGAGAAGGGTCTCCTGGTTCTATCTTTCTGGCTTCCCCAAATAGGTGTAATCCACGGTAGAAGACTTGCCAGCCCAAATTATTTGCCAAAAAGACAGACGACTCACTCCACTCACTCACGGACTCACAAGTGACTCTCTGATCCTTGGGAACCTATAACCTCAAACCCAAGAGAAAACAGGGGATTTACTTTACATCCCAACGATACCACTGGCCAATGTATTCACAGCAACAGTGGTGATATGACTCACAGAGTCGCAGACACAGGCCCTGAGGGGACAACAATCTACTCAAGTTGCTGCATCCCAACCATCAACCTCCCTGAACAAGAACTCCGGTGGATGGAGACCAATACTCGACCTCTGATAATTCAGAGGTTCATCAGAAACACAATGATTCAAGATAGTCACACTACACGCTATAAGCAACTGCCCGCTAAAAGCGTCAACTCAGCAGGCAGCATTGCAAGCCACCGAACAGGTGATAACCCTCTTCACAAATCTGGGCTTCCTAATAAATACCGACCAGCCCCCTGTAACAACAGTGCCAGATCTGAACTTCATTAGAGCCCACCTCAACTCTATCAAGGCCATAGCCTCACTATCAAGACAACATTCTCTCACTCTCACCAGCCTCATACCCACTATGCGAAATACCCCACAGGTATCTGCCAGGACTTGCCCTCAACTCCCTAACCACATGGCAGCCACAACATTTGCTGTCAGACACACCAGATTAAACATCCATTGCCTACAAGGAAGACTATGTATCAGCTTTATTCCACACAGGCACAGCATAAACAAGCACCCCCCAATATCGGGCAAAATAAAGGAGTCCCTAGTCTGGTGGGTAAAACCCGACCAACGTATGCATGGGAACACCATTCAAACCACAAATGCCTCACCCTTGGGATGTGGAGCACACCTGCACCCACATTCTATACAGGGCCGCTTGTCCCTCGCAGAATCCCTTCGACATATAAACCCATTGGAACGTCAAGCTGTCTGCAATGCTTTCTCCCAATTCCTGCCACTCATCAAGGACAAGGCTATTTGAAGCCTTAGCTTGTATGTATTATATACACAGTCGCTCTGTGTGCAAGCCATAAAACCCTGACAATGGTGCATCAGACACAATATCCACACTACCACAGCAGATACCCTCAGCAGACAAATTTCTCAGGACCGCGAAGGGAGCTTGACAGCACAGTACTCCTGCATGTATTTCAACACTGGAGGTTCCCCACAGTAAGCCTTTTTACAAACTGCACAAAATACCAAACACCCTCATTTTGGTTCCAGTGCAGGTCTCGGTGTGCAGTCATTAGGCGATGCATTCCTCCTTGAGTGGAATGCTCCCCTTCTCTATGCCTTCCCTCCTATTCCTCTCTTGAACTGAGTGATCCACAAGATCAGGCTGGATGGGCCACAGTAAGTCTACTAGCATGCTCTTGCCAAACTATGATATCCTTACCCCTTCAGCATGACCGTATGTCCATGAATCGCACTCCCACTTCTGTCTCACCCACTGTCCCAGGACTCAGGCTGTCCTACATCCACAGAAACTCCATCTCAGAGCATGGCTCCTCCATGGCTCACGGAACCTGAGCTGATCTGTTCAGAGGAGATACAAAATATACTGTTACACAGTTGAACAGAAATGAACTGTTGCCCCTACACCCTGAAGGGGAGACGAGATAAGGCCTGGTGCCAACTAAAATGGATGACTTCCATCCCAGGGACATTACCCTGTATACTTCATTACCTATTAGAACTCAAACAGTCAGACCTATCCATAAGCTCAGTAAAAGTCCATCTACCTACAATCAAAACATTCCACCCCAAGGTGGATTGTCATCCCGTCATTACTCATATACTGACCAAATATTTCCTCAGAGGACTCAATAATGCCTACCCTGAACTATGTGAGCCTACTACACCATGGGACCTGAACCTGATCCTTCGGATCCTCACCTCTTCCCTGTTTGAACCCATGATGACATAATCACTGCTACACCGTTCCATTAAAATAGCATTTCTTATGGCAATGACATCCATGAGACCTGTGGGAGAACTGTGACCTTTCATGGCAGAACCCCCATATATGGTCTTCTTTGTGGATAAAGCCTCCCTCAGACCACACTCCTAAACCCCACACAGATAGAACACATTACACACTTCATAATCTTGATGTTTGGATGGGATGGGATACATATACAGGACTAAACCATCCCATAAATCACCCAGACTGTTTCTATCCATCACTGAATGCTCCAAAAGGAACACCATCTCTAAAATAAGACTTTCCAAGTAGATCCATAATTGCACAAAACTCTGCTATCATCAGTGTGACTGCCAGTCCCTCATGGGGATTCACTTGCCTCCCACTAGATCCTTATCAGCCTCCTCGGCTTCCCTGCATAATGTACCTATCATGTTAATTTGTAGAGTTGTTACCTGGGCCTCAGCTCATGCCTTTAGACAGCACTATGCCTTAGAGCAACAGGCAACATCTGATACTTCCTTCGGATGCTCTGTACTATCGGAGGTCATGACTTCAACTCTGAAGTCCCTCCTTCCATCAGAGGGCACTGCTCTGAAGTCACCTAAAGTGGAGCACCCACAGGGAAAGCACGTGAAGAAGAGAAGGTTACTCACCTTGTGCAGTAACTGAGGTTCTTCAAGATATGTGTCCCTGTGGGTGCTCCACTACCCTCCCTCCTCCCCTCTGCTTTAGAGTTTCCTTATTAGTCTCTGTAGTAGAGAGGGAACTGAGTAGGGGTTGGTTGTGTAGCATTGGTTAACTGCCTGCAGCAGTGCGAGGCAGGGACCACGCATGTGCGATCCAACCGGGCATTGCTATCAAAAGTCTCTGACTGCAAGCACAAGGGTGCATGAACACCTAAAGTGGAGCAACTACAGGGACACACATCTCGAAGAACCTCAGTTACTGCACAAGGTGAATAATCTTCTCTTCCTCTTCTTCCCCAGATGAGGCCATAATGCCTCCACTACCCACAATTGCAAATGATTTCAAACACTTCCAGGAGCGGTTCAAAAGTATTGCTGATTCCCTAGAGATCCCCCTAGAGGAAGTTCCAGAGTCCCAACATAAATTACTAGACATTCTTCAAATCTGCAAACATTATCTTCATCAAAGATTGCACTTCCAGTAAATAAACCACTTATGGAACTGGCTAAAAACATATGGCAGACCCTGGCAACAATCCCACCCACTTGCAAGAGAGCAGATACAAATATTATGTCTCCTCAAAGGAGACTTTTTATTTTCTTACCCTGCACCAAACTTATTATTGGTTGACACCATCAGTGAACAAGGCAAACACCACTCCAGATCCACCCCCTATGACAAAGAGTGGAAATTGTTACCCTTCTTTGGCTGCAAGGCCTATTCATCGGACACTCTTCTTCTTCTGATTCTCATTTATGCTACTGATGGTGAAATATGACTATATAAATTATTCTAAACTGTCAAATTTTATTGAACGCATACCAGAGGACAAAAGAGAACAATTCAAAGAGATCACCATGGAGGGCCATCTCCTAGCTAGAACTGCCTTACAGGCATCTCTAAATGCAGCAGACATGGCAACATGTTCCTCGGCTACAGCCATAGTTATGTGTCGGGCTTCATGGCTTTACCTGTCCAGTTTCCCAGCAGAGGTACAATTGACCGTGGAGAATCTCCCCTTTGATAGTCAGAAGTCATTCGCTGTCAAGACCAACAAGTCCCTTCACACCTTGAAGGCCTCTAGGGCAACCCTTCCCTCCCTTGTTATATACACACCTGCACAGAGAAAAAAACAGGAAATACTCTTCGACCCAGCATGCAAGTTCTGTTCTATATGCCCAACAACAGAGACAAAGCACAGACAGAGACCTCCAAGGCTTCGAATCATTGGCATCCCAGCAACCCTCTGCAAAACAACAATTTTGAAGGTTTCATCGACGACCTGAGAGACCTTCCCCATTCCTCAGTGCTGACACCATTACTGATCATCTCCTGTTTTGTACACCATCTGACCCTTTTCTACTCAGTGTGAAAGACCATTACCATGGACAAATGGGTTCTTTGATACTGTTCACCTCCACCCTCCCTCCTCATCCCTTTTCAGGGACCCTTCTCATGAGCACCTTCAACAAAAAGAAGTAAACCACTTCCTACACTTGGGCACTGTGAAACCAGTACCATCACAACACAGAGGGAAGGGTTTTTATTCTCACTGCTTATGAACTCAGAAAAAGTATGGAGGATGGAGACCTGTTCTTAATCTCAGAAAACTCAACAAATTCATAAAGGTCCAATAGTTCAGGATGGTCACATTAGCAACAACAATACCAGCATTGGAACAAGGGGACTGGTTCTAGGCCCTCGACCTTCAAGATGCCTATTTCCATGTAACCATACATCCCATCACAGGAGCTTCCTCAGATTTACTCTGGGGATAGAACATTTCGGGTTTTTGACAGCACTGAGGATTTTCTCCAAAGTTCTTGCAGTAGGGGTGGCATACATCCGCAAGCAGGAGGTAAAAATATTTCTCTATCTGGACAATTATTTACTAAAGTTCCCCACCCAGGAAGATGCCCTGGATATTACTCATGGGCCAATCTCCGTATTTTCATGGCTGGGACTACAAATAAACATACAAAAAAAATACTGATACTGTATGAAACTGGATTTCATTGGGCCCAGCTTGACGCCCTGGAGGCCAAAGCATCACTACCACCAAACAGATTAATCACTGTAGTCAATCTGATCTCAACAGTACTGAACAGCCCACAGATATCGGCAAGCACCTGCCTGCAACTATTAGATCATATAGCAGCAACCACATTCATGGTATGACATGCAAGGCTTCTCATGTGCTGCGTTCAGGGATGGCTAAGAAGCATTTACATTCCACACAGACACAGCCTGAACAAGTGCCTCACCATGCCATTCAAAGTCAAAGACTCTTTGCACTGGTGAACTCAACCCCACAATGTATGTGTTGGAGTCCCTTTCACACAGACTCCATCTTCGATGATACTCACAACAGATGCCTCCTTGATAGGCTTGGGGGGGGGCTCACTTACAGCACCATATAAATCAGGAGAGAAGGCCCCTTCTGAGGCATTGTTGTATATTTACCTTCTAGAATTATGTGCAGTTTGTAATGTGTGCTTGTACTTTCTGCTCTTGATAAGGAACGTGACCGTAAGGCATATAAACCGACAGGAGGAGCAATATCACACTCTCTATGCACCGAAGCCATGAAACTATGGACCTAGTGTATCCAGCACAACGTCAACATATCAGCCTTGTATCTCCCAGGATGTCAAAACACTGCAGCAAATGCACTGAGCAGAGAATCCTCTCAGGACCATGAATGGGAGCTAAACAACACAGTCCTGAAGAGTATATTCAAACACTGTGGTCACCCATCCATAGACCTCTTTGTGACATGCCAAAATTACAAATGCACATAATTCTGCTCAAGGGCAGGGTTGGGGTTCTGATCCCTGGGTGACGCCTTTCTCCTCAAATAGAATGCGCCTTTGCTATACAAGTTTCCCCTACCCACCTGCTATTGAGAGTAATACATAAAATAAGAACCAGCAAGGCCAAAGTTGTGAAGGCCAAGACTATTACAGGGTTATAACAGGGTTCAAAAAAGAACTATATAAATTCATGGAGGATAAGTCCATCAATGACTATTTGCCAGGATGGGCAGGCATGGTGTCCCTAGCCTCTGTTTGCCAGAAGCTAGGAATGGGCGACAGGGAATGGATCACTTGATGATTATCTGTTCATTCCCTCTGAAGCACCTGGCTTTGGCCACTGTCAGACGACAGGATACTGGGCTAGAGGTACCATTAGTCTGACCCACTATGGCTGTTCTTGTGTTCTGCGTCATTTTGGTAGCCCCCACATGGCCCAGACTAAATTGGTACTCGTATGTGTTGAGGATAGTGGTACGTACACTGTGCATTCTTCCCCTTCTGCTGAACCTTCTGTCATAGGATGCCAGACAGGTTTACCACCCAAACCTGGAGAGGCTTCACCTGAGAGTATGGCTTTTCCATGGTTCCATCATGACAAAATGACCTGCTTGGAAGATTTGAAAGACATATTATTAAACAGCAGAAGGACAACCACACATAATGCTTACTTGCATAAATGGAAGAGATTCACCATATGGTGTTAGAACAAACAAGCTAGGGCCATTACCACCTGCTTACCAATAGTATTAGAATACATATTGGAGTTTAAGAAATCTAGCCTATCACTTAGCTCAGTCAGAGTCCACCTGACAGCTATTACCACTTTTCATCACAAGGTGGATGGAATATCTATACTTGCCCAGCCTATCATGAAACACTTTCCTAAGGATATCAGAAACATCTATCCCAAAATACGAGTCCCTACCTCAGCTTGGGACTTGAACCTGGTACTACACTGTTCACTGGGCTTCCATTTGAATTATTAGAAACATGCTCTCTGATATATCTCTCAATGAAGGTGGCCTTTCTGGTCACTACCATGTCTCCCTACTGAGTGGGAGAGCTAGAGGCCCTTATGGCACATCCACCATATACCATCTTTTTCAAGAACAAGGTCACCGTAAGACCTCGTCCTAAATTTTTATCCAAAATACCTTCCTTATTTTACTTGAACCAACCAATCCTCCTTCCCTTGTTCTTCCCTAAACCTCATGGGAGAAAACGGGACTCAATACTCCCACGCTCTAGACATCAGACATACACCAGTGTTCTTGAAAGAACTAAACCCTTCAGGAAGTCACCAAAGCTCTTTATTTCAACCTCGGAATGATCTAATGGCTCCGCTATGTCTATTTCCGGTTGCATCCATCTTTGTTACTATCAGAAGGATCTACAACCCCCAGCAGGGATCTGAACCCTCTCCACTAGACCCATGTAAACTGCAATAGCCTTTCTGAACAATGTACCGATCATGGACATAAGTAAAGTTGGCACCTGGTCGTCGGCACACATGTTCACAGAATGCAGGCAATTGACTGGGGCTCAAGATCGGACACATAATTAGGACATATGGTATTATCATCAGTTATTCGTGCAACCTCCAAAGCCTGTTTCATCCACTGAGGGACACTGCTCTAGTCACCTGAAATGGAGTGCTCACAGATACACTCCTCAAAGAAGAGAAGGTTACTCACCCTGTGTAGTAACTGAGATTCTTCAAGATGGATGTCCCTGTGGGTGCTCCACTACCCAGCTTCCTCCCTTCTACTTTGAAGTTCAGTCTACAGACTCTGTAATAGAGAAGGAACTGAGGTGGGTCTGGTCACGCAGTGCTAGACCTGAGGAGAGTGCATGCACAACCCAGATGAGCACTGCTGCTGAAATTCTCCGATCAAAGGCACAAGGATGCATATTCACCTGAAGTGGAGCACCCACAGGGACAACCATCACAAAGAACCTCAGTTACTGTATGGGGTGAATAACTTTCTCTTCTGTGGGATACCACCCTTCCTGGATGTATTATTGCATATCTTCATTTTTTAAAGATTCCCTGACAGCAGAAATCAAAGCTCTTGAGGAGTATCCTTCCCAGAGGAACTGCAGACCCTTACCCTTTAAAATACAAGGTCAATAAGCATCACACAGGGAGTGCAAAATTTTCCCCTGTTTTGCTTAAAGAAGGATTATTGGGAATCGTGAAAAGCCAGCAAACTGTTGTCTTATAAATTGAAACAAAAAGTTAATCAAAATAAAATTGCTGCTATTTTGGCAGCAATAACAAAGTACACACAGCACAACAGTTACCCTTCCAAGAGTTTCACTATTCTAGGGTGTTCTCAAGAATTCCATGAGAGCAGAGCATCTTCTTCATCTGATCACTGATTGATACAAGCGGTTCAAACACACAATGCCTTTTATTAACACAAAAATCCTTATCGCAGTAAGCTAAAAGCAAATCGCAGTTATATACAATCAGAGGTGATGCTGAATGGGCAGCATGACCATCCCGCTTTCAATTGTCCAATTGTCCATGGGTCATCTTGGGAGAAGGATTTGTAACAGCAGCTCTTGCTAGCAGTTCTTAAGCAGCATTCTCTCTCTCTCTTTCATTTCCTTGCTCTTGTTTATATTTATAGATAAGACTTTCGACACGTGCCAACACTATAGTTAAGCACTTGCTGCTGCACTCAATTTCGAGACCTGCTGCCTTATCACCATCATTTTTCACAGAAATTGTTGTTTTTCTGTTCCAACTTGATATCTATGTGATCTGCCCACTTTTAGTTAATGGTGGTAAGGGTTTCAAAATGGGCTAACTCTCTTGTTTTCCACTATCAATCCCCTTCTTTGTGGTTGATTATATTTATGTAAGCAGAGTCAGGATGAGCTCTACCCTGACATCTGGTGGTGAATTATGGCGAGTGTGGGAAAGAATTTCAGGGGTTGATCTTGTTTGCACAGGCACACTCACCCTGCCTAGCATAGCCCACAGCAGCCTAAAATGGTCACTTTGACAGCTATGAGATCCCCAATTTCTCTGTTATTGGGGCAAGAGGAATAAAGTGTTGTTACCCTGATTATGTGAATCAGAGACTATGAACTGGTTTTATGACACAGGGTCTCACCATCAACTAAGTAGCACTCGCTAGACAAGGGACATGGGTTCCAAAACCCAGTGAATTGAGAGAGACTGGGGACTGGTATGTGTACTTGATGGTATGGGGCTGCTTTGAGGGCCTGGAATACCAGTTGCACCTCCTCTTCTCTCCACTGTTGAATAGCAGAGCTAATTTTGATTTTATTAGAAATCTAGCTAGAAGCTGCTGAGCGGAATTCATTTTGGGCCAATGGTGCACCAGCACTGGGGCTCTCCTATTACAAGCTGATATCACTAAGAGCTGAAATCACTAAAAGAGCTAAACTTACTGAGCTGAGTTGTGTGTTAACTAGTGGGGGAGCCTGAAGATATATCACTAAGCAGCTGGTAGAGTGGAGCAGTTTGTAGGACTGTTGGAGCGGAGCGGAGCGGAGCAGAGCAGAGCAATTTGCAGGATGGTTGGACCGGCCCATGGAACAGTGAGCGAGTGAAGTGGTTTGCGGGGACGGCTGGAGTGGCTCACAGGTCAGCTGGTGGAACGGAGCTGTTCGTGGTGAAGGCGGCAGCAGAACTCCACGGAGAGGTGGGGCAGTCGGCCTCAGACCACGTAAGGTGCCTATTAACACCGTGTGTGCCCCCCCCCATTTCCACCCAGGCTAGGGGGAGGGGAACTCTGCAGATAAACTTTTGAATTCTGGGGCGGCACTGACCAGGGCAGAGACTTTTGGGTTGTTGGATTTTGAGGTGATTGGACTTAAAACCCTAAGGGGAAAAGGACATTGCCAAAGCTTACTTGGTGGTTCTTTTGCTCATGGTTTATGTTATGGATCTTGTTTGTGGTGTGTCCCCAATATGATGCCATATTGTTTCCCTCCTTTATTAAAAGGATTTTGCTACACTCAGACTCTGTGCTTGCGAGAGGGGAAGTATTGCCTCCTAGAGGTGCCCAGGGGGTGGTGGTATGTAATTGTCCCAGGTCACTGGGTGGGGGCTTGAGCCAGTTTTGCATTGCGTTATTGAAACGGAACCCCTGGACACTGAACGCGACCCTTGTTGCTCCAGCTCAGAGGGGCAGAAGGGTTACATTTACATTTACTCAACCATCACCTACTAGTGAGTTCAGTGGGTGTTTGGCTTTGTCCAGCATTGGCTCAAGGCTCTCACAGAGACCGAGCAGATATTTCTTCTCGTTGGCACAATATCTCACTCTCCACAACCTTGCCCTATCAGGGCTCCATATCTTTCTTTGCAAGTTACTCCAGTGCATTTAAAATGCATATGTTGCAACTGCTTAAACTTGCTTTTGATCCAGCAGACCAAAAGAAAAATCATGATTACCACCAGTACCTAGAATACCAAGGTCACCACGATAGGATGCAGAATTATGTTAAAGAATCCTGTTACTGTAGGTGACCATCCCAAAAACACCTTCCACCATTTGTTTTCTGTATCCCTTTTCACTCACTCCGCAACTTGTTCAGTTTCATTAGCTGAGTGATGTACAGTGATCATGACTCTGTGTGCACTTTCCTGAGCCTTTTGCAATTACTTTTGAAATTCAGCATGCTGTAACAATTGTTTGACTAAGCTTACATTCATTCTCAGTGGCACCAGGTTAATACTTTTATACATTCCATATTGAATGTTAAGTTCTTCTTTTGTTATGCTAGGTAACACAAAATTAAAATCACACCTGTTTACTGCAATTACTTGACAAAATTATTGGTTCTCATTAGGATTATGAGTTACACCATCTTCTAATATACACACACACTTGTTACCTATATACATGACCACAGACCC
This sequence comes from Gopherus evgoodei, assembly GCF_007399415.2. Taxonomy (NCBI): domain Eukaryota; kingdom Metazoa; phylum Chordata; order Testudines; family Testudinidae; genus Gopherus; species Gopherus evgoodei. The sequence goes on along the minus strand of NC_044322.1, from coordinate 285,951,443 downwards.
ATTCAGTTGAAAAGATTCAATTGATAGTGGCATGTTCCTTTATCTGAATTCAAGCAAATATTATATAGTTGTACAGCATCATTATTATAAATGCACCCAACCCCTCATTCTTCCATACAAGCTTCAAGTTCTACTGTTTTCCACATAGAGGTTTTGTTCATGCCCATAGCCTAAGCTCCATTGGCTGCATTATGCTATTATTAATATTTAGCCCTAATGCCTGTTGTGGCCTCAGTGAACCAGTTTCTTTACATTTTGTCTGTCACATTTCATGAATGAAAAGAGGCAGCTGATGTTGTTGTAGACAAGAGCAGTCAAAATAGATTCCTTCCTTGTTAGCACAGCAGCTTCCGAACTCACACCACCATACCAGAATCCAGCAGGTACTGCTGCCCAAAAGAGCCAGAATAAATAGGACCTTATCTTCAATCATCTAGGTCATGTTTTCTTTATCTCTATAAACAAACAACAGAAAAAATTTCCCCCCTTTTATAGTGGGAGTACTAAACAACTATTTACATGATTATTTTTTCAACCCTTTTTCTGGATCCTCCTTCAATTGTTTCAGTTGTAAAGAGTGGAACCATTTTGAGACACTCCTTTTTCCTTGTTGGATATTTAACTGATACACAGTGGGGCTGGCTTTATTTATAATCCAGACAGGTCCAACCCACACTGGACTAAGGACATGAGCTTTACTCTGGTGTTTCGCCCATTTGCCATTCTTATGGGTATAGGATTTGTCCACTCTCATACAGTCTCTTAAGATTGGCTTTCAGCACAAGAGCTATCTATCTTTGTGTACTAGAAACTGATTTTAGAAGCTGCTGCATCCATTGATCTGTTATTACCCAGAGTTGCAGGCCACCAGGGGTACACTACTCCCAACCACCATTGCTGAGATAAGCACATGTCCCCTCCGGTCATGGCCTTAAAAGGGGTTATTCCATGTGATGCCACTTTCCCCTTAATAGCTATTAAAATCAGCCAGAATTTTTGATCCCAGTCCTTACCCTATTGGTTTACTATCTTCCTTAAGGCTGTTTTTATAGTGCTTATGAGCCTTTACTTTTCCTATCTGTATTTTTGGTACCCTTTTTGTTTCTACCTGAAATTGAAGCAAAGGGCTAAATGGGACTTTACTCTCTGCCTCATTAAATCCTGATTATTAGTACTGATCAATGAATAGGTGGCATCTGTGTCTATTACAATATTTTGACCAAACTCCCTTCCTTCAAAAACCACATACATTGTAGGTCTTCCCCAAGTATCTTGTGTTCAGTGTGCCACCAAGCCAATGAGGTTTCGTGCTGATACAGTTGAGACTGGGAGGGCTCGCACACGCCCCTCTTGAGAGGAGGAAATAGCTTCCCTGCATGGTTTGCCAATTTCTCTATAGCTCAGGAATCCTCCTCTGTACTTTATTCCTACCAGCCTTCCCATCTTGCCTACCTCAGTGGCCTCCTTTTCTCTGAGGACCATTATGAGAGAAGGTTACCACCAATACCTTCTCAGGCTTTTTTATCTTGAGGGTGGAAATGCATCTTTTTGTATCTCATATACAGACTCTGTTTTTTCCCCTAGATGCTGTTTTTCTCTGTGAAACCAAATTACAGGATCTTCATTTGGAAAGAAAAACTGCAACACTTCCCTGTCTGTGCTATTAATGTTATCCCCATAGGGGAGTCCAGAAAAAATTTCTGAACCATGCACTCTCTCTGTCCCTGTTATCCCAGGCATACCAGATGTCTTAGTCACTGTACCCTTATTTAAGGGACCCATAGATTTACCCAATTTGTTTTGGAGTATAGAGTCTTTCTTTCTGTCCACTGTGTGGCTTAGTGACAGTGATGTTAATTATTGGAGCTATGGAAGTGGGTCGTTGCAATTTTGCCAATCACTCTCTAAGAAGGATGTAAGGTTTCTGGGGGAGCTCCTCAGGTCTATCCCTCTCATAATACAAATCAGGGAAATCAGCACCCCAATTTCTCCCCTCTGGCCCTCTTGCTACCGTTATCACCTTTTTCTTGCTCTCAATTCACTTTTCAGAGCACATATCTGGCGCTGACAGGCTCATGGCTGACTTTATTTACCCCCCCATATCTCTGAGCACAGTTCTCATTGCAGCTTGCCCATCAAACACTTTATTTTTTCACTCTGCCTCTTCCTGCTTCAACTTGCTTTGCTTTGTCTGTGCATCGCTTGCCTCTTTCTGCATGACTACAATTTGAGCTGACTGTATCAAGGCAGTGGTTCTCAGAGTGTCGGCCTCTACCTTCTACTTCAGTTGAAAAGTGAAGGTTTCAGTCTGGAAATGGACATTCTGCAATTGTATGTACATTACAGGACAAGACAAGCAATGCTTAATGTGTTTAAAATCTAGTTGTTTGCCTATCATCACACTATTCTGTATGAATTAATTCATTAATTATAGCTATAAAAGCTTCCCAAGAGATCTGTCTTGTACAGTCTTATTTCCAAACAAAATAAGCCACATTTTTTGTTTATACTGTGTATATAAGAAGTTTCCTGCTATTTTAATAATATGATTGTAGTATGTTAGGGACTGATAAATTTCAGAACAGATTTAGTTTCTATAAGTTTATCTCCTACTTCTACAACTGAGAGTTTCAGATTGAAATTAAAATATTTGAAAAAAAGTAAAAGCAGCAAAGAATCCTGTGGCACCTTATAGACTAACAGACGTTTAGGAGCATGAGCTTTCGTGGGTGAATACCCACTTCGTCAGATGCATGTGTCTGACGAAATGGGTATTCACCCATGAAAGCTCATGCTCCTAAACGTCTGTTAGTCTATAAGGTGCCACAGGATTCTTTGCTGCTTTTACAGATCCAGACTAACATGGCTACCCCTCTGATACTTGAAAAAAAGTATTCTTTTTTACAGTAAAAAGTGAGAGGGGCCATAAAGATGAACATCTACCTTCCTATTAATAAAAAATGATAAAATACAATTTATTTTATTGGCATTTCATCACAAGAATGCTTTATTGAGTAGAGGCAGAGCTTTACAGCGTTAGCTACAAAGACTCAGAGCGTAGTAGCACTGCTCTGCGCCTCATCTGAAGTCAAATTGCATAATATATATTTTAAAATTACGTTTAAAAAAACCTATGTTGGAAGAATCTTGTTGCAAAGTCAAGCACTCGGAAGTTAGGAAGTGCTAGAATAAGGCTGTCTGTGCATTAAGGTTGATGGGAAACTTTAATGCTGGTGTTTCCTATTGTTTGAGAGATGGACTTTACAACCTTAATATGTATATTTTTTAAAATGTTAAAATACATTTCCTAAGCTTTTAAAAAAGCAATCTTAAAAAAAGACATTCCATCATGCCAACCCAAATTGACCTGTATGTGAGATCTGCCACATGAGCTAAAAGAGAAACAGATAGCAGTAGTCAGTTGTCATCATTTATTTGGACTAGCACTACAGAGGCTGAGGTACACATCCTGCCAGTGAGTAACAGATATTTTCTGACAGCAGAAGAATGTTGAAACTCAGGAACCCTGTATTTTGTTCCGGTTCTGGAGGGAAGTGTGTGCTGGTGGTTACATGAGTTTGTCCATATACATATTACGTGAGGGAAACCCTCTATGGAGGCTATTAAGTTCTGCTGCTGCAGAAAGGGGGATGGTGAGGTCAAGAAGACAGATAGCCTATGGCAGAATATGAAATGGAGCAGCTTTACTTTACAGTCTCCTTCAGAAGCAGGAACTGGTCCATATGGCCTCTCCCAATGGCCTGAGGGGGTGACCTGGGGATAGTGGGACACTGGACACTTTTTCTTCCATCAGAAGAAGGCACCAAGAATGGAGATTCTTTAATTTGTTTGGGGAGAAAGACCTCTGTGAAAACTAGAGATCCTAGGCAAAACGGGGCAAAAGAAAACCTGAATTGGGACAAGTTTTTCCAAAGAATTTGAACTCGGAAAAATATTTGACATTTTGCTTCCATAGTTAAACTTGAAAACAAATGATTTTGCCTATTTTCAGATATTGTTATGATAATATCACATAGGCTTTTTCAGAGGGCTGTGGTCCCTCTCTCTGAATATATATACTCCAGGAAGCTTGAAGTTTCTTCCCACGCAATGTTGGAAATAATTCAAAATCAAATGCTACAATTGCGAATGTGAATTGTACCTCATTCCAGTTCCATGTATGATTAATAATTGCTCATATATTGGACATGAAAGAAATTGCCACCTGAATGATGAAAGAATGACATATTTTCCTGGTTTTTGTTTTGTTTTTAGAGTCTTTATAAAGAGCAGTATATGTCATCCAATATATTAAGTCATCTGCTAAGTTTTAAAAAAAGAGTAGTTAAACGGACGAAATACAGGTTAATCTGCTTTCCTTTATGACATAATATGAATTTGGATTATTCATTTTAAAAGGACAAATTCCTTTTAAGAACACTTCCCCGTGGTTCTCAACTGTTGCATGCTATACTGTGATAGAGTGACCATACAGCAAGTGTGAAAAATCGGCATGGGGGTGGGGGGTAATAGGCGCTTATATAAGATTAAGTCCCAAATATCGGGACCGTCCCTATAAAATCAGAACATCTGGTCACCCTGTACTATGACGACTTATGTCTTTCTTTTCACTGTAATTCTAAACAAGAAACAAAGGAATTGCCATATCAGATATGTGTTATGTCTAATACAGTATACTGTCTCTGACAGTGGCCAATACCAGATGCTTTAGGGGAAGATGCAAGAAACCCCATAGTGGACAATAATGGAATAACTTGCTCATAGGCAAATTTCTTCCTAATCCTTATCATTGGTGGATGAGCTGGGCCCTAAAGCATCAGGATTTGTATGCCTTCTAAATATATATGATATAACAGGAATGTTTTCATTATGCATATAGATGTCCATTTAAAATTCTGCCAAGTTCTTGCCTCTGATATATTATGGCAATACATTCCACAGGTTAATTATGTATTTTGAAAACAGTATTACCTTTAATTAATTTAAATTTGTCTTTTTGGCTTTCAGTTTCTTGTATTCCTCTTCATCTCAAAGCACCTTTCATTCATGTCCATGGCTTGTTCTTCCATTAAGCCCAGCCTCATTCTATTCCAGAATATGAGGTCCCATAATCTATTTAGTGGTCGCCTTTGAGGCTGGACTGACCTTGGCTGTGTATGCATTTTCTTTGGCATCCAATCATCTGTTCTGTCTTCTGCAGCATTCCCACCATCATAATCTTTTCAATTGCAGCCAACACTGTATCCTGCTATTACATCCTACATTCCTTCTAAATTCATTAGTCTTAAAATCATTCCACTTTACACTTTACAACTTTCATCTCTACTGCTTCCAGCCTTCTGATGTCTGTTTCATTTAATGCAGCTTCTTCCAGACCATAGAGCAGTGTTTCCCAAACTTGGGACACCACTTGTGTAGGGAGAGCCCCTGGCGGACTGGTCTGGTTTGTTTACCTGCCCCATCCGCAGGTCCAGCCAATCGCAGCTCCTACTGGCCGCGGTTCGCTGCTGCACACCAATGGGAGCTGCTGGAAGCAGTGCGGGCCGAGTGACGTACTGGCCGCTGCTTCCAGCAGTTCCCATTGGCCTGGAGCAGCAAACCGTGGCCAGTGGGAGCCGCAATCAGCTGAACCTGCGGACGGGGCTGGTAAACAAACTGGGCCGGCCCGCCAGGGGCTTTCCCTACACAAGCGGCATCCCAAGTTTGGGAAACACTGTTGCCATAGAGGAATGCTGTTAGTAGACTGACTTTGATACATTTTTACTTTGGTACCAAACGTAATTTTTTTTATCTGTCCATAATTTTGTCAGTTTCTGTGCAGCATTTGTGGTACATCTCCTTGTATCCTCTGCCTCGATGGAACCATCATCACTGCTCAAGCTTCCTACATACACATGAAAATCCTATGACTTCACTGCTCCAGCATTTCAACACTTTATCTATAGTCCCCTTTCCAGAATGCAACTGCTTTGTCTTCTTAGTGTTTATTGTAAGTCCAAGAAGACAACACCAATTTTCCAAGGTAGCAAAAGTGTCACACTGTCTGGAGTGGTTCATGACCATGAACCACATGGGAGACTGGCAAGATGCAGTGCAGAGACCCCAAACTGGTTATATGTTCTATAATTAGATTTCACCAGCCCAGTAACAACTGTGAACTCTGAAAGCTCTATAACAGTCTAACCACAGAATCACAGAAAGTCCCCTTGGGCATTCCAGTCTATCTTGCCACACAGGCGAGTTGCACTTAGTGATAGTTGGTTTCTACACAGCAAAGACCACAAAATATTCAGGTTACTCCCAGTCCCAAGAGACCAGGTACATACCCCAGGTTGATTTGCCAGTGTCACAAAAAGTATCTTATCGAACAGGAAGTATAAATGGAGAGCCCTGCAGCTCAGTTGGCGGAAGCCACAGAAGGAAACAGATCTCTCCAGTCTGCTGTCAACTGCTGCAGCCGAACCCATGCTGCACAGTGCCCTGACTCCAGATGAGATCCACCCTGGAGAGAAGCTGCCGGGACTGCCGTCCTGTAAGCTGGCATGGCCATCCCTAGGCTTCCGCCTCTGAGGGAGGCCATGCCTCCTCTCAGTTTGGTCTGCTAAAGTCTTCCAAGCAAAGAAAAAAAGAGGAGAATTAGGAGTTCTGAAGGGGCCCCGGCCTTCAAGCAGGGCAGGGCTGTAACTAGTCTGGGCTCTGGCGTGCAACCAGGCAGAGTGGTAGCAGTTTATTCGCCCAGCCGTTTATACTATCCCTCTGCTTCCAGCATGCAGGGTGTGGCCCTCCTGGTTCCACCCACCAGGCAGCTTATGGCATCCCCTCCACTTCCACCTCTGAGGGAGATCAGGCCTCCTCGCTGCACATCTGCAGTATATGCTGAGGAGAAAGAGGACCCTTGGACTATGGAACCATCCCCCCTCTAGACTGTGGTAGGAAATAGCCCAGGGAAACCAGACTTTAGTCTGGTTATGTTGCCAGAGCAGAGGTCAGCGTGTTGCAGCTGGATACCCCACTGACCCAGTGGCGGAACACTCCACCACTGTTAAGGCCAAGGACTGGGACCCGGTGGAGTTGGATGGACCCGGGTCTTCTTAGCCACCCTGCCACCAATCCCACCCCTGGTGTGGCAGCCTGTACACTCCTAGGCCAAAAGGCATGTGCTTGGCTTGTGGCTTTCCCCCATCAGGAGATGGTGAGCCCTAGACTGTGTGTTTGCTGGCTGCCTTATTCAGGAGGCTTAGGCTAAAGACTGCTCACTGCTCTGCCTCTCCTGAGGGGGCTAAAGCACCAGACTGTTACTGGTTGTTCACCTCTGCTAGGTGGCTACAGAGCTATAGATTTCTTACTGCTTGGCCTTGCCAGTGAGACCTGAGCCCAAATGCTGTTACCTGACACAGCAAGGTGAAGTGGCCTCGCTCCCCTCTTGAGAGCAAGGTACCACTACATTTAGTGGAGAATGTAGGCATCATCCCTTGAGACAAGGGGACAAGCCTAGGACAGCATTAGCTTGAACTCCTTTCCCTCGCCCCAAGTCTGGGAAGGATGGAGGTCAAGAAATTGATCAAATGGCTCACCAAGAGGCAACAGCAGCAGCAGGCTGCACAGCTCCAGCAGCAGCAACAACTACTGGAACAATTAGAGAGTCAGAGACAGCAACTGATTCAAGAGCTGGAGGCCGAACACCACGAGCAGAAAAAGCAGTGCTTGCAGCAGCTTGCCACACTCATGCCGACACCAGGGGGCTCCAACCCCAGGGAAGTAGCGGCCCCAACTGACCCCATGGTACCGGTGCATTTGGTGAAAATGGGCCCTGAGGATTACTCAGAGATCTTCCTCCTTACAGCAGCCACTGGGAAAACCACCTCAACCAGGTTGTCGTCATCCTTAGAGCCTCACGCACCACCAAGGTGACTGCCAACACCAAGAAGTGTAACATTAGTTGCAGGGAACCACCTATCTGGGATACACCCTATGGTGAGGCCAAGAACAGCACCTGGTAGGAAAGGTCCATGCTCTGCAGGCCTGCTTGGCCCCTACCATAAAGGGACAGATGCAACAATTTCTGAAGCTAGTGGGATATTATCGCAGCTTCATCCCCAATTTCTCTCAATCATGGCACCACTGACAGAGCTCCTGAAAAAAGACAGACCCCGACGCATGCATTGGACGGCCGAGTGTGGACAGACCTTCCAGACCCTCAAAAACCAGCTGTGCCGAGAGCTGATGCTGTTCAGCCCACATTTCAACCAGGAGTTCCATTTCACAGTCTGATACTTCGGAAGTGGGGCTTGGAGTTGTCCTCTCCCAGGAGGTTAACACGGAAGAGCACGTCATATTATATATCAGCTACAAGTTGTTCCCCCAAAGGCAGAACTACTCAGTTATCGAGAAGGAAGCTTTGGCAGTCAAGTGGGCTGTGAATGCCTTGAGATACTACCTCCCTTTTTGTGCTGTGACTGACCATGCCGCCATGAAGTGGCTGAACACAGTTAAGAAGACAAGCCCCCTACTGATGCATTGGTACTTCGCCCTGCAGCCCTATACTTTCACAGCGCATCATCGGGCTGATAGGGACCACATTAACACTGATTTCTTCTCTCTCCTGGGAGAAGGGCCACCTCTGGTTCACTGGAGATGGACTTGAGGGATGGTGTAGTGAGGCAGAGTGGCTTCCCTCTGGACTTGAGAGTGAGGGACCACTACCCTCCCTCCAGTAGGTGGAGCCAGAGCTGACTCACCCCTCTCGCTGCAGGTACTGGGGCAGACAGGAAATATAAAGGGAGAGTGTTGCTGCTCAATTGGGTGGAAGCCACAGAGCTCGCACTGTGCAGCACCCTGCCTCTGGAGGAGACTGATCCTGGAGAGGAGTTCTTGGGACTGCCATCTGTAGTATACCCTGAGGAGATAGAGGACCCTTGGACTATGGAACCATCCCTCCTTCCAGACTGTGGTAGGAAGTACCCCAGGGAAACCAGACTTTAGTCCGGTTTTGTTGCCAGAGCAGGTGTCACTGTGTTGCAGCTGGATACCCCACTGACCCAGTGGCAGAACACTCCACCACTGTTAGGGCCCTGGGCTGGGACCTGGTGGAGTCGAGTGGGCCTAGGTTCCTCTACCCCCATGGGGTGCCAGCCAATGCATTCCTAGGCCAGAAAGCCTGTGTTTGGCTTGTGGCTTTCCCCCATCAGGAGACAGTGGGCCGTAGACTGTGTGTTTTCTGGCTGCCTTAGCCAGGTGGCTTAGGCTAAAGCCTGCTCCCTGCTCTGTCCCATCCAAAGGGCCAGAGCCTTAGACTGTTAATTACCAGGAGGCTAAAGACTGCTCACTGTTCTGCCCCGCCTGATGAGGCTAGAGGACCAGACTGTTACTGGTTGGTTGCCTCTGCTAGGTGGCTACAGAGCGATAGATTGCTTAGTGCTTGGCCCCGGCACCGGGACCCGAGCCTGAATGCTGTTACCTGGCACAGCGAGGTGAAATATCCTCCTTCCTCACTTGAGAGTGAGGGACCACTACAAACCATAATGTTGATGAAAACTGCAAACATCTTTAGTCCCCATTCTCACTTTTTGCGAATCACATGTTGGAGCATGAATGGATCAATGGAACTTTGGCCTGAAGTTGCACAATTCCTCACCTACTACTTCCTCTAAAACTGGCCTTAATCTGTTGTTTACTTTCATCATGATTTTTCCCAGCACTAAGCTTATACCTTTATAATCATTCAGAAATTGGCAGGCTCTCCTTTCTTCAAGATTGATATAACCATTTTCTTTAGCCACTCTTGCTCCCATATCTTCTTGTATTTTTTTCTAATGCTCTGACAGTGCTTGTCCTGCTGTCTTTCAGCAGGTAGCTGTTATATTGTCTATTCCTGCAGCTTTCCCATTTTTCAAGTGCATCTCTGCTCTTTCTGTTTCTTCTGATGGTGATGCAGTGCTGACATACATTTTACCTTTAAAACTGCTTTGTTTATCTAGCATGTCTAGAGTGCTTGCACCTGGATTAACTTCAGGGCTCAGCACTTTGTCAAAATGCCCCTTTCATGTTTCCAGCACCTCTTTGGTATTTGTCAGTTCACCAAAAGCCATTTTTACCACTTGCGTAATTGGCCTGATTTTGAGTCCATATGACTTAACCTTTTTGTATATCTTTCCTTGATGCCTCTTCTAGTTGTTGAACCTCTTCTTTCCAAAACATTTGCATGTCCAATCTTTGTGAGATTTTTTCTGCACCACTTTGTGTAATGCTTTTATTTTTCCATTTTCCCAGTAGTCTTGGTTTGTTTACACTTTTCCTGTAACATTCTTGTTTCATTGCTTGTCCTTGTTTACTTGTGCCTTACAAAGCACAGCTGAGAAAGCTATTGGATCACTTCCTTGAATATTTCTCATTTGGTCTCGAGTGATATTTATTCATCATCACAAATTAATGACCTGAAACACCCTCCAAGTATCACCCTGTTTGCCTCTCTGCCAGATCAATTCTTTACCTTATCAGAGTCAAATTTGGCTCCAGTTGCATCCTTGTTTTTTTTCTTGGATTTTAATTAATCTTAATCTTTCCCATTAGTAGTTCATGATCACTACCACATTTGGAACTTCTATAGACTATAAAAGCCAGCAGTTACCGTCCTTTGATTAATGTAGTCAATCTGTTTTTTAGTCTGACCCTTTGGTGAGTTCCACGTAACCTTGTGAATGTTTTTGTGAGGAAACCAAGAACTGCTAATAATCAGATTGTGCATCTCACTAATTCTTAACCTTTCCCCATTATTATATGCCGTCCTGATGTCATGTGGTCCAACACTAATCATTTGCTTACTGTGTCTGCTACTGACTTTTGCATTTATATCTCCTATTATCACAATCATATCATGATCAGGAATCTAATCTACAATTCTATCCTGATGCTTTGATAAAAATCTGCTACTTCTGTTGGTGCACAGCAGCAGATCAATTATCCATATATAAGAGGCAGTAATAAATCTTGCTCTTACAATCTACTCAGAGACAAGTTTCCAGCCTGTTCGTTGAAGTAATTGTTCTCTTGTCCACAGTTGGTGTAGCAACCTCAACTCTATGCTTTTCCTGCGCACTTGAATGTCTGGAGTAAAGGAAAGTATCATTTCCAACTGTCAGATCTCCTGTACCTAGGCAATGTGTCTATTACATGCACCAAAGGAAACTTGTAACTTTCTTAACTCCTCTGCTATCCAGTGTGGCCTGGAGCAAATAGAGTTCTAACATTCCAACTCACAATACATGTAATATGTTATGTTCTTGTATTATGAGACGTTAAATAGGAGTGCATGATTTGTGAAAATGACTTATCTGCTCATGCCCCTTGGCCTTTCATAAATAATGCCTGATTATTCGTGTATTGTGTGAGAACTGAAATAATAAATATTTCGCAAAATAAATACATAGAAAAGAAAAAAACAATCCCCTCCCTCAAAATACCCACATATAGACCTGGGAATCACTCACTAAAAATCACACAAGTAAGTTATTCATGTCACTGCATAAAGGAAAAAGAGGAGAAGAGAATAATAAGAGTTTTTAAATGGGCATTATTTGGGAAGCAGAGTTAGGATTCAGCAGTTTATTAGGTTTGCCAAAAGCAGCATACTCCCCATATGTATTATTACAAGGTGGAAGGTGATGGAGGTTCATTGGACCAAAATGAGTTCCAGGCCTTCTATAAGTAATTGTATATGACCCTCTTCTGAACATCATTGATTCATAAATTCCAAGGCCAGAAGAGACCTTTGATCATCCAATCTAAACCTTGTGTATAACACAGGCCATAGAACTTCTCCAGAATAATTTCTGGAGCATATCTTTTTAGAAAAATAAAAATATCCAATCTTGATTTAATAATTGTCAGTGATGTAGAATCCACCATGGACCTTGGTAAGGTGTTTCTAATTACTCTCACAGCCAAAAGTTTTCACCTTATTTCCAGTCTGAATTTGTCTAGCTTCAATTTCCAGCCATTGGATCATGTTACATCTTTCTCTGCTAGATTTGAAGTGCCCATTATTAAATATTTGTTCCCCGCATAGGTACTTGTAATCAAATAATATCTTAATCTTCTCATTGTTAAGATAAATAGACTCAATTACTTGAGTCTCATGAGGAATGTTTTCTAATACTTTAATTGTTCTCATTGATCTTCTCTGAATCATCTCCAACTGATCAACGTTCTTCTTGAATTGTAGGCACCAGAACTAGACACAGTATTCCAACAGTGTTCACACCAGTGCTAAATACAGAGGTAAAATAACCTTTCTATTCCATCTTGAAATTCCCCAGTTTATGCATCCAAGGATTGCAGTAGCCCTTTTGGACCACGGCATCTCAGTGGGAGCTCATGTTCAACTGATTATCCACCATTACCCCCCAATTTTTTTCCAGATTATTTGCTTCCAAGGATAGTCCCTGAGTATGTAAATATGGCCTGCATTTAGTTCCTAAATGTATACATTTCCATTTAACCATATTAAACTGTGTATTATTTGCTTGTACCCAGTTTACCAAGTGATTTGTATCATCTGTATCGGTGACCTACCCTCGTCATTATTTACCACTCCCCCATTTTCTGTATAATCTGCAAACTTTCAGTGATTATTTTTGTTTTCTTCCAGATCATTAATAAAAATATTATCTAGCATAAGGCCAACAACCAACCTCTGTGGGGACCCCCTAAAATACACCCCCTTGATGATTCCCTGTTTACAATTGCATCTCGAGACCTATCAGTTAGTCATCTTGTTACCCATTTAAGGTGTACTCTGTTTTTTTTATCTTTGTAGTTTTTTAATTAAAATGTTATGTGGTAAAAAGTCAAAGTATATTACATCAACACTATTACCTTTTTCATCCAAACTTCTAATCTCATTTTAAAAAAAAGCTGGTTTGACAGGATCTATTTTCCATAAATCCATATTGATTGGCATTAATTATACTACCCTTCTTTAATTACTTATTAATTAAATCCTGGGTCATCCTTTCATAGGTGAAAGTAAGCCAGTACGCCCCAGTACGGCATATCGGCAAGAGTCGGTGCGTCTTACCGGGGCGGACCAGCTTCCCCAGCAGTGGCTGGACCCCAGGTCCTTTAAATTGCTGCTAGAGCCCCACTGCTGGAGCCCTGAGGTAGTGGCAGCAGGGCTCTGGCCGTTATTTAAAGGGCCGGGGCTCCTGCTGCCTCTACTGCCCTGGGCCCTTTAAATAACCACTGGAGCCCCACCGCCACTACCCCAGGGCTCCGGGGGCTATTTAAAGGGCCAGGGTGATAGAAGTCCTGCTGTCGGAGCCCTGGGGTAGCAGCGGCAGCTGGGGGCTCCGGCAGCAGTTTAAAGGACCTGGGGTGGTAGCAGCAGCCGAGCCCTGGGCCGTTTAAACTGCTGCTGGAGTCCCCAGCTGCCACCGCTACCCTTGTGGGGGAGGGCACTTACCATTAAAGGATGGGCTGGGGCTGGCTCTGAGCCCCCCCATCCCCGCTCCTTCTGCCCGAGGCCCCGCCTTTTCCAGGGGCCAGGGCCAGCCCCAACCCAGCCCCATACCGGCAAGTCCCTATTTCTACTTTCACCCCTGATCCTCTCCATTGTCTTGCCCACTGGCTGTACAACCATCTGGGACTCTTGAGTACTTAGTGATTTAGCCTGTGCCGAAGTCTGTATGGCTGTGGCTTCACTGCTGTTGATACCCAAACTAGCTAGCTCAAGTATGTCTACACGTGCTGCAATCAAAACACACTCTAAAACAATGTAGATATAGCCTAAGTTAAAAAGCTCATTGGCTGAATGCTGCTTCCACTAAAGTGGATGGAAGTTTTGCTGTTAGCAACTGAGCCGAAGCCCAATGGCCTAATCATGGTCCTACTGAAATCAGTGGCAAATTGACCATTGACTTCAATGGGAGCAGGATTAGACTGATAACCTCATTGATTTAGTTTCCTCATCCATGAAATATGTTAAGGCTTTTCATTGGGTTTTGGCACAAACCTTACAGCAAGTCAATTGCAGATCTGGGAACAGAACTCAAGAATCTGTCTCTAGTCCTTTGCTGTAATCATTCCAGCGCCTCACCCCACATCACAAGAGTTTAAAAGAATGAGTGCATTTATACAAGTGAGAACATTGGAAGCTAGTTGGTTTTGGCAAGACTAAAATAGAAAATGACAAATTTATTTAAAAAACCTATATTAATATGGATAGTTATTATGCATGCTAGACTTGTTTTTATCGTGATAAATCAATAAGACTAATTGTGCAGCAGCTACTCATCATGAAGGCTGAATTTCATCCCTTTAACTCTTGATACACACTTCATAATCCTGAGATAAATGGTACTTTTTCTCTTTGTCCAGAGCATGTATACGTTGAATAACACATTTGAAACATTTATATTTTTTTGCATATTAGAATAAAAACAAATAAAACCTAAAAGTTGAAGAAAGAGATGATTTCAAATTTTACTGGTGGCTTTTAAGTATTTTAAATCCATAAAACTCTTTTGTAAGATTCTGAAATAGGAAAAATATTTATACTCATTGTTTAAAAAATGTAATACAAAAATTGGGAGTCACTTGATGAAATTACCAGGCAGAAGGTTTAATACTAACAAGAGAAAATACTTTTTCACACAATACACAACTAACCTGTGGAACTCATGGTCATGGGATGTTGAGATGGTCAAAAGTATAACTGGGTTAAAAAAAGAACTGGATACGTTCATGGAGGATAAATTCAATGGCTATTAGCCTAAATGGCCAGGGACTCAACCCCATGTTCAAAGTGATCATAAACCTCTCACAGCCAGAAGAAGGGAGAGGAAGATGAATGGATCGTGGAATAATTGACCTGTTCTGTGCACTTTCCCTGAAGCTCTGGTTCAGATCATTTTCAGAGACGTGATACTGGGCAAGATGGATCATAGTCTGATGCAGTATGGCAGTTCTTATGTTCTTATGTAATTAGCATTGTATTTAAAACCCAGTTTTAAACAACTACCTCCTCCTTAAGTGGCTGAGAAGTCTGAACTGCAGATTTCCTAATTTCTCTGTTAAAGTGACATCACAAGGACTGTTAAAGGATATTTAAAAGAACTGTCGTGTCAGGGATAAGATTCACTTTCTTTTAACACTAAACAAGGAACTTTATTGGAATAAACAAAGCAGTATTATCCCTACAGCTATTGTATTCCTAAAGCCATTGCCCAGAGTCATCCATAGCTGGGCTTCCTGCTTCAGACATAAAGGGACTGATCACATACCCTGAAAAGAACTGTTCCATTCTACTTGCCTATTGTCATTGCCTTATTTTATGGTACTTGTGACCTCACTCACTCTGGTGAGTCAGACTCTAACCTGGAAATCTGAAGCTCCTATTTCCAGATATTCTTTTAAAAAGAAACAGCCATATGTTTTTTTCCTCTTTTGGAATTTTGTAAGCAAGTTCGCAGATGATACTAAGCGGGGGAGAGAGGTAGATACGCTGGAAGGTAGGGATAGGGTATGGAGTGACCTAGACAAATTGGAGGATTGGGCCAAAAGAAATCTGATAATATTCAACAAGCACAAGTTCAGAGTCCTGCACTTAGGAAGGAAGAATCCCATGCACTGCTGCCGGCTGGGAACTCACTGACTAAGCGGCAGTTCTGCAGAAAAGCACCTGGGGATTACAGTGGATGAGAAACTGGATATGAGTCAGCAGTGTGCTCTGGTTGCCAAGGAGGCCAACGGCATATTGGCTGTATTAGTAGGATCACTGCCAGCAGATGGAGGGAAGTGATTATTCCCCTCTATTGGGCACTGGTGAGACCACACCTGGAGTATTGCATCCAGTTTTGGTGCCCCCCCCCCCAACTACAGAAGGGATGTGGACAAATTGGAAAGAGTCCAGTGGAGGGCAACAAAAATTATTAGGGGGCTGGAGCACATGACTTACGAGGAGAGGATGAAGGAACTGGGCTTATTTAGTCTGCAGAAGAGAAGAGTGAGGAGGGATTTTGATTTAGTTGGTGTTGGTCCTGCTTTGAGCAGGGGATTGTACTAGATGACCTCCAACTCTAATATTCTATGCTTCTGCGATTCTAAACACGGGGCCAGACCCTCAGCTACTGTAAATTGGCAGACTCCCTTGCCTGTAATGGTAGTATACTGATTTACAGGAGCTGAGGGTCTGGTTCAAATTCTTTAACTTTCAAAAACACAAAGCTTTTTGAGGGACCAAAATTTTTGCAGTTGATCTTTCAAATTATGTACACATAAGGATGAAGTAAAATGCCTGTGTTTGTTCTTAATCCCTTATAGGTCTCATTCTTAAACAACTGCTTTAAAAATAGCGTTAAGCACTTTGATAGGGGGGTCTGAAGTTATTCTTTGTCTTGGAAAATAGAGTAAGGCAAATGTTATTCCAGTTTTGTGTAAGAAGTTAGCAAAGTTACTCTTCCTATTAGTGTCTAGATAAGGGACAGTTGGTATGGAAAAAGAATTAGTTAAATCACAGCAATTGTTTTTAAATAAAATTTTAGATTTTAATCAAAATGTGTGACCTCTGTATGTCTCTTCCACCATGAAAAACTAACTGCCCTATAAATTTCCCCATAATCCAGAAATATTTCCCTCTCCTAGTTTTTATCCTACTTGGTCTCTCTCCTGTTAGCAGACCTGTCTTAAGGGTTAACCATACCCACAATCTAGTCTTCACTGCATCTCTAGCAGCAGCCTGTAGTAACACTCATCAAGATGGCTGCAGGAAGAAAAAAGTGAGTAGTCTGCAGCCATGCAGCCTGTGACTCCCTTAGTGGAAACTTCCAGAGAGGTTGTGTTTTGCGCATGCACATTGCTTCCAGTAATTTAGAGGACGTTAGCCCACAGGGTACCACAAGCACTCCCCTTATGTGGGGAGAACTCTGTTAGGTTATTTGGGCTGGGGCTATGGCTTTGTCCTCTCTGGACACACTATTTTGGCTAACACCACTAGTAGGTGAAGGGCTTGGCTACACTCGAAACTTCAAAGCGCTGCCCCGGGAGTGCTGCCGCAGCAGCTCTTTGAAGTCTGACTGTGGTCGTAGCGCCAGCGCTGGGAGAGCTCTCCCACGCTGCACGTACTCCACCTCCTCATGGGGATTAGCTTGCAGCGCTGGGAGCTGCTCTCCCAGCTCTGTGGCACTGTTTACACTGGCGCTTTACAGCACTATATCTTGCAGCGCTCAGGGTTGTTTTTTTTTCACAACCCTGAGCGAGAAAGTGGCAGCACTGTAAAACGCCAGTGTAGCCATGGCCTTAGTCTTGATCAGTCCTTGTGGTGTCCAGGGGCATAAAGAGCTAAGGGGGAAAGACGATGTGCCTTTTAACCTCATTTCACAATTGAGCTGAGAATGATGACATTGTAGTGATCCAGTTTTCAGAGAATAAAGTACAGAAAGAAATTTTAGGAAGAAGAAAATCTTATGTTGGTGTGGCTGGCTAACAAAATTCTAGTGCTCGGTCAAATTCAGTCCTGGGTACATATTGTAATAACATTAGTGTTCTTTTCCTTTCCATATGTATTTTATTATTGAAGAATTATATAAAATAGATGCAGACAAACAATGGATCATTTTTGTCTAGTGTAAATATTTCATAAAATGCAACTTTCATATCCTACATAATGAAGAAAACCAGATAAAATGAAAAATAAACCAGTATGTCTAATTATTTTTAATTTTAATTTTTATGTGTTGTCGTGTATGCAGGAAGGGGCTCAGGGCAAGTGGTTGGGGCAGAGGAGGAATGCAGAGTGTATGAGGGGGCTCAGGGTAGGGGATTGGGGTGTAGGAGTGGTGCGAGCTGCGCCAGGGGGTTGGGGTGCAGTAGAGGTGTGGCAGTGGGCTCAGAATGGGGTTGAGGGGCAGGATGGGTGTGGGCTCCAGCCCAGCACCGCTTACCTAGAGTGGCTCTGAGGTGGCAGCAGCACGCACAGAGACATGCTCTCTGCCTGCCCTGGCTCTGCGCCACTCCCAGAAGTGGCCAGCACCACGTCCCTGTGGCCCCTGGGGAAGTGCTTCCAGGAGTGGTGCGGGCTGCAGCGCCACGGGGATAACAATCCCGCGGGCTGGATCCAAAGCCCTGATGGGCCGGATCCAGCCCACAGGCCATAGTTTGTCCACCCCTGCACTAAAGCATCTCTTGAAAAAAGAAGTCAGATATTAATTTAAAAATTCTAATTGATGGAAAAATTTGTAATCTTTTCCAATGATTAATTACCCCTAGAGTTAAATATTTGCATCTTTTTCCAGTTTGAACTTTGCTAACTTCATCTTCCAGCCATTCTATCATTATGCTTATTTTCTGTTGCTAGTTTCAAATTAATTAATTTAGGTCCAGGTTGTGATACCCTTACTCATGTTGAGAAGCATCTTATTTCATGAGTATTCTCTTTGACGTTATTAGGACTACTCTTGGTGTTATTCAACATAAATTAGAATCTTCTAATCTAGCCCTGTGTTCTTAATGGGTGGTTTCTTTCTAAAATTTGTGTTTTCTGCAATTAAAAATTAGTGTGAATATTGGGGCATCTGATATTTTGGTTCAGATTCATTTCTGCTGTCAGTATACAGAGGGTAATAAGGACTTAATATTGTGTGTGTGTGTGTGTGTGTGTGTGTGTGTTTTATCCATGAGTAATACTGCAAAAAGAGCTTTGAATGAAGAGGTTAAACGAATCACTGGGGCTTTGAGAGGCTACACTCTGGTGTTATGCGTAACATATAATCTGGCATTCTTTGTTGATTTATTATCCAATTCAACCTTTCTTCTCCATAATTTTCTTCAGAGCATGTAATCGTTTCTTTTTCCCATATGTATATTTAAATATGAGATTTTATTTATCGTTAAATTTAATAATATACTTGAATGTATGATACAGCTGTAGACTCTGGATGCATGACTGATTGTAAGAGCCTATCATTAATTTTCGAGAAGAAAGATGGTAAAGCTAAAAATGTTAAGTTTCTGTGAACAATAGGGACTGCCAAATTTCTGCCAGATACAATTCATAAACCTTACTCTACGGGAATGTCTTGCAGGTTCAATATTCAGTTTAATCTTTCAGTTTAATCCAGTTTAATCTACTGAATATTTCCTTACTTTAGTCAAAATACTACTTAGTTGATGAGTTCTTCATTTATTTAAAAAAAAACAACTAGAGAAAAGCAATACAGTTCACAAGCAAAGTTGATTGAACTCCCATCAGGAATGATGGGTCTCTATTCCAGTTAACTGTCATAACTTTCTCTATACAGTACACCAGGTGGGTTGATCCACTCTACATTAAATAAATTTTGCAGTTAATGAATGAACCAATTAATTTGGTAACAGCACTTTCATTGATTTCAGCGGTGCAGGAGTGGAGATCAAGTACGAAAACCTTACAGGTTGGACTCTATCCTAGGAGATGCTGAGTGCTTTCCATTCCTATTGAGTTCAGTTGAGTTACATGACCATTTGTCACATCAGTGAATTCATTCTCTTTACCTGGGAACGTGGGCTGAGACTCAGGCCTGGTTCACACTACGTAGTTAAACCGATTTTAACAGCGTTAAATCGATTTAACGCTGTACCTGTCCACACTACAATGCACTTTATATCAATTTAAAGGGCTCTTTAAATCGATTTCTGTACTCCTCCCTGACAAGAGGAGTAACGCTAAAATCGATATTAACATATCGATTTAGGGTTAGTGTGGCCGCAAATCGCAGTTATTGGCCTCCGGGCGGTATCCCACAGTGCCCCACTGGCCGCTCTGGACAGGAATCTGAACTCTAATGCACTGGGCAGGTATACAGGAAAAGCCCCGCGAACTTTTGAATTGCATTTCCTGTTTGGCCAGCGTGGAGCTCTCATCAGCACAGGTGACCACGCAGAGCTCATCAGCACAGGTAACAATGCAATCTCCTGAGAATCGAAAAAGAGCTCCAGCATGGACCGCACGAGAAGTACTGGATCTGATTGCTATATGGGGAGAGGATTCAGTGCTAACAGAACTCCGTTCCAAAAGACTAAATGAAAAAATATTTGAAAAAATTTCCAAGGCTATGATGGGAAAAGGCCACACCAGGGACTCAGTGCAGTGCAGAGTGAAAGTGAAGGAGCTCAGACAAGCCTACCAGAAAACCAAAGCAGCAAAGGGAAGATCAGGGTCAGGGCCAAAAACATGCCGCTTGTACGCTGAGCTGCATGCAATTTTAGGGGGCTGCGCCACCACTACCCCCCCTTGTCTGTGGATTCCGAGGTGGGGGTTATAATCTCAACCATGGATGAGGATTCAGCGGAGGGGGAAGATGAGGAGGAGGAAGAGGAGGATGAGCTTGCAGAGAGCACACAGCACTCCATTCTCCCCAGCAGCCAGGAGCTTTTTGTGACCCAGACAGAATTACCCTCCCAGCCCTCCCAAGCCACTAGCCCAGACAGTGAAGCCATGGAAGCGACCTCTGGTGAGTGTACCTTTGTAAATATAAAACATGGTTTAAAAGCAAGCGTTTTTTAATGATTGATTTGCCATGAGGGCTTGAGTTGCATTCGCTGTCAGTAAAGTTACTGGAAAAGTTTGTTAACATGTCGGGATGGAGCGGAAATCCTCCAGGGACAGCTCCATGAAGCGCTCCTGGAGGTACTCCAAAAGCCTTTGCAGAAGGTTTCTGGGCAAGGCAGCCTTGTTCCGTCCACCATGGTAGGACACTTTACTACGCCATGCATGTAGCAAGTAATCGGGTATCATTGCATGACAAAGCATAGCTGTGTATGGTCCCGGTGATTGCTGGCATTCAAGAAACATCAGTTCTTTATCTCGCTCTGTTATCCTCAGGAGAGTGATATCGTTCATGGTAACCTGGTTGAAATTAAGGAATTTAAGTAAGGGGACAGAGAGATGGAAGGGAGGAAGGATAGCGCTGAACTTTTTAGCGTTTGGCCAGCAGGAATCTTCCCAGCTACCAGCCATGCGGTGGGGGGTGGGGGAGAAAGGTGGGTGATTAGCAGTGATCTTCCATGATACCAGCCATGCGGTTGGAGGAGGGGTAAAGCAATTCTAGAGAATTGGATTGGGGAGGGGAGGGGTTGGCGTCTGCTGCTCCTTGTTATCAGGAAAGAAGAAGCAAAGGGAGAAACTGTTGCCTTACCATGACCGCATGCAACCTGAATTGTGATGCCTGGACCTGCCTCTGTGTTGATCTGTAACATCGGAGCTGCAGGCACTCAATATTAAAGGTTTCCAAATGCGACCTTGTAGTGAAATCACATGTGCTATGTAAGGTGAATAGTGTTGTTCACTGTGAAAGAGTATAACCATTGTTCTGTAAAATGTATCTTTTTAAATCCTTCTCTCCCTATTTTCCCCCACTCATGCAGCTGCACATTTTTCAAGCCTCCCTACTCCATCCCGAAGGCTAGCTCAGATAAGGCGGAGGAAGAAGAGGACGCGAGATGAAATGTTCTCAGAAATCATGGAAGTAACCCGCAATGAAAGAGCTCATCTGAGGGAGTGGAAGGACGTGGTAGCAAAGTACAGGAAAGATGCCAGTGAACATGAGGACAGGAGGGACCAACGTGAGGATAGGAGAGACACTCGAGATGAGAGGTGTAGGCAGGAAGATCAGCGGTGGCGGGATGCAACGCTGGAGCTGCTGCGTGATCAAACTGACATCGTCCAACGTCTGGTGGATCTTCAGGAGGAGCAGCGGGGTCACAGAGTGCCACTGCAGCCCATGTTTAACCACCCTCAGTACTCACCATGTTCCATGTCTTCCTCACCCAGACGTGTAAGAATGCGTGGGGGAAGGCTTTGTGCACCAGCCCACTCCACCCCCGTGAACAGTCCAACCAAAAGGCTGTCATTACGTTGAAATGTGCTTAATGGCCTTTTCCTTCCCTCCTATCCTCCTCCCAAACCACTCCCGGGATACCTTGTTAATTAACTTCCTCTTTTTATAATTACATGCTTTTTAAACGAAGGGGGAGGGTGGGTTGCTTACAGGGAATGACTTTTAATAAAGAATACATGCTTTTTAAACGATAGTGACTTTATTTCCTTAAGCAAGCTGTAATCGAAGGGGGAGGGTGGGTTGCTTACAGGAGAAGTCAATAAAGAGGGGGAGGTTCATGAAGGGGAAACAAACACAGCAGTCACACTGTACCCTGGCCCGTGATGAAACTCGTTTTCAAGGCTTCTCTGATGCGCACCGCTTCCTGGTGAGCTCTTCTAATCGCCCTGATGTCTGGCTGCGCGTAATCAGCGGCCAGGTGATTTGCCTCAGCCTCCCACCCCGCCATAAAGGTCTCCCCCTTACTTTCACAGAGATTGTGGAGCACACAGCAAGCAGCAATAACAAAGGGGACATTGGTTTGGCTGAGGTCTGAGCGAGTCAGTAATGTGCGCCAGCGTGCCTTTAAACGGCCAAATGCACATTCTACCAACATCCTGCACTTGCTCAGCCTGTAGTTGAACAGCTCCTGACCACTGTCCAGGCTGCCTGTGTATGGCTTCATGAGCCATGGCATCAAGGGGTAGGCTGGGTCATCCAGGATAATGACAGGCATTTCAACATCCCCAACTGTTATTTTCTGGTCCGGGAAGTAAGTCCCTTGCTGCAACCATTTAAACAGAACAGTGCTTCTGAAGACGCGAGCATCATGAACCCTTCCTGGCCATCCCACGTGGATGTTGGTGAAACGTCCCTTGTGATCCACCGGTGCTTGCAGCACCATTGAAAAGTACCCCTTGCGGTTTATGTACTGGGTGCCCTGGTGCTCCGGTGCCAAGATAGGGATATGGGTTCCATCTATCACCCCCCCCCCCACAGTTAGGGAATCCCATTGCAGCAAAGCCATCCACTATGACCTGCATGTTTCCCAGAGTCACAACCTTTCGTAGCAGCAGCTTAATGATTGCTTTAGCTACTTGCAACACAGCAGCCCCCACAGTAGATTTTCCCACTCCAAATTGATTCCCGACTGACCGGTAGCTGTTTGGCGTTGCAAGCTTCCAGAGGGCTATTGCCACTCGCTTCTCCACTGTGAGGACTGCTCTCATCTTGGTATTATGGCATGTCAGGGCAGGGGAAAGCAAGCCACAAAGTTCAAAGAAAATGCTCTTATGCATGCGAAAGTTTCGCAGCCACTGCGAATCGTCCCACACCTGCAAAACTATGCGGTCCAACCAGTCTGTGCTTGTTTCCTGGGCCCAAAATCGGCGTTCAATGGGTAGAACCTCCCCCATTACCAGCAGGCGCTCCAAAGCGCAGGGGCCCGCGGTTAGGGAGAAATCAGTGTCCATGTCCTCATCACTCTCATCGCTGTCATCGCTGCGCTGCCGTAGCTGCCTCCTCCTCGCCTGCCTTTGCAGTTCATGGTTCACCATAGACTGCACGAGAATGCGCGAGGTGTTTACAACGTCCACGATTGCGCTATTGATCTGAGCAGGGTCCATGCTTGCTGTGCTATGGCGTTTGCTTTCAGTTCACCCAGGAAAAAAGGCGCGAAATGGTTGTCTGCTGCTTTCAGGAAGGGAGGGGTGAGACTGTACCCAGAACCACCTGCGACAATGATTTTTGCCCCATCAGGCACTGGGATCTCAACCCAGAATTCCAAGGGGCAGGGGAGACTGCAGGAACTATGTGATAGCTACGGAATAGCTACCCACAGTGCAACGCTCCGGAAATCGATGCTAGCCTTGGACCATGGACACACACCGCCGAATTAATGTACCTAGTGTGGCTGCGCGCAGTCGACTTTATAATATCTGTTTTATAAAACCGGTTTATGTTAATTCAAAATTACCCTTAGTGTAGACGTACCCTCATTTCTCTTTAGAAGGGCCAGTCACCCTGTGATGGGGCTTTAAGCAGTTTATGGTCACAATTCATTCTGGAGAGACAGATGTGTAAATGAGAGCTCAGAGCAAATCATTAGTAAATGTTTATTACATGTTTTTGGTATTGTTAGACATCCTATTATCTATACAAAAGCAACATTGCTTCATCTGGGACTTGTAAATAAAGCTATAACTGGTGTTTCTTTGACTCCACTGTATTTCAAGTGACCTCTGTTTTGACGGGCTTCTTATAAAAAAAGACCCATTTAAGCAAGATAGGTTATTTCTCATTGGCTGGGACAAATAGGAGAGTGTACAGCTGCAGCACTGGCACCTACAATTCACTCTGATTTAAGGCTAAGACATGCCATGAAACTTTGCTCTGTGGAGGTGCATTTTTGAATGTCTGTTAACCATTTAAGGCTGCGTCATAATGAATAGCCATGAATAGGCATGGTGTTGAGGAATCTAGGATGAAAGTCCAACAGTAGTTTATAACAAGGCTATAAGCATGATTCATTAACATTTTTTGATAAGATGCAAATAGCTTTTAGTAAAATTTCCCAAGCAGCCTTTGTTGACAGGTTCTCTTAGGGAAAAAAATAATGCTCACTTTAGTTGCAGTTTCTGACTGCAATGACAAGAAATCTGTCAGTGGTATTAGGCTGTTTCTTCCAGGTATCACGTTCTTCTTACAAAATGGCTAAACTCATTCACCTAAAATCTAGATCTTTTTTTCAACATAAATGTTTTTTTTCCAGCAAAAGAAAAAAGCTATGCAAAAACTGGTAAAACAACTCAAATAACTTTAAGAGTTACAGTCAGATCGGTTCTTGCCTGACATCAGTGAGATAAGATTTTCTTGTTTTCCTCTCAATGGTTTATTACAGTTACTTACAGTGTTTACTCCTTACATGGCAAATGTAATCAGGGCAAATCATTTCATTGAATACAAACTCCACAAACTGAAACACAGTAGTAGTCGATTATAGATATATTATAGAAGACATTTGGTATTTTAACAAATACTATATTTAAATAAAACGCATATGAACAAAAATCGCATTAGTTAATGAAATAAGTCTCATCTTAGTGATTGCCACTAAAGATCGGATGGTACTGTTGTGAATTACATCCTTTTGACCAATAAAACTACAGTATGCTAATAAAGTAAAGGCAATTTCAATTTTATACTGATTGATTGACTCTGATGTCAGGGCTGTGTCCTGAAGGTAGCATCTGATCTTACTCCACAATAGAGTTGTGCTGAGTAAATCTGTTTATATGAAACTCACATAGCAGCCCTACAACTCGAATAAAGTACTATACTCATTACTCTCTGATACTGTGTGAGAGGTAATGTTTTGTACTGTTGTTTTGCAATGCTGCATTGTATTTTTACAGGAAATTTTGGGGATAGAACCATACAGAGACAAATTAGAAGATGTCATGACTCCTGTAGCACAAATCTTGAGTTACTCTGGGGCTGGAGCTCCTGCATTTTACTGGAGGTTCAAGTACATTGTACAATCTGATTAGACAGTCTCTGAACAGTTCACTTCTGTCATGTTCTAGGGTGCATTCCAGACCAGTAAGAGGTTGTGCCACATCCTGCCTTGTAACTGTGGGTGCCTCGAAATGCTCTGCTGCTGCAACTCTCTTGATTGGATGCTTCCAGTTAGCATAAAAGCATGCACTGAGTGTCTGGGTGTAAGCCCTGGTTCAGCGCTCTAACGCCAGCAGCCTGCCTACTACACAACGGCCCTACTCTGGTTATACCTGGTTATATCTAGTAAGAGGATCCTTTTGCTCCCTAGTCCCAATTTTTCCCAAAATGGTGTGTGTCATAATGTCCAGCTCACTTCTAGACCATTCAGAGGGTATGTTTACACTACGAAATTAGGTTGAATTTATAGAAGTCTTTTTTTAGAAATCGTTTTTATACAGTCAATTGTGTGTGTCCCCACAAAAAATGCTCTAAGTGCATTAAGTCAGCCGACTGCCTCCAGTGTGGAAGCTTGCAACTCCAGACAGCTACCGGTCAGTCAGGCATCAAATTTGGAGTGGGCAAATCTGCTGTGGGGGCTGCTGTGATCCAAGTAGCCAAGGCAATCAAAGAGCTGCTGATATCAAGGATAGTGACTCTGGTAAATGTGCAGGCCATAGTGGATGGCTTTGCTGCAATGGGATTCCCTAACTGTGGTGGGGCAATAGACGGAACCCATATCCCTATCTTGGCACCAGAGCACCAGGCCAGTGAGTATATAAACCGCAAGGGGTACTTTTCAATGGTGCTGCAAGCACTGGTGGATCACAAGGGATGTTTCACCAACATCAACACGGAATGGCCGGGAAAGGTACATGATGCTTGGATCTTCAGGAACTCTGGTCTGTTTCAAAAGGGGCAGGAAGGGACTTTTTTCCCAGACCAGAAAATAACCATTGGGAATGTTGAAATGCCTATAGTTATCCTTGGGGACCCAGCCTACCCCTTAATGCCATGGCTCATGAAGCCATACACAGGCAGCCTGGACAGTAGGCAGGAGCTGTTCAACTATAGGCTGAAGAAATGCAGAATGATGGTAGAATGTGCAGTTGGACGGTTGAAAGCGCACTGGTGCAGTTTACTGACTCGGATAGACCTCAGTGAAACCAATATTCCCATTGTTATTACTGCTTGCTGTGCGCTCCACAATATTTGTGAGAGTAAGGGGAAGATGTTTATGGCAGGGTGGGAGGTTGAGACAAATCGCCAGGTTGTTGATTACGTGCAGCCAGACACCAGGGCGGTTAGAAAAGTACAGGAGGGTGCGATGTGCATCAAAGAAGCTTTGAAAACAAGTTTCATGACTGGCCAGGCTACGGTGTGAAAGTTCTGTTTGTTTCTCCTTGACGAACCCTGCCCGCCCCCCCCCCCCCGGTTCACTCTACTTCCCTGTAAGCTAATCACCCTCCCCTCCCCCCTTTGATCACTGCTTGCAGAGGCAATAAAGTCATTGTTGCTTCACATTCATGCATCCTTTATTAATTCATCACACAAATTGGAGGATAACTGCCAAGGTAGCCTGGGAGGGGTGGGGTAGGAGGGAAGGACAAGGCCACACTGCACTTTAAAACTTTAAACTTTAAAACTTATTGAATGCCAGCCTTCTGTTGCTTGGGCAGTCTTCTGGGGTGGAATGGCTGGGTGGCCAGAAGCTCCCTCACCGCGTTCTTGGGCATCTGGGTGAGGAGGCTATGGAACTTGGGGAGGAGGGCAGTTGGTTACACAGGGGCTGTAGTGGCTGTCTGTGCTCCTGCTGCCTTTCCTGCAGCTCAGCCATACGTTGGAGCATATGAGTTTGATCCTCCAGCAGCCTGAGCATTGACTCCTGCCTTCTGTCAGCAAGCTGATGCCACCTATCATCTTCAGCCCACCACTTACTCTCTTCAGCCCGCCACCTCTCCTTGTGTTCATATTGTGCTTTCCTGCACTCTGACATTGTCTGCCTCCATGCATTCTGCTGTGCTCTGTCAGTGCGGGAGGACGGCATGAGCTCAGAGAACATTTCATCCCGAGTGTGGTTTTTTTCACCTTCTAATCTTCGCTAGCCTCTGAGAAGGAAAAACATATATAGCTAGTGGAGGAAAAAAAAGAGAGAATGGTAATTAAAAGGACACATTTTATAGAACAATGGGTACAATCTTTCATGGTAAACCTTGCTGTTAACATTACATAGCACATGTGTTTTCATTACAAGGTCGCATTTTGCCTCTTATTGAGGGCCTGCCGGTTTGGTGTGAGAGATCGCTCATGCAGGGCCAGGCAACAGAATTCGGCTTGCAGGCAGACATGGTAAGCCACAGTCTTTTGGCTTCTTTAATCTTCAGAACACGTGGGAATGGTTTCAAACAGCAGCACCCTCATTTCCCATACCAAGTGGCCATTGCATTGGCCATTTAAAATGGATTGGCAATTTAAAAGAAGGGGCTGCAGTTTCTGGGTTAATGTGAAGCACAAACCCAACTAACCCTACCATGGAGGACAGAATAAGGCTTCCCTCCCCAGAAACCTTTTGCAAAGGCTTTGGGAATACATCCAGGGGAGATGTCCCTGGAGGATTTCTGCTCCATCCCTGGACACGTTAACAGACTTTTCCAGTAGCTGTACTGGCTGCAAATGCCAGGGCAAATTAATCATTAAACACACTTGCTTTTAAACCATGTCTAATATTTACAAAAGTACACTCACTAGAGGTCCCTTCTCCGCCTTCAGGGTCTGGGAGTCCACCTTGGGTGGGTTCAGGGGTTACTGGCTCCATGTCCAGGGTGAGAAACAGATCCTGGCTTTTGGGGAAACCAGTTTCTCCACTTCCTTGCTGTGAGCTATCTTCAACCTCATCATCATTATCTTCCTCATCCCCAAAACCCGCTTCCCTGTTGCGTCCTACTGCATTGACGGAGTCAAAGCACAGGGTTGGGGTACCAGTGGCTGCACCCCCTAGAATGGCATGCAGCTCATCATAGAAGCGGCATGTTTGGGGCTGTGACCTGGAGCGGCCGTTTGTCTCTCTGTTTTTTTGGTAGGCTTGCCTGAGCTCCTTAAGTTTCACGTGGCACTGCTGTGAGTCCCTCTTATAGCTTCTGCCCTTCATGCCCTTGGAGATTTTTTCAAATATTTTGGTATTTTGTTTACTGGAACGGAGTTCTGATAGCATTGATTCGTCTCCCTGTACAGCAATCAGATCCCGTACCTCCCGTTCGGTCCATGCTGGAGCTCTTTTGCGATTCTGGGACTCCATCATGGTCACCTCTGCTGATGAAATTTGCACTCACCTGCATCTTGCCATGCTGGCCAAACAGGAAATGAGATTCAAAAGTTTGCAGGCCTTTTCCTGTCTAACTGGCCAGTGCATCTGAGTTGAGAGCACTGTCCAGAGTGGTCATAATGGAGTACTCTGAGATAGCTCCCGGAGGCCAATATCGTCGAATTGCGTCCACACTACCCCAAATTCGACCCAGCAAGGCCAATTTCAGCGCTAATCCCCTCGTCGGGGATGGAGTAAAGAAATTAATTTTAAGAGCCCTTTAAGTAAAAAAAAAGGGATTCATCGTGTGGACAGGTGCACGGTTAAATCGAGGTAACACTGCTAAATTCGACCTAAAATCGTAGTGCAGACCAGGCCAGAGAGGCATTAAGATTCATTTGTTCCTTTAAAGATATAACACCCAGCAACTTGCCACATGAATTGGAGTTAATATTCACTTTAAACTAGCCCAGTGCTATGTTTGATTTAGATTAAAAGTAAGACAAGTTTATTAACAAAAGGAGATAGAACCTTAAGTGAGTTCAGGTATAAAGGTTAGAAATGCTTAAAAGCAAATACAAACGAAAAACACTTTATAGAGGCTAAGGCTACAGCTTTTGTTCAAGGTCATTTCCTTAGCATCATAGAAGATAAAGGTTGGAAGAGACCTCAGGAGGTCATCTAGTCCAAACCCCTGCTCAAAGCAGGACCAACCCCAACTAAATCATCCCAGCTAGGGCTTTGTGTAGCCGGGCCTTGAAAACCTCCTAAGGATGGAGTTTCCACCACCTCCCTAGGAAATCTATTCCAGTGCTTCACCACACTCCCAGTGAAATAGTGTCTCTTAATATCCAACCTAGACATCCCTCCACTGCAACTTGAGACCGTTGCTCCTTGTTCTGTCATCTGCCATCACTTTGAACAGCCTAGCTCCATCTTCTTTGGAATCCCCCTTCACGTAGTTGAAGGCTGCTATCAAATCCCCCCTCACTCTTCTCTTCTGCAGACTAAATAACCTCAGTTTCCTCAGCCTCTCCTCATAAGTCATGTGCTACAGCCCCCTAATCATTTTTATTGCCCTACACTGGACTCTCTCCAATTTATCCACATCCTTTCTGTAGTGGGGGCCCAAAACTGGACACAATCCTCCAGATGTGGCCTCACCGGTGCCGAATAGAGGGGAATAATCACTTCTCTCAGTCTGCTGCTCCTACTACTGCAGCCCAATATGCTGTTAGCCTTTTTGGCAACAAGGGCACACTGTTGACTCATACCCAGCTTCTCATCCACTGTAATCCCCAGGTCCTTTTCTGCAGAACTGCCGCTTAGCCAGTAAGTCCCCAGCCTGTAGCAGTGCATGGGATTCTTCTGTCCTAAGTGCAAGACTCTGCACTTGTTCTTGATAAACCTCATCAGATTTCTTTTGGCCCAATCCTCCAATTTGTTAAGATCACTCTGGACCTTATCCCTACCCTCCAGTATATCTACTTCCCTCCCCAGCTTAGTGTCATCCATGAACTTGCTGAGAGTGCAATCCATCTTGTCATACAGATCATTAATGAAGATGCTGAACAAAACCATCCCCGGACTGACCCATGGGGCACTCCGCTTGATACTGTCTGTGAATTTGACATCAAGCCATAGATCACTACCCGTTGAGCTCAACAATCTAGCCAGCTTTCTATCCACCTTATGGTCATTCATCCAATCCATACTTTTTTAACTTGCTGGCAAGAATACTTTGGGAGACCATATCAAAGGCTTTGCTAAAGTCAAGATATATCACGTCTGCTGCTTTCCCCATATCCATAGAGCCAGTTATCTCATCATAGAAGGCAATCAGGTTGGTCAGGCATGACTTGCCCTTGGTGAATTCATCAATCTACCTTCCAGCCAGATGGTTGACCAGCCCCTCTGGTCAGGATCTCCCACAGAGTTCAAAATGCTCAGTTCCTTTGTGTTCTTAGGTGAAAGATAAATTGGGGTTCTATGCTCCTCTTTTTATATTCCAGTGAACCTTTGAAATGGATTCCTCTGAAGGTTGGCCCCCCAAAGTAAAGTTAATTGGAGCTGTGAGGAAGGCAATATAGAGCCTCCTGGTGAAAGAAGTTTCATGCTGTTTCTTCCCTCCTGGTGTTTGCTAAAATGCAAAATGATTTGTTTCCTGCAGTCTCCCTCCCCTTTTGGGTTGATGGTCCTGTTTACTTCCTATATAATTTGCATTCCCATTGTCTCTTAATGTTCCTTGGAAATACCTTCCAGGTGGCCAAACCACATTCCTTTTTCTAGGGTGGATTAACTTTAATCCTGCTTGGCAGACACACTTTACAAACATATTGGAAATTGTGTTATCTGTTTTGAATTTGTCCTCCATGTGTACACCCAGACGATAATATTAATGATCCGAATGCTACTAGCTTTCAATTGATATTTTACATGACACTTTTCCGATACAGATTATGAAAGTGGGTTGGAGAGCCCCGCTGCTGAAACCTGGTGCTGTCCCCCCACAGAGCTGAAGTGGGGAGCGGCGCAGGGCTGAAGTCGTGAGCCCTGGTGCCCCCCCGGGGGGCTGAAGCTGGGAGTAGTGCGGGGCTAAAACCCTGAGCCCCCCAACTCAGACAAAGACAGTATTTTCTGCACGAAGCACATGAAAAGTCAAACTCAATTTTCCATCAAAAACTGTTTTGACAAAGTCTTTATCCTTGCCCCTTTTATTAAATATTACATGGCACCAAATAAACATGAACATACAAAGCAATGTGAAAAATAAAACTCAAATGTGAATAATATGTAAATGTGTTATATTTTACAAATATACATCTACAGGACATAGCTATGGTTGTGCTTGAAACATTAGTTCTCCATTTCCTGACTTTGGAGCACATGATTTTTTAATCTTAAAATTGCACTAAAACAGGTTGGGAAACCGTCCACGTAGTTGGAGGGATTTATATTCAGACTAGGACTGCAGAAATGTCACCTTTTTACTCATGACATCTGACCTCAGTGTGTATTCCTTACTTTACTTTAGTGGCAAAAACAACATTTTACTTTTATAATTCTGTTCACAGTTCAAGTGACAACTCTGGTACAGTGGTTGTCAACCACCACTTTCCATCTTTTGCAGTTGCAACAGAATGGTAAAACTTCAACTCCCTCTTTGGATACTAATCCATCTGGTGATTTTTCCAACTAGGGGGACCAGATGTCTTGATTTTATGGGGACAGTCCTGATTTTTCGGTCTTTTTCTTATATAAGCTCCTCTTACCCGCCACCCCCATCCTGATTTTTCACATTTGCTGTCAGGTCACCCTATTTCCAACATAGCTGCGTAGTGGTGTGGTCACTGCTCCTGCCCTGAAGGGCTCGAAATCAGCCCTGGGAGAGGGCTGAGACTGCAAGAGGGCTGCTGCTAGGAAAGCAGCAAGCCTAGGCTGACTGGGGAAAGGAGCCTCAGCTGGGGGCCATGCCCCAATTAGGTCAAAGCTATCTTAATAAGGGCCCAGCTGGCCCTTATAGAGGGCAGTGGGCCAGGAGCTGGCAGTCTCCTGCTAACTGAGGAGGGAGATGGACCTAGCCGCCTGAGTGCTAAAGGGTACTGGAGTGAAGCAGGGCTGGGGAAAGGCCTGAGGAGCTGGGGAGCTCTGGGCCAGCAACTCTCTAGGCTGCAGGGCCTTGTACAAGGCCCCTGGAGGTACTGGGTTGCAGGAAAAGGCAGCAGGTCAAAAAAACCCTTGCCTGTGATGACTGGCTTATATAGACTGCAGTTGGCCCCAGTGAAAGGGGGCTAGATGGTGACTGGCAATAGGCCATAGGCTGAGGTAAGGTGGGGATAGAGGGTGGGGGTTGCCTGGGGAGGGGAGACCCAGGTCTGTGGAGTATTGCCTGCAGGGGCAGCACCCCAGGTAAAAGGGCACCGGGGTCCTGGGAGGGACGCAGGGGCCAGTGGCAGCGGGACAGTGGCCTGCAAAGGGTGCTCTGTGCTGGAAAGAGACAATCAGCAGGAGGCACCACAGGGGTGAGTCCTGCCCCATTACAAGCTGTTCCTCTTTCTTCCTCTTACTGGTTTGCCTGTGATCTTGTCTGATAGCATGCAAAACAATTCCATTTCAGCACTCAGTTGATTAGCAATATGTCTGCAGAGAGAAGTTATTCTCTTACCTAGGATCTCAAGTAATTGTGCTCTTTTATCAGAGGGGTAGCCATGTTAGTCTGGCTCTGTAAAAGCAGCAAAGAGTCCTGTGGCACCTTATAGACTAACAGATGTATTGGTCTATAAGGTGCCACAGGACTCTGTGCTCTTTTAAAATTCATCCTTCTCATCACCCTTAGTTTTGGTTATCCAACTAAATTTTGACATTCCATTTTAAGTGTCCAGCTCTCACATCTATACAGGTGGGTTGCTCATATTTTGCACTAAAGAGGCATAATTAGCAGCTGGATTCTAAAAACACAAAGGTGAAAATATGAAGTATGCATACATTTGTCTGCCTTTCCCATTACCTTTCATATTCATGCCTTGGTTTAGATTATAAACTTCAGGACAAGAACTGAAGTGCTCATACATTGTCTTGTACAGTGGGACCTTTATTCTGATTTTTGGCACTACAGTTACATAAATAATGTTTGTCTTAAGCATCAATAGACATTTGAATTCAGTTCAAGCTCCACAGCCAAATTCCACTATTATTGAAGTTGTGCAACTCCACTGGAAACAATGGAATTGTACAATTTTAAACTTAGCTATCAGAATCTTTTCTGCTGGTGTCAGGACCTGAGGAAAACCTACTGAAGTAGATGGACTGGACTGGTCTGTTGGCATCAAATGGCTTTAAAACAGTCACTTCATGTGTGAAGCAGAAAGAAGACAGCATGATTTCCAAATCTAAGGGTGAGTTTGCAGGACTGGCAGTTAGAAAAACCATCTTGTTACTTGTGAACTGAACAAATATGAGAGAATAAACTGGAAACCCCATGACACCATTTTTATAGATTGACTTTCAAGGGCAGAAACTTATTTCTGAGAGCAAAGCTCCTTATTTCTCCATATCTAAATCTCTTCAGTGTTATCTTAGCATTAACTGTTCAAGGAGATTTTAATAGCTACTCTCCCAATTCTCTTTTGGTGGGGGTGGGCTCTGTGAGACTGTTGATGTCAGCAGTGTAAGGAATTACTTCAGTTCCTTCCTCCTAAGATGGGGGAAGTAGAGGAATGATAAATATAGTGCATATCCCTCCAGCTAATTGGGGAGAAGGAAGTTACACCTATTAGCAGAGTGAAGGGAAACATATTTGTTTTCAATTTCCCCACGCTGGAAATTACTTCAGTGGTCAGACCACTTACAGTTGTGTGGAACTCTATACTAATCCTAAAAGAGATTACAATAATTTATAGTTCCAGCTTTCTTAGTATATTTCTCATTTTGTTCATTTAGAGCTGTATACTATAAAGCAACCCTATAGGAGATCTTGCAGAGAAATACTAATATTTATGCCCGCCAAAGCAGGGGAGGAGATGTATTGTACTGCTATAAGTAAGCCAAAATACAAACCATTTCATATATATTTTTTAGTAACCTGGCCAAGAGTTCAGTGAAGACAATTCAGCAA
Organism: Gopherus evgoodei; assembly: GCF_007399415.2. NCBI lineage: Eukaryota > Metazoa > Chordata > Testudines > Testudinidae > Gopherus > Gopherus evgoodei. The sequence goes on along the minus strand of NC_044322.1, from coordinate 285,917,164 downwards.
CAGTCTGTTTTAAACATTTGTTTATATTATGTTCAATAGTTTTTCATCTTTTCTTTATACATTCATGTATGAATGCCAAACAAAATTTACACATCGGATTTAAGTGGCTTTTATAGATTCTGATTATGTGGCATACAAAAGATTTTATACATGTCTCTTACACACACAAAATTTATGCTAAAATATTAAGGGTTCATACACTCAACAATTAGAAAGTGCCAGAAGTAAGGTTGCCTGTATTTTGACGAAACCTCCCATTGACTTCACTTCTGAGCACTCAACTCCTATAAATCCTACCCTAGGGTATCAAGTTAGGCAGTCAGAAAATGAGAAACACATAGCTAGTGACTGCTTGTGAAAAGTTTGGTTTAAGTGACTTGACTACTATCACAGAGAAACTCTGCAGCAGAGGCAGGGATAGAATCCAATTCGCCAGGGCAGTGTTCAGCTGCCTTAACCATCAGACTTCTCTCTTCCTGCCATCCCCTGCCTCATTCTCTATGAACCTTCCAATTTCTGCAATTTGAGAGGTGCTGCACACGGAAATGAGGAGAGTGGAAGAACACAAGGAGCTAGAAAGGCTAGATATGTGGAGATAATATAACAAAAGGACAGATTCAGATACTTTCATTGAATATCATCTTACTCTGCAAGTGGCCCCATTAAAGTCAATGGGACTAATAATGGAGTAAGGTTCTACTCAGCCTGAGTAAGGATATTGGAATCTGGTTTGAAATTAGGTTCAGTGTGGGAAAATGCAAGCTGCTGTAATCAATCTGGGGGAAAATAATAGATACTCAACAGAAAGCAGAAACATGGAAGGCAGTAATGCTGAAAGACACCTGGAACAACAAGTTAAACATGAAAAATTTGGCAGCAAAAAAGGTCAGCACAGTATTTAGGCTTCACACAGAAAAGAATTTATTGACCCAGCAGAGAGGTAATAGTGCCTCTCTTTATGGTTCTGGTGAAACTACATGAGTGTTCAGTTCTTGGCACTTCAGAAACAGAAAAACAGAGAATTTGGAGGGAGTCCAGGGATCACCCCCCCACACACACACAGACACACACACATGATTAGGGCGTTGGAGAGACACATGAAAAAAGGCTCAGTGAGAAAAGACTCAATGAGCCTACTTAAGAGGTGGCCAAGACACAAAATTATAATAATCTATGTGAACGGTGTTAACATGAAGAAACAGATCCTCAGCAATGTACAATCACTGTAGCTTCATTGAAATCAGTGTAGCTATGCTTCTCTCCTAGGTCAGCCCTACCCCCTTGTTAATCACAAATGGGGAGGATGATCACAAGGCTGATTGAGAGTGATCAAAGATGATGAAGATGATGGTGATCAAAGATGATCCAGGGAACAAAGGCTCAAACAGTCCCCAAACACACAATCCCAACTACCCTGCACCTTTAAATAATTTGAAAGAGAAAGAAAAACACAAACAGCCAAAAACAAAACAGCCAAACAAACTCACTCAACCCAAGATTAGTACTTGTACATTGTTTGTTCAGTGGGGGATCCCCTCTCTCCCTTTCAAACCCCCCTGTTTGCAGTCCTCTGATTTGATTTAGATAAATAGGGAGGAACTGGTTGAGAATTGGAAAGCAGAAGGCAGCTTAAGTGAAAGTGATCGTGAAATGGTAACGTACATGATTCTAAGGAATGGTAGGAGGGAAAATACCACTCTAAAGATAATGGATTTCAAGAAGGCAGACTTTAGCAAACTCAGCTAGTTGGTAGGAAAAATCCCATGGAAAGCAAGTCTGAGGGGAAAAGCAGTTCAAGAAAGTTACCAGTTTTTCAAAGAGACATTATTAAGGGCATAAGAGCAAACTATCCCAATGCATAGGAAAGATAGGAAGTATGGCAAGAGACAACGCTGGCTTAACCAGGAGATCTTCAATGATCTGAAACTCAAAAAAGAGTTCTACAAAAAGTAGAAACAAGCTCAAATTACAAAGGATGAATATAAACAAATAACATAAGTATGTAGGGACAAAATTAGAAAGGCCAAGGGACAAAACAAGATTAAACTAGCTAGAGACATAAAGGACAACAAGAAAATATTCTACAAATAGATTAGAAGCAAGAGGAACACCAAGGACAGAGTAAGCCTGTTACTCAATGGGGAGAGAGGGAGGAACAATAACAGAAAATGTATAAATGGCCAAAGTGCTAAATAACTTTTTTTTTTTCAGTTTTCACCAAAAGGTTTAGTAGTGATACGACATCTATCTTAATAGATGCCAGTGAAAATGAGGTACAATCGGAGGCTAAAATAGGGAAAGCACAAGTTAAAAATTACTTAGACCAGTTAGATGTCTTCAAGTCACCTGGGCCTGAAGAATGCATCCTAGAATACTCAAGGAGCTGACTGAGGAGATATCAGAGCCATTAGCAATTATCTTCAAAAAGTCACGGAAGATGGGAGAGATTCCAGAGGAGAGGAAAAGGGCAAATATAGTGCCCATCAATAAAAAGGGGAATAAGGACAACCCGGGGAATTACAGACTAGTCAGCTTAACCTCAGTGCCCATAAAGATAATGGAGCAAATAATTAAGCAATCAATTTGTAAGCACATAGAAGATAATAAAGTGATAAGTAACAGTCAGCATGGATTTTTCAAGAGCAAATCATGTCAAACCAACCTGATAGCTTTCTTTGACAGGGTAACAAGCCTTGGGGATGGGGTGACAGGAGCAGTAGATGTGGTATATATTGACTTTAGTTAGGCTTTTGATACTGTCTCACATGACCTTCTCATAAAAAAACCCCTAGAGAAATACAGCCTAGATGGAGCTACTAGAAGAAGGGTGCAAAACTGGTTAGAAAACCATTCCCAGAGAGGAGTAGTTAGTGGTTCACAGTCATGATGGAAGGGCATAACGAGTGGAGTCCTGCAGGGATCAGGTTTGGTTCTGTTCAATATCTTCATCAATGATTTAAATAATGGCATAGAAATACACTTATAAAGTTTGTAGACAATACCAACTTGGGAGGGGTTGTGAATGCTTTGGAGAATAGGAGTAAAATTCAAAATGATCTGGACAAATGGGAGAAATGGTCTGAAATAAATAGGATTAAATTCAATAAGGACAAATGCAAAGTACTCCACATAGGAAGGAACAATCAGTTGCACACATACAAAATAGGAAATGACTGCCTAGGAAGGAGTACTGTGGAAAGGGATTTGGGGGTCATAATAGATCATAAGCTAAATATGAGTGAACAGTATAAGACTGTTGCAAAAAAAGGAAACATTCTGAGATGTATTAGCAGGAGTGTCATCAGCAAGACAGGAGAAGTAATTATTCTGCTCTACTCCATGCTGATTAGGTCTCAGCTGGAGTATTATGTCCAGTTCTGGGCTCCACATTTCCAGGAAAGATGTGGCTAAATTGGAGAAAATCCAGAAAAGAGCAACAAAAGTGATTAAATGTCAGAAAACATGACTTATGAGGGAAGATTGAAAAATTTGGGTTTGTTTAGTCTGGAAAAGAAAAGACAGAGGGAAAATGATAACAGTTTTCACATACATAAAAGGTTACAAGGAGGAGGGAGAAAAATTGTTCTCCTTAACCTCAGATGATAGGACAAGAAGCAATGGGCTAAATTTTAGCAGGGATGGTTTAGGTTGGATATTAGGAAAAAATTCCTAACTTTTAGAGAAGTTAAGCACTGGAACAAATTGCCTAGGGAGATTGTGGAATCTGCATCACTGGAGATTTTTAAGAGCCGGTTAGACAAAAACCAATCAGGGATGGTCTAGATAATACTTAGTCCTGCCTTGAGGTCCCTGCTATCCTATGATTCCATGCTGATTTATACCAGTAGAGGATTTGGCCACAAGAATGGAAAGAAATTGTTTACAAGGGGATGTAATTATGAGTAATAAAGTGAAAAGGAAAAAGGGAAATTTTAGTTGAATTTCAAAGAAAAGTGGTAGAAACTGTTAAGTGGTTAAAAAGTCTCCTAAGAGAACCAGTGGAAACCCCATAGCTAGGGACGATGAAAACTAGCAGAAACAAATCACTAGAAAATATATTGTACAGAGTAGACCTGCATTGACAGAGAGAGATCGTATCATCTAAAATACCTCTCTGTGCTTAATTTTTAGGATGATGAGAGTCACTTAAAAGAATATTTTAAGGCTGTGAAATAAAAACATTGCATAAGTGTTGCTTACTTGATGCCTATTTTATATTTCAAAATGTAAATAACACAGCAAATGTGATCTGGCATTTACACAAACAACAACAGAGGGTTATCATGACTAAATGAGTTTTTTAAATGTTATTTTTTAAAGCACTGTGCTGTTAAGTTCTATATTCCAGCATGCAACTTTCACCAGTATAGCGGGGCTAGTTTCTTGTACCCTGACATGCATTGGAAGGAGCATACTTTGAGACTAAGGCCGTGTCTACACTACACGGTTTTGTTGGCAAATGCTGCCCTTTGCCAACAAAACAGGGGAGGGGTACACACTACAAAGCAACTTTTGGTGGCAAAACTCTGCTGTTTTAAAACCACTTTGGTGAGAGACATAAAGCTTTTTGCAGAATAGTTAAAGTGACAAAGTGTCGGTGTAGACACTTCCATTCGTTACGTCGACATAACTGGCCTCCCCCAATATCCCACAATGCCCACCGCTCTGTTCACTGTTTTGAACTTAACTGCCCAAAATCTAGCTACGCAGGCATGTGACCTTCCCCTTTCAAAGCTCTGGGAAACTTTGACATGGAGCCACTGAGGATGCATCTCCCAGCAGCTGAGGAGGCTGTGGGAGAATTCGGAGGGAATCAGAACCATTAATGAGGAATGTTGCTCTTCCCGACAGGCAGGCATAGCCGGCTGCTGCTTTGTGGGTTGGGTGGGGGAAGAAGAGGGTGGAGAGACTGCTCAAGCTGCTCTCCAAACTTGAAGAGATAGCATGCCGACACACTCTCCCGCAACACACACACTTCTCCAACATCTGCAAATCTTCCCAAAGCACCCTGTGGCCAATTGCACAGTGGGATAGCTACCCACTGTGCACTGCTCTCTAGGTCAGTGCAAGAGCTGCTAGTGTCGATGCACTCTACCGACACAAGGAGCATAGTGTGGACATGCAATAGTGGTTTAATTAAAGTAGCATAACTTTTGTCGACCAAAACTCTGTAGTTCAGACATAGCAAACATAGCAACCATGAATATGCTGTCTGTTCCTACATTCAAATACTATAATACAAGTAAAATATAAGTAAGTACCTGAAGTCTACATGCACAGTCTGTCTTCAAAAATTTGCAATCCAGAAGACAAGCATTATACAAAAGCTAGGGGAAAGAGTTACACTAAATACATATATATACTTGTATTTACTCTTCTGTACAATGGATGGTGTACATTACACACACTATTACATTATATGCATTTCAAAAATACATGAACTGTAACTGAGTACCCTTCCTTCCCTCCCTTAGTAGCAGATCAGTTTCTTGTAGGCATCATAGGAGGTTTTACACAGGGATTGAAAGGAGGAGTGGGTAGTGGCTTTACATGTCAGTTCAGGAGGGTGTTCCATGCATAGAAGACTGGATGGAAGAAGGTGCAAAGACAGTTGGTAAAGCAGAAGGAGGGTGCCCTGAGCAGAGAGGATAAGTAGGGAGAGAAACTGTAAAGGCCTTAATGGTCAGGACAAGAAGCCTGAATTTTATACTGTACAGTGGTAAAGGAGGAATCAGTGGAGGGATTTAGAACAGGTGTGGCATGGTCAAAATGTCATGAAATTTACCTCTGCACCTGTCTTTTGAGTTGACAGGGCAATGTAGGTGTTAAGGAAACCAGAGAAGTGAGGCATGGCAACAACAAAGAAGATCAGAGCCTTAACAAGTCTTCCTTGTGCACACAGAAAGCAATGGTCTTTTAAAAAAATATTAAGGACACAGTGGCTGTTGGGTTCCAGTTGTATTAATAACACTGGTCTACAATTTTTGAGAAGTCATCTGCTTCAGAGATAAAATGTGATATTTATTATGTATTTTGATGTGCTGAATTCAAATATGACAATTAAAACAACTGATTGGCTACTGTTTCTAAGATATTTAAGTTTTTACATTTTATGTCTATGTATATTGTGTAGATAGTAGAGTTTTAATCATAAATTGTAAACTTAGGTCTTTTCATGTGTTTATGATTGCTTTACATGATAATATTTCACCTATCCTGTTTATGTAACACTTGAAAAATCAGCAAAAGGGTTATATAAATAAAATTTATTATGAAACAAAAGGCAAAAAACTATTATGTACATAGTTTAGTCCTATTCAGTGTCTACTCAGCGCTTTTTGGCTTGTCTCTTGTATTCATTAAATGGAGCATCTCTTGTCACTGTCCAGCAATAGTCTGCAAGCATTGATGGGCTCCATTTGCCCTGATAGCCTGCCAGGAGATTCCATTCCTGTAGTCTGGAGCCCAACAGCTCTGCCTTACTCTTGGGTTGTTCCAAATCCCTGACAAGGTCATTCAGTTCACCTTGTGTTATGAGGTGTGGTTCAGAGGAGGAGGATGGAGAAAATGTGGGTCCTGTGACATTGATGGTTCAGGACCAGAAGTTTCATCCTCTTCCTCTTCCTCGTCTGACTCAAGTGAGAATGATTCTGGTGCATCAGGAACCGGGAGTCCTTCTCCTTGGGCTACTGGGCGTATAGCTGATGGAATGTTTGGATAATGCACAGTCCGCTTTTTCTTCTTTGACACACCTTTCCCAACTGGAGGCACCATGCAGAAATAACAATTGCTGGTATGATCTGTTGGCTCTCTCCAAATCATTGGCACTGCAAAAGGCATAGATTTCCTTGTCTTGTTCAACCACTGGCGAAGACTTGTTGCACAAGTGTTGCAGCATATGTGTGGGGCCCACCTCTTGTCCTGATCTCCAATTTTGCAGCCAAAAGAAAGGTGGTAGGCTTTCTTAACCATAGTGGTTATACTGCGCTTTTGTGATGCAAAAGTCACTTCACCACAAACATAGCAGAAGTTATCTGCACTGTTCACACAAGTACAAGACATCTCAGCTCACTTTGGCTAAACAGAAATGTGTCCCTTTGCAAAATCAAACACTGACAAAGAAGAGAGCACGACACTGTATGATTTCTAGAGCTGATATAGGGCAACTTGTTCAGCAGGGTGATGTAAGCTTCGTTATGATTGCATCATCCATGACTTCTAGGAATAACATGATGCAATTCATATCATGTATGATGCAATACCAGCTTCAGATTGCATCATTCATTGTTTTGCCTAAAAAGCAAGTACTGTCCAAACCCAGTCATAGATTTATTCATAGATCCAGTCAAAGATGTATTTTAGTCATTTCTGGTTTAAATTGAGATCCCTTCCCTTTATAACTCACTTATCCTCCGCCATTCCCAAGTCAAGGGTCGTATATACTGACCCAATAGCATATCTTGAAAACTAGAGCCAATCAACAATTTTAAGCATCATTTTCGTTCTCAGTGACCCAGAATTAGTAAAGTTGGACTACATTTATTTCAGAAGCATTTTGGCTGTAGAGCAGTGTAATTAAATAAAAACTATATTAAGGTTGTAAAGTCAAGCTCTCAAAAAGTTAGGAAATCCCAGAATTAAGGTCGCCCATGCGATTTAATTCTCTCCTTTTGTGCATATACATTATGATAGAGTCTTTAATTACATGATTGCATACTATTTTTCCCAGAGGACCCTGCTTTCTAGATTGAAAGTCTTCAAGAATTAAGAATAAACAAAACAATCTTTCCCTGGAAATGGATTAGATATTATAATATTTGGGGCCCGATTGTGACCCAGTCTTCCCCTATTGACATTGACTGACAGGTACTCATATGAGTAACCGCTTTGACTTCAGTATTGTGAGAAGGAGCTCTGAACTCTAAGCTCTTTGAAGCAGGGACTTATTTGTATGTTTGTAGAGTTCTTCATACAAAGGGGCCCAAAGAGGCAGTGGCATTTACATGCTACCACCCTAAAGCTGTGAAATAATAATAGCAGACTCTAGGAATTATTACCACTGTCTACAGAAGCACACATTTTTCAGTTACTACACATTTACAAAGTCTATGGAATAGTTCATAGTGTGTTCTAGATGATAATTTGATCAGTAGGAAAACAGACTGTCACTGCTTTTCCTTAGGAGAAAACTCCTGCCTATTCTTTGCTTGTTAGATGTTCTGGGTTTTTGCAGTTTTTCCTGATTTGTTTTAAAAAAGCACTGTAAACTTAAAATGAAACTAACTCGCATGTTAAAAAAAAAACCAAAAAACAATCTTCAGCTTCATTGGAAATAATTAGACATTTCAAAATACAGCAAGTGTTCTATAAAGGACCAAGGGCACTTGAGAAGAATAGGCAATTCTAACAATGCCAGCTATGACCTGGAGTCACTAAAAAGTGTAGATTTACATATAAGTGGCTAACAAATAAGTCTCCAACTGTTGTCTCTCCCTTCTAATATAACTGTGCCATACAGTAGCCCAACTGGACCATCAACCTGTGGCAGGCTACAGCACGACAGGCATACCTACCTCAGTTTCCCTTCTTCATAGTCTCCAGAAATAGTTCAAAGAGTCTCAGTATGGGCATAAACTGGACGAATGGGTATAAACTGGACACTAGGAAGTTTAGACTTCAGATTAGATGAAGGTTTCTAACCATTAGAGGAGTGAAGTTCTGGAACAGCCTTCCAAGGGGAGTAGTGGGGGCAAAAGACATATCTGGCTTTAAGATTAAGCTTGATAAGTTTATAGAAGGGATGGTATGATGGGAGAGCCTAATTTTGGCAACTGATCTTTGATTATCGCCAGATAAGTATGCCCAGTGGTTGGTGATGGGATGTTGGATGGGATGGTATCTGAGTTACTGCAGAGAATTCTTTCCTGAGTGCTGGCTGGTGAGTCTTGCCCACATGCTCAGAGTTTAGCTGATTGCCATATTTGGGGTCAGGAAGGAATTTTCCTCCAGGGCAGATTGGCAGAGGCCCTGGAGGTTTTTCGCCTTCCCCTGCAGTGTGGGGCATGGGTCACTTGCTGGTGGATTCTCTGCAGCTTGAGGTCTTCAGACCACAATTTGAAGACTTCAATAACTCAGGCATAGGTTAGGGGTTTGTTATAGAAGTGGATGGGTAGGGTTCTGTGGCCTGCTTTGTGCAGGGGGTCGGACTAGATGATCACATTGGTCCCTTCTGACCCTAGAATCTATGAATCTAGTACAGTTTACTACAAAAGAAAGTCCCCCTGCACATAAACCATAAAAAATAAGTCCCAATATCAAGTCCCATAGTAATAGTCCGGCACAGCCCCAGCATCCCTTGCTACACCTGGGCTCTCCAGCCTTCATACATCTCCCTTAGCTCCCCTGGCTCTGAAAGGACAGCTGGTTAGCCCCTCTACTTCCTAACTTCCTAACTCTCCTCCCTTTCTCACCTCCCAGTATTGGCTTTGGCTCCTGAAAGTCATCAGATTAACCTCTCCACTCCATCCTCTTTCCAGGGCTGCCCGGGGAGCAGGGGGGAAGGCAATTTACCCCAGAGGGACCCCCACAAGAGTATAGTATTCTATGGTATTGCAACTTTTCTTTAATGGAAGGGGCCCACGAAATTGCTTTGCCCCAGGCCCCCTGAATCCTCTGGGCGGCCCTGCCTCTTTCCATGAAGAGCCTGCACAAAACTTTCTGTTCTCTGCAGCTTTTCTCAGAGACCTCTTCTAGTCTGTGGCAGCCCTATCTCACCAGAGGTGGGAAGGTACCTATGCTCCAGGTCTTAGTCTCACTTTAATTTTCACCCACCCCAGCTGTCTCTCAAGGACTCTATCCTAGTCACACTCTCCCTGATCTTTTATAGTTGCAGGACAGGTGCTGTCCCACACTGCCCTTTTAATTGGCCGGATCAGAGCAGCTTTTCCTGCACAGGGGGTCTTGACCTCCTTCATTTACTGTAGCTAGCCACCTTGTGAACACTCTGTCTCACCAAGATCTCCATCAATTTTCAAATCTCATCCAGAAACACTATGAAGATATAATACAAAAAAAGGACCCAATCTTGCCCCTCTTGAAGTCAGTAGGAGCAAGAGCAGGTCCTAAAACTGTATCACGTTTATCTACCTTGAAATGCAGTGCTCAACTGTGAACCATCTTACGTGCTCATGCAAGGGATCAGTGCACACCCTTACTTCCCTGCCTGAGTTACTCATGTTGCCAGCTGGTGCATAGAGAGGAGAGCAGCCTCTGTTAAAGGGCTGCTGCTCCCCCTTCCACATAGGTGAGGAGCAAATAAAGATCTGGTCAACTCAAATGGAGAAGTGAATTGTGTGCAGACAAAACAAGAAAAAAGTAAGGGGGAAATAGGGACTGAAATGTGACTCAGAGTAACTCCCTACTAATTAAATGCACAAGTCGTGGTTACAAAATCTCTATGACAATGATCCCACAAACATTTGTGCACTTGCATAACTTTACTTACATGAATCATCTGACTCCATTGGCACTACTTGTGTTAGTACAATTGTGCAGATATTTGTGCTCTAGGGGCCTTGATTTGTACAAAACTGATACTTTAAATTTATTTATGAAGTTGCAGGGTTCTCATACCAGAATGGCATTCATAAACATTCAGAAAATGACAAGTCCTCATCACAATTCCAGCCCCATATCTGGCAAGCCAAAGTCTTCACCACTTGCACTTGTTCTTCATTAATGATCTGGATGATGGTGTGGACTGCACCCTCAACCAATTTGTAGGTGATACTAAACTAGGAGGAATGGTAGATACACTGGAGGATAGGGATAGGATACAGAGGGACTAGACAAATTAGAGAATTGGGCCAAAAGAAACCTGATGAGGTTCAACAAGTACAAGTGCATGGTCCTGCACTTAGGACGGAAGAATTCCAGGCACTGTTACAGACTCGGGACCGAATGGCTAGGCAGCAGTTCTTCAGAAAAGATCCAAGGGGTTACAGAGGACGAGAAGCTGGATATGAGTCGACAGTGTGCCCTTGTTGCCAAGAAGGCTAACGGCATTTTGGGCTGTATAAGTAGGGGCATTGCCAGCAGATCGAGGAACGTGATCATTCCTCTCTATTCGACATTAGTGAGGCCTCATCTGGAGTACTGTGTCCACTTTTGGGCCCCACACTTCAAGAAGGATGTGGAAAAATTGGAAAGAGTCCAGCAGAGGGCAACACAAATGATTAGGGGGCTGGAGCACATGACTTATGAGGATAGGCTGAGGGAACTGGGATTGTTTAGTCTGCAGAAGAGAAGAATGAGGGAGATTTGATAGCTGCTTTCAACTACCTAAGGGGGTTCCAAAGAGGATGGTTCTAGACTGTTCTCGGTGGTGGCAGATGACAGAACAAGGAGTAATGGTCTCAAGTTGCAGTGAGGGAGGTTTAGGTTGGATATTAGGAAGAACTTTTTCACTAGGAGGGTGGTGAAGCACTGAAATGGGTTACCTAGGGAGGTGGTGGAATCTCCTTCCTTAGAGGTTTTTAAGGTCAGGCTTGACAAAACCCTGGCTGGGAAGATTGTTGGTGATTGGTCCTGCTTTGAGCAGGGGGTTGGAGTGATAACCTCCTGAGATCCCTTCCAACCCTGATATTCTATGATGATTCAGATTCACCCCATTCTGCTTCTCCATAATTACACAGCTTTTCTGGGGGAACCTAGCAATATTATTGTTTCAGTAAGGATAAGGCATAGATTGAAAAATTGAAATAGTTTTGAAACTCCAAAATAATTCACTGATATCGACTGCATTGTGAGAATAATATATCTTCTTGTAAAAGTATCTGACAAACCCTGGAAAAAGCATACTGAAGAAAGCTCAGGCAAGGAAGCTCAGGAAAGGTCCCCATGCCTCAATTGACTAGCAAATACATAGTTGGACTCCGTCTGGCTCACCTGCTTGTTAATATGGCTAGAATAGGTATTAGAATTATAAGACTGTATTTAGTGTTGAGACTGTATGAAATATTTGTAAATTACTGCATGCATTATTCTCACTTATAACATATATACCCTAGTATAAAGTTATATTTGAGTATTTGCATTGCAAACCTTTGTAATTGTGTAAATCACCAGACAGGAGATGGATGTTAAGTAGTATGAAATGCTAGTCTCCAACAGAGGGTGTTCAGAAAGACCCATCAACACCAGATGGTCTACAGTGGAACATTAAAGAGGACAAAAGACTTTGTTGTTTACTCTCCGCCCCAAATTATTTACTCCCTGCCCATGAAGTTCTGTCTTGTTAGTGAATTCCTCCCATCCACTGAGTTTGCAGCTCAGAGCAGAAGGAGGGAGGGGAATAAAAACCATTAACAAGAGGGAACTATGTCTTTATACTGCTTGGACTGTGGCGGGGGGGTGGGGCGGGGAAGCATTACTAGGCATAAGTAAAAGATCTCCAGGGCTTAGCCTAGGTTAGTCCTAATGGACATAAAAAGCTTGATTATCACAAACACTTTATTATTTTTAGAAACTTAAGATTAGAACTCATTTGTGTATACGTTTACCTGATTTAGCCATGTAAATAACTCTCATTTTTTTCCTAGTTAATACATTTTTAGACAGTTTATTATCAGATGGACTGAAAGCATTATCTTTGCTGTGAAGTCTTAAGTGCAATTAATTGACCTAGTGGAAATGACTGGTCCTTTGAGACTGGGAGTAATCTGACTATTGCTGTGGTCCATGGTATAAGAAATCATCTATCGCAAAAGGTAAGATTACCTGTGTGGCAAAATAGATTAGATTTCCCAAGGGGACAACCTGTGACTCCACATTTAGGCTGGTATAGTGCCTGATAAGTTTAGACTTGATAATTGGTTAGTGACATCAAAGTACAGAACTCTCGACCAATCTAGGGCGTGTGCCCTGGTCCCTTACAGTCTGCCCTGAGGTTGGTGCTCATTCTCTAGAGTCACTGCAGGACAGCTTGACAGGATGATTGAAAGTTTATAGATTTTAAGCTTCATAAAAATATACAAGATGACAACATTGGTTCTTTTGTGCTTTTAGGATTAGTAGATTCTTATATTTTATTCATAGCATGTCCAAATGCGGTAGGCATTGACAACCTTAAAAATAAAAGGTTGACACGGTTCCAGCCAGAATAAGGTGACCAGACAGCAAGTGTGAAAAATTGGGATGGTGGTAGGGGATAATAGGCTTCTATATAAGAAAAAGCCTCAAATAGCAGGACTGTCTCTATAAAATCAGGACATCTGGTCACCCTAAGCCAGAAAGAGTTTATCATCAAATTTCAGATGTGATGCAGTGGGAGTAACCAACTGTAGGGGCATAGGTTAAAGAGAGACCAAGAGCTACTGTAATAAGAACACATTTGTACTGTAGTGTGACAAGGCATAACAAGGGACAGGCAATATGTGTTCTGTATCAGAAGTAACTAAGGGTATGGCTACACTTGCAGCCATACAGCACTGCCGCGGGAGCGCTCCCGCGGCAGCACTTTGAAGTGCGAGTGTGGTCGCAGCGCCAGCTCTCCCAGCTCTCCCAGCGCTGCAGGTACTCCACCTCCCCGTGGGGATTAGCTTACAGCACTGGGAGCTGCGCTTCCAGCGCTGGGGCACTGTTTACACTGGCGCTTTACAGCGCTGTAACTTGCTGCACTCAGGGGGTGTTTTTTCACACCCCTGAGCGAGAAAGTTGCAGTGCTGTAAAGCGCCAGTGTAGCCAAGGTCTAAATGAAAATATTATGAAACAGCTTTCATATTTTGTTTGTATAGCCAAAACCAGTTGTCAAGTTCAAGATTGTTAAATAAGCAAAAGATTTAAAGTATATATTACCAACAGCCTTTCAAACAAGACCTTGCAAAAAAATAAAGAAGTCACTCAGCTTGCCCAGCCCTCTGGACATCATGTAATTGGCTAAATTTAACAAGATGATGTTATTCATAAGGGACAAAACAAATGCAGATTTTGTTTCTACATTTGAGGCTGAGCTCAGTATTTGCTTGGTGTATGTTTTTAATATTGGATTTCTGCAAGTAGTTATATACTGCAAAAGTTTTGCACAAAATGGATGGTGGAGAAAAGTAACCCATTGCAAATGTCAGGTTTAACAAACAGTTTCCCAGCCCAGGGACTTTGTGAAGTGTCTTTTTGTGGTGCCTGGAATGAGGAGCATATTCAGGGCCGGCGCTACCATTTAGGCAGCCTAGGCAATCGCCTAGGGCGCCAGAATAATTGGTGGGCGCCGTTTTGCCGGACGGGGCGGCAGGCGGCTCCGGTGGAGCTGCCGCAGTGGTGCCTGCGGAGAGTCCGCTGGTCTGCGGCTCCGGTGGAGCTGCCGCAGTCGTGCCTGCGGACAGTCGGCTGCTCGCGCAGCTCCAGTGGACCGCCCGCAGGCATGACTGCGGCAGCTTCACCGGAGCCGCGGAGCACCGGACCCTCCACAGGCACCACTGCGGCAGCTCCAGCGGAGCCGCGGGACCAGCACGCGGGGCAGCGAAATTGCTGTGCGCCTAGGGCGCTCAAACCCCTAGCACCGGTCCTGAGCATATTATAGATACTTTTTAAAAATAGAGTTTTAAATTGAAATGTCTGTGTGGCATTAGTGATTAATAAAGCAAGGGACCATTAGCACAGGAATATCAGGACAGGATTGTATTCCTAACAGCCCAATAGCACCTTATTTCAATGTGACTAGTTTGGAATGTGAGGATGTGACATACACTTCCCAGCTTATGGCTGCCTAACTACATCTTAGCTGAAGGCCTTAGCCTGTCACAGTAAGAGAAAGCCATTACACTGACAGTAGTTTTGATTCTTTCTTTGATACCTTTATAACTAGATTAGCGATAAGAATACACCTACATTCTTAAAGTATAGGCCTTTGCAGACAGGCCTGAATATCTATATCCTAACATTTCACCCCGTTTTTTTCCTTTTTCTTTTGGGATCCTCCTGTCCAGGTATCCCTGGAAAAGCATAGGACATATGGCAACACATTTCCTGATAGGGCCAGGCATCAAGGTGGAAGGTGTCGATATTCCATTTGTCCCACTGCCCCTAGTATAGTGCCCTGCACCTTCTCTCGTACAGGCGTACCACACCTAGTCCAATTAGTGTCCCAGACTTCCCATTATATTGGGCCCGAGAATGTTGGGTCCGGGTTGTCTTGCACACTGTGAGGTGGAGAGGGCTTACTACATTACTTATAGGTTATCTGCATTTGCAGTGTAACACAAGTACTGTTAACAATATGCAATGCACAGCAACACCGAGTCCTGACCACTGCAGTATGGTCCCACGTCCGAGCCACAACCAAAACACTGCCTCTTCTCCTTTGACAGGGTTAAGATCTTAATGTGTCCAGATGCTGGCAGCTGCAACAAGCTGCCCCTGCAGGTTTTACATGCTTTTGTCCACATCATAAGTCCATTGAATGTCCACAGAGAAATGGGTTATTGTTCAAACCAACTTAACCACTTGGTATGGATCAAGGAGTATGCCCTGGTTTGATTATTTAAAGCAATAAGATTTACAGATCCATTTGTGCACCAGAGTCCAGATAGCAGTATGTACATGTGTGTAGTTTGGTTGGGGGCTGGTGTAATTGTGCCCCCAGTAATATGTGCATTTTTAGCAAAACACCTCATATACAGTACACCCAATTGTCCACCCCTTGCCATAGGCCATTGATCCTGCTCCTCCATAGTCATAGGAGAGGGGCACAGCCAAACATTTTGTTTGATTTACACCCATTTTTACACCCCTTCATTGATTCTCAGTGAGCTCCTCCCCTTCTCATTATTTTCATAGGGCTTGTGGGGCCCACCTTAGTTGCTGTTCTATTTCCAGACACCATAGTAGCCATTACAAACGTGCTGGCCTCCTAACTGAGCATTTTGCATTCCCATACACATCTTCCTTTCCCCCCAGGTCAGCCTTTTGAAGCCATCCCCCTCCCACGTCATGCTAGCAACAAGACAAACACCGCAGAACATAGATCCATGGTATTCTGGGTTATTCTTCCACTGGTGCCAGCATGCTTGTAGAGTGTCTGAAAAACAAAAGAAACAATTTCCACCCCCCTAGTGGGGACAGATTATTGCTTAATAATAATACCAATGCCTTTTACAAATTTCCTTGCTAATTGCAGGAAAAACAAAAGAATTACCTCCAGGCTGTCCTTATTTTGTTCTATAGTCAGGCTAGTGAATTACCCCACTCACTGGTCGTTTATGAAATTTATGAGGTGGTGTGCCTCCCCTCTTATACAACAGACCAGGTTTGCAATAGTTTCTTTGTTGTACCAAGCTTTACGTTTATTCTCAGGTGATAGCTTCAGATTTTTACTCTGCGCGCGCGCGCGCACACACACACACACACACACACACACACACACACACACACACACACACACACACACACACACACACACACACACATATACACCCCTACCTTAGGGTTAACCTGTTCCCCTTATTTTCAGGCTTGACTTGTCTTTTCATCTCCCTTTTCTGGAGGGCCATAATCTGAGTTTTCTAGTAGCTTGTTTGCTGACCAGATGTATTCATTATTCTCAGGTTCTTTGTGCTGCAAAGGGCAGTTTCCTCCTTCCCCATCAGCTAGGTAATTTGCATTTACACAGAGGCTTTTTTGGCTTGCCTCTGGATCCAAAGCTATTAGCAGCTCAGAGACTGTTTTAAAAGGGACACATTCCACTTCCACCAGAGTTGTGATTACTTTTCACTTTTATCTCCTGTTCCAAAACACTGCTCCAAAGATCTGAAAAAGAAAGCACAATCTACTATGGCTCCTTTTGGAGCCCTAGCAGGATTTTAATTAAGTACCATATTTTGTTTGCATTTATTTTACCCCTTTTCCAATATACACTGCACATGCCCTGGGAAATAGTTTAACCTCCATTATATTAGCCATATTAATTTTACACAAGGTGTGACTGCCTTCCCCTGCCCAGAGTTTTCATGCACTCCCAAAGTGACAGTCGGATCCCCCAGAGCCACCCCGAGGCTCAGTGTTCCCATCATTGCTCACCTTTTCCTTTTCCTGTGCGCACACACAAAATTATATTTTGTCTAACATCCCTTGCACTCTTTTTACACAACTGTACCCCAATTACACTCCCATCTTGTACAACCAGAGACAGCCAGGGGCAGTCAAGGTAAGTTCTAATAGAAACCCCTGACACTCCTTTAGTGATTTTGATTACATTACCCAATAGTCAGATAATTTTGATCAGATTAATCCTCCACCTGCTGCAGTCCCCTGTAGACCATTTCTGGGGGAAAAGGGCCCTTTTCTCCTCAAAATAGCTCTAAAGGCTTCTGGTGACCGAGGCACAGTGGTGGTAATAGCCACTCTACTTGACCCCCGGTATAATTTAATTACCAAGCTTCCATCCAATGTGACTGCACAGAGTTGCACATGCAGTTACATTTATATAACTGGGTTTTATTATTAAACCAAAAACTTGCTTCTTCTAACACCAGAACTGTTACCTTTAACATCTTCACAACTGTTACCTGTACCGTTTTCACAACTTCCAAATGTTTACTTTTTTCCAAACCCTGTATTATTAATTTTTGCAAAATTTTTAACTTTTAACTTACTTTTTTTAAATCACTTACTCCTACATTTAGCACTTTGTCTCTAACATCTAAGCCACCAAGTACAATTATTGCCACACAGCTGCCTTAACCTGGGCTGTCTTTACCCTGAGACTGTTTAAAAAGGCAGTAAAACATTTGTCTCCATGGTTGCCCATGGATCTTTTCCTCCAAAAATTCCAGTGGAATACAGCAGACCTGTCATACTTTGTCCAAAACAAAACAAAAACAAACAAACAAACAAAACCAAAAACATGTCGCATAAGTATCCAAAGTACCCTCCATTAAAACTTAAGAAAAACAAAGGTGTGGAAAGGCAGGGGAAGAGGACAAGGAAGAGGTGGAAAGAAACCAATTAAGCCTGTTAGGTCAGTTTAAAGAACAGGCTATCAGCAGCAAATTAAGTAAACATAGGAAAAAAAGGAGGAAAGGATATAGTTAGTTCTGAACCAAGAGTAGGCACCCCAGCTTGAAACAGCTGGGAACCCTTACCCCAAGGTTCTCATCCTGACTCTGAGAGAAGAGTGGGGGTTGTTACGTGCTCCTGCAAACCCTGCTATTTTCCACCTTGAAACCTTTTCTTTCTTTTTTTCCTTCACTTGCCCAGGACCAAGTCCCAGCTCCTGTCTCTAAAGGTGGTCTGTTAACTTTGCTTCTGACTCTAATCCCTGTTGTGCCAAATTATCTTTAACCACCCTAACTAATTTACGACACTTCAGCAGCCTTGCTGAAACAACACTAAACTTGAAAGATTACTGGCAGCTTCCCATACTGCTGCCCTTACTTCAAACCTCTCACAAGTGTACTGAAGTGCCTCCTTTCCCTGGAAAGCATCCAGTCCCCATGGGCAGGGACCTTCTTCCACTACCCATATACCAAAGGAGGGTGGGCTCCTGAGCCACCCACTATCCTTCTGGGTCCCCTAACACTTTCTCCATTTCCCTTTTACTCTCATCCCAGGCTGACCCCTGCACCTGTAATGGGCCCTGGTTCTTCCTTATCCAAAAAATCCTTTACCCTGGCTTGCCAGAACCCGCAACTACCATCACGAGAGTTCACTATACCCCCTCCAAGGAGCTGCGCGGACTGTTGGGGAGGGGGACTTACAGATTGCCACTCACCTATCCGATGCAATGCATCCAAGTCACGGCACCAAGATGTTAGGGGACTTATTCCTTCACCCTCTCACTTCCCTGGTCCTTCTCACATGAACAGAGAGCAACAATACCCGAAGTCCAAAGGCGCAAACAATTCGATGTTTATTGGGGTGAACTTCCAGCAAGCATGATTCCAGTTTCCTTCCTTAGTGTCCCCCTTCCCAGCTCTGACACCACAGAGCCTTGCCTGTGTCCCTGTTCCTGTTCCCATTCCTCCTTTAGCAAAACATCATCCCAATTCCCCCATCCCCAGTCCCTGTTCCCATTTCCCCGTTTACTTCCTGATTGACTGCAGATTATATAGTAAAACTTGAGTTCTGCTTAGCTATACTTTAACCAATCAGTTTACTGAAATGTAAGTAACCAATCCTAACATATTGTAACGTGGTTATTTAACCAATTATATTCCACCACCTTCATTGGTTTACACCCAACAAAATGAATTATACAGCAGACAGAAACAATCACAGAACTAGAGAGAGACCATGCAAATAAACATACAAAACAATACAGAAGTGAGGATTTCACAACTACATCTATACAGACTTAAAGGTTTTCTAGCTGTGTCTATTGATAAGTGAGTTCTTGCCAGACAGGATGCTATTAAACTAAGTTTCCTTTTACATCTTCTAGGCTCTTCCCTTTCTCTGAAGGTGATAGGACTATCAGGACAGGATTGTATTCCTAACAGCCCAATAGCACCTTATTTCAATGTGACTAGTTTGGAACGTGAGGATGTGACCATACACTTCCCAGCTTATGGCTGCCTAACTACATCTTAGCTGAAGGCCTTAGCCTGTCACAATAAGAGAAGGCCATTACACAGACATTGGTTCTGATTCTTTCTTTTATACCTCTATAACTAGCTTAGCGATAAGAATACACCTAAATTCTTAAAGTATAGGCCTTTGCAGACAGGCCTGAATAGCTATATCCTAACACATAGTCTGAGCAGGCACAATTCAAACTTACCCACATAGATTTGTTAAAGCACCGGAGTCTCAACCTGACCTACAGTAGGCCTGCTCATTCTAGTATTAGGGACAGAGGATGAATTGGGCCAATTTTTGAATCATAGAATTATAGAATTCCTATATTTGAAATGTTTGATCTAAGAGAAAAGCTGTAGATGTTCAGTGAATTACATTTTCTCTCTATCAATCTGGTTTACAAAAAGAGAATAAATGTACTCTTCTATTTTAACACAGGCATACTCCACCACAGTCGCCCATCTTTTAGTCACACACACTGATGAAACCTCTTCCCTCACAGAAAAAGTCTAAAGATACCAGATCCTCAATTCCATTCAATCTCAATTTCCTGCTTTTTATTAGGTTTTTTCAAGTATTTTGTATTCAAAAAAATCTTTACACAGACAGTGAAATATTGAGATTCTATATAGTTTAAATAATTCATTAGACTTATTGTCCTGGAAGTGAACTGAAAGAATTGCTATGGGAATCTGGAAAACACCTTTTTATTGTTTTTGTAAAAGATGCTTTCCCATTTCACAGGTAGTCTCTTACCAATTAAGGCTCCAGGCCTGCATTCCAAACGTGTTTTAAGTACAGAGGTCATGATTGGGTCCAAAATGTCTTGGTGATTTCCAAGTTCTGGTCTCTGTGGAAACTAAATTGCATACATAGAGGTAAGAGAATATATTCAATGACAAGTCTTTATCTGGGATCAGCTGAAGCCTGATCAACCTGAATTCATGAAGATTCCTTAACAAAATATACATTGAAAATACTGATAGTACATAAAAATACGCAAACAATGGCTTTTTAAAGGATTGTGCCCAGGTTTCTAAAAATGACTATCCATAATGAGAACCAGAAACATGTTATGAAAGAGTGAATTAGTCCATTGGTTTTAATTAGGAACCACTGTAAAGGATTGTAAAACGTGTCATGAAATCCAACTAAACTGCTAAATATGTATTTTAGTGCATCCAGTAGATTAAGTTATTTAGAATCCACAGTGTCTCAACTTGTTATATTTAATTTCCCTTTTGAGCGTGGCATATAAAATGTGACATTTTTATTGTGAAATTTAAGTGCAAATATTTTAATTATTAAAATGTGGGTGATTCATCCACACAGATGTCTTTAATGCTTAAACTTATTAAAAAGATTATGGCTTTAAAAGTAACAGTATTTAAGGAGTCTGCCATCAGTGTGCAGGCATAAATCCCAGAACTGTTAATAAGAGTAAAAAAAGAAAATTTCTGGGTAATTATAATATGCTTTACATAGTGTTAAAAGCATGAGGCTAAAGGCACAGACATTTTTAAGAGACAAGGTGGGTGAGGTAATATGTATTGGCAGAAGTTGGTCCAATAAAAGATATTACCTCATCCATCTTGTCTCTCTAATCTCTTGGGACCAGCACAGCTCTAACAACACTGCAAAAAAGACTTTAAAGCTTCTAAGAGGTTTTATAGTAACTAGAAAGTGCTTTGCAGACTATCTTTAAGCTTTTTTATTGCCTTTGACTGAATTTTCTTAATGATGCTGGAGGGACCAACAGTCTCAGAGAGGGAAGTTCTAAATTATCAGATACATCTGTACAAGTAGCTTGCACTTGTCGCTGTCACTGTTCCTCATCTCTGCCATGGAATGAGAATGTAGTACCTGCTCCATAGCCACTGAGGACTGCTCTACACATAACACTTAGGTCAATGTAGTTATGCTGCTGAGGGGTGAGATAAGTTCCAAGAGAACTAGATCAAAGCTCTCTAACGAACTATTAAACCCATGTCACCAGGATGCACATGGACAGTTAGACCATAACAGGCTAGTGCAGGGGAGATTCACATTCCAGCTTGCTCTGGTCTAAGTGTCCATGTAGGCAAGCTAAGGGCTTGTCTACACTTGAAATGCCACTATAGTGCTTCAGTGTAGACACTACCTACTCTGATGGAAGGGGTTCTTCCACTGGCATAGGCAATCCACCTCCTTGGGTGGTGGTAGCTAGGCCAATGAAATAATTCTTCTGGTGACCTAGCACTGTCTACATAGGGACTTAGGTTGGCTTAAACAAGTTGCTCAGGGGTATGGACTTTTCATACACCTGAGCAATGTAGCTGGGTCAATCTAAGTTCTAGTGTAGAACAGCCCTTAGTCCAATGGGTCTTTCCCTCTTGTCACTACAGTGGAGATCTGACAGATCTCAAAAAGTAGTTGTCAATAGGGGATTATTATCAAATGGAGATATTTCTAGTGTGATTCTGCCAGGATTGGTTCTATGCCAGATACTGTTCAAAGTTTAATCAGTCATCTCGAAGTCAATGTAAAATTGCTTCTGATCAGATTTGTGAATGATACAAAGATTAGCAGAATGAGAAGGAATGATGGGGGCAGGGCAGTTACACAGAATGATTTTTTGACCAAAGCCCATTCAAACAAAATATGTTTTAATATAACCAAATGCAAAGTTATATATCTAGGAACAGAGAACACTAGCCATACATACAGAATGAGGGACTGTATCCTGGAATGCAGTGACTTTGAAAAGGCTTTAGAGGTCATAGTAGACAAACAAGTAAACATGAGCTCCCCGTGCAATGCTGTGGCAAAAATGGCTAGTGCAACCCTTGGACGTATAAACAGGGGAATAGTGAGTAGTGGCAGGGAAGTGATTTTACCCCTGTTGTCATAAACAGATAGTTAAGGGTTAATGTCTCTTTTACCTGTAAAGGGTTAAGAAGCTCAGTAAACCTGGCTGACACCTGACCAGAGGACCAATAGGGGGACAAGATACTTTCAAATCTTGGTGGAGGGAAGTCATTGTTTGTGCTTTTTGTTTTGGGGGTTGTTCGCTCTTGGAACTAAGAGGGACCAAACATCAATCCAGGCTCTCCAAATCTTTCTAAACCAGTCTCTCATGTTCAAAATTATAAGTAACAGCCAGGCAAGGCGGATTAGTTTTATTTTTGTTTCTCAGCTTGTAAATGTCCTTTTTTGCTGAGAAGATTTTACCTCTGTTTGCTGTAACTTTGAACCTAAGGCTAGAGGGGGTTCCTCTGGGCTATACGAATTTGATTACCCTGTAAAGTATTTTCCATCCTGATTCTACAGAGATGATTTTTACCTTTCTTCTTTAATTAAAAGCTTTCTTTTTAAGAACCTGATTGATTTTTCCTTGTTTTAAGATCCAAGGGGATTGGATCTGGACTCACCAGGGATTGGTGGGGGAAAGGAGGGGAGATGGTTAATTTCTCCTTGTTTTAAGATCCAAGGAGTTTGGATCTGTGTTCACCAGGGAATTGGTGAAGTCCCTCAAGGCCACTCAGGGAAGGAAGAGGTTTTTGGGGGGGACAGGAAGTGTTCCAGATACTGACTTCTGGATGGTGGCAGTGTACCAGATCTAAGCTAGTAATTAAGCTTAGAAGTGTCCATGCAGGTCCCCACATTTTTACCCTAAAGTTCAGAGTGAGGAAGAAACGTTGACACCTGTGTACAGCACTGACAAGCCCAATGCTGGAATACTGCTTCCATTTCTGGTGTCCACATTTTAAAAAGGATGTTGAAAAACTGGAAACGGTGCAGAGAAGAGCCAGTAAAATGATTCAAGGACTGGAAAAAAATGTCTTATAGAGAGATTTACAGAGCTCAATATGGTTAGTTTATCAAAAAGATTAAGAGGTGATTTGATTATGATGTATAAATTCTATGGTATAAAATATTGAGTACTAAAGGCTTTTTAACCTAGAGAAGAGAGGCCTAACAAGAGTCAGCGACTGGAAAATAATTCCAGACAAATTCAAATTAGAAATAAGGCACACATTTTAACAGTGAGGGTGCTTCATAAGAAGCAGCAAAATAGAGCCAAGCTTGAGTGAGAGCTCTAATTTTTCCATGACAATGTCCAAATTAACAAGTGCTTCCCCCCCGCCTCAGTGAGTAATACCAGATATGCATATTCATTTTATGTAAGTAGATTTTTTTACCATGGTAGCAGCATTTGTAGTCACAATACCAACTTCTGAACATATTCGCTAACTTTGGTATAATCACAAGCGAATTTAAAGGAACATTCCACAACTTCAATACTTTGTTATTTTAAGTGACCCCCCCCAAACAGATGTTCATATATATTGCCAAGGGAGTCTTCTTGTGCTCCCATATTTTGATCAGTAATGCCCCATCACCACCCTAGCACAGATTCCACTGCACAATTTATTCATGCCAGCACAAATATTCCGGTTAACAATATGAAGTTCCCATTGCTGAGTCAGACCATGTACTTTCATCCCATATTTTCTAACCCTGAGAACCTCGGGGAGGAAGACTTCTCTTCTGTGTATTCCTTGTAACACTGAGTCTTTTTAAGTGTCTATATCTGCTCATATGCTAGACGTAATTTGACCCATAGTTTCTATGCCTTGAGTACACAAAGAACTATGTCAATAACATTAAGGTTATAAGAAAAGCAGCCTGAAAACTTTTCAAGCAGGTACAAAGTCATTGTTTTGTAGATCTGGGGAAAAAATCAAAATATTTGTGTCAATATTTTTCTTCATTCCAATAAAAAATATCAAAAACAGAAGGAAAAAAATCAACCAGCCAAAGACATAAAATAATGTTTTACACCTGTAAATCTTACCTCATGTAACTTTTCTACCAGGTTTGTTGGCAGCATAAAGGGCCAGGTTCAAATACCTAATGGTTCCTCTTAAAATTAGCAAAAAATATCTGCTTGATCCCCCGGAAATGTAAGATAAGCTGACTACCTTCCCTGGACATCTCTGATAGGCAATACCTCCCTTCTCACAAGTACTGAGTCCAAAAACAAGGAAACTTTTTATCTGAGGCAGGGTGGGGAAGGAACGCAGCAGTTATTTGGAAAATCACAACAAACGGCAATATGTTTATATGAATAGTAAGTAAAACACCCAATCCTACAGTTTCTTGAGCAGTAGTCCTTTGTCTCAGTTTCTGCCAGCGTGAACATCCAATGGACAAATGTATGTTTGGCTCTACACTTTCCTGCTCTGGTGGACCCCACTTATGGTTTATTGTCTGATAGTCCAAGAGCCTGGGAATGCACTTGAAGAGGTCCATCTCCATCCCCCAGAGAGAAGTACTGCCTGGCTTCTGTGAAGAGGCACCTTGCCACTGTCTCTGAGCCATTGCCCCTCACCCTACTGCTGCCTCCAGCCACAATGTTGTCTGCGTCACTACCTCTTGCTGCACAGCTGTCTCTATATCGGCACTGACACCTCTCACCGTCTCCATGTTGTCTCTCATTGCACCACTGCCTCCAAGCTCAATGGCACAGCACTGTTGCCTCTAGCCATCATGCTAGATCTGGGTCTTCAGACTCCTAACCTGACTAGCAGGGTCTATGTGGCCAGTGAGTGAGCAGCAAGCTTGCTGAGCACCAAGTCTCCATGTAGACAAGCCCTTTTCAGGGGTGCTGAGCAATACCAGCATTGAATTTGGCCCATTATGTATAGGTCAGAAGAATCTGTAATGGTTTGGGATCCTGGTAGGAAACAAGCTTTTTTATCTGCTTGCCATATCGTTACAACAGTAGCCACTAGCGATAACCATTTGCTTCTTTTGCTCAGACTGGCAAATTTCCAATTGAAATTCACAGTCTTTTTCAAGGAGTTACCTTCTTTGGGGGGTGTCTGACAGTAGCCACTTATCCATGTTGTGGCACTGTGGCTAGAAAATAAATATGAATCTCCTACACAGAATTTGTGTGATACCTTTATTATTGAGGGTAAGAGGCGCTCACATGGCAACAGCACTAGTGGGATCAAAGTAGAAGCTTACTATTGATACAGCAGAAGAGGGGCCCACATCAGCTAATGCAGCCACCATAGTCACTCCACCTATCTGCACTGTTATTTGTACTGCAGTAGTGCCTAGAGGCCTGAGTCAGGAGCCTCATTGTACTAGACACTGTACACACATATAATGGTTAAACAGTCTCTACCACGAAGTGTTTACAGTCTAGGAACTGTAAGCCTGAGTCACCATTATGTTAATTCCATTTTATTCCAGGATAAAATCATTGAAATCAATAGAATTATAGTGGCATAAGGCAGGAGTTAGCACCTCTTGTGAATTAGGCCCTCCGATTTCAGTTAAATAAATAAATTACACTAAAACAGTGGCACTTGTTTGGGATGACCTGCCTCACCTCATTTAAGCTGAATATTTCAGGCATCCCAAACTCATGCTGATAGACCCTTCAAACTGCACCACTCACCAGCATCATATCTTTACATAAAGGGATAGATGGGAGAGTCTAGGAAAGGATTAACAACAGCACAGAAGCTTCAGCAGTAGTTAAAGAGCTGAAGTACACCTTCCTCATTGCCTGCAATTACACTTACAAGAGACTTTTCAGATGGTCTGAGTGAAAGGGCACAGGTGCAACTGTCACTTCGTTTGTAAGGTTGGGAAGAGGAATACCACTACTGACACTATTGTTTGTAGCCAGAGATCTATTAAGCACATACACCAGGATTCTAGGAAAGAAGGAATAACTTCACCCATAAGTTTCTCCATTTCATAAAGTTGCAAACAACAACCCAACATTCTCCCATAACTTCTTGGTCCTCTCTAGGATCTGGAAGACCAAGAACTTATGGTTTTGAATTAATTAATTCCACATTATCCACTGCCTCAGCACCTCCTGCTGGCCATACTGGGAATTAGCCCTTGGTTGCCAGTGCACCTTCCTCTAGTGACGTCTCAGCCCCATCACTTCTGCTCCACCTCTAAGAGCTGCATCGCTCCCCAGACTGCGGCATCCTCTTCAGGGCATGGCCCTTCAACTTTGCCTCACTCCATTTTCTCCCCCCTTCCAGGGGGAACCGGCTGTCTCTAGTCCATCCACTTGCTACCGTGGCCTATTGCAGCCTTTGGTCTATCCCCTTACCTCAAGGGGTAAACTGCAGTCCAAATACCGGCCACCCCTTCTGTGGTAAATGGCAGAAAATGGGGAGGGGGGGCAGACCTACCCACTGTTCCAGGCCCAGACCCAGGGACTCTATGGCCAGTAGCAACATGCTGCTGCTCTTCCAACTCCCACCAGCTATTTCCCAGAGCTACTTCCCCATAGTCCTGGTACCTTCCTGGCCCTTTGTATCAGAGGCCTCAGGCTGGAGCTCCCTATTGCTCTCCCAACCCTGCCCAGCACAGCTTTATCTAAGGTACTCCTCTAAGGCAGCTGATCCTTCTCTCTTGCACTCCAGGAAGAGACACATCCTGCTCTCTTGAGTCGCTCTTCTTATGTGGCCCTCCCTGGCCCTGATTGGCTGCTTCAACAAACCTTCTCCTAATTGGCTCTCTACAAGCCCTCCTCCCCTTGGTTGGGTTTTGCACAAACTCCCTGAGGGCTGCTTTAACACTCCATCTACCTGTGTGGGTCAGCTGCCCCACCACAACTCCTAATGGAGTTTCTAACTTCAATAAGATCTTTTACTCATATGAGAAAAGATTTACAGGAGCAGGCCTTTATGGTAGTAAAGATGTATCTAGCTTTCTAGGGAATAACAGCTAATCATTACAATTTCCTCTAAATACCATTCATTTTGAAAGAGCTCATTCACAAAATACAAACAAAAGCAAGGAAATATGTGCATCACCCATTACAGTGTTTCTCCACCTGAAACCTGTCTCCTGTTCTCCATTGTGAGTAGTATCTTTTTTAAAACTTTGATTCTACAGTTCCTGATGTTTTGTCAGCACGTGTTCACAAGGCAGTATGATCGTTGCAGTTAGGTGATAAAGACAATATACAGTCTGAAAAACATTCTCCATAAAAAGAAAGGAACAATAAGTACACTGGTAAATCAATGACAACTCATTAACAGAAATATTTTTTAATACTAGAACTTTATTATAAAAGAAACTGAAATGAATTCACGGTTATGCAGCACTAATGAAATCAACAGCATTGGATGTGTATATATGAGAGCCGAATTTTCTCCTTAATGTCATGTTTTTCTTGTAATGTTAGTGGTAAACAAAAAAACCCTTGCTTCTACTTAGTTCAACAGATGACCAATATCTGCCATGGATTCATTGTTGTAGCATTAATAGTCAACTTGGTTCTGGTATTAATTTTGAAATCCGAGCTGTATAATCCTCTGAAAATGTTTCTTATAAAGAACACTCAACATTTTGATTAGCTGGAGTATGAAATTCCAGAGACTACTTTATTCATCTGCCCAATAAGCTCCATTTGCTTTGCCATTGCCAGAGGAGGCCTGCCTTGCATATTTCTTATGTGTGCTAGGCAATTTTGTATGACACTGTCCAGGCCTTTCTCCTTTTGAGAGTGCCATGTGTATTCCTGATTCAAGGTGTTATGTTAGTCTTTATTTGAAAAGGGAGGCTGGCATTTGTTCACTGTCTAGCCTTATGTGCCATTAAATACTGCACTGAAATCTGTTGACTCATTCATTTTGATATTAGCTGTAAACTGGTTTACAATAGATACTCTTTCAAAGCTTATCTACTATAGACTTTTTTTTACAGAAAATGTCCTGCCACTGATGTCTCCAGTGCAGCTTCATCTGCAGTAGGAATGGTGGAAGCTTTAGTGTAGGTAAGGTGCCAGTAGCCATCAGCATTTTAACCACTTCATTGTCTCATCAGGTTTAGAGGATAATGAGTTGGTTAAAATGCTATTCTCTGATTGTGATGGGGTGGACTAGGCTCTGAGGCCCCCTGCTGTAGGCCTTGTGGCCCTGCCACACCCCACCCCAGAAAAGGACAATAGAGAGGTCCTCCAAGCTGCCTAGAGCGGCTGCGTGGGAAGCAGCCAATCAGGGCCCAGCAGGTCAGTACAAGAAGAGCTGCATGGCTAGTGTACGTTTACTTCTTTGCTAGAACTGGAGGAGAGTGTTTGATGCTCCAGGCTGGCTGCTGAGATGCCACAGGGACAAGGTCCTGAGGTAAGAGTGAAGACTGTATGGGAACCATGGGGAAATGGTTCAGGGAATTATAGCAGCAACACAGTTTATTTAAAGGTATATTGTGAATTGTGTATTCTATAGAGCTGGTACCTCGAGTAGAGGATGGGCCTGGGTGTTCCTCCCCTCCCCCACTAGCCACTGGGAAAGTGGCCTGGACTTTGAGGCACCCCAGAAGGGAGTCTGAACTGTAGTGGCCCAGCTAAAGAACTGTGACTAGAAAGTCCCTGAGAGGGCAAAGACACTATCTCCAGGAAAGAAACCCTCTGGCACTGCTTTGTTCTGGAGCTGGGACAAACAGAGACATCAGAGGGCAGTGACAGAGGCCCCTGTTGGACTTGTACCCCAAAGGGAGTTTGCTTTGTGTTTATATCAAACTGTGTATGATTTGGCCTGAAGGCTGAGTCAGTGAAGACCCACAACAAACAGGGAAAGTGCAGGCTTTGCCTCTCACCTCTGCTGCCCCCCCACACCTTCCTCCATGCCCAACTAGGGGTCACACCCCATGTCTCTAGCAAAACTGTGCATTTCTCCCATTTGCTCTTGCCAACTGAAGTCAGGATGGCTAAGAGCTTAAAGGGAATATCCCAGCCAAAATGGGACATATGGTCTCCCTAAGTCAGTCTGGCTTGTTTTGTCTGTAGACAGCAAGGAGGGCTGCGATGGGGAAGGAAATACTTTCAGCTAAAGAACAGAAGGTAACAGTCTGTCCACAGAGGAGGCGTGTAAAGATTCCATTGCTTTGCCAGTGCAACTCAAAAGGAGTTTATGGGGGCTCAAGGAGAGGAATGCAGTTCAGGATAATATACCAGCTGAGAAAGAAAGTAGGTGTGGTTTTTTGTTTTGTTTTTGGCAGGGTGGGGAAGAGGTTTGTTGTGCAGGGAAGCTCCCATAGAGAAAAAGATGATCACTGAATATGTTTGCAATCTGGTGCTTGTGTCCTGATAAGTACAGGACAGAATTGCTGCAGGTAGACCATGATTGCTCCTTTGCTGGACACTTGGGAATGGGGAGAACCTGTGAGGCTCAAACAAAACTTATGTTGGCCTTGAATGTTTGATGCAGTAAAAATTACTGTAAGTGTTGTGTATGTCAAAAGCATAAGAGATTAAAGGAACCCTGCAGGGCACCTGTACAGCCATTGCCCATCATTAAGGAGGTGTTCACCAGAGTGTCTGTAGATATTGTGGGACCCCTACCAAACCATTCCTGGAATGGAAAGAAATATATATTGTCTGTGATGGATTCTGCCACTAGGTACCCTGAAACCACAGCTCTAGCTGATGTAGACACTGAAACTGTAGCTACAACCCTTGTCACCATTTTTAGTAGTGTGCCATGGAGAAATCTAATCTCGACAGACCCTGGTGCAAATTTCACATCCATAGTTTTCAAAAACTTATGGGAATTGTGTGAAGTAAGGCCTATAAAAGCCTCCCCTTATTATCCATAAACTAACGGTCTGGTAGAAAGATTCAATGGGACATTGAAGTCTATGCTGAGGAAGGATGTATGTTACCAGGGGAAAGAATGACTGGGAGGTGTTGCTTCTTTATTTATTACTTGCATACAGGAGTGTACCCCAAGAGTTTACAGGACTTGCCTCCTTTGATCTGTTATGAGAGACCCTCCCTCGGGGTCCCCTGAGGAGGCAAATCAGCACTGTATGTTGCAAACACTGTTACAAGCATTGCAAGTCATTTCGGGAAGGGTTAATGGTGCGAATGTGGAGCAAAAGGTTTCTTTACAGGTGGCGAAAGGCTGAAGGAGGAGAAAAGAACAGGTTCACTCGATGATCCCACTACACCTGAAGATAAGATGCTCTCTCCAGCCCAAGGCCATTGCGCGCACACACTGCTACCTGCCAAGAAAAGGGGGGGAAGTCCACCCCCTCCCCCTCCAACCAACCGTAAGAGAGGAGAGTGGCTGAATAAATGGCAGGGGCCATGAAAATGAGTGAAACAACAAGGTCAATGAGGGAAAAATAACCGTCTCACGGTCGGCGGTGTGTTTTGGGGAAAGCTGAGAAGGCCGCAGAAAGCCAATTTGGACTGGTACAAAGAGCACCAGGAGCAGAGGGCCCTAAATGGCATGCCCCCAAAAGAACCCAGGACTAAAAAACCCTCCTGAGAGCCAATGCAAATCTGAGATCACAGCGGACCCTGGACGACCCATGCACAGGACAAGAACTCCTGTCCATCCCTCCTGCTCCTATGTTACACCCAATCTTGGCCAGCCTCTAGTTGTGTGTGTGTGTGTGTGAGTATGAAAATAGATTAGAACTTTGCTTTTTCCTTCCTCTGAGTGGCCTGGGGAACCCCAGCACTCTCTGCTGTTTTATTTTATCAATAAAGCTTTAAAATTTAGATCCTTGGTGTGCTCCTTCATCCCCTCCCCAAACAATCCTGTGGCCTCAACCTGACCACCTGTTGCCTCAGGCAGATTGGTAACTGAAATCTTTCACAAGATGCCTCAGATTAATGCTAGGAGTCTCTTGGGAGGGCAGCATAGACTCAGGATAGTCTGTAGGGGAGCATGTCACCTTGTTTTAAAGGGAATTTAAAGGCTATGATGGACTTAGTGCATCAGAATCTTAAAGGGAGTCAGGTGTCCCAGAAAGCTTGGTATGACAGTCAGGCTGGAGAAAGAACTTTTGATCTAGGTAACTTGGTATTAGTGATTCCAGTGAGAACAAGATGCAAGATTGTTGGGAGGGTCCTTCAGAGCTGAGAGAAAGTGAATGAGGTCACTTACGATGCAGTGAAACCCTTTGCAAGGGAACAGTGCAAACTCTACATGTCAGTAGATTGAAAGCTTACCAGAGGAGGAAGATGGTGAATATGATCTTTTTTTGTACTGATAAGAGAACATTTACTGCCTGTTTATTTGATTTGGTCAGAATGAGTAAGGAAGACACTCCTTGGGAGAGCATTGAAATTTTGGGGGAGTTTGAACCCAACCCCAAAG
Source organism: Gopherus evgoodei (assembly GCF_007399415.2). Taxonomy (NCBI): domain Eukaryota; kingdom Metazoa; phylum Chordata; order Testudines; family Testudinidae; genus Gopherus; species Gopherus evgoodei. Next base: position 285,885,458 of record NC_044322.1, on the reverse strand, counting down.
CAGGAAATGCATGCACTCTTTAACCACCGCAGGTATTTTCCAGCTTGCATGATTTAAGTGACAAGAGTGCATTCTATTGAAATTACAGGGCCACACTCTTCCTCTAGCAGAGTATGCCATGCCAGAGGAGAAATGCAAAGACAGTTTCAGGATGTGGTGGACAGCCTGCTAGATGGGAGGGTGATTACTAATCAAAAGCCCTGGCATCTCCTATTGTGGTGATACCAAAAACCTTGAGATTTTGTATGGATTTTAGAAGGGTAAATGCCATCACTCAACTTGATCCTTACCCCAGACCCTGGATTTGTTTGGGGGGGAGGGATGCAAAATTCATAAGGACTCTGGATTTGGCTCATGGGTATTGGCAAATTCCCTTATATGCTGATGCCCAGGAAAAGTCAGTTTTCATAGTGGAATCTGTCCTGTTTAAGATTATCCCTCTTTGGATTAACTAATGCAAGAGCTACCTTTCAGAGACTTGTCAATGAGGACCTTCACTAGGCCCTGTGTAGATGGCTTTGCTATTTTTAGCAACTCCTGGTAAGGCCACTTGAATCATGTTTGGAGAAACCTCACTATCAAGGTGCCCAAATACAAGATGGGGAAGTGGGGAGCACAGAGATTCCTTATTTAAGGCATAGGGTGGGCCATGGGTTTGTTCACCCTGACCTGTTAAAAGTATAAGCCATTCAGAATTGGCCTCCCCCACAAACCAAGAAGCAGGTCCAATTCTTTATTGGTCTGGCCAGTCTTTACCAGAGGCTTGCAAAGAGGTTCAGCTACATTGTGGTACCCATAACAGACCTTACCAAAAAGAAGACACCAGACAGGTGATATAGTCTGAAACCTGTCAGAGACTTCAGACAGACTCTTGTCTTCAAATAGCCAGTTTTAGTCAGCTATGATTTCAGAAAACTCTGTGTGCTATGCACTGATGCTTCTAATATTGGGCTAGCTGCAATGCTAACAAAGGATATGGGGTGCAAGAGGCACCTCATTGCCTTAAGTAAAACACTGACAGTCACTGAACAGAACTGTACTGTCATCAAGAGGGAATGTTATGCCATAGGTAAGGCTTAAGTTGCTTAATGACCTAATCTGCTTGATGGAAAAATTAAGGCTATGGTGGACCACTCTTCACTAACATGGTTGCATGAGGTAAAGGGACCAATTCCAGACTTATACTGGAGCCTAGATCTACAGAAGTATGACATGGAAATAACCCACATGAATAGGAAAGAAAATGTAATAGAAGATGCCTCATCAAGAATGGGAGAACCCAGGGACGTATTCAGGCTCATCAGTGACATACATTCCTACATCATTGTTGCATTGAGAATGTGATGCTGGCAAACCATGCCTCATTTGAATGTTATCAAATACATAACTGGAATCGGCCTGGTTCACCTGTGTTAGAATTGGTCAAATAGGTAATAGAGCTATAAAAATGTGCTTAGAATTTAGGCTTTATTGAATGCTTGTAGGTTGCTGAATGCATTAATTGCCCTTCTAACATTTGTATCCCATATTATAAGGTAATATTTAACCATTTGTATTATGCTTCTCTAACTATATAAGTCACCAGACAGAAGTGAGACCTTAACTAATGTGAAATACTGGTCTCCAGGAGAAGATGTTGTTGTTGTTGTTGCCTGGCCAAAAAAGAAGGCCCACTTCCACTGGACAAACTATTGTGGAACATCAAAAGACTTTGTTGCTTGCTTTTCCCCACACTGCTGAAGAGGAGACATTCAAATAAATTTATACCTTTTTAAGAGGATGGGAGGAAGACATTCTTCTAGGATCTCAAAGAGAAGTAAGGTGTAGTACCTGGTTTAACAAGGCCACAAAAATTGAGCATAGAGCCTCTTGTAACCCCTGTTGCTCTGCTTTTCTCTTCAAGGAGAAAAACCAGTTTTAAACCCCCACAAAGAATCCTAGAAATTCTTATTCAGACTGATTGATCTTATAAACTGAAGTCTTTAGTTTCACTGTTTAGTCGTTTAATTTTTCATTAAAAAAAAACAGATATTGAAAAGCACAAAATGGTAAATATTTTGCAGCTGGTAGAGGGTCCCAAATAACACACACATCACAGGATCTCTAGTAAAATTATGCAGTTAGGCAATTTTACAACTCATCAGAGCTGCAAGACCAGACAATTTAAGACCATATAATACTATATAGACATAATGTTAGAGTGGAGAATACAGTAAGAAAAAAAAGGAGATGTGAGCAGGCAAGGAGGGCGCATCAAAGGGAGGGAAAAAGAGGGGGGATGGTCTGGATTTTTGTTGAGCCTCAACATATATAGAAATGAAGTTCAAATGTCTACAAAAGTATACAACTGATCTCTATACCATAAGCTGTTTGCTTTGGCTGCTAACTCAGATCTGAGCACCCCTCTATTCAGGGCATAAACCTACTCTTCCACCTTGTAAAATTGTGCTCGGTGATCACTGGAACCTTTCAGAACTAAAGTCTTTTTGTGGCAAAGTTAAATTTAGCTTAGTGGGTAAATATCCTAGGATATAACTTTCAGCTCAGGTTTGGCTGCTGGATTCCATTTTAACTCTCTTGTCCACCTCTTTCAACAGGTGTTCCCTTTTCTTTTTTGCTACACCAACAGATAACAGAGGTTAAAACCTTTTTTGTACAACATCTGCAGTCTAATACCTTTGAATAGAATTTTTTTGTTGTATCAAACATAGCTGGAGATATAGGACATTTTTAACACAACATAATATGCTCTGCCATTGGGATTCTTCTAAGGACTGTGATAAATCCCATCTCTGCTTTCTCAAAGAACTGCAGACTAAGCAAGATCCTCTTCATTAACAATAGACACATAGTGGGTGTAGGCCTGAGAAATTTATGAAACTTTTCCAAAGTTTCCAGTGATTCTGGGGCCTCTGGCAGACCTAGGGTATCTCAGCTAAATTGACATGTTACTACATGTCTTAGCTGTAAGTAGCGCCACTCTGTGGAGGGTGGCAGATCACAGTGCTGTTTTAGCATTGTAAAAGACCCTTATCCTTGACTGATAAATCCATCTGTTCACTAGTCAATTCTTCGAAATTATAGATCTGTTCCCAATTTGCAAGTCTTGGTTGTCCCATATAGGTTCTTCTGCATAACAGTGAGGATGAAATTGGTACCTCTTAGCTAGGATAACCTACACACTACATACAGCCATCACTGTACGTACCTTATTTTTCTCCATTGGATAAACAAATGAGCCAAGGAGACCCACAGGGGGAAATTGGATGCACTAATACTTGTTCAGTTTCTATCCACCGGAGTATAAAGCTGTTAACATGCTAGAACCTGTTTGAAATGTAAACAATAAACCCATTGTAGTGAGGCGATGTGGCTCCCCTCCTCCCCAGGGAGGGTTGAGCCCCGTCAATCACCCCCCCAGGGCGGAACCGCTGGGAGGAAGTCCCGCCCCTCAAAGGGTCAAGCGGTGACCCGGAAGGATAAAAGCCGGGCCCCAGCCCTCAGTCAGGGCTCGGCCGCCGGCCGGAGCAGATGTGCCCGCTGACCCTCATGACTGGGAAGCCGCTGAGGCCCGAAGTAGCTACGATGAGGAGCCGCCGGAGCTATCCCATCCCTACTACGGCCCCGAGGAGCCACCAGACCAGACCTGGCCCGCCATCCCGGAGGTATTCCCGGACCTACCGCCCTGCCCTGACTGGGAGGAACCCATGGTGCTGAACGCCCCAGCGGACCAGGTAGGAACCAGGGGGGAGGCTGGAAGTAGCCCGAGGGCAGCTGACTACAGTCAGGCTGCAGAAGGCCCTGCGCCTATGTCAGTGTGTTTCGGTCAGGACCTCCCCACTGACTGCCACTAGCGGCGTTAGCCGCTACTAGGGCCCCGGGCTGGAACGCAGACGAGTGGATGGGCCTGCGTTCCCCCTGCCACCCATAATCGGGTGGCAGACTCCCCCTCTTCCCAGCCTAGTGCCAAGAGCTCTGCCCTGCTCCAAAGGGCTGGAGCTAATCGTAACTGCTGTGTTTGTTGGTGACTCGCCCGACTCAAGGGCTGGGCCTCTTTTGACTTTGCCCCTGCTCTGCCCTGCCCCAAAGGGCCAGAGCCAACTGTAACTGTTTGGTGCCCCGCCCGATCCAAGGGCTGGGCCCCTATTATTTAACTGTGCCGCTGTTCGGTCCAACACACAGGGCCCGAACCGCCGGAGCGGACTGCGGTCCTGAGGGCAGAGGCCCTCAGACGACAAGACGAGGCCGGTGTGGCTCCCCTCCTCCCCAGGGAGAGTTGAGCCCCGGCACCCCCCTCGTCCACACCCATAATAGCAATTTTGTAGTTCACTTCAAAGAAAATCTGTATTAGCTGGATACTGTTTTAGTTACATCTAATCCACTTTAGAGTGAAATTTTGTTTAATTCCTAAAATGCTATAAGCTGCTTCTGCAATGCTCATTTGCAAACGTTTAGTGTCAAAATGCAACCAACTAGTGTAACCACTTACTGATACTACTGCTATGTGAAAGTAAGATATTTTATGCATCAATATGCAATCAAGGGACCTTGGTATAACTGCTTACTAATATAGAAGCCATTTGAGTATCAATTGGCAAATGAATTAGTAATCTGGCACTGCTTAGGCAACATCCTTACCAAACTCAAAAGACAAGAACCACATCTCTGTCTGAGGACTGGCATTGAGAGAATTATTATTTGGCCTATAATCAATTGTTTCTGTAGCCAGTTTTATCTCAGAAGTTCATAATTTTGGTGCTCAACAGCTTAAAACGTCTTTCTTTCCCACAATCAGGAGAGAAGTGGCTGGATTGGAGGCACTTAGGAAGAGACAAGAGTTGGCCATGTTGCTGGGTTTCCGGAGAGGCAGGAATGGTAGTGTGTTGATTACAGCCCAGATTGGCTCCATACCTGACTTCCACAAGGTTCCTAAGTGCAGTAGTAGCCTCCTCTCTTCCAGGAAAATAAGGGGTATGTCTACCCTGCAGTAAAAAACCCACAGCACTAAGTCTCGGAGCCCAGGTTAGTTGATGTTTGCACCCAGATTGGATTCTGGGCTTGGAGATCCTATTTCCCTGGCAGGATTTCAGAACCTGGGCTTCATCTGGAGCCCAGATGTCTACACTGCGACTTTTAGCCCCACAGCCTGACTCCCTTTAGTGGAGTCAGCTGTTTTAGGCCAGCTATGGCAAAGCTGCAGATCTTTGGCTAATCTACACTGTGATAAGCCTGTACAGGGGAACTGGTAGAGAAGGAAGCTGCTGTTTCAGAGTGACTCATCTTCTCCCATTTAGGAAATCTATTAGCAGATTAAACTACTCCACTCCCTAACTCACCCTCCCCCATAAGAAAACTACTGGCAGCTACCATCAGGTCTGTAACCAGGGATGGGTGAGTGAGTCAGCCACCCAGGGCACAAAGCTGTAGGGCAGAAACAGAGGTGATGCGTGGGGGGCACCTAGGGTCACATGTCCCCCAGATTTTTAATTATACCCCACAACCCAGACAGGTTGGGGGGGTCCACTGAAGTGAATCACTCCTCTGCCTCCAGAACATTCCTCTGCACCCTGCAAGGGCAGTGAGCCCCACAGTTTGACAACCTACGCTACCAGTGTGGTGGTCTGCTCTGTTCAATGTTGATATCAATTGGCTGCATGCGTGTGTTCCCTCTGTGTGCTGTCCCAGCGCTGCGCAGATAGCTGACACAGCAGACCCCGAGAGAACCCCCCAATGACCACAGACTGTAGTAAGGTACAAAGGCACGTCAGCCAGGTTTATTGTTGAAGAGAAACCATCTCCAGCTCCCTTGTAAACGAAGTCCAAGGTGCTGCTGAGGTGCAGCTAGCTAGTACTTATGTGCTCCCTGACAATGGACTCGTCTCAGTCAGGGGTGGGAGTTTCTACTGGCCGCTAGGCCGGACAAAGACTACCCCAGGGATGCATTCTTATACACAGGTACAAACAAGTTACACATCACTTCTGACGTATTGAGGTGCAACCCCTCTACGTAGTAAGGTGCCGCCTCTCACCTTATACATGTTGGCTTGAACAAAACAACTCTAGCCATCATATTACCCTTATGGCCCTGCCATTGGGATGGGTCAACCTGTTCCTTGTTGTTTTTGTGGAGTGTACAAGTATGCAAATGTTCTGATACCTGGTGTCCAGTACCTTTTAGGTATGTCTCTTTTTGCAGCATCAGCCCTTTCCTTGCCAGTTTCTGTGAGCAGGGCCTGCCTCTGGCTCACAGCTTAACTTGGCTTTATGTTAGCAGAGTCTTGACCATTACTTTTACTTTAGTTCAGGCCTCATACTGGGCCTCTGATAAGGGTTTATGTTTCAGGGTCTCATCTTACTACAGCCTGCTGTAGAAAGCATTCTTTAGGCTTGCTTCTCACAAATCTGAACCATGCTTTCTGCAATGGTAATGAAAATAGCTTTGTTCCATCCATGTTTGTGGCTAAACTGTTCTCAGCACTAATACAGGAGCACTCACTGCTGACAACTGTTGCTATTAAGTGATCTGTCTGTGAGTGTAGAAAGCTATAAAAGGAGTGTTGACTCAGAATCTAGGAGGGAGCAGATAACATTCTCAAATGTTAACAAACAAGGTGTTACCCATACCTGGGAGGCTTTTTTTTTTTTTTTTTTTTTTGCGCAACATGTATTTATGTAGTCTAATGAAAAAGAGAAAATGCTTGGTAGAGAGAATCAAAAATAAGCCAGTATCGACTGGTGTTCACCAAAAGCAAAGTGGGAGGAAATTCACCGATTTTGTAGGTTAAGAACTCGAATAAACTTCTCATGATTAATATTAATTTGAATTACAGCAGGGTTTCACATTCTTTTGCTGAATAGCTCGCAGCCTTAGTAGAAACATTGTCTTGTGGAGTTCCAGCCCCCACACCTTCCAATTTGCAGGTCCATGGCCCCAGGGGAAGGAATAGTTCCTCTCCTCAGCACCCTTCAAAATCCCTGGTCATGCTGGGAACATTACCCTGCTCTTGCAGGCATGTAGGAAACAGAAGATAATGGTTGATATCTGCCCATGGCAGAAGTAGTGATGGTGCTAAGCTCCTCTCCTCACAGCCCTCTGAATTTTCCATTATAGCAGAGCTATAGTTAAGGTTAAAACGACCTTTCTGTTTAAAGCTGAATTTTTGCAACTGCTCTAAAACCTGTACAGTTAATTGGATTGCCTTGAAACATGGAGTGCTTTATGGAGGCACAGGGTATAGTCACTATCTTTCAAATTTTGGGGCACTTGACCAAAGGATGCCTGAGATACAATTCTTGGTGGGGGAAAAAATAGCTTGTCTGAAAGGTGACATTCTGGCAGTGTGTTTTTTGTTCACAGATAGGCCTGGTCTACACTATGCGTTTATACCAATTTTAGCAGCATTAAACAGATTTAACACTGCACCCGTCCACACAATGAGGCCCTTTATATCGATATAAAGGGCTCTTTAAACCGGTTTCTGTACTCCTCCCTGAAATCGGTATTACCATATCGGATTAGGGTTAGTGTGGCCGCAAATCGACAGTATTGGCCTCTGGGCGGTATCCCACAGTGCACCATTGTGACCGCTCTGGACAGCAATCTGAACTCGGAGGCACTCGCCAGGTAGACAGGAAAAGCCCCACGAACTTTTGAATTTCATATCCTGTTTGCCCAGCGTGGAGTTCTGATCAGCACGGGTGGCGATGCAGTCCCAAATCCAAAAAGAGCTCCAGCATGGACCATACAGGAGATACTGGATCTGATCGCTGTATGGGGAGGCAAATCTGTTCTATCAGAGCTCCGTTCCAGAAGACGAAATGCCAAAGCATTTGAAAAAATCTCCAGACAGAGGCCACAGCAGGGACTCAGCATAGTGCTGCGTGAAAAGTGTAACGGAAAGCCAAAGAATCAAATGGACGCTCATGGAGGGAGGGAGGGAGGGAGGGGGAACTGAGGACTCCAGCTATCCCGCAGTCTCCGAAAAGCATTTGCATTATTGGATGAGCTCCAAATGCCTGTAGGGTCAAATACATTGTTCGGGGTGGTTAAGGGTATAGCTCATCAATTTACCTGCCCCATCCCCCCTGAAAGAAAAGGGAAAAAAATCATTTCTTGACTTTTTTATGTCACCATATGTCTACTGCATGCTGCTGGTAGACATGGTGCTGGGGCAATGAACAGCACCCTCTCCCCTCCCCTCCCTGGTGGCAGATGGTACAATATGACTGCTATCCATTGTCATCATCAGCCCGTGAGTGCTCCTGGCTGGCCTCAGGTGAGGTTGGCCGGGGGCGCCTGGGTAAAAATAGGAATGACTCCTAGTCATTCCCAGTAGATGGTACAGAATGGCTGGTAACTGTCTTCATCATAGCAACTGGGGGCTGAGCTCCATCAGCCCCCTCCTTTCATGTCTAAAGAAAAGATTCTGTACTGCCTGGACTGTCATAGCAGCTGGAGGCTGCCTCCCCCTCATTTTATCTCACTAACAAGTCAGTGTTTCTTATTCCTGCATTCTTTATTACCTCATCACACAAATGAAGGGGACACTGCAACGGTAGCCCAGGAGGGTTGGCGGAGCAGGAAAGCAATGGGTGGGGTTGTTGCAAGGGCACCCCCTAGAATAGCATGCAGCTCATCATTTCTGTGGGATCTGACACAGAGCAGCTGTGCTCTCTAGTAAACTGGTTCTCTAGCACACTTGCCCCATATTTTAGGCAGGACTGACTCTATTTTTAGATAAACCATAAATGAGGGCATGACCCGGGGGGGGTTATTCACATTTTTGTCTTTACACCCCCGGCTGACCTCAGCCAGGGGCACCCATGACAGCAGCAGATGGTACTGAACAACTGAAAACCGTCTCTGCTACCTTGCAAAGGCAAATGAATGCTGCTGTGTAGCGCTGCAGTACCGCCTCTGTCAGCAGCATCCAGCACACATACGGTGACAGTGACAAAAGGCAAAACGGGCTCCATGGTTGCCATGCTATGGCGTCTGCCAGGGCAATCCAGGGAAAAAGGGCGCGAAATGATTGTCTGCCATTGCTGTCCTAGAGGAAGGAATGAGTGACGACATTTACCCAGAATCACCTGCGACACTGTTTTTGCACCATCATGCATTGGGATCTCAACCCAGAATTCCAATGAGCGGGGGAGACTGCGGGAACTATGGGATAGCTACGGGATAGCTACCCACAGTGCAACGCTCCAGAAATTGACACTAGCCTCGGTACATGGACGCACACCACCGAATTAATGTGCTTAGTGTGGCCACGTGCACTTGACTTTATACAATCTGTTTTACAAAACCACTTTATGTAAAATTGGAATAATCCCATAGTGTAGACATACCCATAGAGATCAAACCAGGGCTCAAATCATTCCACCAAGGTCTCAAAGGTTACCCCCCCAGAGTACATGCCACCCTCTAGCCCTTTGGGGGAAATCAAATTGTATTATTAGGAAGAAAATTTGCATCTTGTTAGCCATTCCAGCAAGCATATCTGAGTCTCATGCATGTAATGGATTACACTGCACATATGCACAGAGAGCACCTGCATGCTACCTAACTCCTACCAACAAGTTTTCTTTCTATTTAAAAAAAAAACAAACTAGGAACTTAAATGGCACAGAAACGTCAATGCAGAGTTAAACATTCTTGGTAAGAGTTCATGCCCCTCCTGAATGTCTAGGTCAGCAAAACTCAAACTACAGAAAACCAGGAAATATAGAGTTAAGAGACATGCCCACTGTGACAGACCCAGGCCAGTGGGGTACAGGCGTCTGGTAGAGGGCAAATATACTGGTCACTGGCTGAGTAGTTTTTTGTTCCCTGAGTGACCAGAGCAGGGGCTGCACTAGAGTAATCAGGAACCTGATAGCACCAATTCAGGCAGACAAGCTGATTAGAACACCTGCAGCCAATCAAGGCAGGCTAATCAGGGCACCTGGGTTTAAAAAGGAGTTCACTCCAGTCAGGGAAGGGGGAGCCAGAGGGGGGAGTGTGTGTGTGTGTGTGTGTGTGTGTGTGTGTGTGTGTGTGTGTGTGTGTGTGTGTGTGTGTGTGTGTGTGTGTGTGTGTGTGAGAGAGAGAGAGAGAGAGAGAGAAGCTGGGAGTGAGAGGGTGTGCTGCTGGAGGACTAAGGAGTACAAGCGTTATCAGACACCAGGAGGAACATCCTGTGGTGAGGATAAAGAAGGCATTTGGAGGAGGCCATGGGGAAGTAGCCCAGGGAGGTGTAGCTGTGATACAGCTGTTACAGGAGGTACTATAGACAGCTGCAATCCACAGGGCCCTGGGCTGGAACTGGGAGTAGAAGGTGGGCCTGGGTTCCCCCCAAACCTCCCAACTCCTGATCAGACACAGGAGGAGTTGACCCAGACTGTGGGGAAGATCACTAAGGTGAGCAAATCTGCCAATAGGTGCAGGACCCACCAAGGTAGAGGAGGAACTTTGTCACACCACATAACCACCTAATGAAAAATTCAGACCCCTGAGCACTGTAGTTAAGTTTGGCTATCACCTGGTATAGGTGCAGTGAAGTTCACAGAAGTTTTCAGTCGACCTAACCTCTGCTATTTGGGTCAGTGGATTACCTACATCGATGGGGAAAAAGTTCTTCCATCGATGTAGGAAATATCTACACTACTGGTACTACAGTTGCAGCTGTGCTACTGCAGTTCCCATAGTATCGACATGCCCTGAGATGCCATACCACTTCGTAATAGCTCCTAAAAGTACACCCATGTGGTGGATGCAAACCTTATCTGCTCATACTGCAATCACAGCTCTGTGTTGCTCCTCAAGCTAATCTCTGTCTTCTCAGATCACAAACATGCCTCTACGAACCTGCGCAACCTAGTGCCTCCACTATTCAGTACTGTTACAACGGAGTGCAGCTGCAGTACATACAGATAATTCCCTGTAGCTATTATCAGTTTAGGGTTGGAGAGGGACAGAATTAACACTACATGGGTGTGTCCCTTAACTCTGTATTTCTTGGGTGTTCTTTGAGTAGTTGCAGACATATATTCCACTCAGGTGTGTGAGCACCCAGTGCAACAGCGTCAGTGAATTTTTTTCCCACAGCAGTACCTGTCATGGTGGGGCATGCACCTTATGCTTCCTCATGGCCCTCCCAAGTGTATAAGAGGGCATAGTTGGAACTCTGTGCAGTTTCTCCTCATAGCTCTTTGAGCTTTTATTTGGGGAGCTAGAGTGTACCATTTGTCAAGTTTAGTAGCAGTTTGTATTCTGTAATTAGTTTTACTGTTATACTTTTTGTTTTATCATTTCTGTAGTTAATCACTGATGTTAGGCACCATAGAGCATTCAGCGTTCTATGGGATTAAAGCACTGCCCCTTGGGTGGGGTTGCTATCCCCAATAATGACTACCACCACCCATTGTTTGTTGTGTCTTGGCGAGGGACATGTTAAGAGGTGCAGCAGCTGTTGTTCATTTAAAAACAGATTTCTAGAGACTTATTCTTTAAACAGCACCACATGGAGCACGCAATGCGGCCTGCCTCAGCACCAGGACCCTCTTCGGATCATCCTGTTGCCTGCCTGCCCACAGCCAATCTCTGTTCCTGCAATAGTTGCTGACAGACCCCTGAACTCTGACTTTTTCCTGAGGAGAGGAAGAAGAGGTCAATAATTTCCTCCTTGGATACCTTGGTAGAGGTCCCATAATACTAACTAGCACCACTCAAAATTGAAGAGAGGTTCATCCCCTTCTTCACTGAAGAAAAGTTCGGAGTGTCACATAAGCTCATCTATTTCCCAGGGTAGAACCAGGCTATCAACTCGTGACTCATGGTACCAGGGCAGGAGGATTCCATACCATTGATTCTGGAGCCATCTGCAGGATGGATGTTGAGTCTGGGACTGACAATCTTGCTGTCATGTAAACCAGTGAGAGACTTTGCTGTTCTGTCCTGGACTGTCCAATAACACAGGAATCCAGTGGTTCTGTGATGCCCAAAGCCATTCCTGGCCTCTCTAACTATTTGACTCTGGGGCAGAGACTATTAATGATGCCAGCTTTGATACCACCTGAGAAGCATACCAGAGACTTGCCCCTGGCACTGTCTTTGGTGCACATATCCTCCATGCCTGTACTGTGTGACCCTCAGACTCAGCACCAATCGCATCCCCCACCTCAGTACCTACAATCTCGGTACCTGGACAGTAACTAGAGTGGGTACTGACTTCAACTTACTCCTCAGAACCAACTGTAGATCCCTTCCAGTTATCAGAATAGAGGTGAGACCTTCCATCTCATGGGAGACATTTGCAGTACTGACTACTATTCTGGCCTTGGTACTGGCTTTGCCCTTCTGATAGTGGGCTATGGACAAATCAAGGTATTCAGTGACTCCACCAGGTTGGGCACCACTGATGCCTCCCGATTATTCAGAGGGCTCCTCCAGCCCAGTTGAGAGTCCGCCAGCTCATTTCCATCACCACCTAGGAAGAATCAGTCTCTTAAATTATCCAGGCCATCATTTGAGGGAGAAAACTGGTACCAAGATGTCTTTGGATACAGACTGCCATGGCCACTATGACATGGAACAACCCACAGAACCACCTGTTTTGGAGATGCAGGAAGGTGCTGATCCCCTCCGAACTTTGCCAAAGCAGGAAGTCTTGCCTCCTGAGGCTGCTTTGGCTCCTGTCAATCTGTCCACTTCTTTGCCTGATGACTCAGTGGTCCCAGGCACCTCACTGATCCCAGAGGATTTTAGATCCTACCAGGAGCTAATCAATGAATGGATGTGGCTCTGAATATCCAAGTTGATCTTGTGCAAGAGAATACCCATAAGCTTTTAGATATCCTTCAAGAATTGACTGCGGGCAGACTAACCCTCCTAATTAACAAGGCCTTCTTAGAGTTGGCAAAGGCCTTTTGATATATGCCAGCATCATTAGCCCCTACAGCTAAATGTACAGACAAATGCTATATGTCCCCTCACGGGAGTCTGAATGGTTTTTACTCCCACTCAACTCCAAACTCGCTACCATTGATGGCCATTAATAAGAATTAATTAGAAAACAGAAAGTGAACCCAAAGACTCTCTGAACAGTTCTGTTAGGGTATTTTAATTAGCTATGCTAAAGAAGAAATTAAGAATTCCAAGGAAAGGATGAAAGCACTTGGAAAATAACTTTGTATGAAGCTTGAATGCTACCTACTGGATGGGCAGGAAACTTGCCAAAAATTTGACCTGTTCACCTCTAATGAATGACCACCTCTTCCCAAAGAAAAGGACTAATGGAAAATTGCATATATATATTTTTGGGTAGATCAAGCCCTCCCAGTGCAACCAAATGTGATGATAATACTTAAAAAGGATTATCAAGCCCAAAACCTATGTCAGCAGATTGTGTTCAGCAAATCAATGCCTGCTCCAGAGAAGCTGGTCCATTCTATGTAAGAAGTGTTTGTTTAACTTTCTCTAAGAAAAAGTTACTCTCTTTAGGAGTACTTTACATCCTGAGATGTAGAATCCCAGAGTTCCAATTATAAGCAGGGGGGAAGAGAGATTTCCCTGAAAACAGACTCCTAAGTCCCGCCACAAAAAAAGAAGACTGCACACCAAACAACAAAAGAAAGGGGAGAAATTCTACCTGCTTTTAGAGATTTAGGAAATCAATGAGTATTGGTAAAATTCCTTAGTAATTATTATGCTTCTAAGGAAATCAAGATTTGAGTTGGAGAGCATAATTACTGTTCTCTTAGCTCATTAAATCCACTGAAGTTCAGACCTATTCAAAAAATCAGAATCTTGGGCTTGTAGGAACTCTTAGCTGGAAAATGCCAAAGTCATAAATTTAACAACTTCCATCGCTACTGTTAGATAATTTTCCAATTTTTTAAAAAAAGACTTACACTAGAAGTAGGATAAAAATAGAGCCTTAAAGCAGTTTAAGATTAGGGAATAGTCTCCTCAGAACCTAACTGGACTAAGTTATTGGATTTAAATCTAACAACATTGTAACTAAAACTGATTTGGTGCTTATTTCAACTGCGTGCTTTCCCCTGAAACTACCAGAATTTCCTGGGGTGTAGTGCTGAACTCTTTTCATTTGGGTTACTGAATTATCTGGTTTATTGCTTAGAGCTAACCACAAAAACACAACTTAAGTATAGCGGATGTTTAGATATGTCCATTTTCAAACCAAAGATTTTAAGGAAATTAATTGTTGGATGGTTCATTTTGTTTTGTTTCAACTCAATTCCTTGTCAGGACTGGGATGTGGGCTGTTTGACGTCATGGTCAAGGCTGGAGTCCAAGTCACAGGTCAGAGCCAGAATCAGAAGCTAGGGTTCAAACAAGAGTCGGATCCAGTGAAGCAACCAGTCAGGAAGACTAGTTGTTTGGACAACTTCATGTGCCGCCGCCTAGCTTAAATAGTATAGTCTGGCCAATTGGGGGGGCCAGTCAGTACCCCCAGTCAGGATTCTTGTGGGAGATGACTCTAGAACGGGTCAGAGTTCTGCTAGTTTCTCATTTCTGGGTGAGCTGCCCAGTGGTGGCTAGGGTTGTGAGGGCTGCCTGTGAACCTGCTGGCCCTTACTTTCCCAGCTTTAAGTATTACTAAGAACTGACAACTTCATGAAATCACTGTTCTTCTTTGCTCTGTGACTTATGCCCTCAAATCTCTGCAGCTGTGCTGCCTTGAATGTGTGACTGAGAATTATCTGCCAGTGAGAGATGCATCCTTGGATCTATGTCCCTTGTAACACTACACTGTGTGGGAAGTGAGAAAAGCTATTTTCTAACTTCAAAGTGTCACTTCAGTCTTCGTGTGGTATAAACTTTAGAATACTTTTCCCTAACTTTAATCGTGTTGTGTGTTTTTAACTACAGGGTTCTCTAATGTATTAATGCCTTACACTCCATACTAGCTTCATTCCAATGTTGTGTGGTAACTTAACTACAGAAGCTCCCTGACTTACATAAGTGTTCCGTTCCAGAACACCTTGCATAGAATTTTGCATAAGTTGGGAACGTGTCTTCGACAATTACACTAAAAAAAAAAAAAGGTTACGGAACTTACAGAAATTTTTCCATAAATCCGGATTTCTGTAAGTCAGGTTTGTGTAACCTGGGGAGCATCTGTAGTTACTGTCTTACCTTTGTCAATTTTAAATACCAAAAGAGGGTTGTCAAGGTATTTTCCCCCACTTTGAACTTTAGCATCCAAAAAGTGGGGACCTGCATGATCACTTTTAAGCTTAATTCCTAGCTTAAATTTGGTACGCTGCCACCAGCCAAAAATATAGTGTTTGGCACGCTTCCTGTTCCCCCAAAACCTTCCCTGGGGACCCCAAGACCCAACCCCCTTGGGTCTTAAAACAAGGAGAAATAAACCATCTCCCCTCTTTCCCCCCCCAGACTTTCCCCTCCCTGGGTTGCCTTGGGAAGCTTCACACCAATCCAAACTCCTTGGATCTTAAAACAAGGAGGAATTAATCATCCCCCCCTCCTTTCCCCCCACCAATCCCTGGTGAGTTCAGCCCCAATCCCCTTGGGTCTTAAAACAAGGAAAAAATCAATCAGGTTCTTAAAAAAAGAAAGCTTTTAATTAAAGATAGAAAAAGTAAAAATTATCTCTGTAAAATCAGGATGGAAAATGATTTACAGGGTATTCAGATTTATATAGACTAGAGGGACCCCCCCCCAGCCTTAGATTCAAAGTTACAGCAAATAGAGGTAAAAATCCTTCCAGGAAAAGGAAAAGCATTCACAAGTTGAAAGAAAACAAACATAAGACTAATCTGCCTTGCCTGGCTATACTTACAATTTGAAACATGAAAGACTGATTCAGAAGGATTGGGAAAGTCTGGGTGTACGTCTGGTCCCTCTTAGCCCCAAGAGCGAACAACGAACAAAACAAACAACACAAACAAAGACTTCCCTCCACCAAGATTTGAAAGTATCTTGTCCCCCCATTGGTCCTGTGGTCGGGTGTCAGCCAGATTCACTGAGGCTTCTTAACCCTTTACAGGTAAAAGAAACATTAACCCTTAACCATCTGTTTATGACAAGGGTACTTTGATATTTCTTTCTATTTTTGCTCATTGGTGTATGGTAGTACCTTTAATAATATCTATCTTTTGCCAAGTAACTCAAACATCAATATCTCCTGTCAATATGCTATCGGCCTTATCAGCTTTCCAAGGACACTTCCTCAACTTGCTTAATTAACCTTAATTTTAATATCTTGGTTAATCAAACTGCTTTCTGAACTTTCACAGTTGTAAGTTTTCTACTGAATCCAGTTAATTAGAGTTAATCCTCTGTGTGTTGCACTGTTCCGTTAGAATTAAAGCTATGATTTAGTCACGGGTATTTTTAGTAAAAGTACTAAAGGTCACAGGCAATAAAAAAGAATTCACGGCCCGTGACCTGTCCATGGCTTACACTAAAAATACTTGTGATTAAATCTTGGGGAGGAGAGCTGCTGGGGGAGTATGACAGGGTGCTGCTGTGGGGGGATGCAGTGTGGGAAGACACCAGGGGCCAGCGGCATGAGTTTCTGGGGGCTATGGACCATGGCTGCTCTTGCTGGCCACCCAGGGACTGCTGCCCAGGGCCAAGGGAGCAGCGGCTGGCGTGACTGTTCCCAGGTCTGCTCCAGCAGTGGCTGGTGTGGTTGTCCTGGGGGCCACCAGAGCAGCTGGCCCTAGGGTCAGCCACACTAGCCACTGCAGAAGTCACGGAGGTTGCAGAAAGTCACGAAATCTGTGACCTCCGTGACGGGCACAGAGCCCTAGTTATAATCACATAGGGTGTTTCTGGTATCTTAGCGTTGTATGTATTTTTGTAACATTTCCAGCTAGATATGTACCTAAACACTGCTTTATTTCAAGCTGTAGTAGTCATATGACTGTGAACTTGCCTCAAGAATCAAACTTAAACTAGAAAATACCGTCTTACAAAAATAGTAAAAAAAGTAATAAAGGCTTTGCTAGGTTTTATTTAAGATTACACTACTTGTAATTATATTGTCCTATTCAGCCTAGCTAGTTTCATCCTAAATAATTCCTTATTTTAAATTTTTGATATCAAGTTGAATTATAGTGGTTGTAATCTAGTTACTTGAGTTTATACTTGCTTATGAGATACTGTTTCTTTTCAGTTTAGCTGTTGAATTATGTTAATGATATTTAGTTACTAGTTTGTCTTGGAGTAAACAACCTGTTGATGCTGTTAAAATCCTAAGTGTATGTCTACACTGGCAGAGTTACAGCGCCAGGAGTTACAGTGCAGCTCAGAGAGTGCTGAAGGGAAACTGCTGTTGTGTGTTCACACTGTCGTCTGCTCAATAGCATGTTCACACTTGCGGCACTTGCAGTGCTATTTGGAGTGGTGCACTCTGGGCAGCTATCCCATGTAGCATTTCTTCCTCTTCTGCTGCTAAGAGATGTGGGAAGGCAGAGGAGGTCACAGAGCATCCTGGGTCCTTCCCCATGTCCCATGATGCATTGCTTCACATCTCAGCAATCCCTGTGCATCTGTCTGCATTTGGCACCATCTTTCAATGGTTTGTGTACTACATGCTCTGCCTCTTTGGGCTGCAGGAATGCATCCTGAACTGTTGACCAGTATGCTGCTCGCCCTGACCAACACTTCACGAATGAAAGTGGAGTTATTCCTTAAACTACAAAGACAAGAGGAGTGTGACATTGATCTTGCCACGTGTAGTAGCTATGACATGAGATTGCTTGTGGCATTCACGGAGGTGCTGACCACAATGGAACGCTGCTTTTGGGCTCAGGAAATAAGCACTGAGTGGTGGGATCACATCGTTATGCACATCTGCAGCCACTGCTCATTATCCAGAACTTTCAGATGAGGAAAGCCACATTCATGGGACTGTGTGATGAGCTTGCCTAGCCCTGCGGCGCAAGGACATGAGAATGAGCTGCTCTGCCATTAGAGAAGCACATGGTGATCGTACTGCGTAAGCTGGCTACTCCAGACTGCTACCAATCAGTCGCTAACCAGTTCAGAGTGGGAAAGTTGACCGTTGGGCTCGTGTTGATGGAAGTGTGCAGGGTCATTAGTCACATTCTTCTCTGAAAGACCATGACTCTGGGCAACGTGTGTGACATTGTGGTTGGCTTTGCACAAATGAGCTTCCCTAACTGTGGAGGAATGATAGATGGCACACATATTCCAATTCTGGCACTGGACCACCTAGCCACCAAGTACATTAATCGGAAGGTGTATTTCCCAGTGGTTCTCCAGGTACATGTGGATCAATGTGGGTGTTTCACAGACATTAATGCAGGCTGTTACGGAAAGATGAATGACACACTCACCTTTCAGAACTCTGGCCTGTTCAGGAAGCTGCAAGCAGGGACTTTCTTCCTGGACCAGCAGATCACCATAGGGGAAGTCAAAATGCCCATTGTGATCCTGGGAGACCTTGCCTAATCCTTAATGGCATGGCTTATGAAGCCATACACAGGGCACCTTAACAGCAACAAAGAGCAGTTCAACAACAGACTGAGCAAGTGAAAAATGTCTGAATGGGCTTTTGGCCATTTAAAGGTCTGATGGTGCTGCCTATATGGGAAGCTGGACCTTTCCAATGATAATATTCCTATGCTTATAGCTGCATGCTGTACACTCCATAATATTTGTGAAGGGAAGGGTGAAAGCATCACTCAGGACTGGACCGCTGAGGCTTAGCGCCTGGAGGCTGAATTTGAACAGGCAGAGACCAGGGTTATTAGAGGGGCGCAGCGCAGGGCCATAAAGATCAGGGATGCCTTGAGGCAGCAATTTGAAGCTGAAAGCGACTAATATTTGCTGCTATGCTTGGGAGTGGAGTGCTTGTAATGCTGGGGGATAATTGTTGTTATTGGTGCAGACAATGCAATATGAAGGTTTAAGATAATTGTCTGTTGCTTTGTAGGGCTCTGTTTGCTTTTAGTTAACAGAATAAATATTGATTTCAACCCAACACAATTTTTTTATTTAAAACCAACAACCAGAGGAGAGTCAAACAAAAAAACAGCTCAGCACTGAGGAATGGGGGAAGAGTAGGTCCCAGGAGAAGGTGGAGTCCTGGGACAATTAAAGATTTGTTTATGTCCAGGGATCATATCCAACCTTCTCCTTTGGAGTAAAGTGCAGCAGGTGCTGTATTTCAGCAGTGCAGAGGGATGGGTGCTGAGTGCAGTCCACAGTGTACTGAGACTCCAAAGTGCTGGACTGTGACAGGGGAGGAATGGAACGCCGTAGGTACAGACTGGAGCCAGAAGGTTGATAAGAGTGTGTTGGCAGTGTTTGGGGAGTGCATGTGAAAGCATTTTGTGATATAGGCTGCAGGGGAGGGTGGATGCAGAGCTTCTCAGTTTGCAGTGATCGTATTGCCTGGAGCATGTCCGCTTGGCGCTCCATAACATTTTAGAGCCACTCCGTGGCTTCATTCTGGCACGCCGCGTTCAGCCGGTGATAACAACGAGAGAGGCTAGGCTCTCAAGATCATCTCTGTGAAGCCAAAACACAACATTTTACAGCAGCAGTATTGTTTGCAACACACAGAACACTGATTCAGTGATTTAAAACGCAGCCAGTATTCACATACCTGTCACTAACTGGCTGACCCCAGCCAAGCACACATGAGCCACAAAATCCCCAAAATGGTGAGTAGCCACAGGGGCAGGGTAAATCGGTGTTCCTGGACACTACTTTACACTGGGCACATGGTTCTTGGGGAAAGCCAGCACTGGGTGGGGGGGCTAATAATCATTCCTGTCCCCACATTTTTCTACAGGCTGAGTTCATTATAGACGATATCTCGCTGCCAAGGTTGAGCAGGGAATCAAGGGAGGGTCTTCTCCAAGACTGTGGCTTCTGCCCTGGTCCTTATGTGTCTTGCCTATGTGCAGCAATGGTCCACGCCCCCCTCCCAACCTGTGATGGCAGACTGGCACGGAAAAGTTAGCATTAATAGGGTAAGAAACAAAGCAGCTCTGCCAAAGAACCCATAGCAGCAGTTTGCCCAGTATCTCTGAAAGTTTCTTGGAGATCTCTGAGGCAGATTCCCATGAAGTGAGGGAGTCAATCAACACCCTGTTCCACCACTCAGACTAGGCATGTGGTGGTATGAGTATCATAGAAACACAAGCCTGCTGTCTCCAACGCTCCTACCCCCAACAACTCGCTTCACCAGTTCCCAAAATCAAATCCATTTACCAGGAAACTCCTCTCCTATTTGCGCTTTGCTAAGATCCGACAGCTGTGCCTGGCTAGCCTCCTCCAGGGTAGAAAGAGCTCCTGGCTGCATGCATCTCTGACCTCTGAGTCGTCCTCTGTCTCTGGGTCCCCCTCTCCCACCACTTCCTCATCCAGGATTTCCTTCTCCTGGCTTGGTCCACTCTTGACCGGCATGTGAGCCACTTTTGCAGTGGTGGTGGGATTACCACCGAGTGTTGTGTCCAGCTCGTTGTAGAACAGGCAACTTGTGGGCACAGCACCGGAGTGGCGGTTTGCCTCCCGCACCTTGTGGTAAGCATTCCACAGATCCTTCACTTTGACCCTGCACTGCAGCGTGTCCCAGTAATGGCCTCTTTCTGTCATGCAACATGAAATCTGTCCGTAGGTAGCATAATTCCTATGGCTGGAGCTGCTGGGACTGGACTGCCTCCTCTCCCCAAATGCTGATATGGTCCAGCAGCTTGGCATTGCTCCAAGCAGAGGATCGCCTGGTGCATGGAGCAGGCATAGCCACCTGGAAAGATGAGCTGAGACCACTGCATGCATCACCAAACAAACAAGAAGGGCACTTTCAAAATTCCAAAGGAATTTAAGGGATGGAGATGATGGTTAGTCACCTGCGTGTAGGGGAGTAGAGTTCAAACCAATGACCAGAGAGCCAAGAACAGACATTCTGGGATACCTCCCGGAGGTCAATTGCAGCATTGTAATCGACCAGGGTGTCTACACTGGCACCGTGGCACTGTACCCCTGGTGCAGGAAGCTCTATGCCTCTCGTCGGGGTGATTTTTTTTACAGCACTACAACTGTGCAGTTTCTGTGCACTAAGTGGCTTGGCTGCAGGGCCATCCCTAGCCATAGGCAGAACAGGCAGCCACCTAGGGCACCACTAGGTCTGGGGACACCGCTCTGCAGGGAGCCTGGACAGATGGGAAGCAGTGGAGCATGTAAGAGCAGGGCTGCTGGGTCCTAGAGAGAACCAAATGCAGCACAGTCTGAGGGAGGGGATTGTCTGCTGGGGTCTCTGGGAAGGGGTGGGGGAAGGAATTCACCTGTAGAGTGACCAGATGTCCGGATTTTGGGGTCTTTTTCTTATATAGGCTCCTATTTCCCCGCCCCTCCCCACCCCCATGCCCATTGGCATGTGATCGGACCTGAGGGTTTGCTGCTGCTTTTGCCACTCTGCACCCCAAGAGGTGGATTTTGGGGTCCTGCAGTTTTCCACCTATCTCCTCCTCCTACTGCAGCTGTTGGACCAGCGGGCTGGAGGATGAGTCAAGCATGAAAGCAGTGCTGTGTTACCATTTAGATGGTCATTTAACAAATTTGTTTGCCAAAAATGCTTTCTAACAATCCTGAATTCAATTTCAATATATATTTTAAAAAAAAATCAATATCTTGGCCAAAAACCAAAAATTAAGTTGTTGACAATTATTTGTGACAAGTTTGGTATGGGGAAGGGAGTTGGCCAGTTTTCATCAGAGAAACAAAAATTGTTGACTGACTTTCCTATAACCCTGTTACTGCTAAATAGAGCCCCCCAACAACTGTAATATGCTCAATCTCCTTACTAGTGTATAGAGCAGGGATCGACAACCTATGGCACAAGTGCCAAAGGTAGCACGCGAGCTGATTTTTGATGGCACGCAGCGGCGGGCTGAGCTGCTCAGCCCACCGCTGCTCTGGGGTTCTGGCTGCTGCCCCATTGCCACCCAGGGTCCCGGCTGCTGGCCCCACTCAACACCCACTGCTGGCCTGGGGACCCCCAAGGAACCCCAGGCTGGCAGCGGGCTGAGCAAGCTGGTGGCTGATACCCCGGCTGAGCCACTCAACCTGCTGTCGGCCTGGGGTTCCAATCACTCAGCTGGCAGGTGGGCTGAGCGGGACTAAATTCAATGAAATAAGAAAACAAGAGCAACTAATGACAGAGTGCAAGAACCTAGAGCAGTGGTCCCTAACCTTTTTCGTCTGGCAAGTGCCAGATGAAGGACCATGGCAGTGGACGAGCATTCGGCGGCATTTCAGCGGCGACGCCTCTGGATGATGATGCTTATCGGCGGCAAGCGATGTCACCCAGAGGTGTCGCCGCTGAAATGGTGCCAAATTTTGGTGGCATTTTGGCAGATGCTCGTCCGCCGGCCAGGACGCAGGTGCACTGAGAGGCCCCTGTGGGTGCCATGGCACCCACAGGCACCACGTTGGGGACCCCTGTCCTAGAGAGCCTCCTGAAGCATGGTGATCATTTTGATTTAAATGGACTTGAACTGTATGAAGAATTGAGTACACTGTCATCAATGTTGCCACGTACAAAATCGATGCTGGACATTGTACAGTTTACTCATACCAGCAAACTTGTTGACATATATCCTAATGTGTACATTGCCACTCGTATTCTACTGACAATTCCTGTAACAGTAGCATCAGGAGAACGGAGTTTCTCAAAACTAAAGCTCATTAAAAACTATCTCCACTCTACAATGAGTCAGGAACACTTGATTGGTCTTGCTATTCTTGCAATCATACAAGACATCACTTTGTCTTTGTCATACAATGACATTAGTACTGATTTTGCAGCCCAAAAAGCCAGAAAGATTGCTTTTAATTAAAAACAAATCCTTGTTTCAATACCTCTTCATATAAATTTCCAATAAAATGTTGACAAATTAAAAAAATTATATTATTTGCATCATTCTGTCAAATCAGAATTTTTTCTATAATGCTACTTTAGTGCTAGTCCATCAGCATTACAGTGTGCTTAATTAAGTGAAACTGGTTTTAATAACATGCATGTGGCAAGTTTTCCAATAGTGTAAGCTTATGTTTGTGTTGCTAAGAGCAAGACAGGCACAGGGGCACCAGTTTAATGATCCCACCTAGGGCACCATAAATCTTAAGGATGGCCCTGCTTGGCCGTGTGTACACCTCGGGAGTTATAGCTGCTTTATGTGCAGAAACTTGCCTGTGTAGATAGGGCCTAAGTAAGTAAGTGAATACCATTGTGGTTGATGCTCATCTTTTCTTTTAATTTTTACTCAGTTTTATAATACTAGTCCATTCAATATAGTTATATAGTATAGTGTAAGGGAAAAAAATCCTTGGTAAAACTGATGTGGTTACCCCCTGAGTGTCATCTTATTAATAACCATAATCAATAATTCCATCTTTTGATTTGGTTTTCCTGAAGTAGTTATAAGAAGCAATTAATTAATAATTCCATCTAATTAATTTTCTCCTAATTATCAGTTTTGATAATTGTTCTGTTTTCTCTTTTGATCATTTTACTTTGAAAATTACCTGGCATCCACCCCTCGTTGCTGCACAATGGGGAGAGTTAGGTGCCTAAGGAAGAGATCCTCAGAAGCCAGTAAGCTGAGCAGGGATCGACATAAGCTAGCCAGTCAAGAAGTGCAGAGTAAAGGGGTGGGCTGAAGCCCCATCTCTCAAATGTATTTAGGCACTTAACTCCCATTGATATGGGCCTTTTGGCACCTGACTGACATGGTAGAGGGAGGCACAACCTAGTGCTTGGGGTTCTGAACCATGAAACTTCTCTTGAAGTTAGGCACCTAAGCTGGGTCACCTGTGCCTAGCAGACAAAACACAGACTTCTCTTGCAAAAGCAAACAAACCACTTGTAGCCAATAGTTTGGTGGCTAGGGCATTCAAGTGCAAGTCCCTGCTCCAAATTAGACAGAGCAGGGAATTAAAAATCCAGTCTTCTGCATTTGAGGTGAGTGCCTTAACTATCAGGTTATTGAGGATGCTGGAACAGCCTTGCTCAGTCTCTCCTGTTGAAGCTGTTCCACTTCATATAAATAAATTATTTTTTGGACCAGGGACTTGAACTTAGTGCTCCTACATCTCAGGCAAGTGCCCTAACCAATAGGCTGGAACATACACAGCCCCACAAATTTCCAACCTGCTCATCATAGCTGCCTTTTATGACTGAGCACCCCTATAGGATCAGGCCCCACTGGCAAGATAAGCAGGGGAATACCTAGTTTGGGAATCCCATTTCAGGGCTGCCAGAGTTTTGGTTTCATCATTATCTGGCTTTTGAGAATATAAGTGACACCTTAGAGGTAGACTTAGGTGCCTACAGAGGCAGTTACATACTTCAGTATGTTTATAGATCTAGCCATTTGTGATCTCTGGAGCTGGTCAAAATTTTTCCATCAAAACTCATTTTAGATGAAAAATTGTGTTTTTGCCTGAGTGACATGGAATCATAGATTATTAAGGTTGGAAGGGACCTCAGAAGATCATCTAGTCCAACTCCCTGCTCAAAGCAGGACCAATCCCCAAATGGCCCCCTCAAGGATTGAACTCTCAATGCTGGGTTTAGCAGGCCAATGCTCAAACCACTGAGCTATCCCTCCCCCTGGCCTGTTTTTTATCTATGTCATTTCTGGTCAAAGGTCAATGATATCGTAAACAAGATCACAGGATTCCAATTTTAATTCAATCCAATTGTTTCTCTTCTAGGATTCTATCCAAATAGTTCTCTGATCTTTTGTAAGGAACGCTGCAATTATCTTATTCTCACAGTATAAATTGTTGGTCATACACAAAAAAGAGATGTCACTTATTGATTAACAGATTTGCTGGATTTGGTGTACCATGGAAAAATTAACTCTTTGCTGGGCAGAAAGCTATCAAAACTATGGCTCCAATTCACAAAATCATTTAAGCACACAATTAACTTTAAGCTCATGTTTAAGTCCATCCCTGCTCAAAAAAGCACATAAACAAATGCTTAATTCTTACTGAATGGGACTTAAGCTTGAGCTTAAGCACTTTGCTGATCCAAGACCTGTGTAAGTACGTGGACCCCTTTCTGTAATAATATGTAGAAAGAAGTTCCTTAATCCAGGAAAGTCCAAAGTTTATGGGCCTGATACTCCTCCACCCTATACTTTGTATACTCGTTTAAATGCACTACCAATTAGAATATCAGCATTGGGCATTCATTTTGCATAGTTATAAATGTCTGTGCATGGTGTAAGGTGGTATTATTATTATTTACTTTTTTGTATTACCATATCCTTTATGAGCCCTAATCATGGACCAGGACCCCATTGTACTAGATGCTGTACAAACACAGAACAGAAAAGACTGTCCCTGCCCCAAAGAGCTTACAAACTAAGTTTGAGACAACAGATGGCTACAGAAAGACAGGGGAGTACAAGGAAACGAGATAATGTTGGTCAGTATGATAGCTAAATGACTGTATACACCAGCAGCCTAACTGTTGTCAAATAGTTTAAGGCATTGTGGCAAAGGAGGGATTTGAAGGAGAACAGTGAAATGGCTTTTCAGATGTTTACGGGGAGATCTTCCCAAGCATGAGGGGCAGCATGGGAGAATGCACACAGGTGCTTGTTTGAAAATGTAACAAGTGGGTGATGGAGGCTGACCATGGACCAACTGAGGCAGGCATCCACTTCTTAATACTGAATGAGAGATGATCGGTAGCATGGGGATTGACCATGAAGGACCTTGAAAGTGACAACAAGCAGCTTATGTTTGATGTGATAGAGAATAGGGAGCCAGTGGAGGGATGCAGTGGGTGGGGTGCCATGGTCCAAATGATTGGCTAGGAAAATGATCTTTACAGCAGCATTCTGAATGGATATGAGCAGGGCAAGATGAATTTGCTAGGGCCAGAGAAAAGGTTATTGCAGTAATAGAGAGGTGAAATGATGAGATCCTGGATGACAACTTTAGTTATGTGAATATGTAGGAAAGGCCCTGTCTTAGAGATATTATGCAGAAAAAATACCTAGACATTTCAAATCTGCAGGACCTAGGCAAGTTGAATATAAGGCCCTAGGGAGAGCTCCAAGTCAAATAGGATGCCCAGGTTATGGGCCTGAGTGACAGGCAGCATGGTGATGTCCATCAGTGATCGAGAAAGGAAGTAGTGGGAAGGGCTTGGGGGGAAAATTAAGAGCTGTGTTTTATCCATGTTGAATTTGACTTGATGGCTAGAAGTCCACAAGCAGATTCCAGAGAGACCGTAGAAAGGTAGATCTGGGAATCATCTGCATAGAGATGGTAGTTGAATTTGCATGGGATATCTAGTGAAAAGGTGTAGAGGGAGAAGGAAAGGAGACCAGCGTCAGAACTCTGTGGTAAGTATCAGAGGGGTAGCCATGTTAGTCTGGATCTGTAAAAGCAGCAAAGAATCCTGTGGCACCTTATAGACTAACAGACATTTTGGAGCATGAGCTTTCGTGGGTGAATACCCACTTCCTCAGGTGCATGTAGTGGAAATTTCCAGGGGCAGGTATATATATGCTAGCAAGCAAGCTAGAGATAACGAGGTCCGTTCAATCAGGGAGGATGAGGCCCTGTTCTAGCAGTTGAGGTGTGAAAACCAAGAGAGGAGAAACTGGTTCTGTAGTTGGCAAGCCATTCACAGTCTTTGTTCAATCCTGAGCTGATGGTGTCAAATTTGCAGATGAACTGAAGCTCAGCAGTTTTTCTTTGAATTCTGGTCCTGAAGTTTTTTTGCTGCAGGATGGCCACCTTAAGGTCTGCTATAGTGTGGCCAGGGAGGTTGAAGTGCTCTCCTACAGGTTTTTGTATATTGCCATTCCTAATATCTGATTTGTGTCAGTTTATCCTTTTCCGTAGCGACTGTCCAGTTTGGCCGATGTACATAGCAGAGGGGCATTGCTGGCATATGATGGCATATATTACATTGGTGGATGTGCAGGTGAATGAACCGGTGATGGTGTGGCTGATCTGGTTAGGTCCTGTGATGGTGTCGCTGGTGTAGATATGTGGGCAGAGTTGGCATCAAGGTTTGTTGCATGGATTGGTTCCTGAGCTAGAGTTATTATGGTGCGGTATGCAGTTACTGGTGAGAATATGTTTCAGGTTGGCAGGTTGTCTGTGGGCAAGGCCTGTGAAAGTGTGGGATCGTTGTCCAGGATGGGTTGTAGATCCCTGATGATGCGTTGGAGGGGTTTTAGCTGAGGGCTGTATGTGATGGTCGGTGGAGTTCTCTTGGTTTCTTTCTTGGGTTTGTCTTGCAGTAGGAGGCTTCTGGGTACACATTTGGCTCTGTTGATCTGTTTCCTTATTTCCTCATGCAGGTATTGTAGTTTTGAGAATGCTTGGTGGAGATTTTGTAGGTGTTGGTCTCTGTCTGAGGGGTTAGAGCAGATGCGGTTGTACCTCAGTGCTTGGCTGTAGACAATGGATCGTGTGATGTGTCCGGGATGGAAGCTGGAGGCATGAAGGTAGGCATAGCGGTCGGTAGGTTTTCGATATAGGGTGGTGTTAATGTGACCATCACTTATTTGCACCGTGGTGTCTAGAAAGTGGACCTCCCATGTAGATTGGTCCAGGCTGAGGTTGATGGTGGGGTGGAAGCTGTTGAAATCGTGGTGGAATTTTTCCAGAGTCTCCTTCCCATGGGTCCAGATGATGAAGATGTCATCAATGTAGCATAGGTAGAGAAGGGGCGTGAGTGGACGAGAGCTGAGGAAGTGTTGTTCCAGGTCAGCCATAAAGATATTGGCATATTGTGGGGCCATGTGGGTGCCCATAGCAGTGCCACTGATCTGGAGATATATATTGTCATCAAATTTGAAATAGTTGTGTGTAAGTATAAAGGCACAGAGCTCAGCAGCCAGTTGTGCTGTGGCATCATCAGGGATAGTGTTCCTGACAGCTTGTATTCCATCTGTGTGTGGGATGTTTGTGTAGAGAGCCTCTACATCCATGGTGGCTAGGATGGTGTTTTCTGGGAGGTGACCAATGCATTGTAGTTTCCTCAGGAAATCAATGGTGTCACGGAGATAGCTGGGAGTGCTGGTGGCATAGGGTCTGAGTAGAGAGTCCATATATCCAGACAGTCCTTCAGTGAGAGTGCCAATGCCCGAGATGATGGGGCGTCCAGGATTTCCGGGTTTGTGGATCTTGGGTAGTAGATAGAATAACCCTGGTCGGGGCTCTAGGAGTATGTTGATTTTTTCTGGTGTTAGTGTAGGGAGTGTCCTGAGTAGATGCTATAGTTTCTTAGTGTATTCCTCAGTGGGATCTGAGGGAAGTGGCCTGTAGAATTTGGTATTGGAGAGTTGACTGGCGGCCTCCTTTTGGTAGTCAGACCTGTTCATGATGACAACGGCACCTCCTTTATCAGCCTCTTTGATGATAATGTCAGAGTGGTTTCTGAGGCTGTGGATGGCATTGAGTTCTGCACGACTTAGGTTGTGAGGCAAGCGATGTTGTTGTTCCACGATTTCTGCCTGTGCACGCCGGTGGAAGCATTCAATGTATAGGTCCAGACTGTCATTTCGACCCTCAGGAGGAGTCCATGTGGAGTTGTTCTTCTTGTGCTGTTGGTGGGAGGGCACCCGTGTATCAGTGCACTGTTCAGTGTTGACCTGGAAGTATTCTTTGAGTCGGAGACGGCGAAAGTAGGCTTCCAGATCGCCACAGAACTGTATCATGTTGGTGGGGGTGGCAGGGCAGAAAGAGAGTCCCCGAGATAGGACAGACTTTTCTTCTGGGCTGAGTGTGTAGTTGGATAGATTGACGATATTGCTGGGTGGGTTAGGGGTACCACAGTTGTGGCCCCATGTGGCAGATAGGAGTTTAGACAGCTTACAGTCCTTTTTCCTTTGTAGAGAGGTGAAGTGAGTAATGTAGATCTCCTGTCTTATTTTAGTGAAGTCTGTTTGTATAGAAGTTTGGTTATTAATGAGAGTCTCCAGGTTGGAGAGCTCTTTTTTGATGTTTTCCTGTTTGCTGTATAGGATGCTGATCAGGTGATTCCTCAGTTTTTTTGATAGAGTGTGACATAATCTCTCACTGTGGTCTGTGTAGTATGCAGATAGCAGTGGATTTTTTACCTTTAGTCCATTTGGTATGATGTCCATCCGTTTGCATTTGGAAATGAAGATGATATCTGTCTGTATTTGTGCAAGTTTCTTCATGAGGTTGATGGATTTCCACTCCATACGGCTAAATGCAGTGTCTTGCATAGTGTCAAGTATCAGAGGGGTAGCTGTGTTAGTCTGGATCTGTAAAAGCAGCAAAGAATCCTGTGGCACCTTATAGACTAACAGACGTTTTGGAGCATGAGCTTTTGTGGGTGAATACCCACTTCCTCAGATGCATGTAGTGGAAATTTCCAGGGGCAGGTATATATATGATGATGGAGGGATGATAAATGGGAATGTGGATATGGAAGTGGATATTACCGCAACTGAAGTAGAGGCCGTACTTGAACAGTTCGATGGGACGAAGTCGGAGGGCCCGGACAATCTCCATCCGAGGATATTAAAGGAACTGGCGCGTGAAATTGCGAGCCCGTTAGCGAAAATTTTTAAGCAATCGGTAAACTCAGGGGTTGTGCCGTATGATTGGAGGATTGCTAATGTAGTTCCTATTTTTAAGAAAGGGAATAAAAGTGATCCGGGTAATTATAGGCCTGTTAGCTTGACATCTGTAGTATGCAAGGTCTTGGAAAAAATTTTAAGGGAGAAAGTAGTCAAGGACATAGAGGTCAATGGTAATTGGGACAAATTGCAACACGGATTTAGTAAAGGTAGATCGTGCCAAACCAATCTGATCTCCTTCTTTGAGAAGGTGACGGATTACTTAGATAAAGGAAATGCGGTAGATATAATTTACCTAGATTTCAGTAAGGCGTTCGACACGGTTCCGCATGGGGAACTGTTAGTCAAATTGGAAAAGATGGGAATGAATATGAAAGTTGTAAGTTGGATAAGGAATTGGTTAAAGGGGAGACTCCAGAGGGTCGTGTTGAAAGGTGAATTGTCAGGCTGGAAGGAGGTCACTAGTGGAGTCCCTCAAGGATCGGTTTTGGGACCGATCTTATTTAACCTTTTTATTACTGACCTTGGCACAAAGAGCGGGAATGTGCTAATAAAGTTTGCGGATGACACGAAGCTGGGGGGTATTGCTAACACGGAGAAGGACAGGGATACTATTCAGGAAGATCTGAACCACCTTGTAAACTGGAGTAATAGAAATAGGATGAAATACAATAGTGAAAAGTGCAAGGTTATGCATTTAGGAATTAATAATAAGAATTTTGGATATACGTTGGGGGCGCATCAGTTGGAAGCGACGGAGGAGGAGAAGGACCTTGGGGTGCTGGTTGATAGCAGGATGACTGTGAGTCGCCAGTGTGATACGGCTGTTAAAAAAGCAAATGCGATTTTGGGATGCATCAGGCGGGGTATTTCCTGCAAGGATAAGGAGGTGTTAGTACCATTATACAAGGCGTTGGTGAGACCCCATCTGGAATACTGTGTGCAGTTCTGGTGTCCCATGTTCAAGAAGGATGAATTCAAACTGGAACAGGTTCAGAGACGGGCTACAAGGATGATCCGAGGAATGGAAAAACTGCCTTATGAAAGGAGACTCAAAGAGCTTGGCTTGTTTAGCCTGGCCAAAAGAAGGCTGCGGGGGGATATGCTTGCTCTATATAAATATATCAGGGGGGTTAACGTTAGGGAGGGAGAGGAATTATTTAAGTTTAGTACTAATGTAGGCACGAGGACGAATGGGTATAAACTGGATATTAGGAAGTTTAGACTTGAAATTAGACGAAGGTTTCTAACCATTAGGGGAGTGAAGTTCTGGAACAGCCTTCCGAGGGAAGTAGTGGGGGCACAAGACTTTCCTGGCTTTAAGACAAAGCTTGATAAGTATATGGAGGGGATGTTATGATAGGATTGTTAATTTGGGCAATTGATCTTGGATTACCACCAGATAGGTCTGCTCAATGATCTGCAGGGAGATGTTGGATGGCATGGGAACTGAGTTACTGCAGAGAATTCCTTCTTGGGTACTGGCTGGTGACTCTTGCCCCATGCTCAGGGTTTAGCTGATCGCCATATTTGGGGTCGGGAAGGAATTTTCCTCCAGGGCGGATTGGCAGGGGCCCTGGAGGTTTTTCGCCTTCCCCTGCAGCGTGGGGCACGGGTCGCTTGCTGGTGGTTTCTCTGCAGCTTGAGGTCTTCAAACCAATTTTGAAGATTTCATTAACTCGATCCTGGGATAGGGGTTGTTATAAAATTGGATGGGTGGGGTTCTGTGGCCTGCCTTGTGCAGGAGGTCAGACTAGATGATCAGATTGGTCCCTTCTGACCTATGAGTCTATGAGTCTATATGCTAGCAAGCAAGCTAGAGATAACGAGGTCAGTTCAATCAGGGAGGATGAGGCCCTGTTCTAGCAGTTGAGGTGTGAAAACCAAAAGAGGAGAAACTGGTTCTGTAGAACTCTGTGGAACCTCAATAGAAAGTTGATGGACTGAAAGTCATTGGAGGGCTGAGTGACAGGGTATGGGGTGGGGGCAGTTGATGGGTGATGCTAAAAGAGATTAGGTGATGGTCATAGAAGGGTATAACACAGTGCTGAGAATATCCAGAGCTGTGAGCCCTTGTGTTACCTGTCTGGCTCAGCAAGAATGAGCGTTTGTTGAAGATATTAAATTATGAGTCAGCTCCCTGCCACACCAGTCTGTTTTCCTCAACAGCAATCTCCTCCAGGCTCTCCCAGCCCAAATGTTACCTAGTAGGTAACAAACAGTGAACTCCACCCCTGGGCTCATCAGAGATGTTTCTCTACAATGCACTGCCCCTAACACTGTACATGTACAGTAGCTTATTAAGTTTGCTGCTCTTCTAAAGAGTCAGTACATTCCAGCTTATTAATGTAACTGTGTAGTAAATACATCCTTCCCTTCAAACATGGCATTGAAGTGGTTTATAATAGAAGTAAAACAAGTTTATTAAACAAAAGATATAGGCTTCAGTGTTACCAAGTAGAAGGAATAAAGGTAGAAAGGGTTACAAATAAACAAAAATAAAAATATACTTTTAATAGCTAAGACCTGACTTAACACACTATAGTCTTTGTTCAAGGTATTTCCTCACCAATCTTCCCTTTCTCTGCAATAGCTAATGTGCTTTCTGCCTACGTCCCCATAGAGTCCAAGGCGCTGTTTCCTTGTCTCCTCAGGTGAAGGATAACTTAGGGGGTTCACTTCCCCTCTCTTTTTAATTCAATAAACCTTTGAAAAGTATTTTTCTGAAATGTATCCACAAAGTACCTTTTCCCCACTGGGTGTGGATGCAGTGCTGTCTGTTGTAACCTCCATGTTGCCTTCTCCACTGCTGGTGATTTTTACAATGCAAATTACCTCTTCTTGCAACCTCTGACTAGACCACTGAATTTGGCCACAGTTGATTTGACCTTCCCTGGCATGCTTGGGGACTTAAAGGCATACTATCAATGAGTATCCATAATTCCACATTCAGCATTGGTCAATAATATCATTGAGAAATATCTGTGGCAGTGTGCTGTTAGTTTTCAAATGATACCTCACAAGGTATATTTTGTGCAAATATTATTGCAATAGTGGGTAGGGGGTGAATACAGGGGTGCCTAAGGTCACAAAGGGGAACTCAGAATCAGAGAGAGAGCAATGGTTGGTGAAGACCCAGTCAAGTGAATGGCTCTTTTGATGAGTGGGAGAGTTGAACCAGGACTGCAGGTCAGGTGAAGAGATGAGGACAAGAAAATGTGCAGGTAAGGGGCCTAACAGAGCCATCAGCATGTAAACTGAAGTTACCATGGATGAGTGTGGGAGATTGTGAGGAGAGAAAGAGAGAGAGCGCGTTGGTCTGAACCAGGGCAGGGACTGCAAAAGAAGGAGAGGCCTCTGTAAAAGAGGATAGCTGCAGAGGTAGTGTCAGATGAAAGGATCCAGATCTAGAATCTGTAACAACTGTGTACTGGAGGAAGTGAAATATGAAGAGGTGGATGGTTGAGGTCTTCTTAGAGATGGAGTGGACATTCCAAAGACAGCAATAGAAAGAAAGGAGGGGTGTGAGGGGGGTGGGAATAAGGTTCGGAGTGGTGGTATGAGCGGGGGAGTGGTGATGGCAGGGACATATGTGGGAGGTAGTGATGGAGGGAAGGCCAGGATTGGGGAAAATCTCACTAGAGGTGAAGAGGATGTGGACATGGTTTTTGAATTGATGGGAAATCACTATGGAGATGGAAAGAGGAGCAGGTATAACTGGTGAGAACTGAGGAGGGATGAGGGTAACAAGGATGGAGCAATTGAGCAAAAGGAACTAGTGGGGGGAAAGAAAGAGGAAGGAAGAGGATGAATGCAACAATACAGAAGAATGGTTTGGTGAGGGCCATGGGTGAGTGACAGAGGGACAAGGTTAAAAAAGTGACTGAAAAAATGCTGTGAAGGTAACTGTGAAGAAGTGTACTTCCTCTTTAAGGGACAGGCTGAAGCTGAGGTCCAGAACAGCCTAGGCTGCAATCAAGGAGGTCCTGCCCTAGGGCTGGGCTATATAAGCAGGAAAGAAAGTTGAGCAAGAGAGAGGGAAAGTGAGGCAGGCTGCCATGGATAGTGGTTTCTTTCAGACTCCAGGAGACCAGCCTAACCAAACTCATAGACTATGGACTGGTCTACACTACAAAGTTTTGTCAGCAAAAGCAAAATGGGAGGTGTACGCACTACAAAGCTAGTTTTGGTGGCAAAACTGCTGTTTTGTCAGCAAAACAAAACCACCTCAACAAGAGGCGTAGAACTTTTTGCGGCAAAGTTAAAGTGACAAAGTGTCAGTTATTTGCTGTTTGTTTTAGCAACAAAACTGGCTTCCATTAATATCCCACAGACTGCCATGACTGCTCTGCTCACCATTTTAATCTCTGCTGCCCTGCAGGCATGCACCCCTCTCTTTTCAAAACTCCAGGGAAGTAACTAACAGCTGAGCATGCTGCTCTTTTTGGGGAACAAAGAGGAAATCATTAATGTGGAATGCTCCTGTTCTGCCCTGCCAGAGCTGTAACTAGCTATTTTTGAGCCCCAAAGGCAAGATTCTAAAATTGCCCCCTTCCCCCATCCATATAATTTCATAGTAGTTACTTTGTAGAAAAAAGAAAAAGAAAAATACGTAAATAACAAGAATAATAACAATAATAAAATGTCTATTTTAATCATAAGTTCTGCATACAAAATCAGCTAATCCATATAAGGTGTGCATCATAGTGCATGTAACTAAGGTTTGCAAGAAGACTTTTTATCAATACATTAGAAGCAAGAGGAAGACCAAGGACAAGGTAGGCCCACTTCCCAGTGAGGAGAGAAAAACAGTAACAGGAAACTTGGAAATGGCAGAGATGCTTAATGACTTCTTTGTTTCAGTCTTCACCGAGAAGTCTGAAGGAATGCCTAACATAGTGAATGCTAATGGGAAGGGGGTAGGTTTAGAAGATAAAATAAAAGAACAAGTTAAAAATCACTTAGAAAAGTTAGGTGCTTTCAAGTCACCAGTGCCTGATGAAATGCATCCTAGAATACTCAAGGAGTTAATAGAGGAGGTATCTGAGCTTCTAGCTATTATCTTTGGAAAATCATGGGAGATGAGAGAGATTCCAGAAGACTGGAAAAGGGCAAATATAGTGCCCATCTATAAAAAGGGAAATAAAAACAACCCAGGAAACTACAGACCAGTTAGTTTAACTTCTGTGCCAGGGAAGATAATGGAGCAAGTAATTAAGGAAATCATCTGCAAACACTTGGAAGGTGGTAAGGTGATAGGGAATAGCCAGCATGGATTTGTAAAGAACAAATCGTGTCAAATTAATCTGATAGCATTCTTTGATAGGATAACGAGCCTTGTGGATAAGGGAGAAGCGGTGGATGTGGTATACCTAGACTTTAGTAAGGCATTTGATACGGTCTCTCATGATATTCTTATCGATAAACTAGACAAATACAATTTAGATGGGGCTACTATAAGGTTGGTGCATAACTGGCTGGATAACCATACTCAGAGAGTAGTTATTAATGGTTCCCAATCCTGCTGGAAAGGTATAACAAGTGGAGTTCCGCAGGGGTCTGTTTTGGGACAGGCTCTGTTCGATATCTTCATCAATGACTTAGATATTGGCATAGAAAGTACGCTTATTAAGTTTGCAGACGATACCAAACTGGGAGGGTTTGCAACTGCTTTGGAGGACAGGGTCATAATTCAAAATGATCTGGAGAAATTGGAGAAATGGTCTGAGGTAAACCGGATGAAATTTAACAAAGACAAATGCAAAGTGCTCCACTTAGGAAGGAAAAATCGGTTTCACACATACAGAATGGGAAGAGACTGTCTAGGAAGAAGTACGGCAGAAAGCGATCTAGGGGTTATAGTGGACCACAAGCTAAATATGAGTCACCAGTGTGGATGCTGTTGTAAAAAAAGCAAACGTGATTCTGGGATGCATTAACAGGTGTGTTGTAAGCAAGACACGAGAAGTCATTCTTCAACTCTACTCTGCGCTGGTTAGGCCTCAACTGGAGTATTGTGTCCAGTTCTGGGCAGCACATTTCAAGAAAGATGTGGAGAAATTGGAGAGGGTCCAGAGAAGAACAATAAGAATGATTAAAGGTCTTGAGAACATGACCTATGAAGGAAGGCTGAAAGAATTGGGTTTGTTTAGTTTGGAAAAGAGAAGACTGAGAGGGGACATGATAGCAGTTTTCAAGTATTTAAAAGGGTGTCATAAGGAGGAGGGAGAAAACTTGTTCATCTTAGCCTCTAAGGATAGAACAAGAAGCAATGGGCTTAAACTGCAACAAGGGAGGTTTAGGTTGAACATTTAGGAAAAAGTTCCCAATTGTCAGGGTGGTTAAACACTGGAATAAATTGCCTAGGGAGGTTGTGGAATCTCCATCTCTGGAGATATTTAAGAGTAGGTTAGATAAATGTCTATCAGGGATGATCTAGACAGTATTTGGTCCTGCCATGAGGGCAGGGGACTGGACTTGATGACCTCTCGAGGTCCCTTCCAGTCCTTGAATCTATGAACATACTAGAACCCCTGCTAGCTCACTGCTTGCCTCTTTGCCCTCCCACCGCTTGCCCACCTGCTTGTCCCTGACTCACCGCTCACCCCTTTGTCCCCCCAAGTATAAAACTTTATTCAAAGACCCAGGGGTCGCTATATTACTGCACACAGCAGTCAATCAATGCAATTGTAGATAAATCTCTGAATTATGCATTTTTGTATAACTTATATATGACTTTGTATTGAACCTTGGTAATATGTTATAGCAGGCCCCTGAGTTAGTATAATTAAGGTAAAAGAAAAATGTCTTTTTTTGCTAGAAGTAGAATAAGATCTTCCCCTCACTTTGTAATCAATTGCCCTGTTGAATGAAGAGATGTGAATGAGGAAGGCATGGAAGGCAGGCATCTCCAGACAGCTGCAACCCTTGGAGAGGGGCTGGGAGCCAGACCAAGGACAATCAAACCTGTCAAGTGGGCTGACTAGAGAAGAGCAGACATGCTGAGGGCCTAGGGGGTTAGAAGCACCTTCCTTTGGGAACACCCTCTTTGCAGCATTGGGACAACCCCCAGCCCAGAGAAAAGCAGCAAAAAGGACCAACAGACACAGTCCCAGATTTTGAATCTGGGAGATTTGCCCCCCTCCAGCCACCAACTTGCCGCTTGCCTCCTCCCTGCCCCCCCCCAGTATAAAGGCTCATTCAAAGACCCAGGGGGTCACTATATTAATGCACACAGCAGTCAATCAATGCAGTACCAAAAATTAAAATACTGAAAATGGATGCCCCCCTCCATCCACCAACTCGTCGCTCACCTCCTCACCCCCCTCCAAGTATCAGGGGTGGCAGGTTTGTAGAAATTTTGGTGGTGCCCAGAATGCTCAGAGCCCCTTTCCCCCCGCCCCAAACTATGTCCTCCACCTGCCTAAGGCTCTGCGAGAGAGCTTGGGTGTGGGGAGGTCGTCTGGGGTGCAGGCCTTGGGTTGGGGCAGGGGATTGGGGTGTAGGACGGTTGAGAGGTTGGGCTCTGGGATGGAGTTTGGGTGCTGGGTCCAGGCTCTGGGCTGGGGCACAGGGTGGGGGTGCAGGATGGGTGGAGGAGTGCAGGCTCTGGGAAGGAGTGTGGAGGGCTAGGTACAGGCTCTGGGACAGAGTTTGGGGGCCGGAGAGAGGGGGTGTGGTCTCTGGGATGGGGTGGTGGGTGATGAGGGGGAGGGGATTGCCATCACATGTTGCTTCCTTCCTCCCCTGCTGCCCCTCACCATCGTCTCACTAGGGATGAGGCTGCCCCTTGCCCAGTGTTTGCAGGAGTGGTGGCTGGGCTGGGGGGGATCACAGGGTCAAACGCTCACCAAAGCCTCAGCAGCTGCTGAGATGAGTGAGGGGTCCACTGCCGATGATCTTGTCTCCTACCGTAAGCCCCCTCGGCATCTCCTCCAGGTGGGTGCCGGGCCAGGGGAGGGGGGGCTGCAAAGCACGTGTGTGCCTCCTCCCCCCACCCCTTCCTGATGTGCAGCAGCCAGCTGTCTCAGCCTGCTGCCCCGGCGTCTGTTGCCATAGGCAGCAGCAGCCGGGAGAACCGTGCGCAGCTTTCCTTCCGGCAGGGACACTCAGGGGGTTTTCTGCGACCCTTAGCTTTGCGCGCCAAAGGCAAATGCCTCACTTGCCTCACCCTTTTTACGGCACTGTGCCCTGCACTGGGAACACAGGGGCAGACAGACTGCTGCTGCAGGGAGTGGGGGCAGGAGGATGGGGTGGCGGGGACTGCTGTCCTGCTTTGACAATCCTCAGCAGGGAGTGCTCACCGAGATGGTCGAGATGCTCAAGATGCCGCTCCCAGCAGCTGAGGAGGCTATGGGAGAACTCAGAGGGAATTGCAGAACCATAGACAGGCAGGCAGAGTGGGCTGCTTTGGGGGAGATGCTGTGCTGAGCAGAGCCGGGGGCTGATGTTGGGGGGGTGTCTCCCTCTCCCTGCTTCAGGATAGATCGGTCAGCCTGCTGTCTCCCCTGCCCCAGACACACCACTCTCCTCTCCCTCCCCCCAAACACTTCAGTTGAACAAGTGGCTGACAGTCTACTAGGATGCCCTTGGAATAATGGGATTGAGAAACCTGCATCATGTGATGCTGTACCTGCTTGGTCAGGCACTGCAAAACCTTCCCAAAGCACCCTACAGACAGTTGCACAGTGGGATAGCTACCACAGTGCACTTCTATCTGTGTCGATGCAAGAACTCTTAGTGTGAGTGCACTCTGCAGACACAAGGAACTAATGTGGACATGGAACAGCAGTTTTAATTAAAGTGCTTTAGTTAAAGCAGCATAACTTTTGCTGACAAAACATTTGTAGTGTAGAGAAGGCCTATGTGGTATGTACTTTAACCAGGGCCCTGAGGTGAGTACCTTATGAACTGTGTATTATAGTTTCTCCTGTCCTGAAACCTTGTTAAAAGAGGACATGCTATTTTGTTACTGTGTGTTGGCTTCTCCTGGCCCCAGGCAGTTACAGGGAACCCATTATACTCCTGTTGGGGAAAATTAAGGAGGGGCACATCTGAAGTGCCACACAAGGCTGCAAGGGAGTGCATGGGGACTGCCCACTCCTTTACAGTAATGCATAGGTTCCCAAACTGTGACTTACAACCCTAAACAAGGTTGTTGTATCATTAGCAGATGAGGTCAAGAGTCCAACGGGCCAGATTTGGCTCGTGAGATGATGTCATGTGTCCTGAAATGTGTCCAGACCTGCTCCACAAACACTGCACCAGAAGGTCACCATTTTGATCTACAAAATGGTAGCCTCTGCACAGCGTGACCTCAGACATACGGTGCATGTGAGGTTACGTTTTGTGGAGGCTGCCATTTTGTAGATCAAAACAGTGGCCTCCCGGTGCAATGTTTGTGGAACAGAACCAGACACATTGGCTTTGTAGAGGTGGTTGTGCAGATGCCCGTTTGGCCATTTACACCATCTGGCTGTGCAAGTATCCAGCTTAGGGACTTTAATGCAGAAGATCCTTATCTATGGGCAGCAGCCTCATCAACAGAGCATTCTCTCTGCTTGAATTGGTAGGGGCCTGTGATAGCCTTTTCTGAGATGAGAATCTTCAGTGGCTTGTAAGGTCCTTAAAGCAGGGCCCATATCTTCTTTTATGCCACCCTGAATACCCTGTTGGCACTGAAGGATAAAGAATCATTGTAAGTCCCTGTCTCTGTGCTGCTCTGGCCAGGGGCGGCTCCAGGCATCAGCATGCCAAGCATGTGCTTGAGGTGGCAAGCCACAGGGGGCGCTCTGCTGGTTGCCGCGAGGGCGGCAGGCAGGTTGCCTTTGTCGGCATGCCTGCGGAAGTTCTGCTGGTCCCGCGGCTTCGGCGGACCTCCTGCAGCCTGCCGCCGAATCCGCGGGACCGGGGACCTCCCGCAGGCAAGCCACCGAAGGCAGCCTGCCTGCCGTGCTTGGGGCGGCAAAATACCTAGAGCCGCCCCTGTCCCTGGCATCACCACACAGGGTCTTGCTAAGTCCTGACCTTATTGGCTTAACAGTGAATTCCTTTTTCTGATTTGTGATAAGAGGCAGAATGGACTCATTTCTACACTGCTTAAGCATCCAGCAGTGAGTCAAGTGATGTAGTTATGAATGAAAAACAAGAGACCAAGACATGCTCGCACAAATGATGAGGCTTTCGTTGCTTGTGGTTTAACCAGTGTTTTGGTCAAGAATGATGAAAGGCCAAAATCCCTGAAGGAAATTGTCCCTTCTTGCCCACATCACAGACATATTTCGGAAATGTAATGAATTGAATACTGGTCTGCAAAGAAAGAACACCCAGATCCTTCAGGTGAGTGATCAAATCATAGGATTCATGAAGAAAATTGGTTTTGGAAGAATAATCTATTGAAGACAAACTACGCATCTTTGCAAGGTCCTGGCTGACAATGAAATTATTCAGTCTCCTAAACAGATAATGATTGAGCATCTCACCTGGCTGGAGGAACAGTTTTCATCCTTTTTCCCCAACTTAATGCGTCAAAGCCTAATATCATGGATTTGCCTGCAGGTGAAATTGAATAGCTCATCAAAATTTCCTGCAAATGATTCTTGCAAGGAACATATGCCTAACTTTCCCTCCAGGAGTCCTGGTTCACTGTCAAGAATGAATAATCTTCACTCTCAGCATGCACCTTGACACTGATGGTGTCATTTGCAAGCCTGTATTTGTGTGTAGCTGGATTCAGCACACGTATGTGCATCAAGTCACTGTATTGATCTGCCACTGATGTCACATTGGAGATTAGATGTGCAATTTCTACTATGCCACTGGACTTCGGTAATCTGTGTCACAGCACACAAGCCCATGTGTCACATTAGAGAGCATTAAATAACATACTTAATGTGCAGATTCCTTGCTATGTTGCTATGTTGCTTTGTTGCTGTCTGGGGTCACAGGAAACTGGCTCAAAATGGGGTCCAGAAGGCAGAAAGTTTGAGAACCCCTCTATTAATGCTTGTTGATGCTCCCCCACAAACACACATACACCTTGCCAACAAAGGGGGAAGAATGCAGTTGGGCTCTGACATTGTAGAAATCGGTACTTCTACGACTGTCTGTATGACACAACAGTCTGCTCCAGGCAAAGACTTGCAATACAGCAGAGTGGGGAGATTGCTGAACCCTAAGAGTGCCTACCTAAGGCTACTGCAACACAGCAAGCAAGCAAGAAAAACCTGTGGCTGTGAGCCAGGTCAAGTATCTTGGGCTTGTGGGGCTCACACAATGGGGGTAAAAATAGCAGTGTAGACATGCAGGCTCAGGCTGGAACTCAGCTGACCTAAGTTCTGAGACTTCCTGCCATAGTTTCTTTTGTTTTTTCTTTTTTTGGGGGGGAGAGGGGTGGTCGTTTTTTGCTGTGTAGTTGTACCCTTAGGTAGGTACCCTTAGGTTTCAGCAATCTCCCCACTCTGCTGTATTACAAGTCCTTGTCTGGAGCAGACTGTTCAGGCTCATTGTCACTAACAGTATCCAGTTTGTGAATTATTTTCAACTTAAGTGTCTGCTCTCACTTCACTTGTCTTGGCCAGTTTGTCAGATATCTTGAGTAGATGCTTACAATTCCTTCGTTAGATTTTTGCCTTCACCTGGAATCGCCGATTTTATGAGTGAAGTGAATCATCTTTGATTGCTGTAGCTTTACCAGGCTGGTGCTCATCTTGCCAAATTCTCAGTCTTTGTTTTTTAAACTGTGGAAGAGGTCTTGTTCTTTGTTTTCTTGTTCTGTCTCCTTATACTTTCCCAGTCTTTTTCTCACTATCAGACTCCTTGGGTCATCCTTTATTTTTCTCATGAACATGGTAACTGAACTTTTATGCATCTGTTGTAGAGGAGTTCCTCATTGCAGTGTTCTAGCTCTATACTTTTGCAGAGTTAAGTGTGGCTCTTCCTCTGCATCCATTGCTTTTCTGATCAAGTTGTTTCCTGCTTTCCATGTTTTCGTCCTTGGCCAGTTTGATTTTGGTGACCTTTTTCCTTTCTCATTTAGCTATGGTACTCACAGTCACATGCTCTGTGCCTTTTTCTAGCTTTGTATTTTGTCTCTGTTTGTTCTGTTGTATGACATATACATATTGCCCTTTCTAGAGTCAGATCCATCTCCCTTAATAACTGTTACAGACATTTTTATTATTACATACCAAGACAATCTGGTCTTTACTGAGAGAGTCTTTTAATGTTCCATATTCTCAGGACCAACTTTTTAGTTTTAAGTTTGTGACAAACTCCTGCTGCATTCTCATCCTGAACATCTCTCTCTTGTAAGTAACTTTTTTCCCTAGGAATACAGTGGTCCTCAAATATTTTCATTATTCCTACAAAGCTTTCCTTCCCCCCCCCCACCACATACTGTATACATTTAGCACTTCTGCTAAGCCACTGTTAAGAGCAGAGCAATCTTTTGCTTATCCTCTAGTTCATTTTATATATAGTTTAAATTTCTGTTTGAGCCTTTTTGAGGCATCTTCAGCATTTCCTGTTGTTCTCAGGGCTGGTGGGGGATTTACTTGCAGTTGCACAGGGTCTGTAGCCACCATTTCAATGTCATCTCTCTCGTTGGGTCTTCCAGAACTTCATGCCTTCCACTTCTGGGACCATGTATGTCATAAACAGAACAGAAGTACTTTTATATCTCTTTTGCCTGTAAAGGGTTAACAAGTTCAGTAAGCCTGGCTGTCACCTGACCAGAGGACCAATCAGGGGACAGGATACTTTCAAATCTTGAGGGAGGGAAGTTTTTGTGTGTGCTGTTAGATTTTGGATGTTCTCTCTGGGTTCTGAGAGTGACCAAACGTGCAACCAGGTTTCTCTCCAATCTCCCTGATACAGGTTCTTATAGATTCAAAATAGTAAGTACTAGGTGAGAAGGCGAGTTAGGCTTATGTTTGTTTTCTTTATTTGCAAATGTGTATTTGGCTGGAAGAAGTTCAAATTTGTATTTTGCTGAAAGAATTTTAATTTGTACTTGTATACTTAGGCTTGGAGGGTATTCCCAGTGTCTATAGCTGAAAGACCCTGTAACATATTCCATCTTAAATTTACAAAGATAATTTTTACTGTTTTTCTTTCTTTAATTAAAAGCTTTTCTTGTTTTAAGAACCTGATTGTTTTTTTATTCTGGTGAGACCCCAGGGGACTGGGTCTGGATCCACCAGGGAATTGGTGGGGAGAAAGGAGGGAAGGGGGAGAGAGAGGTTAATTTTCTCTCTATGTTAGGATTACTTTCTCTCTCAGGGAGAATCTGGGAGGGGGAGAGAGGAGGAAGGGGGAAGGTGGATTTTCTTCTCTGTTTAAAGATTCAAGGAGTTTGAATCACAGTGATCTTCCAGGGTAAACCAGGGAGGGGAAGCCTGGGAGAGGCAACGGTGGAGGAAAGGGTTTTCTTTCCTTGTGTTAAGATCCAGAGGGTCTGGGTCTTGAGGGTCCCCAGGCAAGGTTTTAGGGGGACCAGAGTGTACCAGGCACAGTAATTCCTGGTTGGTGGCAGCGCTACAGGTTCTAAGCTAGTAATTAAGCTTAGAGGAATTCATGCTGGTACCCCCATCTTTTGGACGCTAAGGTTCAGAGTGGGGTTTATACCATGACAATGTAGTATTTACAGATAAGAAGACAGGCTTCAAGATAAACCCTTTACTAGATATGGAAAGTATGTACACTGGTAAGGTGACAAAACTTCCTACCATCCTTTAGCTTTAGCCTGTGCTTGCCATGTTCTGGGGTTCTTTGTTTTTTCTGTCCTAGTATGCAGCACCTCTCAGGAAAACAGACTGCATAAAGTATGTACAAGAAGTGTGGCATCTCTACACTTCCTGGACGAATTACTCTATAGCAGAAATATGAGAGAGTTCTGCACAGGGAGTATTTAGTATTGTCGAAGACAAAAATTCTCAAGTTATGTTAATTTCTATAGCTTTATAGTGTATGTAAAATAAAACATAGTGAGGAGGAATAATGCTAATTATCCAACTTTCTTTTTATTTCTTTTCATCTTATATCACATGTAATATTTTCTATTTCTGTTATGTATTTTTATATAAATTGATTTATGACAAAATATAAGGATTACATTTTAGATTCTGTTTAGACTCGTATTATGTGTGCAGATGTTTATATGTGTATACTCATACATTCTCTTGCATTGTAATGGTGTTTTTTCTGTGTAATAATTTCCCATTACGGGTGGATAGTTTTCTGTTAACTTCCTCATTGCTGCATTGAAATTTAACAATACTTAGAAAATAAATTATTTTAAAAATGCAAATTACTCTACCTATGAAGTATAAACTTTGTTTAATTTTTTCACTCCATCCACTGGATTGAGGAACAGTAAGTAAAAGAATACATTTTTTCTTGAAGCATCTTTCATCACTTCCTTTTTATCTCCCAATCTGCATCTCCCTACTTGTGTTCTGCCTAAGCCCATTTGCTGATTGTTCTCTGTGTCTACAGTGCTTGCTTCTTACTTTGTATCTTGTTTCTCTTCTTAGAGCTGCCTCATACTTAATGTTTATTAAACCCCCTTCCTCTTGGTCAAAAATCTTTTAAAACCTCACCTGTTCTTTTCAGACTATTACATGCACACGCACGCACACACACACACAAAACCCTACATTAAAATAATAATATTAAGGTTGCAAAATCAAGCACTCAGAAGTTAGGAAATGCCCATGAATCCTTAATTCCAACAACTTTAACTTAGCCTCATCATGCATAGGCATTACTATGTGACAGTCAGCAGCGACCCCCTAACAGCTAGTAGCCTTATAATAGCTGGCAACCATTAGGGGAAATTGGACACCTCATGGACACAGTAGCCTGAACTTTTGAACTGTCTTCCCTTATCAGTCTTGAGGCAGTTGAAGCTGG
Source organism: Gopherus evgoodei (assembly GCF_007399415.2). Classification (NCBI taxonomy): domain Eukaryota; kingdom Metazoa; phylum Chordata; order Testudines; family Testudinidae; genus Gopherus; species Gopherus evgoodei. The sequence continues at coordinate 285,840,947 of NC_044322.1, read as the reverse complement.
TCCTAAGCCGGTTTTTGCTGAGCAGATTGCAGAAGTGCAGGGTTTGCTAACCACCAATCAAATGCTAACACGACCAAAGCCTGTGTGTGAGTGTGTATAAAAGAGTCTTGGTTTTTGTATGGAGTAGAGTCTTTGTACCAAGGAACAAAACTCTCCTTTCTTCTGCAAAATAAAGCAACTTTTCCTTATCCCTGTCTGGCTGTCATTGGCTCTCAGCTAGGCGAACCCGACATTTTGGTAACAATGATACAATTATAGGCAGAGTCTGGATGAACTCTCCCCGACATCTAGTGGTGAGCTGTGGAAAAAGGCTTTGGAAGCTGATCTTGTTTGCATGGACACACCCACCCTCCCTAGGTGCTCAGCATGATGAGACTGCTTGCCCAAATGATCACTTGTGGCGTGTTAGAGCCCCAGTCTCCTTGTTATTGGGGCAGGAGTAATAAAGGGTTGCTATCTTTGTTGTGTGAACCGAGGGCAGCAGAACTGTACCTGGCATACCCACAATGGAAGGACTTGCCCTCAACTGAACAGTGCTCGCTAGGCAGGGGGACATGGGTTCCAGAGCCCAATGAGTTGAGAGAGGGTGGGGAGAGGTACTTGGTGGTGTGGGCGCTTGTTAAGGGTTGTAGGTACCATTTGACCCTTCCTCACTTCATGGCATTATAAAAGAACTAATTTAAACTCAATGGAGAGTCTTGTTACATGCTGCAGAGCTGAAATCACTGATACTTAGGTCTAAATATTAGGCCTACTTTTGGACAAGCAAGAAAGAGTCCTGTGGCACCTTATAGACTAACAGATGTATTGGGCACTTTGGAACAGTGTTTCTGTTGTAAGAGACTGCCCAGTTTGCACTAGCAGTGAGGTTCCCCCACTAACAGCTGAAATCACTAAGAGCTGTTTTAAGTGTTGGGGAGGCCCTCAAGATATCTTTGGCAACCGGGCAGCTGGTGGAGAGGTGAGGCTGGCAGGATGGCTGGTGGAGAGGGGTGACCAGCAGGGTGGCTGGCAGAGAGCAGTGACCAGCAGGGTGGCTGATGGAAAGGCTTGGCAAGCAGCTAGTAGGGCAGCTGGTGGAGAGGCGTGGCAAACAATCAGCAGAGAACCTGGTGGAGAGGACCAGAGCAGAGCCTTGCAGAGGTGTGGCAATCAACTGCTGAGGCGACAAGCGAGTGCCGAAGCAATGCAGCGTGTAAGGTGCCTCCTTACCCCCTTTTCCCCCCGCCTTTCACACAGAGTGGGAGGTGAACTCTGTGGATGAAGATCTGAACACTGGAGCTGCACTGGCCAAGGACAGCAACTATGAGTGGAGTACAGAGAAGGGCACGTTAAAGGGACTTTTGGGTTGCTGGACTTAAGACGGGAAAAGGACACTGCCCAACTTACTTGGGAGTGGGTCTTTTGCTCATGGTTTGTGTTTATGAACCCAAGTTGCGGTGTTTTCCCAAATTAAGGCGGAGTTAATTCCCTCTTTGTAGTAAAAGTTTTTGCTACACTCAGACTCTGTGTTTGTGAGCGGGGAAATATTGCCTCTTAGAGACACCCAGGGGTGGTGTGTAATTGTCCCAGGTCACTGGGTGGGGGCTCGAGCCTGTTTTGTGTTGTATTGTTGAAAAGGAACCCCTAGATACTGAACCCTGCCCTTGTTGCTGCTGGCCACACCTGACAGAAGGGTTACACAGTCTTTCATTACGTGATCTCATACTATATATTTCACAGGACTCCTGACTCCTTCAGTGCATGGGATGGATGATGCTCATTTAATGAGCAGATCTTCAATATTTTGTTTCATTTGTATTGTTTGGAGTGTGGGTCTAGACCTTATTTATTGTACACTATTCAAACCCTGCTATGAAGACAAAATTACTAATTTCTTCTGGGCTTTTCTGTGGTCCTCATTACTATAGTAGTTGAGAGCTTCATAGATATGTATTTATTCTCCCAATGCCCTTGTGAGTTGAGGGGTGATGGTATTATCCCCATTTTATGGATAGGGAACTGAGGCAGAGAGAGATTAAGTTAAAAGTTTCCACTACTTTTGGGTGCCCAGTTTGAGACTTCTAAGGCCTGATTTTTCAGAAGACTATGATTTGGCACTTTTATATGTTAAAGCACAGCTCCCATTGCCTTGAAATTGCAGCGGTTAGTGCTCAGAACTTCTGCATATCTGATCCAGAGCAGAAAGCTGGACACCCAACAAAAAAGGAACACACACATTTAGTGACCACCCATGAAAAGTTTAGTTTGTTACTTGCTTAGTAGCATCACATAGTAACTCTTTGGCAAAGACAGGGTTAGAATCCAGTTCTCCAGGGCAACATTTAGTTGCCTGAACAAGGAGAGCATCCTTTTTGTTCCTCAGTCCCTTCCTCACTCACTATATGCCTTCCAATTTTTACAGCAAATGAGGCAGGGAGCCTACAGACGACAGTTTCCTTCAGGGCATAAACTTGATTCATCCCCAAAGCAGGTCCATTCTGTGCACACAAAGGGTCAGATTTTGCCACCTTTATTCACAGTCACATTATGTAATACTTTACAACTTGAATAATTTCATTTGGAATAATGGGATTACTTATGGACTAATCTGCTACTCACTATGAGTAAGGTATCTCATTCTGGCCCTATATGTTTACCCAGAGGCATGTGCTCCTGAAATCCCCTTCTAACAAAAGCTTCATTCACAAAAGGAAGCTTATTGCTCCATCAGTCTAATTATTTCTCAGTTTGTATATGTTTCTGATACAGGCATTCATGGACTTTTTTAGAACTTGCTTGCTGTAGTGTACTGAAATATGATACTATTCGTTTAAATAGTTTGTGAGCCCTTTTAATGGCGCTCACAGTGTTCTGTAAGCCAACAGAGCAACAATATGTCTATGTAGCTAGTCATTGCTTGTTATAAACATAGTTATTTGGACCCCGTCACACTTTCATATTTTGTAAAGAGCAAAACACACAACACTTTCCAAACGCACCAAAGGCACTCAATACTGAAATGTTCCCTACATAAATGTTTCAGACTAGATTTCTCCCTTTGTTAACTGGGAAGAAACGTAGAGATTAAGATACTTGTGAGATCATTTTGTTGCTTCTCCAGGTCTGAAACCTTTATAGAGTGCCTGTCTCGAGAGAACTTTACAATTACAAATTTCAAGACCACTGAAGGCACTTCTTTTAAAGAACCTTTAGGAAACAATATGAGAGGAATATCCCAAACTTTCTGTCAGATGACCTTTCATAATCCAAGAATGGCCAAGCTACTTAGATAACATAGTGGGACCAGCCTTTGTTTCCTTAGGAAATGTTCTCACTCAGGAAGTCTGGAGTTAATTGATTTGGATCAAAAAACTGGACAGGCATATCCTTCCAGCCTGGATGTTGTTCATTTTGTGAGATGATGAAGTTTTGTTGATGTTCAAGTGATTGCTATATAGGAAAATATTAGCACTGGTTCTTTAAAAAAAAGTCATTACTCGTATTATTTCTCATATGAGGGACTAATGTCAGAGTCACAAATGTATGAATTAAAGTGACCTTTTAATTCATATGATCTTTTTCGTTCATTATCCCACACACTGATATTTTGTGTCACGTAAAATAGGACCAAGAGAATAAGAAACTGTTTTTGCAAGGCATGTTTGGTAGAGACTTGAATGCAGTGGTGTTTATTTTCTACCAAATCACAACACGTGGGCAGGATTTTGCAGCTGCTTTTTGACTTCAAGGGAATTCTATTCAGTATGTAGTTGTATATGGAGCTCCTGTAGGGTTGGGTCCTCTGTTTTTTTGTTACTTTCATGGTCTCTGCATTTGGTTCTTCAGTTTCATTTTTTTTTTGTACAGATTTGTGAGTGAACAAAAAGACTAACTTCTTCATTGGTGCTAAGTTATTTTAAATGTATCTCATCTTAGGATGAGATCCACAAAGGGCTTTTGATACCAGTCAGTTCTGTGTTCTTGGGTGCAGGGGGCAGTATCTAGCCTGTCTGACTCATGAAAGACATCCCCGACCAGCCTCTGTTTGAACCAAAACTGATCAGAGAAAAGACTTGCAGAGGGCAGTGAAGGGCATTGGGAGACACACCTAGACTCCTCCTGACAAGGTTGACAAGATTAAGGCATCTCTATTAGCATACAGAATGGAGAACAGAGGCAACTCCCCTAGCCTCATATGCATGAAAGATGGGACAGGGAGACATCTCCATTAGCATACAGAATGAAAAACAGAAATTCCAACAAAGAACTGCACTGAATTCTGGGACCAGAAAAGTAGGAAGGCACTACATGATGGGGGATCTCTGCTCCATATGTTAATGAACCTACACCTGCACATACCCAGATCAGCAGTTATCAGACCAATTCTAGTAATAAATCCTTGATTGATATCCAAAATACTGAAGCAGCCTAATTGCATTCTGAGCTCCTTGAAAGAAACACCACCCATATCCAAGAGTGATCAGCTCCTATTGTCTTGCCTAAAGAGAACCCTGGAGTCATCAGTTTACCCATAAAAAAATCTAGTGTTCTCCCTTGATCCATTGTTGTTTCTCTACAAAAACCCCTACCTATGTTCAAGTAAGTGTTCTGATGTATGGACCCAAACTCTGCATCAATTCCACTGGGACTCCATCTTCTCCTGACTGATCATGCTGGGGTCTCTGCCTGTCTCCAGCACTCAGCATCCTGAGCTACCACCATCACCTGGGAACCCTGACCAGTCCAACCCTCAGGGAGTGGGTGAGATCCCTCCCTCTCTCTCTTTCTGTTTCCTTGTCTACATTAGGTATTAACCTTTAATAATGTAACTGTTATATTTGTTTAGCCTCTCCTTGTGTAGTTATCAATATTATTGAATAAATAACTTCTATGGTTAAGCTGGTTGCTTCTCTCTCTCCCTCTCTGAACTTTACTCTTTTTTTATTTTAGCTTCCCCATTTACTCCACAGCAATGCTTCTTTTACCTAAGCTAAAGATCCCTGTAGCATCCAAAAACCCTGTGGAGTTTGCTCATCAAGTGGGTTACTACCAGGACAATTGTGATGCGAAAGTGGGGATAGGGACATGCTGAACTTGTGACGTATGAAGATGGCAGCTTGGAAGTGCTGCTCATCCCAGACTGCTCAGGCTTACACTATTCCAGTGTGGTACTTGTGGCATATAAGGGTGGCAGCTTGAAAGTGCTGCTTGACCCAGCCCACTGAGTCCAGGGATATATAAGGGGATCAGCTTGAGAGTGTTGATTGACCCAGTCCACTCAGACTTGCTCTGTTTTGTGTGTGTGTATGTGTGTGTGTACATTTGATTCTGGAGCTAGAGGAGCCCAGTCCTAGGGAACCTAGGTCCTGCAAGATAGCTCCATGGGGAGGGAACTTGCAGAAGAGAGAAGTAGAGCTCCATATGAAAACACAAGTGACACAATCAGTACATTGATAGAATTACAGAACCTCCCACCCCAAGAAGAGTAACCCTAATAAATGAGCATACCCCAAAGTAATGGGCAAATCTGGTAACAATTTAGGTGTCAAAATGCCACTTTAAGTTGCTAAATCTAAACTTTAAATTCTTAAAAACTCTTCTCAGCTGCCACATAACCCTGTAGGTGTACAAGTTTCCCTCGGTAAAGTCTCCTCAGCACCTAACTGTCTGGGGAGTCATGAACACAGTTGCCTAAGTCCTGATGCTGCTGAGCAGCTCAGCACCTAGGTCTTGGCAGGATCCTCAAACTGTGTGTTTCCTCACCTTTCTTTCCTGCATGGCCCAATTTGATAGGCAATCTTAGAAGCCTACAGGATGTGGAGAAAGGGTCTGTCCCCTATAGTTCAGTGATAAAACCATTTCCCAGGGAGGTGGGAGACCCAGGTTTAAATCCCTACTGTGTCTCATTTGGAGCAGGACCTTTTCTCACATCGTAGATGAGAGCCCAAACCACTGGGCTATAGGGTAGTCTGGGGTGATTGTCTCTTAATCTCACCTGCTGAAGTGGTTCAACTTTGTAAAAATACTTAAATATTCATTAAGCCAAAGAGAGGCTATAGCTCTGCAGTTAGGATATGCTCCTAGGTAATGAGAGACCTGAGTTCAAGTCCCTGCTCTCTGTCAGGCAGAGTGGAGACTTGAACTTGGTCTTCCCTATCCTAGTTAAGTTCACTAACCAGTGGCTATACAGTAGTAGCAAAAACAAAGGTGTGGCAGCAGCACCTTGACTCTATTTTTAAGAAGAAAGGTCTGACCTGGCTTGCACACCCAACTCCAGCAGAGGGTTTGTGTGTGTGCACAACAGGTGGAAATTGGCACCTCTCTCTGGCCCAGAGTTAGGTGTGGAGCTTAGGCTACTGGATAGCTTAGGTGGCTTCCTGCTCAGCATGTTGGCTTTTGTGAATCCCTTTCTTAGGTGTCTAGCAGTCCCCGTGCATTATATAGAGATTTTGGGTACCCAGTTTGGGGCTGTGGATTCCACTAGGCAACAGGAACCTAAACATTAGGTGCTGCCACACAGTCTAAGCCCCGTTTAGATCCAGCCCTTAGTCTCAGGAAAGTACATAGTAGTTTCTATGAGACACACTGCAGTGCAGATGGGGGCTGTGAGTGGGATTTTTCAAAAGCTCCTCGGTGACTGTGGAACAAAAGCCACATGAAAAGTCAATGGAACTTGTGCTTCTACAGCCTTTATGTGCTTCTGAAAATCCCACTGTGTGTAAACTCTCCCACACAGTTCTGACAATTAAGCATAAAATCCCAACAGGGAGCACATTGTTTGACTGTTGGAGCACACATTGGGTACAAGACCAAATTTGCTATTCAAGTTTATAAAATGACAACAGTATTGAGCACTAACACTGGATTGTTGGGGGGGCACCCCAGATATGTCATCACTGTGTCATGATTCCAGATTAGAAAATTAGCCACTCCTTTTAAAGAAAAGGAGGTCACTCAGCAATATCATATGTAATCATGAAATCAGCAGCTGAAGCAAAGTAGGGTTTGTGCTAGTCACTTTAAAAAGTGACACTGTTTGTTTAGAAAAAAGTCTATATTTTCATTTATGATATATAAAAGGGCCTGGAAGGTTATGTTTGAAGAAAACAAAAAATTCTGCTTATTTTTCACCTTAAAAATAGAACATCAGCTCTAGTCTCCTTTGATTTTTCGCTTGACTCAGAGAAGGGCGCTGAGAACGTGCAAGCTTTAACTAAAGGAACAAGACTGCAGGAATACATAGAGGACTTTACTCCTGGGTGTTTTATTTAATAGGTGTTAGCCAAAGTAAAAATGCCTGCCCCAATTCTGTCTGCTTTGAACAACTGAAGCAGCTCACAGCAAACAGAGGACTGCCCTGGAGTGGCATACCTCAGCTGCATTCAACTAGACCTCTAGCCAGTGTGGTAGTCCCTGTAGGACTGCTACAGAGAGTGTAATTTAAAGTAGTCCCTTGGCTGATTGATATGTCCTGGGTCTTTTCAGCTCCTGGCCAGGACCCACCTTTCCCCCATGGTCTTCTTAACTACACTAAGGGCAAACTCAGAGCAGCTGAGAATCAGGCCAATACAATTTTAATTGGACCAAATAAAAAATCACTTCCCTTTTCAGTTAACCAGGTTTCACTTGGATTATTTCTCCAATTTCATAAACTCTGTTTGCCAGTCATCCATGGAATCTTCCAGGGTGTGTGAGACCTGGATTTCTAATGTGAAAAAAACAAGCAGGGGGGAAGAATCACACTTTATGGAGAGAAAAAATAATTCAAACACTAGTAGGACTTTTTCTAAATAAAAAAGAAGCAAACTGGACATAAATCCATTTTAATTTCCTTTGTAGGATACTTCTTGTGGTGCAAACCAACCTTAGATAAGGTGGCTCTAAGACACTGGGGAGAAGGGGAGAAAGAAAGTGAGAGGCTATTCTATGACAGCAGTTCCCAACCTTTTCTGTGTTATGATTATGACACAGCTTGATACCTTTAATTATTCTGAGATGCACCACCATATTGTCTCCAAATAAACTTGTCCTCTTATTGCCTTGGTTAAAGCTATTTACTACCCTTACCATTCACAGTCTGTAAAGGTGGTGTGTTGGAAGCAGTGCTGTTCAGGATGTAGGCAGGGGAAAGCTAGTGGCTGTGCGCAGAGAGGGGGTAGCTCAGGGTGCAGCGAGGGGCTGTGTCTGAGGAGGTGCTGCTGATGTGGGGCCTGGCCATGGGCTCACTTCCTAGCTGGCAGAGTGGCGGCAGCTCTGCTCCTTGTAGCCTTGTGCATGCTAGGCTGGACTGAGCCATGACTTCCTACACGGTCACCATGGCCACCAGCACCCAGTGGTTTGCAGGCACCATGGACCCCATTAGTTCTGTCCTCACCCTCCACCAGTCCAGCTCCCACCTCACCCCAGTTCTGCCCTACCCTCACCCAGCCTCCATCTCATACCAATTCTGCCCCCCAGTTTTGCCCCTCAATTCTCCCCCCCATTCAGCCCCCCCACACCAGTTCTGCCCCCCCACCCATGCCCCGCGAGTTCTCCCACCCTGCTCAGGCCCCACCAGATCTGCCCCTCCAGCTCCCTCACCTCAGACCCAGCTCCCAGCCCCGCAGCCTCACCTCTGCTTCTTCTGAGGCTCTTCTTCCCTCCTAACCTTGGGCGGGGGGGAGTTGCAACAGGGTCCTGGCTCCCCTTTCAGGCTCTTCCGCCAGTCAGCAGCTGCAGGAGGGGGGGAGGGGGAAGGGCAGAGGAGGGACCTATTACTCACAAGAGGGCTAGTGGGGAGGAAAAGGAGATTGAGCTCCAATTGGTTGCTCTGCGTCTGAAGGAGGTAGGGCAGTGAGGCAAATGGTCAATCAGAAGGTGACTTCCTCCCTTCTTTCCTTCTCTCCCGTCCCCACTCCACATTTAGTTTTTCAAAAAAATCTGCAGCATACCTGTTCAGGCCTGATGGCACACCAGTGTGCCAAAGCACACAAGTCAGGAAACACAGTTGTATGATGAGTTAGCGATTTCCAGGGGATTTAGATATTTTTTATGACACAATCCCTATAATCAGTTTCCTAATGATTGGTGAATGACTGTGACACAACCATTTAGTGTGATGAAACCTCCAGGAATATGTCCAACCAAAACTGGCAACCCTACTCCCAGATCTTCTGCTATTTACAGTATCACTTGTACCTGCTGCAATAAATTGACTTTGAACACAGTTTTAGATGTTAGTTTTGCCTCTATAATAGACTTAAAGCTCTCTCATAACCTTGAAATCTGAGACTATGTCTACCCTACAAGTGCTACAGTTGCACTGCTGTAGCGACAACACTACCTGCAGTGTTGGAAGGTTTTTTCCATTGTTGTAATAAATCCACAACCAGAAGAGGTAGCTGGATCAATGGATGTTTTAGGTGCAGTCCCTGAGGTCCTAGGGAACTTTCACTACCTCACTGGACCTGGATATGTGTTTCATGAGTCCTGCTTCTGCACATTGTCCCAAGAACTGTGAATCCTCACTGGTGAATGAAAAATGAACAGGGATGATAACACTGAACAAAAAGACACACAACATTTAGGTATAATTAATTGTATTTTATTTGGGCTCCTAATATGATCACATTATTTATTTATTGTATACACACTCACAACACTTTGCGGACATATAAGAAGACAGATCTCTGCCTATAATAGGGAAGTATAAAACCTACACAGGCCAGCAAATTAGCCCACCTTACTGCACTGGAGTGCTTCAGGCTCAGTTCAGCATCAGATCAAGCTGTGGAGGAGTTGGTGGTTGCCACAAAGGAAGTAGTTCACAACAGTAGCATTGGGAGAGTTAGAGGTCAAGAGACCTGTGTCCTGTCCTAAAGAGAGGACCTAGGTGGAAGTCCTTTTCTGGGTGAATAACTGAAATTGCAAACCTGTAGGTGTGAGATGATATTGTTTTATTGCAGTGAACAGACCGAAACTGCAGAAAAATCCCAAGTGGGTCAGAAGACATTTTTCTTTGCTACCTGCATTTTAATACTGATTAAAGACATTGAAAGGGATGAAACTCTAGAGGGATTTGGCTGGAGGGTAAGTACCCCACTGCATGAAATGGAGGATAATGGGAGTGCTCTGGGATAGTGAGTGGCAGCAATATCACCAGATGGTGCTCTGGGATGATAAAATCATTACACTGCCCCAGAGAGACTGGTCTAAATACAGAGAAAGATGGGGTGTGATGCAGTATAAAAGCAAAGTGACTGACTAACTAAAGGAGACTAAAATATTAGTCTCAAGGGGGGTTTAGGTTAATTTTTAATCTGAAATGTTCACTGAAGTATTATGTGGTGCAGTAAGAGCAGTAGTGATTGGTTATTGGTGGAATGCTAACAGAAAAAAGTCCTTTTTAGGAGAGATTGGAAGTAGGAGAATGAAGTTTCTAAATGTGCTAGACTCAGAAGAGCGAAGTATAAGTGCCTTCTTGAATTGGGGCCATTGACTTCAATAGCGCGACTCAGGATATGTCTACACTACAGGATTATACCGATTTTACAGAAACCGAGTTTTTTTAAACAGATTGTATAAAGTTGAGTGCACGCGGCCACACTAAGCACATTAATTCAGCGGTGTGCGTCCATGTACCGAGGCTGGTGTCGATTTCCGGAACGTTGCACTGTGGGTAGCTATCCCATAGTTCCTGCAATGTCACCCACCCTTAGAATTTTGGGTTGAGATCCCAGAGCCTGATGGGGGCAAAAAACATCGTCACAGGTGGTTCTGGGTACAGCCTCACCACTCCCTCCATGAAAGCAGCAGACAACCGTTTCACGCCTTTTTTCCTGGGTGGATTGTGCAAACGCCACAGCACAGCAAGCATGGATCCTGCTGAGCTCAAGACAGCAATCATGGACATTGTAAACACCTCGCGCATTATCATGCAGTCTATGCTGAACCAGGACCTGAAAAACCAGATGAGGAGGAGCCGGCTAAGGCAGCGCAGCAATGAGAGTGATGAGGACATGGACACAGAATTCTCTCAAACCACGGGCCCCTGCGCTTTGGAGATCCTGCTGGTAATGGCGCAGGTTGTAGCCATTGAACGCCAATTTCGGGCCTGGGAAACAAGCACAGACTGGTGGGACTGCATAGTTTTGCAGGTTTGAGACTATTCCCAGTGGCTGTGAAACTTTCGCATGCGTAAGGGCACTTTCATGGAACTTTGTGACTTGCTTTCCCCTGCCCTGAAACGCCAGAATACCAAGACGAGAGCAATCCTCACAGCGGAGAAGCGAGTGGCAATAGCCCTCTGGAAGCTTGCAATGCCAGACAGCTACTAGTCAGTCGGGAATCAATTTGGAGTGGGAAAATCTACTGTGGGGGCTGCTGTGATGCAAGTAGCCAAAGCAATCATTAAGCTGCTGCTACGAAAGGTTGTGACTCTGGTATATGTGCAGGTCATAGTGGATGGCTTTGCTGCAATGGGATTCCCTAACTGGGGGGGGGGGTGAAAGATGGAACCCATATCCCTATCTTGGCACCGGAGCACCAGGGCACCCAGTATGTAAACCGCAAGGGGTACTTTTCAATGGTGCTGCAAGCACTGGTGGATCACAAGGGACGTTTCACCAACATCCACGTGGGATGGCCAGGAAGAGTTCATGACGCTTGCATCTTCAGGAATACTACTCTGTGTAAACGGCTGCAGCAAGGGAATTACTTCCCAGACCAGAAAATAACAGTTGGGGATGTTGAAATGCCTGTAGTTATCCTGGGGGACCCAGCCTACCCCTTGATGCCATGGCTCATGAAGCCATACACAGGCAGCCTGGACAGTAGTCAGGAGCTGTTCAACTACAGGCTGAGCAAGTGCAGAATGGTGGTAGAATGTGCATTTAGCCGTTCAAGGGCGCGCTGGCGCACATTACTAACTCACTCAGACCTCAGCCAAACCAATGTCCCCTTTGTTATTGCTGCTTGCTGTATGCTCCACAATCTCTGTGAGAGTAAAGGGGAAATCTTTATGGTGGGGTGGCAAGCTGAGGCAAATCACCTGGCTGTTGATTACGCACAGCCAGACACAAGGGCGATTAGAAGAGCACACCAGGAAGCGGTGCACATCAGAGAAGCTTTGAAAAAGAGTTTCATCATGGGCCAGGGTGCGGTGTGACTGCTGTGTTTGTTTCCCCTTGAGGAACCCCCTGTCTCCTTGATTGACTCATTCCCTGTAAACAACCCACCCTCCCCCTTCGATTACAGCTTGCTTAAGGAAATAAAGTCACTATCGTTTAAAAATCATGTATTCTTTATTAATTCATTATAAAAAGAGGGAGAGAACTGACAAGGTATCCCGGGTATGGTTTGGGAGGAGGATAGGAGGGAAGGAAAAGGCCATCAAAAAAATTTCAAAGTAATGACAGCCTTTTGGTTGGGCTGTCCACAGGGATGGAGTGGGCGAGTGCACGGAGCCTCCCCCCATGCGTTCTTACACGTCTGGGTGAGGATGATGTGGAACATGGTGAGGGTGGTTATACAGGGGCTGCAGCGGCACTCTGTGATCCTGCTGCTGTTCCTGAAGCTCCACCAGATGCCAGAGCGTGTCAGTTTGATCACGCAGCAGCCCCAGAGTTGCATCCCGCCACCACTGATCTTCCTGCCTACATCTCTGATCTTCCTGCCACCACCTCTCATGGCGAGCATCCCTCCTGTCCTCACGTTCACTGGCATCTTTCCTGTAATTTGATACCATATCCTTCCACTCATTCAGATGAGCTCTTTCATTAAGGGTCACTTCCATGATTTCCGAGAACATTTTGTCTCATGTCTTTTTTTTCCGCCACCTTATCTGAGATAGCCTTTGGGATGGAGTAGGGAGGCTTGAAAAATTTGCAGCTGTATGAGGGAGGGAAAAAAGGGAGAGAAGTATTTTAAAAAGATTCATTTTACAGAATAATGCTTGTACTCTTTCACTGTGAACAACACTATTCACCTTACATAGCACATGTGATTTGATTACAAGGTCGCATTTTGCATCTTAATATTGAGTGCCTGTGGCTCTGATGTTAGAAATCTCACAGACGCAGGTCCGGGCAGCAGAATTCGGCTTGCATGTGGCCATGGTAAGCCGTTGTCTTCTGCAGCCTTTATATATCCAGCGCCCTCCTTTATCAAATAGCAAGCAAAGCCCGTTCAGTGCTGCTTCTTTCCTGTTAACATGCAGCAGCAGAAACCACCCCCACATCCAATTCTCTGGGATTATCGCTTTACCCCTCCTCCCACTGCATGGCTGGTATCATGGAAGATCTCTGCTACCCAAACGCGAAAAAGCTCAGTGCCAATCACCCGCCCCCCTTCCTTCTGCTTGGTTACCTGCAAGGAAGGATTTCTTTTAAGCAACAGGCAAACAGCCCAGTAGAAATGACCATCTCTGTCCCCTTAATTAAATTCCAGAATTTCAACCAGGTTACCATGAACGATATCACTCTCCTGAGGATAACACAGCGAGATAAAGAACAGATGTTGCTTGAATGCCAGCAAACACCGGGACCATACGCAGCTAGGCTTTGTCATGCAGTGATACCAGATTACTTGCTGCATGCATGGCGTGGTCAAGTGCCCTACCATGGAGGATGGAATAAGGCTGCCCTGCCCAGAAACCTTCTGCAAAGGCTTTTGGAGTACCTCCAGGAGAGCTTCATGGAGATGTCCCTGGAGGATTTCCGCTCCATTCCCAGACACGTTAACAGACTTTTCCAGTAACTGTACTGGCTGCGAATGCATCCCAAGTCCTCAGGGAAAATTAATCATTAAAAAACACTTGCTTTTAAACCATGTGTTATATTTACAAAGGTACTCTCACCAGAGATCCCTTCCATGGCTTCATTGTGTGGGATAGTGGCTTGGGAGGGCTGGGAGGGTAATTCCATCAAGGTGAGAAAAAGCTCCTGGTTGTTGGGCAGAATGGTGTGCTGTGTGCTCTCTGGAAGCTCGTCCTCCTCTTCCTCCTTCTCATCCTCCCCGTCCGCAGAATCCTCAGGCATGACTGAGATTACCACCTCCACCTCGGAATCCATGGCTGGGGTGAGGTAGTGGTGGTGGACCCCCTGAGAATTGCATGCAGCTCAGCATAGAAGCGGCATGTTTTCGGCCCTGCCCCGGACCTTCCGTTTGCTTCTTTGGTTTTCTGGTAGGCTTGTCTGAGCTCCTTAACTTTCACACAGCACTGTACTGAGTCCCTGGTGTGGCCTCTCTGCATCATGGCCTTGGAAATTTTTTCAAATGTTTTTTCATTTCATCTTTTGGAACGGAGTTCTGTTAGCACAGAATCCTCTCCCCATTCAGCGATCAGATCCAGTACCTCCCGTGCGGTCCATGCTGGAGCTCTTTTTCGATTCTCAGGAGACTGCATTGTTACCTGTGCTGGTGAGCTCTCCACACTGGCCAAACAGGAAATGAAATTCAAAAGTTCGTGGGGCTTTTCCTGTCTACCTGGCCAGTGCATCCGAGTTCAGATGGCTTTCCAGAGTGGTCACAATGGTGCACTGTGGGATACCGCCCGGAGGCCAATACCGTCAAATTGCTGCCACGCTAACCGTAATCCGACATGGCAATACCGATTTCAGCGCTACTCCCCTCGTCGGGGAGGAGTACAGAAATCGGTTTTAAGAGCCCTTTATATCGATATAAAGGGCTTCGTTGTGTGGATGGGTGCAGGGTTAAATCGGTTTAACTCTGCTAAATTCGGTATAAACGCATAGTGTAGACCAGGCCTCAGATACTTAAAGTTATGCAAACTCATAAGTATCTGCTGAATTGTGCTCATAGAAAGTGCAGAGGAGGAAGGGAAGAAACAGGTACTAAGGTGTATGTAGAAGGAGGAGATAAAAGTATCAGGAAGTTTGTATAAACACTGAAGTTGCACAGAAGTTCCAGCTATGCAAATTGCTAAACTAGTGCAACTCTGAGGGCTTGGCTACACTGGAGAGTTGCAGTGCTAGTGGTGGCTTTACAGTGCTGCAACTGAATCACCGTCCACACTTGCAAGGTACATACAGCACTGTATCTCCCAGAATGCCTGTTCTAGCCACTCTGCTCATCAGTTCGACCTCTACTGCCCTGGCCTCAGGTGACCAATCGTCAGACCCTTTAAATGCCCTGGGAATTTTAAAAATCCCCTTCCTGTTTGCTCAGCCAGGTGTGGAGTGCAATCAGTGAAACTTTCCAGGTGACCATGCCTCCATGCGGCAAATGAGCCCCAGCATGGAGCAGTGGCAAGTTGCTGACCTCATCACTGTTTGGGAGGAAGAAGCTGTAAAGCCCCAGCTGCACTACAGCCGTAGGAATTACAATACCTTTGGGCAGGTATCAAGGACCATGATGGAAAGGGGCCATTACCGGGACGCGCTGCAGTGCAGGGTTAAAGTGAAGGAGCTGCGGATTGCCTACTGCAAAGCCCGTGAGGGAAACTGCCTCGCTGGTGCTACCCCCATGACCTGCCGTTTCTACAAAGAGCTGGACGTGATACTTGGGGATGACCTCACCTCCATTCCGAGAACCACCATGGACACTTCAGAGCAGGGGGGAGGAGGAGGAAAGCGAGAGTGAGGGTACTGGGGTGAAGGGAGACACCCCGGAATCCCCGGAGGCATGCAGCCAGGAGCTCTTCTCAAGCCAGGAGGAAGGTAGCCAGTTGCTGCAGCCAGTACTTGGTGGAGGACAAACAGAGGAGCAGGTTCCCCGTAAGCAGCTTTTATTTTCAGGATGGAAATTTTTTGGAAGAGGAGGGAGGGTTAGGGCTGCATGCATACATGCCTAGATGCGGAATAGCGCATTGATGTGGTCTATCACATCACGGTAATCAGCCTCGGTAATCTCTTCAAAACTCTCAGCCAGAGCGTGGGCAATGCACTTGCGCAGGTTTATTGGGAGAGCCACTGTGGTCCTTGTCCCAGTCAGGCTAACACGTCCACGCCACTGTGCCACGAGGGGTGGGGGGACCATTGCTGCACACAGGCAAGCTGCATTGGGGCTAGGGCGGAATCCACATGCAGTAGAAGACCCTCCTGTGCTTCCCAGGTGACCCGCAGCAGCGAGATATCTTCCAGGGAAAACTCCTGTGGAAAATGTTGGGAGAGTGTTCAGTGTAGGTGTCCCCTGCAGCTGTTTCCTTTCCCCAACGCACGGAAACCCAGATGATAGTACAGCCCTGAAACAATCAGTCCCCCTTACTCACCATTTCAGGGCTCCCGTGGGTTATGTGCACTCTCTTTGGGATGGGAAAATTATGCTATTGTGAAGACTGTTAATGTGCCCTCATTAACTGTGGGGGAATTACTCTGTCTGGTATAAACAATGCTGCCTCTGTTAAGCGTTGCATTTTGCCTTTACAGATGCAACCTTGAAATCTCGGCTGTCCGCGTTATCACCGCTGAGAGACTACAAAACCTCCGGAAGAGGCCGCGAAAAAGCAAAGAAGGCATGCTTCAAGAAGTGATGCACCAATCTCTCACAGAGAATCAAAAAGCGTAGGAGTGGAGGGAGAGGGAAAGCAGGATCCACAAGGAAAACGCAGTGCAAAGAAAGCAATGCATGGAGCGGCTGATAAGCATCCTGGAGCACCAAGTGAACTCTTTCCAGGCGCTCGTAGCCATGCAGGTGGAGCACTACCCCCACCGGCCTCCCCGCCACTGAGCTGGCATACAGCCTACATCAACCTCCCTGCAGTTCTGAGCCCAGGAGACATGTCAGGGATAGGGTATGGCTACACTGGAGAGTTGCAGAGCTGGTGGTGGGTTTACAGCACTGCAACTTACTCACCGTCCACACTTGCAAGGCACATACAGCGCTGCATCTCCCTGGCTGCAGTGCTGGCTGTACTCCTGCTCTGCCTGAGGAATAACAATTGCAGCGCTGGTGATGCAGCACTGCTCTGCTAGAGTGGCCACCAAAAGCGCTGTAATTGGCCTCCAGAAGTATTCGGAGATATCCCAGAATGCCTGTTCTAGCCACTCTGCTCATCAGTTCGACCTCTACTGCCCTGGCCTCAGGTGACTAATCGTCAGACCCTTTAAATGCCCTGGGAATTTTAAAAATCCCCTTCCTGTTTGCTCAGTCAGGTGTGGAGTGCAATCAGAATCTTTCCAGGTGACCATGCCTCCATGCGGCAAACGAGCCCCAGCATGGAGCAATGGCGAGTTGCTGGACCTCATCAGTGTTTGGGGTGAGGAAGCTGTGCAGTCACAGCTGCGCTCCAGCCATAGGAATTAAGATACCTATGGGCAGATCTCAGGGGCCATGCTGGAAAGGGGCCATGACCGGGACGCGGTGCAGTGCAGGGCTAAAGTGAAGGAGCTGCGGAGTGCCTATTGCAAAGCCCACGAGGGAAACCACCTCTCCAGTGCTGCCCCCACAACCTGCCGTTTTTACAAGGAGCTGGACGCGATACTTGGGGGTGACCCCACTGCCAATCTGACGACCACGATGGACATGTCAGAGTGTGGTGGGGAGGAGGAGGGAGAGGAGGGGGCGGAAGCCGAGAGTGAGGGTACTGGGGTGGAGAGAGACATCCCGGAGTCCCAGGAGGCATGCAGCCAGGAGCTCTTCTCAAGCCAGGAGGAAGGTAGCCAGTCACAGCAGCCAGTACTTGGTGAAGAACAAGCAGAGGAGCGGGTTCCCGGTAAGCGGCTTTTATTTTCAGGATGGAAAAGTTTCGGGAGAGGAGGGAGGGTTAGGGCTGCATGCATGCATGCCTAGATTTGGAATAGTCCATTGATGTGGTCTGTCACTTCACGGTAATCTCTTCAAAAGTTTCAGCTAGAGCATGGGCAATGCGCTTGCACAAGTTTATAGGGAGAGCCACTGTGGTCCTTGTCCCAGTCAGGCTAACGCGTCCGCGCCACTGTGCCGCGAAGGGTAGGGGGACCATTGCTGCACACAGGCAAGCTGCATAGGGGCCAGGGCAGAATCCTCATTGCTGTAGAAGACCCTCCTGCTTTTCCCAGGTGACAAGCAGCAGCGAGATATCTTCCAGGATTAACTCCGTGGAAAATGTTGGGACACTGTTCACTGTAGGTGCTCCCTGCTGCAGTTTGCTTTCCCCAACTCACAGAAACCCCAGCGCAGCCCTGAAGCAATCATTCCCCCTTCCCAGGTGACCCACAGCAGCGATAGCTTCCAGGATTAACTCCTGTGGAAAATGTTGGGAGACTGTTCGCTGTAGGTGCTCCCTGCTGCAGTTTGCTTTCCCCAATGCACAGTCCCCCTTACTCACCATTTCATGGCTCCTGTGGGTTATGTGCGATCTGTTTGGTATGGGGAAAGTATGCTAAAGTGAAGACTGTAAACTCTTTCACTGTGTGGGAATAACTGTCTGGGTGGGATTATAAACAATGCAGCCTCTGTTAACTGTTGCCATTTTTGTCTTTCGAAAAGTGTCCTTGACTACTCGACTGCCCGTATCATCCACTGCTCAGAGGCTACAAAACCTGAGGAAGAAGCCGCGAAAAAGCAAAGAAGACATGCTGAAAGCAGTTATGGATCACTCTGCCAGAGAGAGTAAAAAACTGTAGGACTGGAGGGAAAGGGAAAGCAGGCTCCACCAGAGAAACACAGAGGCTAAGAGGAAAAGCACAAAACAGCTAATAAGCATCCTGGCACGCCAAGCGGACTCTATCCAGTCACTCGTAGCCATGCAGGCACAGCACTACCATGCCGGCCCTCCCCCCCATCCCAAAGCTCTTTCCCTTGTGCCCCCATGTTAGCTCCACAGCCCCTTCCCAAGCATCCAGGTTCTTACCACAACCAGCTGTCTCCAACATCTGTATGTTCACCAACCAGCCCTGAGAACTACGACCCCTACCCTCTGCACTCAACCCCCATCACCATGCAGTATAGCCATTCTGAAGTGCAGTAGTCATTGCACGGCACATATGCAAACCTGTGATTGTACAGTTTCCCACCTCAAAACCTTGCCCTTTCAGATTCCAAAAAAGTTGTGTGTCTTTCAGTAAAGTAACTTTCTTTTCAATAAATGAATTTTTGGCTTTGAAAACAGTCTTTATTATTGCAGAAAGTTAAAGATACCTTCGCCCAGGAAAGAAACAGGCACTGCAAATCAGCTTAGGAAACACAGATTCCTACTAACATTGTAACCACTGCACTTCACTCTCATGCAAGGCACCAAACATTACTGTTGGTTTTCAGCCTCAAATTCCTCCCTCAAGGCATCCCTAATCCTTGCAGCCCTGTGCTGGGCCTCTCTAGTAGCCCTGCTCCCTGGCTGTGCAAATTCAGCCTCCAAGCATTGAACCTCGGAGGTCCATTCCTGAGTGAATCTTTCACCCTTCCCTTCACAAATATTATGGAGGGTACTGCATGCGTATATAACCACGGGAATGCTGCTTTCCCCCAAGTCCAGCTTCCCGTACAGAGATCGCCAGCGCTCCTTTAAACAGCCGAAAGCACACTCCACAGTCATTCGGCACCGGCTCAGTCTGTAGTTGAACCGGTCCTTGCTGCTGTCAAGGCTCCCTGTGTACCGTTTCATGAGCCATGGCATTAATGGGTAAGTGGGGTCTCCAAGTATCACAATGGGCATTTCGACGTCCCCTAATGTGATCTTCCGGTCTGGGAAAAAAGTCCCGGTCTGCAGCTTCCTGAAGAGGCCAGTGTTCCGAAAGATGAGTGCGTCATGCACCTTTCCGGGCCAGCCTGCGTTAATGCAATGAAACACCCATGGTGATCCACAAGCGCCTGGAGAACCATAGAGAAGTACCCGTTCCGATTAATGTACTCGGCTGCTAGGTGGGGTGGTGCCAGAATAGGAATATGCGCCTCATTTATCGCCCCTCCACAGTTAGGGAAACGAATTTGTGCAAAGCCATCCAGAATGTCCTGCACGTTCCCCAGAATCACGGTTCTTCTTAGCAGGATGCGATTAATGGCCCTGCAAACTTGCATCAACACCATTCCAATGGTCAACTTTCCCACTCCAAATGCTTCCCGACCAATCGGTAGCTGTCTGGGGTTGCCAGCTTCCAGACTGCAATAGCCACCCGCTTCTCCACCGGCAGGGCAGCTCTTAATCTCGTGTCCTTGCGCCGCAGGGTGGGGGCGAGCTCCTCACATAGTCCCATGAAAGTGGATTTTCACATCCGAAAGTTCTGCAGCCACTGTTCGTCGTCCCAGACTTCCATGACGATGTGATCCCACCACTCAGTGCTTGTTTCCCGAGCCCAAAAGCAGCGTTCCACGGTGCTGAGCATATCTGTGAACGCCACAAGCAATTTCATATCATACACATTACGCGACTCGCTATCATCGTCGGGCTCCTCACTATCACTTTGGATCTTAAGAAATAGCTCAACTGCCAAACGTGATGTGCTGGCGAGACATGTCAGCATTCTCCTCAGCAGTTCGGGCTCCATTTCCCACAGACCGAAACGGAACACAGAATCGCGTTGCACAGAAACCGTGCAAAGATGGTGCCAAATGTGGATGGAAACACAGGGAATGATGGGATGTGAAGCGATGCATCACAGGGCGTTAAGACAGGAAGCAGAATGACCCACCCCCTCCTCCCCCTTCCCACAATCTACGGCACCAGAATGGGAAGAGGTGCTCTGTGGAATGGCTGCCCATAATGCACCACTCCCAACACCACTGCAAATGCTGCAAATGTGGCCACACTGCAGCTTTAACTCCCAGCGCTGTACAGCTGCAAGTGTAGCCAAACACTGAGTGTAGACTAGCTTTGAAAGGTGGGCAGAGTTGATCTGGCAATGCAGTAGAAGGGTGCATTCTACCAACGCTAAAAGGGGTTTGTTTGTTGGTATCGCTATACCAGCAGTCCATACAGGCAAAAGAGTTGGGTTTTTTGTTTGTTTGCTGGCATACTTTATACCAGTTCCCTGAATAAAATAAGATTGTACTATGACTCTTGTGAGTCACTGGTTTACAGAAAAAACACAAGCAGTATTAGCCACCATTAAGCCAAGCCAATATTAGCCAACAGACACTAACATCATATAGGATGGACAAGTACATATTTATATTTTTTATGCAAATGAATGAGTAAATTATTTTTTTTATCAACTCCAAATGCAATTATTATATATCCCCAAGGTGTCTGACAGCAGTGCTAACAAGTCCAAAGGTATTTTGTTATATTGCTTTCTAAAATAGGGTGAAATCCAACATGTCAGTACTTCAGCCAAGACTGTTAGGGTTATTTAAATCAACAAAGGCAATCTACAAAATAAGAGTTTATCCGCTCAACCCAAGCATTCACAAGGCTGATTAGGGTTTGCCATGATTTCACTCTTCTGAACAATATTATCTCAGCCTGTTGCTCTACTGCAACTGATGTCTACGATCTTTTTCAAATAACTTGTTAGAAGTTACTTTATTTATTAATGGTAGAGAGAAACGCTGTGCTCTTGTATTGAAAATGGCTCTGATCAGCTTGTGACCTACAAATAGTGACTGTGTTGGGCAGCTGTACCTATAATAGGAGCTTGTTTTCAGCCAGCAAGGACTCAGCAAGAGAGTTGGACACATACCTTCACTGCTGCTAGGCGCTGGTTTTATCTGTGGTGCATGTGTTTTAAATTATATTAATAGTGGATCATTTATGCTGAGGAATTTTAGAGATGGGGAAAATAACATGTTAGGGTTGAGGGGATGGGAATGGATAAAGATGAGGCATCCATGCTGATTACTAGCTCTATCAGCTGCTTTCAATACAGTTGTCTTGAAGTGATGCCTGCGGACTCTGGCAGAAGCAGACAGGGCTGCTTTTCAGGGGCTTCATTCTTTTTTCTCAGACAGAGCTCAACTGGCAGTTGTTGGCAACTGCTACTCTTCCTGAAGTGCTCTCAAGTATGGCATTCTGCTGGATGCTATTTCTGTTGCCTTGCCTTTTCAGTGTGCCTAAGGGGCCAGTAGGAGTATGCTGAAAGTACCCTGTGATATGTCTGTATCTCATCCACCTCAGATAATGCAATTCATTCTCTTAGCCAGTGTCTAGCTGAGTCTGAGGCATGGATGAGAGCAAGCTGGCTGAAGCTCCACCTAGATGAGACTGAGGTGATGATGGTGGGTTGAGGGAACCAGCCGTAGGAGATGGCAGAGGTAATAACTGGTGCATTTCCTGTGAGGGATTAATTCTACCATTAATAAGTAGGGTTCACAATTTAGAAATCCCATCTGCTGGTCAGTATTCCATATTACAGCAGTAATCCAATCAGTTTTTTATCATCTGCGCCCAGCTAGGAAGTTGAAACCTTTCCTTTTGGATGCACACCTTGCTTCTGTTATCCATTCTTTTGTTATCTGGAGATTAAACTAACCAGGCAGTCTACATGGGGCTACAACTTAAACCATTCAGACTGAAGCTAGTGCAGAATGCTGCCGCTCGTTTACTGAGCAGTGCATTTTGCTTAGGAGCATGTAACGTGTGCTCTAGGATCTGCACTGGCTGCCTCAGGGCTGCCAAGAGTAGGGGGGGGGAATGGGGCAATTTGCCCCAGGCGGGCCCCCACAAGAATATAATTTTCTATGGTATTGCAACTTTTTTTATGGAAGGGGCCCCTGAAATTGCTTTGCCCCAGGCCCCCTGAATACTCTGGGCAGCCCTGGGCTGCCTGTTGGTTTCCATGTGGAATTTAACTTTGGCTATAACCTGTAAAGCCCCAACTAGTCTGATATTTGAACTCTGGCTCTAAATTCTGCAGCTGTGATCAATCTTCTCATAACAATACAGTGAGGTTTAATTTTCACAAAACTTTGAAGATCCAAAGTTCCATAATAGTGCTAGGTATCATTAGTGATTATCATGGTTGAATGATAAATGTTTTAGGTACTCTTCAAATAAAATGGAATCAAAATTAATAAATACAGAAATAAATTCTGAGAGAATACTAAAACTACTTTCCAAATATGTTGCATATGAGTGTGTTGTTGCTTTGTCATGGAAACACAATTTATTTGGTATATGTTATTATTCGCATGACTTTAAATGTAAGGAATAAAGGATAGATTCTTATTTTCAGTATAAAACTCCTACTCAAAGAAGATAAATACAAATCACAAGGGATTAAATTGGTAGATGCTTAGTTTGAAAGCTCAAATTGTGCTATGGGAAAATATTTCTTAACATCACAGACGCCTTCGCAACGTCTGCAGGGGAATTGAAATGATATTCATTGACATCAAAAGGGCTGTAATTAACACCTAAGACTGCCAAATAAAATAATATAAGTACTCGCTTTCTTCTATTGCATCAGATACCTAGGCCTTTTTCTAGTAAATTACACTGGTCTACAATTTTTGAGAAGTCGTCTGCTTCAGAGATAAAATGGGATATTTATTATGTATTTTGATGTGCTGAATTCAAATATGACAATTAAAACAACTGATTGGCTACTGTTTCTAAGATATTTAAGTTTTTACATTTTATGTCTATGTATATTGTGTAGATAGCGTTTTAATCATAAATTGTAAACCTAGGTCTTCTCATGTGTTTATGGTTGCTTTACATGATAATATTTCACCTGTCCTGTTTATGTAACACTTTAAAAATCAGCAAAAGGGTTATATAAATAAAATGTATTATGAAACAAAAGGCAAAAAACTATTCTGTCCATAGTTTAGTCCTATTCAGTGTCTACTCGGCGCTTCTTGGCTTGTTTCTTGTATTAATTAAATGGAGCATCTCTTGTCACTGTCCAGCAATAGTCTGCAAGCATTGATGGGCTCCATTTGCCCTGATAGTCTGCCAGGAGATTCCACTGCTGTAGTCTGGAGCCCAACAGCTCTGCCTTACTCTTGGGTAGTTCCAAATCCCTGACAAAGTCATTCAGTTCACCTTGTGTTATGAGGTGTGGTTCAGAGGAGGAGGATGGGAGAAAATGTGGGTCCTGTGACATTGATGGTTCAGGACCAGAAGTTTCATCCTCTTCCTCTTCCTCGTCTGACTCAAGTGAGAATGATTCTGGTGCATCAGGAACCGGCAGTCCTTCTCCGTGGGGTACTGGGCGTATAGCTGATGGAATGTTTGGATAATGCACAGTCCACTTTTTCTTCTTTGACACACCTTTCCCAACTGGAGGCACCATGCAGAAGTAACAATTGCTGGTATGATCTGTTGACTCTCTCCAAATCATTGGCACTGCAAAAGGCATAGATTTCCTTTTCCTATTCAACCACTGGCGAAGATTTGTTGAACAAGTGTTGCAGCACATGTGTGGGGCCCACCTCTTGTCCTGATCTCCAATTTTGCAGCCAAAATAAAGATGATAGGCTTTCTTAACCATACTGTGCTTTTGTGATGCAAAAGTCACTTCATCACAAACATAGCAGAAGTTATCTGCACTACTCACACAAGTACAAGACATCTCTGCTCACTTTGGCTAAACAGAAATGTGTCCCTTTGCAAAATCAAACACTGACAAAGAAGAGAGCACGACACTGTATGATTTCTAGAGCTGATCTAGGGCAATTTGTTCAGCAGAGTGATGTAAGCTTTGTTATGATTGCATCATCCATGACTTCTAGGAATAACATGATGCAATTCATATCATGTATGACGCAATACCAGCTTCAGATTGCATCATTCATTGTTTTGCCTCAAAAGCAAGTACTGTCCAAACCCAGTCATAGATTTATTCATAGTTCCAATCAAAGATGTATTTTTGTCATTTCTGGTTTAAACTGAGATCCCTTCCCTTTATAACTCATTTATCCTCCGCCATTCCCAAGTCAAGGGTCGTATATACTGACCCAATAGCATGTCTTGAAAACTAGAGCCAATCAACAATTTTAAGCATCATTTTCGTTCTCAGTGACCCAGAATTAGTAAAGTTGGACTACATTTATTTCAGAAACATTTTGGCTGTAGAGCAGTGTTACTTGTGCATTTCCCCTACTGACTCATGCATACAATTTGACTTGCAATCATTAAAAATAGCTTACCAAATAGAATGGTGTCCCAGGAACCATGGGCACCACGGGAGGAGAGCAGCCACCTCTTCCAGGGTTATCATCATCTTCCTCCCCGGATGAGGCGGTGGCAGGCATCTCAATGGCCCTGGCCTTGGAGAACTGCAGGGTTTTGCATCAATTGCTATGGTGGGTAGTCCAGAGCCTGGAAATCCAGGAGGTGGACGTGGTAAAGAACGCCGATCCAATGGTGGACATCCTTGCCCCCTCCAGGCCTGCCTGCATTGCCCTGCCTTTAATTAAAACAATCTCAAATACCACAAAAACATTGTGTCAGACCCCAGCCTTGTTTTCCCCATGACTAAGTGACATAAAAGACGCTACTTTGTGCCATCTAAGAGGTATGAGTATTTTTATACTCACTCCTCACCAGATTCCCTGGCTGTGGATGCTGCTAACCCACATGAGCACCAGGGCTACCAGGGACCCTCCACAAAGAATTGGGAGGCTAAAAAAATAGACCGCTTCGGGAGAAAGATCTGTTCAACCGGTGGACTGCAGCTCCTTATCTCAAACCAGCAGGCAGGTACTGCTATAACACCTGTGGAGCGATGTCCACGTTTACGGAGTTGCTGGTACAGGACTCCCACTTTGAATTCTCGGCTCTGGTGGAGGAGGGCAAGCTTATCGCCTGAGCCTCCCTGCAGGCTGCATTGGACAAGGTGGATGTGGCCACTTGTGTTATGGCCACAGGGGTAGCCATGAGAAGAAGCTCCTGGCTACAGGTCTCTGGTCTGTCCTATGAGGTCCAACAGACCATTCAGGACCTCCCCTTTGAGGGTTCGTCTCTTCTCTTATCGGTCTTTTCTGAAAGACTGCATAGTCTAAAGGACTTGAGAACCACCCTCAAATCACTAGGCCTCCACACGCAGCAGAAGCACTTCAGGCCACAGCCTCCTCCACGATTCCACCAGCCGCAGAACCAACAGGACAGTTCCCAGAGGAGAAACAGGAGCAGCAGGAAGAGACTTTACCAGTCCTCAGGCCAAGGCTCTGGCCAGCCTAAGTTGTCTTCAGGCCAGGGTGTCCTTGAGGATGACACTCCAGCACCACAACTCAATCCATCCTGCCACCTTCTCGTCCCAACTATCCTATTTCTACCCTGAGTAGTCCCCTATTACATTGGACTGCTGGGTGCTCTGCACAGTAGAAAGGGGATACTGCCTCCAATTCTCGACCCTCTCCACTCTTCCACCCTCCTTCCCCATCCCTCTTCAGGGAGCCTTCTCATGAGCAACTCCTTATCCAGTAGGTACACTCGCTCCTATGGCTGGGGGCAGTGAAAGAGGTTCATCAGGAGCTGAAGGGCCAGGGCTTCTATTCTCGTTATTTCCTAATACCGAAAGCCAAAGGCAGCCTCAGATCCATCTTAGACCTATGTGATCTCATCAGGTTCATGAAGAAATTCAAGTTCCGCATGGTTTCTTTGGCCTCCATTTATCCTTCCGTGGATCGAGGGGACTGGTATGCCACACTCAACTTAAAAGACACGTTCTTTCATATAGCAATCACACCAACCCACAGACCGTATCTCAGATTTGTGGTCAACCACACCTATTACTCATTCACAGTCCTCCTATTTGGCCTGTCAGCAGTGCCTCGAGTGTTTACCAAGTGGATGGAAGTTGTGACCACGTTCCTGAGCAGGAGGCAGGTACAAGTACAGAAGATAAGGGCCTTTACCTCGGAACCGCCCTATACGGTCTTCTAAAAAGACAAGATCCAGCTGCAATGCACCCAGCTTTCCTGCCCAAGGAAAATAACCCCAAATGTGTAGACTAGCCCTTAGAAGTGTTATCCATTCAAGATGGACAAGGGAAAGAGGGACATGGCAGGGAGAGGGCAGACTCCTCTACACTTCCATCTGCAGCATAGGGGGTCTGAAATGTGTGAAGTGACTCATTCTCCTCAATGAGATGTTCTCAGTTGAATGAGAACACCCCAAGGAGATGAATACAAACTGAAACAATCGCTCTGAGACCTGCAAACTGCTTCATTTTACTAGATGTTCTCTTCCCCCTCCTTGAGAGATTTAGAGAGCCTATGATAGGCATGAAATATGCCCATTTTCAGCTCCCCACTCAAAAGAGCAAGACTTCCCCAGATCCTAGCTTATATGAGAGATAGGGAGGGCAGCCTCAGACCCTCCCAAAAGCATGAGAAGAGATAGGGAGGGGATGTTCAGCTCCAGGCAAGGGGGCCCCCAAATCCTAGTGCAAACATGAGGAGCTGCTGGAAGATCTTAGACACCCAGAGGGGCATAGGGTTATATGTGCGGGGAAGAAAGGGGTGTTCAGAGCCCCCCTAGATCTGAGTGCAGGCATTCACAGGAGGGGAGAATTTGGAGCTGAAAGCTACCCCCTCCCTAGTCTTCCCAAAAGCTGCCAGTCAGTCCATGTTCCCCTTCCCAGTATCCCACCCCTTCACTCCCCCAAGCCTCCATCACCTGAGCTCCCAAACTCTTTCACCTCTTCTGCCACCAGTCCCTATTTATCCCCCTACTCATAATCCCACTGCAGCCCCCAAACCTCTCCTCCTATTTCCCCACATTTCCACCCTCTAATTACCTCTCCCTGGAAGCATTCACATTTCCCCCTAAGACTAATTTCCTCCTAAGACTTTAAGGGGGCATGCGGATTTTGGGTACACTAGCAGTACTGTGGAGTACAGGAGGGTCGGGGTGCATTGCAGCTATTGCAAACAAATTGT
Organism: Gopherus evgoodei; assembly: GCF_007399415.2. NCBI lineage: Eukaryota > Metazoa > Chordata > Testudines > Testudinidae > Gopherus > Gopherus evgoodei. Next base: position 285,813,284 of record NC_044322.1, on the reverse strand, counting down.
GTTGTGGAGGAACCAAAGTGAGAGCTATTAGTAACCAATGTTTTGGCCTCAAAGTTTGAGGGGAATTGTTTACAGGATTTATTACCATGGCCACCATAACAGCACATGTATTTCTCTGTAGCAACCAATGTCTCAAATAGGGGGAACAGGAAGATGTTTCCGATGTGCCTACAGTGTTTCACTGTATCAGATGGCGTTCAATGCAAGCTGCTCAATTTTTGTGAAGATAGTGATGAATCTGCAAAAGGCATTCATTGTGCTATAATGAGCTGCATAGAGAAACACCAGCTTAGTATTAATTGCATTAATGTGAATTATGGAAAATGCAATTCCGTGTATCAGTTGTTCTGTACTGAAAATGACCACATTTTGAAGGTGAACTGCCCTGCACACACAGCCCACAATACTTGCAAACGTGCAAGCAGAGTCTGGATGAGCTCTCCCCTGACATCTAGTGGTGAGCTATGGAAAAAGACTTCAGAAGCTGATCTCATTTGCCTGGACATGCCCACTCTGCATAGGTGCTTAGCATAATGGGATTGCTTGCCCAAATGATCACTTGTGACTCGTGTTGGATTCCCAGTCTCTTTGTTATTGGGGCAGGAGTAATAAAGTGTTGTTATCCTTGTTGTGTGAACTGAGGGCATTAGAACTTGTACCTGGCATACCCCAATGGAGGGGCTCACCCTCAACTGTACAGCACTCGCTAGGCAGAGGACGTGGGTTCCAAAGCCCAGTGAGTTGAGAGAGGGTGGGGAGAGGTACTTGTAGTGTGCAGGGTGGTTCCTAGACAATTGAGAGTCTTGTTACATGCTGCAGAGCTGATCACTATTGCAAGAAACTGCCTACTGTGCACCAACAGTAAGGTTCCCACACTAACAGCTGAAATCAGTGCAGTTTTTGCTACACTCAGACTCTGTGCTTGCAAGAGTGGAAGTATTGCCTCTTAGAGATACCCAGGGGGCGGTGTGTAATTGTCCCAGGTCACTGGGTGGGGATTGAGCTGGTTTTGTGTTGTATTGTTGGAAAGGAACCCCTAGATACTGAACCCAGCCCTTGTTGCTGCTGGCTCCACCTGGCAGAAGGGTTACACATGAGAATGATTAGCTGTCAATTGACATAGAAACAATTGTAATGAAAATTTACAGTCATTTTTGTGTCAACAATATGCAGAGAAGAATGCTGAAGATTTTTTGAGTTTGTTGACATTGAAGGGAAGAAAATACTGCGACAGGTGAGTACAAGATCGCTATCCCTTAACCCACCAGTTGATCGACTTTTTAGAAACTGGCCAGCAATTACAGCCCACTTCAAATCAGTAGGGGAATCTTGTCCAGTAGCATTAAAGAATGTGTTAACAGATGATGGCGAGTATGCCTGAATTATGGAAATGTAAATGTGCTTTTTCCACAATGTGGCTTGTCTTTGATGTACTTGTGAGAAAGCTGAAGGAATCAAAGCTGTGGATTACTGATGTGTACACGGAGATGTGCCATTTTAAGATGAAGTTGCTAAACTGGAAAGAGGATTGTTTTCTGGATTTCAAGCCTGTTAAGGCTAATTCCTCATTCTGGCACTTCGAGTGCAGAAGATGGGGGCCCACAAGGATTCTAAAAATTAATACTGGCCACTCCAGGCTTGTATTAAACTCTCAAGGTTACAGCTTTTCTTTGACCTTGGATTGGTAGATGCTACCACTACCTACCCTAAAAGAGGTTTGCAGAACCCCTTTGAGAGCCCAGGAAGGTGCACTTGGGAATTCCTTCCTGTGGGTTACCCTCAAGCCCTTTCACTGCCCCTCCAGGGAAGAGCTGAGAAAGGGGAGGGGGGAAAGGAAATCAGCTGTTGCCACCAACTAATTAAAGCAACGTGCACAAACCTCTTAAGACACAAAAATCTTAAAATAGGTAGCTTTATTAATAAAAAAAGAAAGAAAATACATCTGGGAATTTAGGCTATTGCTAGATTTTAAAAGAGCAACTACAAGAATTAAGCACAAAGAATAGCTCTTTTGAAGTTCAGCTTAAAGGTTACAGGCAAAACAAATGCACCTAGAGTTAGCACAGAGGAGTTCATAAGCCACAAAGAAATAAAAAGAGATAAACCTAATAGCATCTTCCTAGACATTTCCTGATCTACTTACATATCTGTTGTTTTAAATGAGTAGTTTTTAGGTATGATACTGATGATTTTTTCATACCTGGCCCAAGTTTCTTATAGCATAGCTCTGTCCTGTCCACCTCTCCCTGGGAGAACAACAGACAGACAGACAAAAGGGGAGGGTTTTTTTTTTCAATTTTAAAAAGTTTTAGCCTTCCTATTGGCTCTTTTGGCCAGGTGCCTGTGACATTGCTCTCTATATGATTTTATGAAAGTATGCTGATGAGTATGAAGATAATATAACTGGAATATGCTTCATGCAGAAGATCTCTTGTAAGGTACCATTACAAAGCTTATAATCTATTGCATGTAGTCACCCTATTTGTATAAATATATCACTCTTGTATCTGAAACTAGAAATATAAAATATAACTCTGAGGTCTTATTATAATTATGCAAAGTGTGGGCCATTAATGGTGTTTTGGAATCTTGATGGCTCCCATTAATCAGGACAGTTGTCTGTAGATGGCTCTGTTTTACTTGTGAGTCTTCCTGTATACGTGTGTGCTGACAAGTGGGTAATGAAGTCTTACAGTGACATGTGCTCATATCACCTGAACTGGAACCCATCTTTAACCTGATGCTTTTCCATTGAGAATGGGGGGTGGGAACCCAGAGGGACAAAGGATTCTGGCCTTATGCAAAAGATATATAAGTGGGTGGAACAGAGAAAAGGGGGCAGTCATCATGAGACATCCCGTAGCTACCACCTGCACTGGAACAGGGGAAAGGATTGTGTCCAAACTAGGAAGGCATCCAGCCTGTGAAAGAAACTTATAGAAACATCTCTGAGGGTGATATTTTATCTGTATTCAGTTTTATTACTGTATTGTACTTAGATTTGCATGTTTTATTTTACTACTTGGAACCACTTAAATTCTACTTTCTGTATTTAATAAAACCACTTTTTACTTATTAATTAACCCAAAGTATGTATGAATACCTGGGGGGAGGGTGGGGAACAGCTGTGCATATCTCTCTATCAGTGTTATAGAGGGCGAACAATTTATGAGTTTACCCTGTAAAACCTTTATAAAGGGTAAAATGGATTTATTTAGGGTTTAGACCCCATTGGGAGTTGGGTATATGAGTGTGAAAGACAGGAACACTTCTCTCAAGTTGCTTTCAGCTAAGTCTGTAGCTTTGGGGCACATGGTTCAGTCCTTGAGTCTGTGTTGGAGCAGACTGATGTGTCTGGCTCAGCAAGGCAGGGTGCTGGGGTCCCAAGCTGGCAGGGAAAACAGGGGCAGAAGTAGTCTTGACACATCAGTTGGCACTTCCCAAGGGGGTTACAAAGCCAAACAACTGGAGGGAAAGCTACTACCACAACAAAAAGCAAAGGTAAAGCATAACTTCATTAAGTTTTATGACTCTGTGCTTTTGATAAATCGATAAATGGTTTGATTTATCTACTGACAATGCAGTGAAGAAGCTGAAACCCATTTATCTGTGCAAGAAGCTTAGTTTCCCAGGGTTTGAGGATGTAACAGACGCATTCAAAATGAAGGAAATCCTAAACATGGACCAGTTCTAGAAGGAATACTGCACCAGTCAAGATGTGATCAAACATCAAGAAATGACATTTCCAAATTGATCAGTGAAAATGGATGTATATGTTTCAGAAGTGTGGAAGAGAAAACTTTAAAGTGTTGCCCTAAATGGTGTCATTTATATTTAATGCAACAAAATCAAACACATTTGTAGACAGATTTTTTTTTATGAATGAGGAATATATGGTCTTGTGAATGGAACAGATGCAGCGTAGATTTAATTAAAGGCCAGCTCAAAATTTACTTAACTTTGCAGGCTAACTGGAAGTTTTTCTTCATCTCTGTACGAGATTGGTAGTTGCTGAGTACTGCCGAAAGCAGCAAGAAATGTAGCTGAAGGAATCAAAGCTGTGGATTACTGATGTGTGCACAGAGATGTGCCATTTTAAGATGAAGTTGCTAAACTGGAAAGAGGATTGTTTTCTGCTTATTAACGGTAATATCTGGAAGAGGGGTGGGGCATGAGTTCTAAGAAAACAAACCCTTATTTTTGAAATACAATCTTGGGAACCCTAGTTCCAAGTCTCTCTCCCCTACTGGGGCAGTCCATGACAAAATGTGGGGACTTAACACAAATCAACTGCATTCATATGAGTAGGTGAGGGGGAAATGCCTTCCTCTCAGGGTCCTACAGCAGGTCCTCCCTTTCCTCATTGAGGGACTTTCAGGCAGTTGTTGTAGGGAGAGATCCTGCCTTCCCTCAGTTCTTTGGTCAGGAGCTGCAGATGGCAGATTTGCCTTCAAGTGAGATGCTGTGCTCCCTTTTAACTTCTCGTCTGGCCTGTACCTCTATTGTAGGTTGGTGGAGCAGGGCAGGCTGAGCCTAGAGCAGCACATTAATCCCTTGTTGCCCAGTGTGGGGTTTGTATAACCCCATCACAGAATCCCAGAAAGAAGGTTAAAGAAATCAAAGCATGAGTTGAACAAGGTGTAGGCCAAGATTTTTGCAGTGGGAGTAGTGAGGAGAGGGTAGAATTTGAATATATCAAAGAAGGAAAAGCTATAGGGCATAGCAGAAGACCGAACAAGGGGGGAGAGGAACTGGAGATGATACAGAGGCTGAGGATTTGGGAGACATGGAAAATAACAGTGTGAGAAAGAAGTTTAGTGGAATCAAGAAGAGAAGTTGAGTTTGGAGGAGACTGAGTTACAGGTGGTGGTTGGATAGCCAAAAAGAGATGTCTGAAAGGTATTTGAAGATGTGAGACTGGGCAAAGCAGGAGGAGTCAAGAATAGAGTGGTAGATTTGGGAATCATTGACATAACTATGGTAGCTGAAGCCAGTGGAACATTTGTGCACAACAAGTTTAGAGAATGAGGAGGAAGGAACTGAGGAGTAGAAGCATGAGGAACACCAACAGATGGAATGAAAGGGAGAGGATGAAGAACCACTGAAAAATATGAAAGAATGATCATACCAGACACCTCTGTGTTCTTGGGGAACCAGGGTGCAGTATCCAGCCTGACTCATGAAAGACTCCCCCCCCCCAGCCTCTGCTTAAACCAAAACCCATCAGAGAAAAGAACTTGCAGAGAGCAGTGAAGGGCGTTGGGAGACACACCTAGACCCCTCCTAACAAGGGTGACAAGATTAAGACATCTCTATTAGCATACAGAATGGAGAGCAGAGACAACTTCCTTAGCCTCATCTGCGTGAAAGATGGAACAGGAAGACATCTCAGTTTGCATACAGAATGGAGAACCAAGAACCACACTGAACTCTGGGACTAGAAAAAGCAGGGAAGTACTGCATCATGGGAATCTCTGCTCCAGATGCTAATGAACCTAGGCCTGCACACACCCAACTCAGCAATTATCAGACCAATTCTAGTAATGAATCCTTAACTGATATCCAAATAGTAAAGCCACCTAAGTTGCATTGTGAGCTCCCTGGAAGAAAACACCACCCATAGCCAAGAGTGATCAGCTCCTTTTGTCTAGTCTAAAGAAAACCCTAGTTATCAGCCTCACCTATAAACAAATCTATTGTTCTCCCTTGAACAATTGTATTTTTTCTACAAAAATCCCTACTCACCCTCCAGTCAGTGTTCTGATGCTCAGATCCAAACTCTGCACCAGTTCCACGGGGACTCCCTACTCTCCTGACTGATCATGCTGGGGACTCTGCCTGCCTCCTGCCCTCAGGACCCTCCGCTACCAGCATCATCTGGGAACCCCGACCAGTTCAAGCTTCAGGGATTGGTGAGATCCCCTTCCTCTCTCTCTTTCCATTTTTCCTTTCTACCTTAGGTATTAACCTTTAATCATGCATGTTATGTTGGTTTAGCCCTCCTTGTGTAGTTATAACCTATATTCAATAAATAACTTGAATGGTTAAGCTGGTTGCTTCTCTCTCTCTTGCTGAACCTTACTCTGTTGTGTTTTTAGCTTCCCCCATTCACTCTGCAGCAACGCTTTTTTTACCTAAGCTAGAGATCCCTGCAGCGCCCAAAATACTATGGGGTTTGCTCGTCAAGTAGGTTACTGCCAGTACAATTGTGATGTGAGAGTGGGGATAGGGACATGCTGAATCTGGGACACATGAGGGTAACAGCTTGAAAGTGCTGCTTGACCCAGTCCATGGAGCCCAGGGGCATATAAGGAGAGTCAGCTTGAAAGTGCTGCTTCGTCCAGCCCAGTGAGTCCAGGGACATATAAGGGGTCAGCTTGACAGTGCTGATTGACCTGGTCCACTCAGACTTGCTGTGTTGATGTATGTGTGCGTGGGTGTGCTCATCTGGTTTTGGAACTGGAGAAACCCAGCCCTAGGGAACCTAGGTCATGCAAGATAGCTCCATTGGGAGGGGACTTGCGGGAAGGGAAAAGTAGAGCTCCATATGAACACACAAGTGACACAAGCAGTACATTGATAGAATTACAGAATCCCCTTCCCCAGAAAAGTAACCCAAATAAATGAGCCTATCCCAAAATAATGGGAAATCTGGTAACATCAGCAAGGTAGGAGGTGAACTAGGAAAGCGAAGTGATTAAAAGGGGGTGGGGGGAATCAAGGGGAGGAGAATGAGACCCTCTACTGAAGGTACCTGAGAAATGGTAACAGCAATAATGATAGAAGAACCTTTAAGACTTAGCTATGAGATATCTTTAGTCCTTTTTACAATAGATTGTTTTAAGAGGGAAAAGCTTTTATACAATGGATAAAACAAACTCTTTGAGGCTTCTGTTGAGTCAGTGATCTGTTTAGCTAATGGTCCTATGACACTGATAAGTTTCAGCATTCCATGAATGGTACCACATGGAAGTTTATATCCTTTCTGCAAGGATTTGTCAGAACTAGTCTGTGCCTTTTGAGAATACTGCATAATGAGAGATTTTTAAAAAAGACTCTTGACAGGTTGTCCAAAATATACTCTGTATCACTCTAAAATGTTGAAAATTATGCATCTTCCAGTGATCCAGTGCTGGAAAAGAGTCAAACCCTGTGAAATATACTTCTTGGTTTCAATTCCAAAACAATCAAAGCAATTTATGTAGATATTTAATTTAATCCCATGTTAATTATTGCTTCTGTTATCATATGCTTTCCACAGTGGGGTCATGCCAGGTTTACTTTTTCCTATTTACGTTAAAGGCAGCTATGGCTTTTTTGTAGCTTCTGATTCTGTCAGTCAGCTTCTCAGATGTCATTCGTCTTGACAGGTAAGAGTTTCTCAGTCTCTCTGGGATTAATCTTGTTTACTATTACAGTATAGTCTCCTAACATAGTCTGAATTATCACTTTAATTTTTAATCCTATCAGGAAAATCCCAAGACAATGAGTATCTTCAAGAAGATTTTTTTTTAATGTGACCTGACTGACCTTATTCGCTCCATGTTAAGATCATTTACCTTGGCAGATGGAGGTGCCTAGCCCCATTATATATCTTATTAGCTGCTACCAACATAGTATGTGACCTGAAGACACACATTTTTTTCTAATCTACAATTTGTCTCCCAGGAATGTGTTTTCTTTCATGAGAAATGCCCTCAATATATCTTTAATGAGACATCAAACTCTTTGTACTGCTCTTCCTCTAAGAAAGTTTCTTATTCTTCATCAGAAGGCTGCATAAATAAAAGCCTTGGTATCCTCCTGTCAAAACACTGCCTAGCTTCTTCCAGTTTTAGGTATTTATTATTTGAGACAGCTCTGCTCTGTGCAATCAAAACATAATTTTCCAAAGTTATAATCAAGAGCAATAAGATCAGATTCATTTTTCACTTTTTTTGTTTTCAAAGTCTCTACCTTTTTGACAAATAGTAACCCAAACAGTTGTAAATCTTCTGAACCACTACCACTAACTCCAAAATATTTACTTGTAATATATTTCAATAAGATCTGACAGAAAGATAGCATTTGTTTTGATCTAGTGGCTGTTCTTTGTGCAACATATAAGCTTGTTCAAATATATCTTTAGACTAGACTCCATTCATATGCCAAAGTGGCTACAGTCAGTCTGAACTAATTGAAGTGCTTAATATGTAGTTTTTTTCTAGCCAAAGAACATAATCTAATTCCACATCTTCAGTCCATTGTTTTGGAAGGTAACATTTGCAGTCTTTACAAACTGTTTATTTCTCTCATGGTTGTATGTACAGTACTGCAATTTATTACAGTGCCTTGTTTCTGTTTGCATAAAACAGGTGAATGTAAGTATCCACTCGCAATTCTGCATATATTTTAAAATGAAATTTTAGACCTCACTTGTGCATGCAAATCAGGAAAATACGCACACAAATAACTAGTGTGGTGTCTGTTAGGCCATTTGTGTGAACTCCTATTATACATATTCAATTTCAGTACAAGATGTGGGTGTACTCTTACAAGATCTCTTTCACTCCTGTACATATATTTCTGAAAATTGTCTCTGGATATCTTGCTTTGAAAACTTTTCTAGTAGGGTTGGGAGGGGAGTAAAAATATAAAGGTTTTTAGTCCTGCAGTCACTCTGGTCTTGCTTCAAGGTCTATACAAGGTTTTTTTGTGGATTCTGTGTTTCAAGATTTTAAGAATCTGCCTAATGACATTCTATTACTGTTAAGCCTTTTGAAATAGGGACATTTCATCCCACCCTGGCCACACCAACACCCCTAAAATCAGTAAGAGTTCACATGATTTTGGGCATACAAAACTGAGGCAGAAGAATTCTAATACATGAAATGCGTATATTTAACATTCACAATATCCATCAATAAGTGTACATATTTGAGTAATAGTTATATGAGGAGAGGGCTTGGGGGTATAGCATGGACCTCAATTTTCATTTGATACAGTAACCACTCTTTTGATGTGAAAAGTGCTAAAAATTCTAACTATATATTCAACAACATTTTAATTTTAATCAAATACTTTATTTTGGAATCATAGGCGGTGAGTTATATGGGCCTGTGGTGCCCGTGCTCCACCAATATTCAGAAACGTGGGCCCAGCTCCACCAATGTTTTGGCTTAAATTTTCAGAGTCATCCTGTCCATAGGACAGACTGGGACAACCACCCCGGACCTCATGCTTTGGGGGATGCGGCGTTCAGGGCGGCCTGGGAGGTTAGCAGGGGGCCTGGTGCCGGCAGCAGTAAGTGATCCGTCAACCCAGCTCGCCCCACTCTGCTCCGCCCCCTCCCGTTCCCTCCCATTCCATCCTTTCCCCCAACTTCCCACCCCTGCCCCACTTCTTTCTGGCTTCCTCCCCCGAGCAATGTCGGGAGCTGGCGGAGTGGAGCGGGCTGGATCTGGGTCACTCGCCTCCCAGGCTGCCCTGGACCATGCGTCCCCCTGAAGCAGTTGCCCTGATCCCTCCTATAGATGGGATGGCTCTGCTTGAACCCGTTCAGGGCACCACGAAAAATTATGCAAACCCCGTGCCCATGTTTGCAATTATTATAAATGATTACTAGTGTTCTTTCTCATTCAAGCTACAGTTAATTGTCATAAAATTAGTAATACAGGTCACTTCTTATCATTGACATTTTCATTTGCAAATGCTAAAGCGGTTTTCTCAGAACATTGTAACATACTATACCTCCCTAGCACACAAAGAATATAATACATGGCCGTTTGGTACTGTTACTACATCTCAGTGACTTACAAGGTGCATCATTCTCACAAGAGCACTTGAGCACAAAATATCTGGAGGAGCAAGCATGATAGTGTCCGGTACAGTTTTTTTGGAACCACAGACTTGGAACTCTCATCCCATATGGCACCACTGCAGTATCTGGATCCAAAGCACTTTTGCATGCAGATGCCTGAGGATATGCTCACTGTGTATTTTCTGTAAATGCTTCAGTTAGTGGTGCTGAAGAGCTGAGCTTTGGTGTTGATTATATCTTAGAATATCAGGGTTAGAAGGGAGCTCAGGAGATCATCTAGTCCAACCCCCTGCTTAAAGCAGGGCTAAACCCCAATTTTTGCCCCAGATCCCTAAATGGCCCCCTCAAGGATTGAACTCACAGCCCTGGGTTTAGCAGGCCAATGCTCAAACCACTGTTGATGTGGTACCTTTGTCAGTTTTCACTGTCCATGCTTTCTAACATGATGGCACAATTTGATTGTCCTTAGCGTGCAGCTATGAATTTAGTTGCCTGTTGAATATCAGGCATTGCTGTATTTGTCACCCAGTTGAGAGAGGGAATACAAGCTCACACAATCTCCAACACAGTTTCTTTGCCAAGGCCAAAGTAGGAAGCTGCTGTATCACAGCCTGGGCAGCTAACAGGTTTAGTACAATGTTCCGGTGTTGCTCTGCAGTAGCACAGTTGTCTATTACAGCTCTTTTGGCCTCGGGGGTCCATAAACTCTAACGATGCTAAGGTCCTGTTCAAGGTAATGGTGTCAGAGTAAGACAAATACATCAATGTCATCTGATAATATTGACATTCCCACCAATTTCTCTTTTTCAGCCATCACCATTTGTTGTACAAAGATGTTGTTGACTTCCTCATTTGAGGTGGCCATAGCTTCTGTAGTTCACCCTGCCTCCTTGGTTTATTTCAACTGGGATGCTGGCTCTGCCTTTGATGGCTTTCTTATGCTTTAGTGTGTGTTAATGGAACTTCTTGTATTGATGAGTTCTGCACAAGTGATGTCAATCAACTCTTTCTTATTTTCAGTAACCATCAAGGCAACTTTCTGGTGGAGGTGGCTATTAGGTGTAAGCAACTGATGTTTGCTGCTTGCTTTTGTAGCCTTGCTACAACTTGTGACCCTTTGTTGAAGTCTTTGTACCAGTCAAAGACCTGGTATACTCACCTGCTAGTAGCTTGTGTTCAGTGTAGACTCCAAAACTGGTCACAAAGCCCTTGATAATACTACTTGTTGACCAGCATACTACCGAAAGATCTGCAGGACCATCAATGACTGTGCAGGTAACTCTTTGTGAAGTATGTCTAGCTGACATACCTTTCTGCAGCTGCTTCTTTAGGTTAGGCTTAGCCTTGGCAATCCTTGATTTCAAGCACAAACTGAGAGAGCCACACAGACTAATGGTGCTTGGTTTATAATTTGTTAATGTCTGTAATTGTCCAGTGCTTGAAAATTAATTCGTCTGAATGAATATGTACGTTTTAAGTGAACATGCTCTGAGAGTACAAGAAAAATATGCTTTGTATCTCAGTTTGTGGGGAGGAATAGGTGCACTGGCAGTGTATACTGCTAATACAGACACTGATACAGATTTAGCATATGTACCTCCTAGCTAATCATGTTCCATAACAAAACATTAGTGTGAATTTTTCATTAAAAATCAGTGAAAGTGGTTTCATTGTCACCTGGCTCGTGAATTAGGAGCGGGAAGGGAATAACTGTTCATATTTCAAAATGAACAACAGTGGCAAGGTGTCATCAGGCAGTTTCTTTGAATTTAGGGTCTTGAAATTCAGAATCCACAAGACCTGGAGATGAGGCATTTAAAACCAGCCGCTTTCACTTCTTGATCTGCACAAATATCAGCAAGGACAGAATGGGAAAGGTACTACAGACATTTTGAAATAGGAATTTCTATTAACATTAGAAATGCCCCCAATTTTGGTCCCTCAACTCAAACACCCCAGAACTTTAGAGGAGGAAGGGGAGTTGACATCTAATGCAGACCCAGATCAGAAGTTCATAATTTTGGCCACTATGTGTAGTAGGCTAAACTGAAACCTTGAATCTGAACATAATTGAACTTTGCAGGAGAGGGGATTTTAAATGGCCAACCATGAAACTGTGATTGTGACCAGCAATAGAAGTGCCAAGTTTTCTCTCCTGCTTGTGTATGAAGTACAAGTTGGTGCCCATACTGGAGTAAAAAAATGTGTGGCCTGGAAGGAGAAGTACAGACACTGTGGAGCATCAAAGAAGCTAAGGAATTGTGGACAATTAGGTGCTTAAGGAGCTGTGATGCTTCCCAGCTCTATCTATAATATGCCGGGGGAACAAGCTGCATTGACTGGTACATGCTGGCAGTCTTATGCTGCCAATTTTAAAACATCCTTGGAATTTCTAAAGATTATAGCTGACAACTTCCTAACACAGGTGTTGCATCCTATTTCTATATTAGACCTCATCTGGACAGATAAAGGCGAATTTATCACAGAAGTAAATATCAGTGGTTGGTTGGACGCAAGTGATTATGACTTGATTACATCTCTTAAATGCAAGCAAAATAAAGTCCAGACCAATAATATATACTTTGTTTTAAAAGGGCCAGTTTCACAAAACTGAAAACAATTGAGCCAAATCAGATAGGAGAAAGAACTTCAAGAGATCACTTCCTCCTGATTGGGGAAGACTTCCAGCCTCACTGATTGACTGGGATGCACAATTTAAACCATAAAGAGGCACAGTTGTATGACACCTAGGTGAATACTTGGCAGACAGCTATTATGGACCCTGACTTCCCTCCTATCCTGGTTGCTGCCCTCCTTATCCCAGACCCCCATCACTTCTTGGTTCCTGCTTTCCCGTCTCACTCTAAGTCCCTGCTCCTATGCCCTATCTCCGATGCTGACTCCAGCTTCGACTCCTAACTTGACTCCTGACTGTCTCTGGTTCTGACCCCAGCTCTGGTTCCAGGCTCCTGACACTGACCATCAGGGTGGCCACCCACGCCCCCTGCCTTACAGCTTACTCAGACCACCACCAACTCCTCTGAGTGGGCCCAACTGAGGATTGACCTGGTGGAGTTCCCCACGTCCCAAATGGGCATTGGCATTGCACAAGAAGGTGATCTGCCTCCAGGCAGACAGCAGAACATTGCAGGTGTCAAACACATAGCTGGCCACTTAGGAAGGAAGCTGGAAGGAAGTCCCTCAACTCCAGGCAGAGAACCCTGTGCCCATCCGGCTGCTCTGTCACCTGAGCTGGAAACTGCTATCCCCCTGCCAGAGTGCTTCAATGGAAGCCTCTCCAAATTCCCAGGCTTCATGAGTCAGTGCTGCCTCATGTTATTGCTTCTACCACAGAAGTATGTTTCCAACCATATCAAGGCAGGTTTAGTAATCTGCCTGCAGCTAGAGGTTTGGACTGGGCCTTTCCCCTGTTGGAAGCCAACAGTCCAATTCTGTCCAGCTGGGATGCCTTCCAGCAGGTGATATCAGCTGCCTTCAATGACTCCAACCCTGCCATTCTGCTGAGCCCACCCTGCAGAAACACCAACAGGTTTGGGGCACAGCTGCTTTCTATTTATCTCACTTCAACCATCTTGTATGATACATGGAATGGAATGGGGGACTTGTGGGATGAGGTCAAGGATAAACTGGCCCAAATCAAGATGTCAGTGGGTCTGTACAGCTTCAGAGAACTTGTTATCCATATTATCGATTGTCTACATAAGCAATGATAAGAAAGAAGAGGGGCATCGCAACCATTCCCCCCCACACTATCAGATTCTGCCCCACCGATTGACCCAATGCAGATAGATCTCACCCGCTAGCAATTTGAACCTGAAAGTGAGAGAGTGATGGTGACTCCTTAAATTGTGTTACTACTGTAGTAAAGCAGGCCACACTAGGGAACCCAATCTGAAGAAATGCCGAAAATGAGCCAGCCAGGTTTGGTGAAGAGGGCTAGCCTGGGCATCCTAACACAGTTTCCCTGAAACCCAAACTGAGGTCCTGAGAGGAACACAATACTGCTTCTATTGACTGGCGCTGCACCTACAAGTACCAGTTGAGGCATTACAAATCCTGTGCATCCCTAACAACTCTCTCTCCACAGCAGGTCCTCGTTGACTTGGGTTCAGTAGACAACTTTTATCACAGGAACTACAGATTCCTCTGCAGCCCAAGCCCATTCCAGACCTGGTAGAGGAGATCAACTTGTCCCTCTTATCTCCAGACCGGTGGCTATGGAAACTGATCCTCTTTAGGGCATCGAGAAACCCTACAGTTCAGTGCCATTTACTCCCCACACTTTCCTCTGACCCTGTGTATCTCGTGGCTGGCCCTCCACATTCCCTTTATTAGCTGGCATGAACTAAAAGTTGGATTTTTCTCAGAATTCTGCCAGCAGCACTTCTTGACCCCAGAAAATAGCACACGGTAGTTTCCCAGTGATGGCACTCTGAGGTAGCTGTCCTGGCAGAGTCACCTGCTGATTCTGATCCTTGACTTCTCTCTAAATATAATGATGTCTGCATTTTTTCCCAAAAAAGACAACCTTGCCCCTGCACAGGGTCTGTGGTGGCCCAACCAAGCTACAGGGGCAAATATTCTGTTTATTCCGTATATAGACCATGTCTGAGCCTGAACTAGCCAGACTTCACACCTATCTTCAGAAGCACTGCACTCAGGGCTTTATTCATAAGAGCACTTCATCTGATGGGGCTCCAGTCCTCTTTTTGTTCAAAAAAAGTAAAGGATGGAAGTTCTGACTATGCGTGGACTGTTGGGCCCTGAATCAGGTCACCGTTACAAACCAGCACCCGTTAACATGGATCCCTGAGCTAATGGACCGTGTGAGCTCCACCCAGGTAGACACAAAGCTAGACCTCTGAGGGGAGTATAACCTTGTACATGTTAGAGCTGGGAACAAATAGAAGACTACCTTTCAAACACATTACAGTAACCTCAAATATCTCTTGATGCTCTGTGGTTTGTCAAATGTGCCTGCTACATTTCAGTATTTTATTAACGATGTATTCTGGTACATTTTAGACCAATATGGGGTAGTATACCTGGATGACACATTTTCAGACAATGTTGAACACATATCAGGTACATCTGTTCCATCCTGAAGAGGCTACATCCACATGGCATCAATGCTAAGCAAGAAAAATTTGCCTTTGGTCATTCCCCCACAGGGTTCCTAAGGTTCATCCTATCTCCTCTTGGTATCAGAATGGACCCATACAAGGGAAAGGCAGTCCTTGATTGGTCAGTGTCATGGCACAGTTGTGAACTACATAGTTTTCTGGGATTTGTGAACTTTTATTGGTAGTTAATCTCAAAGCTCTCTGAGTGGATTTCCCCTCACACTGCTCTGCTCCTCAAACACTACCATGTTCCTCTGGTCAGGGCCAGCTTTATGAAGAGTAGGGCCTGATTTGAATACCCGGTGGTGGTCCTGGGCTTCGGCCGCACTTTGGCGGCAGTGGCGGGTCTGCTCTGGGTCTTCTGTGGCACCGAAGGACCCCTGCTGATGAAATACTGCTGAAGCCCCGGAGCGGACACACACACACACACACACACACACCCTGCCGATGACTAAATGCTGCCGAAGACCTGGAGTGGACCCCTCTCCCGTCCCTCCCCCCACCGCCAGGTGAATTAAAAAAAAATTAAAACATGCCTAAGGAGCGGGGCCCTCCTAGGCGCCGGGCCTGATTCTGGGGAATCGGGGAAATTGATTTAAAACTGGCCTTGCCTCTGGTGTCCTGAGGCCCACTAGACCTTTGAGCAAGTAAAACTCATGTTTTCCAGCACTTTCATATTGGTCCACCCTGACACTATGCAGGCCTTCATCATTGGAGTGGATGCTTCCAACTTGGCAATCAGAGTGGTGCTATCCCAAAAGTACAGTCCTCAACAATTGCTACATCTGTGTGCCTTTTTATTCCAGGAAATTCTCACTCATGGGACAAAACTATGAAATTTTGGACAAATTCCGGGCAACTGAGAGTGGTGACACTATTTAGAAGGGGCCCAGTAACCCATCCAGGTGTACACTGATAAAAAGAACCTTGAATATCTGCATGTGGCCAAAGCGCTCAACCAGTGGCCAGTTCAGTAGACCTTATTCTTTTCACGCTTGATTGATTGACAAGAAGGAAGCTATAAGTAAGGAACCCCACAATGTCCAAGATGGGGTAATATAAGTAAAAAGGAGTAATTATATTCCTCTGGGCCTCTGAAGACTACATCCCTACAACTATGTCATGACTCCCTTCTGACAGGATATTTTGGTCACTTTAAAACTCAGAGCCTAGTCTCTCATGTCTTCTGGAGGTGTCTCATGTAGGCCACAGTACAGGCCTATGTGACTGTATGTGCCTGCTCCAAGGTGCCATACAATAAACCCCTCAGACTCATGCAACCCCCTTAGATTTCACCTAGCCCCTGGACAATTACCATCTTAGATCTTGTAATAGAACTTCCCAAGTCCAGTGTGTCTGACCATTCTGACAGTTATGAACCAGCTCAAAAATATGACATATTTCATCCCCTGAATTGGCTTATCCTCCTCCCAGGAAACTAGCTTTGAGGGGACAAAGTCATCTGCCTCCATGACCTCTTGGAGCGCATTGTCTCTGACCATGGTGCACAGTTTAGCTCCCACATCTGACAAGAAGCTCTCCAGATTTTGGGCATCTGCTCCTCCTTCTCCTCTGTGTACCACCCTCAGACAAATGTTCAAGCAGAGAGAACCAACCAGATCCTGGAGCAGAATCTTCAGTGCTACATAAACTTCCACCAACATGACTGCTCCTTGATGTTTCTTCAGGCAGAATTCGCAAACAATAATGCAGAACTTGCTTCTATGAGACAAAGCGCCCCCCCGTCCCTTTCCACTCCCATCCACCGCAAACTATGGGTTCCACCCTCAGTTCTATCTGGGGCTACCTGCAACGTCTCACAAACCAGCAGCCCTGTACTGGTTACAACAGATATGTCAAACACAAGATGACCTCAAAGTTCACTGGGAGGATACCAAGAAGACCTACAAACAATATGCGGAACATCAATACCAGAAGGGTCCTGCCCTTTTGGTAATCCAGAAGGCATGTCTCCAATGAAACACCTACATATGAACAGGCCTTCTTGTAAATTGGAGTATCAGTTCCTTGGCCTCTACCAAGTTCACTGAAAAATTTAACCCATTCACCTATGAACTTGATTCACCCCTTTGTCTTTGAATACGCCCAATTTTCTATACATCACTCCTGAAGCCCCACATTCAGGGCCAATTTCCCCACTGCTCCCAATCACCCCCCTAGTGGTACACTTTCAAGACCATAATGAGTATATTGTCCATGCGATCCTTGATGCTAGAATCAGACAGGGTCGACTCTGGTATCTCCTGCTTTGGGAATGCTGCCAGGCTCTCTTCTCCTCGTGCTCCTTGTGTGGCTGGGCTTGAGCTGCGGCACATGCCCTGTGGCAGACCATGATCAGTCTGTCACCCCATCACCAGCACCTAGGAGTTCGAGGTATGTGTATCATCGTCTCCGAGTGCTGGGAATGGGGTTACAACCCCATCCCTCCCCGCCCCAACCCCACCCCACCCCCCCGCATCCCAAAACTCCCATCATTGCATCCCATCCTGTCCTGCCACCCATACCTACCTATCTCAGCTCTGTACCTCTTACAGTGCTCTCCCACCCATCCTCTCCACTTCCCAGAGCCACTCCCCTACACACACACACACACACACACACACACACACAGGCCTGCACCCCTTTCACCTCCATACACTGCTGCACTCCCATTATGTCCCTATACACCCCTATGTACTCACATCCTCATGCACCTGTAGCCTTCTGCCTCCCTCTGCATTCCCATCCACCCAAAATACCCGCCACTTCCCCCTATCACCCCCACCCTACTCTCATCCTTGGCCTCTTTCCTCCCCATCCTCTCTCCTCCATCTCCCCTTCCCAGCTAGGTGATTTAGGCAGCCCCTGGAAAAGTGTATGAAAACGTATCTCTGTGTAGGCACGTGTGTGTATGCAAACATTGTATGTGTAAGAGACTGTGTGTCTTTATGTAGGAGTGTGTGTTTATTGCCGCATGTGTGTATACCTGTGTGAATAAAATTTGCAGCCTAACTCTTTGACTTTTATTCTTTTTGCTGGCTTGCACACAAAAAATTGATGATATAAATTATGTGTGTATTCATTTCATTAAAAAGTTTTTAAAAGAGAAGGGTACTCTAAAAGAAATGTATTATTTCTTAAAAAGTCAATGTTATTAACCAGTAATTGCAGAAGAGCCAATGCGTCAGACATTTCTCCCCACCTTTGTCTAGCTATGTTATAAACCAGGGGTAGGCAACCTATGGCACAGGTGCTAAAGGCAGCACATAAGCTGATTTTCAGTGGCACTCACACTGCTCAGGTCCTGGCCACTGCTCTGGGGGGCTCTGCATTTTAATTTAATTTTAAATGAAGCTTCTTAAACATTTTAAAAACCTTATTTAGTTTACATACAACAATAGTTTAGTTATATATTATAGACATAGAAAGAGACCTTATTAAAATGTTAACATGTATTACTGGCACGTGAAACCTTACATTAGAATGAATAAATGAAGACTCGGCACACCACTTCTGAAAGGTTGCTGACCCCTGTTATAAACTTTTTGTTACAGAGTCTCTCTTTTTATGTGTATGTCCAGCATCTACCAACCTGGTGCCCTGATCTTAGTTGGAATCTCTAGGCACTAAACAGTCATTGTAATATTAAATAATGTGGAAGTATATGTGTTAGTGCATTCTAGATGTGTACACATGAATACATGTGTGTATCTGCATGTAGGTGTGGGAGTCAGTTGTTACAGATTTATTTATATAGGTATCTGAACAGGGTGTGCATTTCTGTGGTTGTGCTCTATGGATTTGTATTTGGACTTCAGGAGTGGGCCTTTAATGGACCCATTACAGCTGTGATAATGTGTGGGCCTAATTCCACACATAAAATTACAACAACTTTTTAGTGAACAAAAAACATGGAGCTGGTTATGAAAAATGGGAAGAGGGGAGGGAAAGAATCATTAAAACCTTTGGGAAATTTCATTTTTTTAAAATTACCCTTTTTGACTATTTTGCTGCTAGCTCTAGTATCCTGTAACAAATAAAACCTGAACTTATCATAATACATCTGAACATGTGTCAAAACAATAAATAGAAGTGAAGAGGTGACTATTTAGTTTTGTTGCAAAGAAATTCAATTCATCTCTGTCCAGAAGAAGGTAAAAGGTGGTTGTTGTATGAGTTCAGGCGGATTTCAATCTCACAATTCATGTACAATTTAATTAGCATGTCTGCGAATCAAAGTGTGACTTGGAAACCCTACAGTAGAACTCTGTCTGCCAATGAAAAAAATCTGTTTAAGAGGAAGTTTAGACCATTTCATAGGACTAGTAATGATGAGCATGGGATGGAGGCATGAGGGATGTGATGAGAAAAATCAAAATTGAACTGAGAGACATTTCAGTACCCAGACTATTGTTCCATGTACAAATATTTCATCGGAGGAGTGGTGTTTGAGCTCTGGAAATTGACAAAACAATCTGTCAAACATGAGAGTACACTGAATTCTCTTCTGTTTGCTTTCAAAGTGCAAGCAAGCAATAGTGCAGTATGCATGCATTAATGAACGTTATACATTGGGCTGGAAAGCACAGTACACAATGCGCATAATCTATATACCTTCTTTTCCTTCAGATTCATGGACATTCAATTTTCATGTTTGTGATTACAATAAAAGAAACGTAGAGATCATACTGTCTTTTTATTACAATTTACACCACCCACACACAGCAATTTTCTGTTCATAATTGCTTTCACTCAGCACACAGAATAGATGTTTGCATTTGTTTTCATTGTATCTATAAACTGTGAAAAGAGAAGATAAGTACCTTGCTGTATAGAGAGAGGGTTTATTTTGTGGGGGAGGAGGTTGGGGGGGAGGATGAGTATGTTGTTTTTTTTAATTGGACTAAAACTTATAGAAGTAAAAGTCTCTGAAAGGAATGTTTATAGGATTCACTCAGAGAGGACGGGGAGGTGGGGGGATGGACAACATCTTTGGCTGCAGGTCTTCTCTTCAAACACTGGAAAATACCCTACTGGAAATTGTAATGGCCCTTCACTGCACCTCCTATGCTTTGAGAATCCTTCCCAGTACTTCCATTGTTTCTGTGCAGTCTTTTTCATTCAAAATCCCTGACTGTTCTGTAGCTTTTGTAACCCCTCCTTTGTTCAGTCAGGCCTTGACTCATTGTCTCTTTTGACTCCCTTGTGTGTGTCTGTCTTGATATTCCACACTTCTCATTCTTGTAGCTTTGCCCAGGTGTTTCAACAGCTTAAGGCTTCATATGTGTCTCTTCTGCCAAGCCTGACTCTTTTCAATGCTTCTTAAGGGTTACCTTTCTCATTCCTACCATATTATTGGTTTTTAGTGATCCTGCTCAGCTCTACGTTCCTATCTGCTCTCTTAAGGATCTTGTAACCTTTTCTGATTCTGTGTCACCGTCCATCCACTTCCCTCTCCTGCTTATATTCCTCCTTTGTAGTGCCTTAGTTGCACTCTGATGTGGCCACTCAATTTCACCTCCTGGATCATCTTTCATGAATTAACAAGCTCCCCTGGTTCCCTTTAAATAGACACTTGGGATCTTCTCCTACCCTCTTAGCCTATTGTAACTTCCTGGCACCCTGCTCAGATCGCCCAGATTCCTCAAGCATCCTTTTGACTGCCTCTGATGCTAGCAGACCAGGTGCCAGCTCATGCCAAAGCCCCAGGCCTCACTAAATGCTTTCTGTGACATTCCTCAGGGTACTATATGAACTGATGGACAGCCATGACCCCTCAATTCTCCAACCTGGGATGCCTTTTAAACTGCTTTGTTGTGAGAGCTGCCACTCTTGGTCTGCTCTCACACAGCCTCCAACATGTAAATCACTCCCAGCTATACCATGTGAATACTATAGCAAGCCACCCATGAATTACATTGCAGGGTAACACCAGCAAAGTCTTGGTTCCAGACTCTCCCCCAGAAATGTGCATCTTGTACAGCCCAGCACCCTCCTGGACAATGCAAGTTAATATAAAGTCCATCATTTTATTAACAGAAAATTATATGTACATACCATGTTATCTCAAATGGAGTTTCCCAAATACTTCAATCCAAACATGCACTGATTTAGATAAAACAATAAAACCAGTTTATTAACTACAAAAAAATAGATTTTTAAATGATTACAAATAATAAGGCATATCACTCAGAATGGATTACAAAATAAAAGGTAAAATGCAATTGATATCTAATTTTAAAACCTCACTGGTTTCTCTCACCACATGCTTCAGCAGTCTTACTGGCTGGAATCCTTTCAGCCAGGACCCTTCCCCTAATTCACTGTTAAGTTCATTGTCCTTCAGCTGTTGTTGATGCTGTGAGAGAAAGGGAGGAATCATTGCAGGGGGGTTCCCTATTTTTATATCTTTTCCTCTTCTTCGCGAGTGCTCTCCAGTTCAGGTTCGGGAGATAGCCAGTCCGTGGGAACGGGAAATTTCAGCTGTTTCTTTGCCAAAATGTAAATTTTTCACTCACACCCTTTTTCCTGCCAAAGAATAACCACTTAACCAGGTGATAGTCCATTTGATTTTGTTGACACCTGGCTGAGGCATCAGCTTGCCTTTTGTCTCTAAGGAACTGGTTCATACCTGCTTTTCTAAATTTGGAACATATCTCAATAATGCCATACAATAGATATTTTTTATAATTTTACATACAATGTTGCTACTTGTATTTTACCAGCACAATAATGATCAGCAAATCCTGAGTTTTCAAACGATACCTCACAAGGCATACTTTGTACAAACTTTAATCATAGTCTTGTAAAAGGGGTGAACATAAGGGTACAGACTGTCACACTTATGAAAGCATAGCTTTAAGTCAGGCCAATTCAATAGTATATTAGTATAGATCACAATGATTAGTTAAATGTGTAAGAGTGAATTTAGTGTTTAAATTTTAAATTAATCAAATCAATAGGATGTTACATGGATTGTTCATTGTCTGTGATGATCAGAGGTCAAAGAATCTAAATACATTCCTCACCCTCTGTCATCAAAGGAAGAGTCCATGTGGATAGTGACCCTGTCAGCTTGTTTTCAGTGAGAAGAAGCTGTAAGTATGGATTCAGGGAAAGATTCTTCATCTCAGGACTGTTTGATTCTACCAGGGTGGAATGACTGAACAAGAAAGCAGTGATCCCAGCATTATTCTGGGTAGCCCTGAGAGAATTTTGGGAAACTAGTAGATTACTACACCTCTCCTTCCCTTTGGAATTATAGACACTGACTCATCTGAATATATATTTAACCTGCTTTAACTTCTCAGTAACTCTCATTCCTTTTCCTTAGCTAATAAACCTTTAATTAGGGCTGTCTACACTAGAGGAGGGGATCGATCTAAGATACGCAATTTCAGCTATGTGAATAACGTAGCTGAAGTCGAGGTATTTTAGATCGATTTACCTACCATCCTCACAGCACGGGATCGATGTTTGCAGCTCCTCCTGTCGACTCCGCTACCACCGTTCGCGTGGGTGGAGTTCCGGAGTCGACAGGAGCACGTTCGGGAATCGATATATTGCGTCTAGATGAGACGTGATATATCAATCCCCGAGAAATCAATTGCTACCCACCGATACGGCGGGTAGTGAAGACATAGCCTTAGTTTACTATAGAATTGGTTACCAGTGCTATCTTCAGTGTAAAATCTAGGGTACCAATTGATGTGGCGTAAGTGACTGGCCTCTTGGGACTAGAAACAACCTATGTGTGGTGTGATTTTTGGTGTAAGTGGCCATTTCTCACAAAGTCCAGTTTGTCTGGGTGGCAAGATAGACTGGAAAGTCTATGGGGACTGTCTGTGATTCCAGGGTAAGACTGTTAGACTGATCCAGGAGTTCACATTTGCTATTGGTTTGGTGAAATCTAGTTCTAGAACACACCATCAGCTTGGGGTATCTGCCATGTTTTCTGACAGTCTGCTCTGAGGTAGGCACTTACAGTTGTGAGCCACTCCAAACAGCATAACACCTCCATAAAACAATTGTCCTGCCTATAACCACTCTCCCTCCACACCATACAAAGTCTATTGACAAGAAGGTGTTGGGAGGTCTTGTCAAAAGCTTTAACAGAACCAGCAACTGTTGCCACACTAATGTATTAAAATTACTTTTAATAATCCTCATCTCTGCCTTTCGACAACAAATGTGTCACTTGTCTCCACTGAAAGCTCTAGTTTTACCAGGAAGAACACAGTCATACATCACCACAAACTGTCTCTTACAAAATCAGCTACTGTGGCTGTTATTGCAT
This sequence comes from Gopherus evgoodei, assembly GCF_007399415.2. Lineage (NCBI taxonomy): Eukaryota > Metazoa > Chordata > Testudines > Testudinidae > Gopherus > Gopherus evgoodei. The sequence goes on along the minus strand of NC_044322.1, from coordinate 285,790,045 downwards.
GCTATCCAGTGATGCACTCCAAAGACACAAATAGCAGAATCAAGCACTGACTTCAGTGTAGCCTGGCTCAGTGCAGGAAATATATTGGGATTGTGGCAGTTTGGAAAATATTCCCTCCTGACAATCAGAAGGATCTTCTGAAGTAGAATCTAAAACCTATAATGAAAAGAATTATTAACATTATTTTGTGATTGGAATATGTGCAGTGTTTTGGAATAAAATTGTTCCAGCTGTTTCAATTGTACTTCCTAAGTTTATGTGAAGTTCTCTGTAGATTGCTTCCAAAAGAGTTGGTCTTTTATTTCCTCTAATATTTTGCTGCCTCCTGAACTTTGTGCATCAGATTTATAGCATGCAGAGGTTCCCTTCACACATTTCATTATGGGTGTTGCCTTTCTCTGCAGTAGCCTCTGTTTATAACTTAGCAGCTTGCCCAACTCTCTTTGCATTCCTAGGACTTACAACTCACTGCAATATTAGTTCTTGTTGCCAGGGCACTTTGTAAAACACTTGATTCTATTTTAATGTACATCTATTTTTGGAGCAGTGCAATGAACAGGCTTTCTTCTTGATAGTTTATTTTGCTGAGACGTTTATTTGGAAGATGTTAGTCCTGCAAGGGTTTCCACAGCTGCCCTGTTCGTTCATTCAACAACTTGTAATAGACCAAATATGGCCAAGACCAGATGCTCACAGCTGAAATGCGAGCTAATCTTATACTACTACAAAAAGAGGTCGTTACTGATAGCATGGCTTTAAACTTGCAGAGTCTGATTCTCCTTTGACTTGAACTTGGTGTAGTTGTTTGCACCTGTGGAAAGTGAGATCAAATTGGCTGTAAAACATGACCTCTGGGAGGGAGTGGAGAAGTCTGACTCAAGCATTTTACACCCACTTTGAGTCCATAGGGATGTTGTCTCTCCAGGTCTAGCCAAGTAGAGGCAACACAGTACACAGTTAAGTTCATACAGTGTACTAATGTCCCACTTTCTATAGCATGTCTTTCCTGCTCATGTGAATAGTGTGAGGTCTGAAATGGAGCTGGCCCTAACTCTCTCGGTAGAGCCTTTTGGAGCAGAAAGTCCTAGGCTGTCTGGTCTCTGCAGCATGTATGCAGTTAGTTAACCTGCATGGTGTTGCTCAGGGGTGCAACGAGAGCCTGGAAGTGTGGAGAGACACAGATGTCCTAATCCCACCTCCACCACAGCTGGAAATTTGGCCTGGTCACCCTGCTCTGTAATGGAGAAGTGACAGGGCCAAAATTGAGTAGCATGAAAACCCCATATGCCAGCTTCCTCCCTCTCCCGCTAGCATCTAGGCAGTCCACTGTCCATGGACATTGGGAACCCTCTGTGCCCAGGAGGGTAGGAAGATTGGATCCAGGCTTTTGTGCTTCCTGAGGAAGTAGAGACACAGAAATAGGATGGGGTCTGGGGCTCCCAGAATTATCTGGCCCATAGGAGGGGATAGTACTCTTAGCCTGATGTCCTCTGTGGGTCAGAGCTTGGGCTTGGGTCCAGGAGAAGGAGAGTGGGATAGGAGGGGAGCGTGTGTAGAGCTGGGCACAGAGAGGAGAATGCAGGGCTGGGTGCTGAGACAGCATGAAAGAGCTCAGGAGTGAGTATGGGGGAGGCAGCAGGGGAGACCTTGTGGGTGGGAGCAGGGGCAAGGAGGGGATGGAGTGTGTGGAGCTGAGTGCAGGGGGAGACTGCAGGGAAGAGAGCTTGGGGCTGGGTGCAGGGCAGGGGAGAGAGAGCTCTAGGCCCCTTACATAAGAAAATGTGGTTGCACCCCTGGTGTCCTTTTTTGTATGCAGGGAACTCTTGAGGGTTAAAAATATGGTGCACAGTGTACGCTGCCAGTTGCACTAGTCCGATGCATGTAAGAAAGGCTTCCCTAATGGGGACCTTTACCTCAGCTGTTACATGTTGAATTAAAGGGAATCTTCCTGTTAGGGATCTTGTTAGGACTGCTGCCTGCCCACCAGAAGGGCTTATGTTTAAGGCATAACTGAAGCTGGGTGCATGTCACACAGCAAGACCCCCCCATCCCCAACAGGGACTACGTCTGACAAGTCTGCGGTGTCTGGCCTCCAGGAGGAATGCACACCAGCCACAAGTACAACGCATTGATCTCTTCATGGAACACCCCAAATCACTGGGGCCCAGATTCCCAAAGGTTTTTAGGTGCCTAATGCCCTTTAAAATCGATGGGAGCTAGGTGCCTAAAGACCTTTTGAGGATCTGGGCCTGAATGTTCAAATATGAAGTAAAAATAGTATAACATTTACTAGGAGTGGCAGTAGTAGGAGGTTTGTGGTGAGGTTGCTGATGGGTGAAAGTACTAAGCATGAGAAGACTGCTCTAGTCTGTGACACTGGCATCCACAACATGTGATGTAGCAGGCCACAATTTACTATCTTCTTCCAGTCCTTCCTGCCACTAACTCTGTTCTACCCTCCTCTCCTCTGTACCTCACTCACTTGAAATACACTGAGGGCAAATATTTAAAGATCTCATTTAAGGGGAAGACACCCTTCTTCCATCACCAACCTACCTTTCCTACTGACACACTGTGCCTGCCCCACAGCATTCAGCCTTTCCTCTGAGGCTGGGAGGAGGCCCTGTGTCTGGTACATCTCCCTCAGCTTCTTGCTTCAGGTGATTGGCAGTGACAACGGGGGAAATTTATAAGATGCAGACACTATGAAAAACTTTTAAAGAAAAAACACCGGTATCTTTGCCAGCCCTAAGACAAATTTTCCTCCATGAGAGAGTATGTGAGGGGAGCGGGAAAGGGCTGGGTCAGTGGAGAAGTACTGCAAGCTCTAGTGGGTTTTTCCATAGAACAATTTATCCTGGATTACCTGACTGGAAAACTAAGATAGGCTAATTTATGGCCCTTGGAGCCATTGATACACAAGTGGGGGAGAGTAGCCATAAAACTTGAGTGACCTCACTCAAGGGGAGGAGAGGCATTATTCTTGTTTGAGGCAGAGGCAAACATAGTGCTTCCAGAAGTGCTGGAATGAACCATTGGCAACATCAGAAGATATATTCTGTAGGTAAGGCTGTTCCCAAAGCTGGCCTCCAGGCAACAGCTGGAATGCAGGGTGGAGGAGGGTTGGACTCAGCCTACCCAAACAGACTGCCAGCAGTGTTACTAGGCCCTCTTATTCTGAAGCAGCGTAACCCTATGTGAGTGTGAGAATTGCCCCTACTTCTCCCTGTGCAGATCTCCCTAGGATATGAGTTATTACAGCCCCTTCTCCCCAAGGCTATCTCATTTTAACTCAAGTTGTAGCAGCTCATCCTTTGAACCAGGGACATCGAAACCTAAAGCTCCAGTGTGTTGGCCAAGATGGGAGCCATCACAGGAGCCTCTGAGATAACATTATGCCCATCTACTGTGTATGAAGTGCTGAAGGGAGAGGTTCCTTCCACCCTCCCAATTAATGTACCCATGAAAGGGCAACCATTGTTTATGTATATTGTCAAGTAAAGTGTAACTCTTAATACACAATGCACTCTAGATCTTGGGAGGCAAAGAGGTCATCTGAGCTTCTTGGGAGCTATGGGTGAGTGTGCAAGACTACTAAAGGAATAACCATCACAATAAAGAAATCATACACTTAAACTCCATCTGAAAGTTAAATTGTCTCATTTTCCTCTAAACAGATTGTACTTGGGTATCTGAGTCAATTTTAGAAGCAAATGGCTCATGCTCTATCCCATTATGAATGTGGTAATACACCCAGAGGAGGCCATTTGTTATTGTAATGACAGTTCCTCTATTCCCTGACCACCTAAAAGAGAAGATTTAAATATGACGTTAGTTCTGGATAAGGGACAATCTTCTAAGACCTTGAAATCCAAGCTTCTCATTAGTTTTGCAATGTCTGGGAGATCTAGTTCCCATAAGAAAGCCTTTCTTAAATCATTGGCCAGTTTCTCATGAATGATGTTAATATGTGCAGAATAACGTAAGTCATGTTATTTAGAGGCTGCTATGAGATATTAAAGGGATGGTGCAACTTGACACTAGTCAGTTTCAAAACATGAGTTCAAAGTATTTTCAGGCATTACGTCCGCCCTTAATTCCTCTGGCCAATTTTTTTGTGGTTTTATAGTCACATACTCCTATTAAAAATGTTTTTCACACTCCTGTTGTTGTTTGAAAGACTGACACAAACAATATGGGTAGTTAACTAACAAGGACCCTGATCTTGTAATGTGAAGTTGATGGGCCTCTGCACAGACTCAGGGGTTCACCTACATACATCATTCTGCAGGATCGGTGCTTAACTGACTATATACAAAGTTCTGTCACATGTACAGAGGAAACAAATGGGAACAATAAAGAGTTTTTCTCTATTTTCTAAATTACTAAGTTGCCGGTGTCCTTGTAAGGTACTAACTAGATTTTTTGGAGTCCAAATAACAAAGTTAAAATCTGAACCAGATTACAAGTGAAATGTATTTGGTGGGAATCAACCTTGTACTCAGTGGGCATGTGTTCACATCCCAAAACCACAGAATAATTTTGAAACTTTACTTTACAGATTTTGAAATAGCCCTTGTGGGACAGTATCTAATTTGTGGAATGCTAAGTCCTCCAGCAGAGTCCAGGAGCAAAGCCTTTGTAAATACCTACTCTTCTTATATATATAATACACTAGTTCACTGGTGGCTTGAGGCCTGGAGGTTGCAGTTATATTAGTTTCTAATCCATTTGAAGTAATGAACTGGAGACCTGATTAATATATCAGGATCAGCATGATAGGAATTTGGAGTGCTATTCATTTTAAGCATGTTTTTTTTTAATCTATATTCCTCCTTCTTGTCTTCACTCTCTCCTCTTGCTCTCCCTGTCTGTCACCTTTGAGACTCAGCTGCAGCTGCAAAGTAATACTGGGAGCAGGTCCACTTGGATTGGATGTGGGGTTGGGAACAGGACTAGAGGGAAGATTTATCAAATCCCTAAATGGCCCCAGATTGGCAGAGGCCCTGGAGGTTTTTCGCCTTCCCCTGCAGTGTGGGGCATGGGTCACTTGCTGGTGGATTCTCTGCAGCTTGAGGTCTTCAGACCACAATTTGAAGACTTCAATAACTCAGGCATAGGTTAGGGGGTTGTTATAGAAGTGGATGGGTAGGGTTCTGTGGCCTGCTTTGTGCAGGGGGTAGGACTAGATGATCACATTGGTCCCTTCTGACCCTAGAATCTATGAATCTATGAAAAAAAACCTGGAAAAGACGTTGGGGGTTGTATCTGTCACTTCAGAGGTGCACCATCTGCACAGAGAAACTTGGTCACAGATAGATGCACTGCTGGGCACTCAGGGGCCTCAGAGCTGTCAAGGGATGGCCCTGGCTTTGTGTAGATTCTGGGGGAACTGAGAAGTTTAGAGCAATCTGACCCCCAATTAATTTCCCTCTGCACCTAGTTCTGCTTCCAAATCACTTCAGTGGGGCATTTTTTGCTATGCCATTCCTTAAAAAAACAACAACACAGGATCAGGATGGAATTCAGCTCCTTCTTGTGGACTTCCTGAGATCAGTAGAAGGGGAGAAACCCCAGCAAGCCACTGGGGGTTCACCACTCCCTCTGAGTGTTAGGCATGTCAATACAGGCTCTCCCAAAGCCCCAAGGAGCCTTAGCAACCTTGTTAGCTCCCTCATAATTTTGGGGGCCTGATGAGTGTATGATGCATCCTTGGGGGCCTGATGAACCAATTTTGATTTATTTGAGGTTCTAGAAGTGACTTTTGGCTCATGGGATACAGGAACCCCCTGATGCTGGGGAATGGAGGAGACCTGGAAAACGAGCTAATGATATGTCTACACAGCACATAGCTGGCAGTGACATGTAGGGCAGGTGTAGCTATGCACTGCAGTGAAAAACAGGCTGTGTCCACGCTGCAGTGTGCAACTACAAACATCAGTGAAACGCTCTGGCAGTGGTGAGGCAGCAGGTGGGACACTATGCTGTTAAACATAGCACTGTAGATGGAGGTAGGCACTGCTTGAGTGTGTGGAGAGCCATGTAGGGTACGTACCAAAGGTTCTGGTGTGTGTTTACTCTAGTCCCTAGGCAGTCCCTCACCATCTACGCTGATCTCTATAGTTGTGCTGTGGGTGGGGGGAGGGGCAATGTGTAAACATCCCTAAGACTCATGAGAGGGTTTGGTTGGGTCCTTGATGAGCACCCTAATGTTCACAAGAGGTGTGATGCCCTGATGAGCCTTTTAAGAATTGGAGTGTGGGGGCTGGGGACCCCTGACTACTTCATAAGGAGAGGGACCTGGACTACTTGGACTCACAGGGAGTTCAGAGTGAAGGACAGGAAGAAGCAACAGGGTGAATAGGGAAAAACCAAATCTCCCAAACCAACTTCCCCTAGGTCTGCTGACATCCAAGCCTCCTGCCTGCCCCTTCTTGCAGACCTTAGGATAAATACCCAAATCTTCTGGACATTAGTCAGTTGACAGGGAGAGAGGCACATGCCTTCATCAAAATTTATGAATTTAAATCAGTCCCTTCTGCAGTGCAAACTACAACAGGTGTATAAAAATATGTATGCTGTGTTTGGTCATAATACAGATCCTCCTGCAATGTGTACGTGCATGATAAAGATTTAAGATTCATACTAGTTACCAGCTAGTCACTGAAATGTCACTGAAAGCTATCTGCATACTTGGTAAATACTGTGTTTGAGTGGTAACATTTTAGTTTCTGCGTTCCTCGTGGTATGGTCTATTAATTGTAATGAAAATTTAAAGCAGAGATGGAAATGTACTGTATGTTTGCACAATTCCTAGCACGATTCCTGACCTTGCTGATGCCTCTAGGTACTACTGCAATCTACATGCTTAATATTAATATTTGGTAATATTTTAATTAATATGTAAGAAACATTTTTTGTATTTTATCTGGAGCCATTTAAATCTTTTGTATCAGACCATCATTTTGTATTACAGCGTATACCACCTTTGGTCCATCATTCATGTTATGGATGATAGAGTATTAAAGCCATGACTCAAGTTATTTTGCATTAAATTAGGTTTAAAATACCAAAACCCATGAAAAATTACTGAACTCTGTGCAAACCCCAGCCTGTTCAGTTTCACACAGCTCTAGCTGAGAACTGCCACCTTTTACAAAATGATTCTATTTGGTGTGTTTTTCACATTAAGAAATATATTCTCATCTTAAGTTACAGGGAATTATCTTGTGTGTCTCATCACTGTTCCCGTTAAACTGTACTTTCTCCTTCCAGGAAGCTTCAACATTGTTCTTACGATAAGAATGTGTGTATTATGACAAACCAACCTCAGATCAGGGTTTCAGAAAAATGCATCACAACGGAACACTGAGCAGGAGGAACTGAGTACATTACAGCCAAAAATCTGGTTTTGAATTCCAACACAAAACTATGGCAACAGTAGCAGGGAGCATTTAAGCATGTCTTCTTCAAAGAGTCATTAAGTCTTTCGGGTACTATTTGACCCAGTCCACTTACAGCTAGTTTAGACTGGGAATTTGCCCTAATTGCACCCACTAGTGTTCAGTCATCAGTGCAGATGAACCACTGCTAACCCTAGAGCAGATGACAATGCCACTATTTATACTGGTGGTACTTACTCTGTTTTCAAGCATTATAAACAGCTTTGCCTGTTTATGGTAGGGCTTGCACAGTACAGTAGACTGAGAGCTGAAAATCCTCAGCCTAGACAAACCCTCAGACTCAACTAAGTAACTGCCTTTGTCTACCAGCATTGATAGATCAAAGTATCCTGGGCAGGGCTGATAGCCTTTCCTTCTGCCGCTGCTGTCATGGCTGCACTCTATTTTTAGCATGCTAGTTTTGTCAAATATCAAAGGGGTAGCCGTGTTAGTCTGGATCTGTAAAAGCAGAAAAGAATCCTGTAGCACCTTATAGACTAACAGACGTTTTGGAGCATGAGCTTTCGTGGGTGAATACCCACTTCCTCAGATGCATGTAGTGGAAATTTCCAGGGGAAGGTATATATATGCAAGCAAGCTAGAGATAATGAGGTTAGTTCAATCAAGGAGGATGAGGCCCTGTTCTAGCAGTTGAGGTGTGAAAACCAAGGGAGGAGAAACTGGTTCTGTAGTTGGCAAGTCATTCACAGTCTTTGTTTAATCCTGAGCTGATGATGTCGAATTTGCAGATGAACTGAAGCTCAGCAGTTTCTCTTTGAAGTCTGGTCCTGAAGTCTTTTTTGCTGCAGGATGGCCACCTTAAGGTCTGCGATAGTGTGGCCAGGGAGGCTGAAGTGTTCTCCTACAGGTTTTTGTATATTGCCATTCCTAATATCTGATTTGTGTCCATTTATCCTTTTCCATAGAGACTGTCCAGTCTGGCCGATGTACATAGCAGAGGGGCATTGCTGGCATATGATGGCGTATATTACATTGGTGGACGTGCAGGTGAGTGAACCGGTGATGGTGTGGCTGATCTGGTTAGGTCCTGTGATGGTGTCGCTGGTGTAGATATGTGGGCAGAGTTGGCATCGAGGTTTGTTGCATGGATTGGTTCCTGAGCTGGAGTTACTATGGTGCAGTGTGCAGTTACTGGTGAGAATATGTTTCAGGTTGGCAGGTTGTCTGTGAGCGAGGACTGGCCTGCTACCCAAGGCCTGTGAAAGTGTGGGATCATTGTCCAGGATGGGTTGTAGATCCCTGATGATGCGTTGGAGGGGTTTTAGCTGGGGACTGTATGTGATGGCCAGTGGAGTCCTGTTGGTTTCTTTCTTGACTTTGTCTTGCAGTAGGAGGCTTTTGGGTACACGTCTGGCTCTGTTGATCTGTTTCCATGCGGGTATTGTAGTTTTGAGAATGCTTGGTGGAGATTTTGTAGGTATTGGTCTCTGTCTGAGGGGTTAGAGCAGATGCGGTTGTACCTCAGTGCTTTGGCGGGAGACAATGGATCGTGTAATGTGCCTGGGATGGAAGCTGGAGGCATGGAGGTAGGCATAGCGGTTGGTAAGCTTTTGGTATAGGGTGGTGTTAAGTTGACCATCATTTATTTGCACCGTGGTGTCTAGGAAGTGGACCTCCCATGTAGATTGGTCCAAGCTCAGGTTGATGGTGGGGTGGAAGCTGTTGAAATCCAGAGTCTCCTTCCCATGGGTCCAGATGATGAAGATGTCATCAATGTAGCGTAGGTAGAGAAGGGGCGTGAGTGGACGAGAGCTGAGGAAGCGTTGTTCCAGGTCGGCCATAAAAATATTGGCATATTGTGGGGCCATGCGGGTGCCCATAGCGATGCCACTGATCTGGAGATATAGATTGTCATCAAATTTGAAATAGTTGTGTGTGAGGATAAAGGCACAGAGCTCAGCAGCCAGTTGTGCTGTGGCATCTTCAGAGATACTGTTCCTGACAGCTTGTATTCCATTTGTGTGTGAGATGTTTGTGTAAAGAGCCTCTACATCCACTGTGGCTAGGATGGTGTTTTCTGGAAGGTCACCAGTGCATTGTAGTTTCCTCAGGAAATGAGTGGTGTCACGGAGATAGCTGGGAGTGCTGGTGGCATAGGGTCATTCTCAAAACTACAATACCCGCATGAGGAAATAAGGAAACAGAACAGAGCCAGACGTGTACCCAAAAGCCTCCTACTGCAAGACAAAGCCAAGAAAGAAACCAACAGGACTCCACCGGCCATCACATACAGTCCCCAGCTAAAACCCCTCCAACGCATCATCAGGGATCTACAACCCATCCTGGACAATGATCCCACACTTTCACAGGCCTTGGGTAGCAGGCCAGTCCTCGCTCACAGACAACCTGCCAACCTGAAACATATTCTCACCAGTAACTGCACACTGCACCATAGTAACTCCAGCTCAGGAACCAATCCATGCAACAAACCTCGATGCCAACTCTGCCCACATATCTACACCAGTGACACCATCACAGGACCTAACCAGATCATCCATAACATCACTGGTTCATTCACCTGCACGTCCACCAATGTAATATATGCCATCATATGCCAGCAATGCCCCTGTGCTATGTACATCGGCCAGACTGGACAGTCTATACGGAAAAGGATAAATGGACACAAATCAGATATTAGGAATGGCAATATACAAAAACCTGTAGGAGAACACTTCAGCCTCCCTGGCCACACTATCGCAGACCTTAAGGTGGCCATCCTGCAGCAAAAAAGACTTCAGGATCAGACTTCAAAGAGAAACTGCTGAGCTTCAGTTCATCTGCAAATTCGACAACATCAGCTCAGGATTAAACAAAGACTGTGAATGACTTGCCAACTACAGAACCAGTTTCTCCTCCCTTGGTTTTCACACCTCAACTGCTAGAACAGGGCCTCATCCTCCCTGATTGAACTAACCTCATTATCTCTAGCTTGCTTGCATATATATACCTGCCCCTGGAAATTTCCACTACATGCATCTGAGGAAGTGGGTATTCACCCACGAAAGCTCATGCTCCAAAACGTCTGTTAGTCTATAAGGTGCCACAGGATTCTTTGCTAGTTTTGTCAAAGTTAATGTGGGCACATCTCCTTAAGCTGGGAATTATTCCCCTAGCTCCAAGTGTGTTTGATGGGATGTCCATCCCACACTGGCAGAGAAGGGGTTAAAAGCAACCAAGGGAGGCAGCTCAGGAAGCAGCCAATCAGGGCCCAGCAGGCTCACATAAAAGGAGCTGCAGAGTCAGTTGCTGCAAGGAGCTCAGAGGGCTGCATGAAGGGCAGCTGCTAGCAGGGACTGGGGGAAGCTCGTGAGAGTGGCTGGCTGGGACTTTCAGGCTCAAGGCCCTGAGAAGAGGGTGAAAAACTTGCTGGGACAATGGGGAAGTAGTCCCAGGAGCACTGGTGAGAAATTAAGACGAGGTAGTAGGATGATACTAGCTACAGGTCTCTGGGCTGGGACCTGGAGTAGTAGGTGGGCCTGGGTTCCCCCTGCCCACCACTGGGGAAGTGGCTAAGCTATAGAACTGTTTCCCCAGAAGGCAAATACATGAACAGTGATATGGCTTGAGGGCTGAGTTATGAAGAGGATGCTTCAGTACTTGGACCGAGGCAGGTCTGCAGGCAATGACACTGACTGGCGAGACACCACCAGGAGATGGTGCACTGGCTAGCAGCACTAATCCATGTGACAGCCAGCTGAAGGCTCTGCAGTGGTGAGTGAACCCTGTGACAGTGTAGCCATACCCAGAATGGCTTTCAGATAGTTCCATTCATGCTCAGCTCCTGCCACTGGGAACCCAAGACAGACCAGCCATCAGGCTGAGCCCTAACTCCTATCCCACTTCCCAGAAACACTTGCATAGCTATCCTCAGTGTACTATGATCAATGTGGCACCCTAAGAACACCCCCAAGAAAAGAGATAGTCAAAATAGGCCTATGTGGATGAGGGGTTAGTATCTCCATGAGTACTCAATTCCTACCATTATTTGGATTCCTCACCTGCTCTTCCCCATCTTGTACTTCATTTTAAAATAAAAACACTGGGAGACTGATACAGTACGTGTTTACTGAAAGTGTTGGAGTACAGTCTAGTAATTAAAATAAGCAATGGCACAGGAGCAGAAATAGCAATAAGTAAATACCATGATCACAGTACACAGTTCAGCATATCTGAGGGGAACAAGGCAAGACATTAACATGGGCTTTAATATGATTTTGAATGGTATTTTGAAAGGAGCTTAAGGGAGTTAGGTGTCCAGTTCCTATTAAAATTCACTGGGATTTGGGTACTTGACTCCCTTGAAAATCCCAGACCTTATCAATAATGAACTGTGTAAATCTCCAGTTAACAAACTCACCAAGCTTAGCTCTGACCTTCATACAAAGCATACTCTTATCCTAGATAATTTATAGCGAAATGCCATGCAGTCAAAATAGCAAAAGAAAACTTGGAGGGCCTCTCGCAGCAGAGCTAGGCATTCCAACAACATTTCCATGAATATTAGCATTCACAGCAAGGTTGTAAAGGCCATGCAGTTTTTTCAGAGCTTGGGCAAGATCCCCAAGGTCAGTAATGGGTCTCTTAAGGATAGCATTCCAAAGTATAGTAATGTACCAAACACAGGTTACTGTAGTAGGCTAATGTACTGCAGGGGACATTGTGGGGATTTCCAATCGCAGGTTGTAAAACCTGTGGCTAAATTATCTCAAGAAGCAGCTGCATGGGCCTCTTTGATCTCTCATGGCAGCATACTGCGAAGTAACACAAAGTGACCATTTCACTTCCCTTCACTTGGATGATACAAAGTTGTAAATCTGCACAGTATTGGATTAAAGAACAGGAGAAGCCCTGTTATTGGAATTTCCCTCCCTACATGAGGATGTGAGTCACCAGTCATTACTGCATTGTTTGCCGTCCAGCAGAAAAGTCTATAGGTTCTTTAAGCTGGATTCACAAGTGGGGATGTAAGTGTGGCATAGCCACATGTTGTTGTACCTAACTTTTAGATGCCCAGCTGCCTAGTAGAATTCACAGCCCCAAGTGACTACCCACACAATGCATGGGGAGAGTTAGGTGCCCAAAAAGTGGATTCACAAAAGCCAGCAAGTTGAGCAGGAAGCCACCTAAGCTAGCCAATAAGAAATGCCAAGCAAAGGGGTGTGGCCTAAGGCCAACCCTTCAACAGCAGTTATGTATATAACTCTAGGCCAGAGGTAGGCCCCTATCTCCACTTGGGATTCATAGTCATGGCCCTCCTGGAATTGGATTCCTGAGCCAGGTCAGCCCTATGTCAGAAAAAACTAAGGAGAAAGTGGTGATGTTCCCCTTTTATCCATAACCCAATGATTAGGCCACTCCCCTGAGATGTGGGAGACCTAGGTTCAAATCCTTCCTCTAGCAATTGTGGAGCAGGGAGTGGGACACAGGTCTCTCACATCCAGGTGAGTGCCCTAGCCCCTGGACTACTGAGCATTTTGTGGGATGGATACACCAGCCAGTGCCCCAGAATTCTGACCTGCTTGCCCCTAGGTGTTTCTTGTGTGAGAAACACCTACCAGATCAGACCCCACAGGCAAGATAGAAAGAGGAATGCCTAGTCTAAGAATAATTGCATGGGCAGAGACATGTGCGAGAGCTCCCAGCAGTCCATTAGCTCTGAGGTGATGTCAGGACTTGGGCAGCTGTGTGCATGCCTGTGGGTGGAAACTTAGGCATCTATGGGGATTTAGGTACTTACAGGGTTAGGGGGACAGCTGGGCAGGGGATTTAAGAATGTTAGTGGTGCCTAAATATTGGATTTGTGGCTCTAGCCCTAGTCCTCTAATTAACTGGTGTTGTGTCTCGCTGAAACAATTGGGAGCTATAGGGAAGGAAGGACTGGTAGGTCCTCTCCACTCATCTCTTCTGCAGCTGGTTTTCTGTGGGAGCCAGATTCCTTGACTGACTAGTCAGACCTCCTCCTCCTCGTCCTCCTCTCTCCTGAGGCAGAATGCCTCTTGCTGATGGTAATAGACAGGGGTGGAATTGCAGAGTCATTACAAGCTGGAGTCCCTGGGCAACTGATGTCAATAAGAGTGAAGTCAATGCAACTGTAGAGGCTGTAAGTCATTGATGAATATCTCATTACTTTTTGGTAGCCACGTGCTGCAACAATCACAGGTGACTGATAGGGTCCTGCCTAGGCATTTCCAGTGTAAAGCTGCTCTGTTCCCTCCAGTATATGGCAGGATTGACTTTGAATCCTAAAGATTCATGTTCACAGTTGAAATGAACCAAAACATAAGGGTCGCTGGATTGTGGGCTGCAATCTGATGACTTGTGGTCTTGCTGGTTTAGGAGCTGCCCACAGAAACAGCAGACTGCTTGGAGTACTATTAAGAAAGAGGGTTAAACAAAAGTCAAAACTGCTTGGGAAATAATTTAAAAGTGTACAGTATTTCTAAGCTCTCTGGCTTAATAATGTTTGTTTGCAGAAGAAATTCATTTAGAAACATTTATTATTGTTTTCTCAGCCTTGTTACTGCTTGTCTTTCTCAGATTCCCCTCTTGGCACTCAGCTCTGGCTTTGAAACTGTGGGCAGACCCTCCAATATTTGATTAAAAACATGCCTTGTTTATCTGTTATAAAATATACTTTAAGAGATTGCAATATATTTGTTAGCAGCCAGAGGTGTTCCCAAAATACTTGCATCACAAGCAAATACAATGCATTGGGATGCCTTTCTCCCAATTATCTCTGCTAATTCATCCTAAGATAGATCATTGCTTGCTGATCAGTTATCTGATGCTGAAACATCATTCTTGGAACTATGGGACTCTATGTGAAAGGACTTTTAGGGGCACTTGTTGCTTTTGCCCCATGACAGTAGGTGGCAACAATGCTCCTTTTGCTGGCTAATGGGAAACCCTTAAAGATACCATATAAAGATATGCATGAGGCCCTAAGCTGAACTATGCCATGGCTATTAGGGCAAGCAGGTTGCTTACAGCATGGCAGCTCCATGCTGTTTGTTCTCCTCCCCTCCACTTTGCACTTCTTTGCACTTTACTTAACCATGTAAAATGGCATTTCTGAAAAAACCATTTTTCGTTCAGAGGACTAGATTCAGAAGTGGGATTTAAGCACCTAACTGTCCCTTTAGGTAGAGCCCTGCACAGATACATATTTATATCTGCGGATGTGGATATCCATGGATATAAATCAGTATCCGTGGGTCGGCGGGTGATATGGTCATGCCGTAGGAGCTGCTGGTATAGGGCGCTGGCTCCTGGGAGTGATGGCCCCAAGTTCTACTCCTTTTGCCACTGCAGTTCCCAAGAGTCCTGAGGTTCCATAGATACTGATTTATATGCTCATCTGCGGATATAAATTTATATCTGCGCAGAGCTCTACCTTTAGATGCATAGGTCCAACTTTTAAGTATTAGTGGCATTCAAAACCACTGCCCAGCTGCCCCTGATCACCACAGGTACCTAAATTTCTGCCTGTGGGCATGCAATAGCTGCCAATGTGTTGATTCCGCCCCCAGAGCTAACAAGCTTCTGAGGACCCTTGCTCACACCTAGTCCCGGTGGGATTCTCAAACTATTAATGGCTTGGATGTAGGTATAGTGAGCATACTGATCAAATGTGCAGATGAGACAAAGCTAGGGGCAGTTGCCAACACTTTGAGAATAGTGCTAAATTCAGAGGAATCTTGGTAAATTGGAGAATGGACCTATAGACAACAAAATGAAATTCGGCAAAGACAAACATAAGAAGCTATACTTAGGGGAAGAAAACCAAATGCTTGAATGCAGAATGGGAGATAACGGGCTTGGCAGCAGCATTGCCAAGAAAGGTCTGGGAATTGTGGTGGATCACAACATCAACATGAGTCAGCAATATGTGCTGTTTCAAATAAAAGCAAATGCAATTTTAGGCTGCATTAACAGAAGCATCGTATGCAAGTCATGAGAAGTAATACTACTACTCTACTCCGCACTGGTTAGGCCTCAGCTAGAGTACTGTGTCTCATTTTGGTTGCCAAGGTATAGAAAAGATGTGGAAAAACTGGAAAGGATCCCGAGGTTTGTGTTACCAGTTCTTCCTGTTACTTTGGGATATGCTCATTTATTAGAGTTACTCTTCTGGGGGTGCGGAGGGGCAAATCTGTACTTCTATCGATGTATTGCTTGTGTCACTTGTGTTCTCATACAGAGCTGTACTTTTCCATGCTGTCAGTTCCCGCCCAGTGGAGCTATCTTATAGGACTTAAGTTCCCTGGGACTGAGTTCTTCCAGCCCGACTCAGACAAACATATACACACATTAACAGAGCATGTCTGAGAAGACTGAATTAATCAGCACTCCCAGGCTGACCCCTGATATGTCCCTGGACTCGGTAGGCTGGGTCGAGCAGCACTTCCAAGCTGTCACACTCATATGTCCCAGGTTCAGCACATCCCTATCTCCACTTTCACATTACAATGTTTTTGTAAGTAATCCACTTGATGAGCAAACCCCACAGGATTTTTGGGCCCTGCAGGGATTTTTTAGCTTTGGTATGAAGAGCGTTGCTGCAGAGCGAATGAGGAAACCAAAAAACACCCATGAGGAGGGTGGAGTGAAGAGAGAGAGAAGCAGCCAGCTTAACCATGAAAGTTATTTATTGCCAGGTAATAACCATAGGGAAGCCAAACAAACAAAACAGTTGTAATATTAAATCTAACTTAAATCTGATTGTAAAACTCAGGTTTAGAAAACTATAACTGATCACACAAGTCAGAGTCAGAAGGCTATACCTAGAGAGCGAGAGAGAGCTGGGGTCTCACCACTCTGTGAAGCTTGATTCGATCAGGGGTCCCGGATAATGGTGGTAGCTGGGGGTGTGGAGTGTTGGAGACAGGCAGTGCTCCCCAGCACAATCAGTCAGGAGAAGATGAAGTCCCAGTGGAACTGATTCAGATTTTGGATCCAAGCATCAGAATGCTTATTTGAGCAGGGTTAGGGGTTTTTGTAGAGAAGCACCAAAGGTTCAAGAGAGAACACTAGATTTTTTTTTATGTGTAAACTGATGGCTCAAGGGACTATACCAAAGTTGTTTTGTTCAGGCTAGACAGTGGGAATGGATCATTCCTGGCTATGGGTGGTGTTCCTTGGAGGGAGCTCACAGTGCAATTAGGGAGCTTCACTGTTTTGGATACCAGTCAAGGATTTATTACTAGAATTGGTTTGATAACTGCTGAGCTGGGTGTGTGCAGGTGTGGGTTCATTAACATCTGGAGCAGGGATCCCTCATCATGCACTGCTTCCCTGCTTTTCCGGTCCCAGAGTTCCATGCAGTTCTTGGCTTGGAATTTCTGTTCTCCATTCTGTGTGCTAATGGAGATGCCTCCTTGTCCCATCTTTGATGCAAATGGGGCTAGAGGAGTTTCCTTAATCCTGTCACCGTTATCCCACAGGTTTAGGTATGTCTCCAACTGCCTTTTCATTGCTTTCGTAAGTCTTTCTGCTGATCAGTTTTGGCTCAAGGAGAGACTGGAGTGGGGAAGGTCTTTCATGAGTCAGACAGGCTGGGTACTGCGCCCTGGTTCCCCAAGAACACAGAGCTGCTAGGTAACACTAGTGCTAAGGATGATCAGGGGGATGGAATGCAACCCGTACCAGAAAAGGATGAAGGAATGGGGTATGTTTAGTTTGAAAAAGCAGAGATTGAAGGGGAATGTTAGGGGGCTTTCCCTTCACCCCCTCCCTTGGTTCTTGTCTCAGACAGAAAACAGAAGACCAGAAGTCCGAAGTGCAGGCAATGCAATGTTTATTGGGTTAGCTTCAAAAAAGCATATCCATAGCTCTGACGCTGCAGAGTCTTATTTTCCAGTGTCCCCTTTGCACCCCTCCTTAACAGGCATAAATATACCTGTAATACATGCCCCTTAATCCTACATCTTTCAATGTATGGTCATGTTCTGTTTTGGGAAGGGGGTCATGAGTCTGGACTCTTCATCCCACCTCTTTTATATCCCATGGGAGGGTTAAGGAGTGAGGTTGTGCACTGGCCAAGGCCAGGCTTTTCTTTGGCTTCTAGTGTTTATTATTCCTCCCTCCCCTGATCCCTCTTCCCCTCCTAACTGGTTGCTTGACCTTGGCTTGAGAGAGGAGCCAGGCAGCCTTTCAGTGTAGGCTCATATATTACATTCCCACCATGCCTGGTAACATGAACTTTAACTTATCTTATCTGTTCCCATTATACTAACAAAATCTGGCCAGGCAGAAGCAACACACACAGTGTCTTTGTCCGTTGTTCACACACATTAATAAAGATATAAGTGTATCAAAAATCAAACAGGCAAACAAGACCCAAAATTCTATCTTAGGTGAAGATACAGGCCTGAATCCTACATTATCACTAGCACTTCTAACAGGGGACATGATTGTGGCCTTCAAATACTTAAAAGGCTGCCATAAAAAAGGTGGAGGAAAGCTGTTCTCTCTTGCCCAGAGGGCAGGAAAAGAGGCAATGGAGACAAACTACAGCAGAGGAGATTTCTATTAAATCTCAGGAACAACTTTCTAACTATAAGAACAGTAAGACAATGGAACAGACAGGCTTCAGGAGGATATGGAAGCGCTTTTGCTAGAAGTTTTCAAAAGGCAGCTGGATAGTTGTCTGTCTTGGATGGTTTAGATACAACAAATCTTGCATCTTGGCAAGGGGTTAGACTAGATGAGCCTTGCAGTCCCTTCTAAACCCTATCATTCTATGAACTAGACATTCCTCACTATCTTTCCTGTGGGTCCTGATTTGGAAGCTCAGAGCATGTCTAATCTGTACAAAAGACAACCGGGGTAAGCAGAATGGGAATTTTAGGAACTGGTTGGCAGTTCTCTCCTTCAGAATATCTACTGGCCTAGTGTTTAGGGCACTCATCTGAGATGCAGAAGACCTAGATTCAAGTCCCTGCTCCAAATCAGTCAGAGCAGAGGGGTGAAAATATTCTCCCACATCCCTGGTGTAAGTGCTCTGATCACTGGGCTCTTGGCTAAAATAGCGTCTCTTTCTCTCCCTCTGGGTTTTCTGAAGCAGCGGCTTATCTGGCTTAGGTATTTGACTCCAGGAGAGGGTTCATGGCTGAGAATCTGAATGGAGATGGATGCCTCCCTCTGGCCCATCAGTTAGGTGCCTAAGTATCTTTGAGGATCTGGGACTAAACCCTGTACCTTGCTTCTGCATTACATTCTTGGATGTGGTAGCTGGCTTCCTGCACAGCTTGCTGGTTTTTGAGGCCTGGTCTACACTACAGAGTTAGGTCAATGTAAAGCAGCTTACAGCAGCCTAGCTCTGTACAAGTCTACAGTAAAATGTAGTTCCCACCAATGTAACTCACCTACTACACTGACTTAACTCCACCTCCACCAAAGGTGTAGAGCTTAAGTAAATGTAGTTAGGTCGACGCCATGTCAGTGTAAACATTGCATTGCTTACATTGTCTGTTGCTATCTTTCAGAAACCCTCCCACAATGCCCCATGCTGGCGTTTAAATCAGTGCAAGTGGTCCTGGTGAGGACATGCTCCGCCGACTCAAGGAGTGTAGTGTGGATGTGTAAAACCAATTCAATTACTGCAGTGGCTGTAACTCGATGTAATTTAGGTTGACTTAATTTTGTAGTGTAGACCTGCCCTGAGAATATGTTTCTTAGACATCTAATTCTCCCCATGCATTATATGGGGAGCCTGGCAGGGCTGAGAATTCTCTAGGCAGCTGAATGCCTAGAAATTAGGCTTTGCAACATGTAAATACCTTTGTTAATCTAGCCCTGGGTTTGCAACAAAAATAAACTGTCGATTGTTATGTTGCTGAAATGTAGGTACATGTTTACTGGTGTGACAGAAGGAGTGATCTATTTCAGTCCAGGACATCTGCTAGCAATAGAAAATGCATAATTTATTAGCTAATGAATTCCAAGTTTAAAAAAAATGTGAACACAAATCAAAAGGAAAAATCATAAAATGAAATTCACAGGAATACTTATGAATTAAGGAAACTTATTAAGCATTACACCTATTCAGTTCATTTCTTGGTTAGTTTGGACCCCAATTATTTGTAAGTAATGTACATTTTAATAATAAATACATAATGCTGGAGTTCTCTGTGTCTTGATGTATTTAATCCAAGTCTTTTGTAGTACATTGAAAATGTACTGGCTGCTTGACTCTGTGTTGTTTGTTAGAAATTAATACCCGTGTTCCAAGCATATGATGTGCTAAGTGACTTCAACTTTCATTAATGTCAGTGGCAGCTGAGAATAACTAACACCTCACAGTAGATATTCAGATCTTTGCAAGATCAGGATACTGATTTGTCAAACTATATATGACATACAATGGATGTTCTCAGTTTGTGGTTGGTGATCTACAAAGAGCAGGAAGAGCACATGTTGCTAGCCTTGTTTTCAGCTGCTAAATCACATAAAAATGACATTGGGAAAATATTTTTATATTTCCTAATATAATTTTTCTGTGTAAAAAGGGAAGTGATTTGATTGGAAGATGTGGTTCACAAGACGTGCTCTCGCTTAAATTTGGATCATGTTATGAAAATGTTGGCGAACGCTGATGTACAGTATGCAGCGTAGCCTCAAAGAAAAATCTTCTGAAAGGGGTTCTAGCCTTAATGGGCTCAGTCCTGCATTCTTGTGCACTCTAAAGTGCCATTGACTTCAGTAAGAGTTTAACATTCACAAGGAATGCAGAATTGGTAACAATGTTTTTGTTTAAAATGTTGGTAGGAAATGAATGGATAAAGTGCACAATGGCTTCCTGAAGTATCCTGTCAATGGTAAATCATTATAAAATCAGTTGGTGCTGTGGCATATATCTGCTTTGTAGATGCTAATGAGCTTAAGTTCCTTTTTTCTATGGATTTGCTCTTAGAACATCAAATTATTAGAACTATAGTTGTTCAAAACAGTTTGAAAGTTGTGATGGAAAACAGCAAAAATGTTTTATGAAATTTTTTAAAGAATTCTTTGATCAGCTCTAATTACAAAAAACTATACCTTGCTGCTGAAAGCAACTGATCCTGTTTAATCAGTTCAGACTTCCTATATAGATTAGCACTAATCATTGTTTACTTAGCTACAAAAATACAGTACTATGTTGAAAAAGAATTTAAAAAAGTCACTGGAAAAGACCAGCTCTCCCCAATAAAGATTTAAAACATCCAAAAAGCTTCCCAGCCTTAAAAATGCCTGCATCCCATCCCTTCAACAAACCCTGACCCCAAGAACAAGCTTGGCAAAACAGGTGAGTATTCTTTGTACACAGAATGCCATCAAATCCAAAGTTTGGTAGACCAAGGGATAAGCAAGTTTCCATAGTCAAGGTATTTAGAGACTGTTTCTATAATTGTGATAGAAGAATATAGAGGAAAAAAATCTGAAATTGCATTGTAATTACTTAAACTTCAGACATTAGTGTCACTCATATCAGTCCTCTATCACCATTTTCTGTCAACATTTTAATTCATCAAACTGATAAAATCTCTTCTATGAATGTCTAAAAAGAAAAAGGAATGTCAGATTTATGTACAAAAACTACTTTGGAGGTGTGACTATTTAAAACTGGATGAGTCAATAGCCTACAGCTAGCACAACTGGTGTACAAGAACTGGCTTACAAAATCAAGACCAGCATTTTTTGCTGATGAGTTTTAAATATGTCAGAGAAAAACAATTTAACATTTATCTTCATTCTAAATCTAACAAGTGTTTCCTTTTGTGAGAGATGTGGTCTAAGTGAGGGACATGGCACCAGGAACTCCTGTGTTCTACCACTTGCTCAGAATCTGACTTCCTCTGTGGCTTTCCTTAAGTCAATTAACCTCTCTCTGCCTCCGATTTCACTCCTCTAGAACTAAGCTAATAACATGCTTTCCTCAGCCATGCTGAATGGATTATGAGCTAGATTCACAAATGTTGCAACACACTTTTGGAGTAGGGACTTGAATATGACTTTTCCACATCCCTCCTGAGAGCTCTGACCACTGACCTATAGAGTCAATATTTCTCTTGCTTTCTAGCACAATGTATTTAATTATTTATACTCCAACAGGAGATAGAGAGAGAGCCCCTGTCCCGCTCAAAGATCCAATAGCCAGATGGTTAGGGCACTCAGCTGAGAGATGGAATTACCTGCGTTTAAATTGTGGTTTCAAATCTGGCAGCATGGGATTTGAAAACATGTCTCCTACATCTCAGGGAAATGCTTCAACCACTAGGCTATTGACTGTTCTGATGAACACACACGCGCACCAGCTAGCCCCCAGAAGTCCAGATCTGCTTTCTCCAGCTGGCTTCTGTGTGGGTTAGGTGTGCTCAGAGCACACCTACCAGATCTGGTCCTGCAGGCAAGATGGGTGGGAGAACACCTAGTCTGAGAGTCCTACTGAGGCTTATGCAAGACTAGAGGTCCAAGCAGCTAATTAACTGTGGAACTGTATGAGAATTTAGGCAGCTTTGGACATGCCCGCAGATGGAAATTTAATTGCTGATGAGGATTTAGACACTTATGACTTAGGTGGCAGTTGAGTGCTGGATTGCAAATGTCAGTGGTGCTCAAGAATTGGACTTAGGCATCTCAGGAGGTGGGTGACTAAATACCATTGTGAATCTGACTCTATGCATTTATCTACTATATTTCTTTATGCATTGATTTATTGTGTACCTATCGTGCACTATCTAGATAGTTACAAAAATTAAAAATGGACCAAATTTATAATTGATCTTGTGTAAGTCTTGGTGGGGGTATCTATGGGTAGAAATTCTGCTGGGGAACAGCTTGCCGCCTCAGTTACAGTGAGGTTAAGGGAAATTTCTAGATGCCATAAACTTAGTTGTGAGGAGGGGGGACAGGCTGGTACAGTGCCAAAAAAATGGCAGTGTGAACATGAGGGGCAAGACAATGCTGATGCAGTGGCTGTCTGGATACCTGCCTGGTGGCAGAACTCTTATGGTAGGAGGCTTATTCAAACAGCTAAAGCTGACCCACTCCTCACACCAACTTTGCTGCATTTGGCCCAGTTTCTAAGATACCTGGAAGATAGAAGGCACTATGTACATCTGTATTATCATTATAAAAACTTAAAGGGATTTTAAAAAAGCCTATAGTCCCATGGTGTCAAGTATCAGAGGGGTAGCTGTGTTAGCCTGAATCTGTAAAAGCAGCAACAAGTCCTGTGGCACCTTATAGACCAGGCCTGCACAACATACAGCCTGCGGGCTGCATGTGGCCTGCAGAGGCTCATTGTGTGGCCCATGGGGGGATTCTAAATCTCCCACTTTGTGGGCATCCCAGAGCGCTTTGTGGGCATCCCAGAGCCCTTTAAATCTCAGCCGCAGCCTGGAGCCCTTTGAATCCCAGCTGCGTCTCCAGCGGATGAGCTGGAGCTGGGATTTAAAGGGCTCGGGCTCCTTTCAGCAGCAGGAGCTCTGGGCCCTTTAAATCCCTACCTCAGCCCCGGAAAGCTCTGGGTTCCCCCAGCCACCAGAGCCCCGGGCCCTTTAATTTTCCCCTGAGGGCTCCCAGCCACCTCTTCAGCTGGGAGCCCCTGGTTGATTTAAAATCAAGTATCACCCCACCCCCAACCTTCCTTTTTGGCCCACAGCTGTTTTGGTGGGGCAGCACTGGGGAAGGAGGGTTTGTTTCTGCAGGCCTGGGCGGTGCTGGGGCGGGGTGTTTTCCCGGGGCCAGGAGGTGCTGGGGGGATGTTTCTGCTGGGCCGGGAGGTTTCAGCCCTCAGCTGTTTTCTTTGGAGTAATATGGCCCTCGCCGCTTTACAAGTTGTGCAGGCCTGTTATAGACTAACAGACGTATTGGAGCATGAGCTTCGTGGGTGAATACCCACTTTGTCGGATAACATGCATCCGACGAAGTGGGTATTCACCCACGAAAGCTCATGCTCCAATACGTCTGTTAGTGTATAAGGTGCCACAGGACTCTTTGCTGCTGTTATAGTTCCATGATAATCCAGTAACTGTTCCAACACCACTTTTGGGATACATCAGGCTTATTTCTGTCATCAATGATTAAGGGGAAAAAACACTGGGTTTTCTTTTGCACAATATTCTCTCTCTCTCTCAGTAATGCAGGGTAGACATAACCTCAATGTTTAGTGACTTAAAGTGTTCTAGGATCCCTGTAAGTTGAAATGATTTGCAAGGGTTTTCATTCTAGTAGTTCTCTTCTAGCTGGGATTATAATGGAGTTTAAGGGAATTAGGCACCCAACTCCCTCAGGTACCTTTGAAAATCCCAGCTTCTGTTGGTTTGGTCTTCCTATTTTTAGCATGTTCAGGGTCATCAGTGTGTTACTGTCATTTGAGATTGGGGACATGTTACCAGAAACTTCCCTGAATTTGGACTGTCCAGAGAAAGCTCCCATAAGCATCTGTATTCTGAGCAGTACTATGATTGCCTGATCAGTTTCTTTCAGACCTAGAAAAGCATTACTTTAAAATGTGTGTGCACCTTACTGGGCTGCCTTATGCAAATTTAGTATAAAAATAGCAGAGATGAGTCCAGTACATCTGGAAAACAAAACAGGCTGATTAAGAACTATTCACTGGCAACATTTTCAATAACATGTCTCCAAAGTAAAGCTTTCATTTGTCTTATAAAACAGCCCTCCTTAATTTTTCTCTGTAAGGGCATTTGTTACATGTGTACTAAGCATGCTACATTAATATGGAATGTCTGTTGTATAATTCAAAGTTAATTAAACATCAGTTAAAAGGCTATTCCTAGAGAATGGAAATCAACCAATGATGCTGTGTTGAGGCTCAATGGCTACTGCTATACTTTTAGATGAATTACTACACTTCAGCAGTTGCTAACAATCCAGTTTTAGGGGGACAAATCCATTTCCCAGATCAGTTTTGATGACTAGATGTTATCATGCTAAACATCCTATAAATGTGGTAGATTACCCAGTAATACTACTAAACTCTGATTCAGCACAATAAAAATAGATCAAATGTTTGACTTCTGCATGAAAACATGAAGTTTATTTATGCTTGCCTGTTCAGATTCTGACACCTCCTTGTCAGACTCCTTCCACTGACTCCACTTTGCCCTGCATGTTAAGTTCAAACCTCATGGTATCCTATGGAGAGCTCAACTCTACCCCTACCTATTTGTATAAACTTACCTCCTACTGTGTTCCCTCCCACTGCTTTTCCAATGGTGACAATTTTTGTTTCCTCCTCCTACTCCCTTCTCTTTGACTTTTTCTGTTTGTCTCATGTCAATCCCTGTTGCCAAGCTGTTTTCTTCTATTCAAATCCTTCCTAAACACCCCTTGCTTCTGTGTGGCCCACAAGAAGTGAGTAAATGTAGACACACCAACAAAGAGTTTAATGGAGTAATTGATACATGCGCAGTAACTGATCTTATTCGTGTTACCCTTAGACTTCCACTTGCTGTGTAATGTCTATTTATTTGATCATAGAGCACCTACTATGTACTGTACCTTTATTTTACCTTTCAGTTTCTGATAACTAGTGATAAGCTTCTATTTCTGTGTACTTAACCATAAACTTACCTATGGGTGGGTGGAATAATCAGACATGTCATAGCTAAAGGACCAGCCATTTTTCATTCATTTACATTTTTATTTCTATAAAATGCTCATTCTTCAATTACAGAGGCACTATTTGGCTTCTGAATGACACTAGATCAGACTCTGAATGCCTCACTCCCACTGCTGAGTTAAACAAATCAATTGGGATGACTTGTATGGATTGCCAATGTGAACAAAAATTTCACAAGCTGGCACATTAAAGTTCAATCCTTATTGCAAGTAACTTTGAGGCAGTTGCCTTGAGAAACCTCTGTTTCACTAAAAGAACCTGCTTTGAAGAAAACAAACTTTTCTCCTCCATCTCTGGTCTGAGTGCTTCAATTTACTACAAAAGAATTAAAAATAGTCTCTGAAATTTAATGCCTCTGCAAATAAATGTATGGTCAGTTGCTGTGCTCATACTTTGAGGCAAGTGAAGGGCACCTTCACATATAGTAATTATCTGTTGTTTGGTTGGTTTTAGCTCTTTCTGTTATATTAAAGCCATTAGTGAAAGCAGTAGTGTGGAAAGTCTGAGCATATCAGACTGTGATAATAATGGAGAAATGTCCTTTAATGTGTACATGGGAAAGTCATACTAGTATACCAAAAATATGAATTTGAACCATTATAATTATACTGTTTTATTTTGTATTAAACATGCAGACACTTTAAGCTAGGTTTTTTCAGTTTAGCTTGTCACTTGAGGAGGATCTTCAGCTAAACCAAAGAGCACCACTATTCTTACACTGAATGAGTGTATCAGTGTGTGGGGCGGGGGAAGAGGGAGGATGGTGTTATACCTCCACAACTATATCAGTAGAACAGGTAAAGCTTTCCTGTGCAGATAAGATGGTTTGGATGATCATTCTATACCTTCTACCAAATTTGTTTCATGCACAGGTGTCACTAATAGCCAAGACCTTAAGAGAGAAGGTGATTTTAAACTGTGGTTTCTACACTACACAGCTATGACCTTCTAAGGGCCTCATTCTGCAACCCCACACTCACGCTAGTAGTCCTTAATCATATAGGTAATCCCATTGATTTACTACTACTACTTGCATGAGTTGGGATCACTCATGGGAAATGGTTTGGAGAACTGATCCTTGCATGACCTATCGTGTTTTCAAAAGATATTACTTGGAAATGCACACAGAAGCAACATTATACTTAGTTTTATAACATTTGCCTCCTCAAAGAAATACAAATAAGCATGAGATGAACTTCAAGTGTCCTAACCAATTTAGGAAGAGCTTGACACTAGAACACTAAAATGCTTAGCATGTTATGATGTCTATACAAATAATCAGAATAAGAATCCAGTCTTTTTTTACAATGGACTTAAGTCCTATTCCTCCAATAAAATTATAAAAAGGACATGTGGAACACAACTGGGCCAGATTCTGACCTTAGTTACATCAGTGTAAATCTATTTTCATACAAATACAACATATATCTTGTTTCGTTTCTTGTGGCAGGATATAAAATAATCCATTCAGTTGCAAATGTTTTTTGAAGAGGACTGGTGCAAAGTATTTTCCTATGAAATGCCTTCCTTTAGAAGGATTTGACTATTTCTAAAAGTAACAAGCTTTTCAGAAAAGTTTTATAAATTGTTTGATGAAACAAGCCAACTTTCTTGGCCCTGAAATGGGCAGCATTGAGAATCTCGTTTGTGGCATAGATAATTTGGATGTGCTTCAGAAAGCGTTAAAAAATAAAATGGAATACCTTTGAAATATTTCAGGCTTTTTCTACATGTAGTCATAGCAAGGCCAATGGTAATTTGGAGTCAGGTGCCTGATCTGGAAAGAACATGTAACAGAAGAGAGAAATTGCAATTTTTATTAAAAACAAAGAGCAGCTGATATTTTAGTTCAGGAACATTAATTAATATCCTCTCTTTAATTTTCATTCAGTGTTCTTAGAAATTTTTGACCTGTCAAGGCATTTTAGCACTCAAGACAAATTGTGAAAGGGGGACGACCACAATAAATATTTCTTTTTATTTAGAGAAGGCCTGTTAAAGGTATTCTCCAGTGAAGCAACAAAAGGATTAGAGTTAGATGAACCATTTCAGGGGGAATGGAGACGGGGAAGTGCTGTTTTCCTTGTAGACTTGTCACAGACTGGCTACCCCTTTAAGAAGAATTAGACTAACCTAGTAGTTAACTCCCAGCTGATCCTGATCTGGACTCAGTTGCAATTAGTGATCCCAGATGTGTCAAGGAGGACTACATAGAGAGGGAGAGAAGTCCTTTAATAGTAGATGACCCAGGAGAAAGGAGGTGGGGCAGTGCCTCTCTCTGAGAAGGATCTGGTGAAGGAAGATTGAAGAGGGCTTTAGGGATGGCGTTCATTCCTGCAATGGGTCCTGGAATGGGGCAAGGTCCAGTGAGACCATCCTGTGTCTTGGCATTCCAGGGTGAGCAAGATGCTAGGAGGACCTAGGGAGAAGTCTGTGAGGCTTGAGAACCAGAGGAGAGGCTGTATTAACAGGATACTGGGAAACAGCACAGGGCAGTTGGAGACAGGGAGTCCCCCCCACAAAAGCAGCAGCCCATCTAAAGGAGCAGACCTACCTGCTTAATACAAGGTCCCAGAAAGGAATGTTAGAGGCTGAACACAAGGATTGTTCATCCCAGGGTGAGGCTAAGGACTGAGCCCAGAATATGGGTTAAGGAGTGGCCTGGAAGGGCTGAAAGGATCTCTTGTTGGGACTTTAGTCAGACTTTTGTTACCCCAGAAGGGAATAGAACCGGAAATAGGTGACTTGGCTGGAGGGCCAAGCCACAGATGTTGCCAAACCAAGTCATCACCGGGCTAAAGATTTGGGCAACAGGGAGGCTGAAGACAAAGGCCCATCTAATGCCATACTTTGATGCCAGGGAGTGCTATGGTGGTGAGTACAGTCACTTACAAGGCTGTATTGCAGAACATAGAGGCACTCACATTCTGTGGCTGGCCAGATGTTTTACAATTCTGGAACCACACCCTGAATGTGACCTCTCATCCAAATTGCTTCTGGAGAAAAACATGAGGGAAAAAAAAGGCAGCTAGGGGAGGCATTTTCTTATGTTGTATCATTCCATGCTGTCTCATGTGATCTCACTGGCCTCCTTGTACTATCAACAGCTATTTAAGAAGTTGTGGGTGTCCAAATATCATTGCCATGGCAACAGATTTAAAAACATAATAAACAATTCAAAAGTGTAATCAAAGATACATAAATCAAAGGGCCAAATGCTGTATTGGATATACAATAATGTCAATATCTACCCGGGATTTACTTGTTACTGAAAGCACAGTTTGGCCCTGAATCTAGTAAGAGCATATAAAGTGGTATGACAAAGTTCCTCCTCTACCTTGGTGGGTCCTGTGCTTATTGGTGGATTTGCTCACTTCACAGATTCACCATGTGGGTCGGGAAATAGCCCAGCGATCTTCCCCACTGGTAGAAGCCACAGTCCAGGTCAATTCCTCCTGTGTCTGATCAGAAGTTGGGAGATTAGGGGGGAACACCAGCCCACCATCTACTCTGGGTTCCAGCCTAGGGCCCTGTGGACTACAGCTGTCTATAGTACCTCTTGGTACAGCTGTGCGACAGCTACAACTTCGTGATCTACTTCCCCATGGCCTCCTCCCAACACCTTCTTTATCCTCACCACAGGACCTTTCTCCTGGTGTCTGATAATGCTTGCACTCCTCATGCCCCTTGCTCCCAGCTCCTCGCATGCATGCCACAAACTGAAGTGAAGTCCTTTTTAAACACAGGTGCCCTGATTAACTAGCCTGTCCTAACTGATTCTAGCAGTTTAATTGGCTCCAGGTGTCTTAATTATCCTGCCTGTCTTAATTGGTTCTAGCAAGTTCCCGATTACTCTAGTGCAGCCCCTGCTCTGGTCACTCAGAGAACAGAAGCCTGCTTCTCCTGTGGCCAGAAATCTCTCTTCTACCACTCTGCTGTAGAGGAAGGAGAGAGAGGGCTGCTGCTGCTGCTGCTGCTGCTGTTCCTGCTGGGCGCTGGGCCCTCACTGCTGCTGTTTCTGCTGCTGTTCCTGCTCCTGTTGCTTCCCTGGCTGGGCTAGACACCACCACCTACCCCTCTCTCTGCTGTCTGTTTGCTGGCTGGCTGGTGGTTCCCCCCCCACCTCAGTTACTGCTGTTATTCCACCTACAGCCCCTGGGGGGGGGGCTGCTGGCCTGCTTCCCAGAGAAGAGGGGAGTAAGGGACCCCAGCTCTTGTTGCTGAGACCACCACCCTCTGAGCGGGGTCCCTCCTGCCTGGACGCCAGACCACCACCACCTGGAGCTGCTGGGCCTACTGTGGCTGTTGCTGGGGAGCTGTTGGTG
This sequence comes from Gopherus evgoodei, assembly GCF_007399415.2. Taxonomy (NCBI): domain Eukaryota; kingdom Metazoa; phylum Chordata; order Testudines; family Testudinidae; genus Gopherus; species Gopherus evgoodei. The sequence continues at coordinate 285,760,631 of NC_044322.1, read as the reverse complement.
CCCGGAGGACGAGAGGAAGGAGAAGAGGACCACCCGCTGCTGGAGACAGTATGCAGACCACTGTGGAGGGGGCTTTTCTGGACTGAGTCTTTTTCAAACTGTGCTCTTGTGGTGGGGGTTTGGACTGTGTCTGCTGGGGCACTGGGGGTGTGGCGTGGAGCCTGCCCCTGGTCCATCCGTGTCCCCTTTCGCCCCCACCACCATCGTTGCCCCCTCCACAACCCCCGCTGGCTGTTTTCCTTCTGCTTTGGACTCCTGCCTCTGGGTCTGAGCTGCTCGCCTGGCTCACCACGCCCACTTCCACCATCTGGGCCTGCAGCAGCAGCAGCCAACCATTGACTTTTTGGCACAAGTGCCTGTGGGTGCATCACCTCCCCCCTCATACTTGACTGACCCCCTCCCCTCTGCCACGTTTGTCCACCCCACCTATTTCCCTCTGCTGCCTGATAGTTCTGCCCCGGCCCTGTAGCTGTCCCCGTGTTCCCTCTACCCCAATCTCAGCTCGCCCTTTCCCCTCACCCTGTGCTCCCCCAGCCCTGATCGGTTCCCCCCAATGCGCCCACGCCCCCCCTCAGGCGCTTGTGCCCTTCCCCATTTGGTTTCCCCTTGTTGACTGCACTCCCCCCTCTGCCGTTGCCCCCCCGCTCCCCTAGTGCAACTGGAGGAGCCGGAACCCCCCTCTGCGTTGGTGCCCTGCACCAATCCCACCCGTAGTCCTTGCTTGCTCCCTACGCCCCTTTAGCCTTCCCCTTCTGGCGCCCTCCTCCCCTGCCTGTAGCCTAGCGGGGAGGGGTGGCCGCCTCCTCTCCTTCCCCTCCCCTCGCTGTTTGTCCCCCTCCCCGCTCTCGTTATGGCGGGGGACGCGGCGGGGGAGACCCCTCGCGATGCTCCCACTACCCCTCCTCCACCTGCCCCCGTGTCCACTGCCCAAGCCTCTACCTCGACCGCCGCTGCCGATCCACCTACCACCGCCCCTGCTGGGGCACCGGCGGCGGCGAGTACTGGGGAGACCTCCGTTGCTGCCACGTCTCTCGCCCCTTCTGATTCGGGGGGAGCCCCCCCAGCCGGTGGGAAGGGTCGGGGTGGGAAGAAGGGTAAGGGCCCCGCTAGAAAGGCCAGGCCCTCCATGGCGGAGACTGTCCCCGTTGCCGCAGCCCCACTACCGGCTGCGGCGTCCCTCCCCGCTGTTCCCTCCACCAGCTCTGCAGGTGTCCCTCCCCCAGCCCCCAGGGCTTACGCCCAGGTGGCGGCGGCCCCCCCGCCTGCCGCTGCTCCTCCGCCCGCTGCTTCTGCCACCATCTACAGCGGCCGGGGCCCCTTTCCCACTTTGACCAGGAAGCACGGCGTCCGTTGCCTCCTGGTGCCCGCCTCGCCCCACGTGGAGACCTACGTGCGGGCGTTGGCCAGGGTAGTGGGGCCCACGGCCATCGTGGCGGCCTCCAAAATGTACGGGAAGGTGGTCTTCTTCCTGGCATCGGAGGCTGCCGCCCAGGAGGCGGTAGAGACGGGCCTGGCGGTGGGGGGCGTGTTCGTCCCCCTGGAGCCGTTAGAAGACCTGGGGGTCCGCTTGATCTTGACCTCCGTCCCTCCCTTCCTGCCCAATGCCGCCCTGCTGCCCGCCCTTTCTGCCCTGGGACGCCCCATCTCTGTCATCAGCCCTCTCCCCTTGGGCTGCAAGGACCCCGCCCTCCGTCATGTTCTCTCGTTCCGCCGGCAAGTGCAGCTTCAACTGCCGCCGGCGGCGCGTGGCGGAGAGGCGCTTGAGGGGTCCTTTCTGGTCCCTTACCAGGGAGCCCACTACCGGGTGCATTACTCGACGGGGGAGGCCCGGTGCTACCTCTGCCGGGCGATGGGGCACGTCCGGAGGGACTGTCCCTTGGCCCAGCACGGAGGAGCGTCCGGGACCCCCGAGCCCCGGCAAGGCGCCGGCCCTGTCATCGCCGGTGCCCCTGGCTGCCTAGCACCCGAAGCTGCCCCTCCTCCTTCTTCTCGGTCCACCTCTGTGGAGGAGGGTGTGGCGGGGCTATCGCCGGCCGTGGGAGAGGGCTCGTCCCAGGGGGAATCCTCCCCGGTTTCTGCTGTCCCACCACTGCCTCCTCGAGTCCCCAAGCCATTGCCCTTGCCCCCCGAGCCGACCCCTGTTAGCCAGCCCCCGGATGATGCCATGGAGGGCTGGTCCTTAGTGGAGGGGAAGCGGGGCAAGCGGAAGGCTCGAGTTTCTTTCCATGCTTCGGATTCGGAGGCCCCCCGGAAGAGCAGGAAGGGGGGCGCCGATGTCGAGTCTTCCGCCTTGTCCCCTGATGACTCCCAGTTTGTGGTGCCGGCTGGGGATGCCGTGGCAGCACCGGAAGGTGACACCGCCCCTCCTCCGGGGTCCCTTCCCGTGGAAGCCCCCGAGGGAGCCTCTCTCGCCCCCTTCTCACTTGGCGCCTCTGCGAGCGCCGCGGTGGGTATCGCCTCGGGTGCTGGCAGGGAGGGCCCTGGGGTGGTGGACTGTGATCTCCCTCCCATCTACGCAGAAATCGAGGCCCTGGGTTTGACCCCGGTCACGCAGGGGGAGGACGACCCTCTGCCGGCGGGCCTCGATCTGGGTGACCTCACTACATCCCCCCTGTCCCTGGGTTCCCTTCCCCTACCCGCTGTTTCTGCTCCCACCTCTGAGGGTCCCCTGGACTCTTCCCTCGACTCGGCTGTGGGTGGCACTCTGTTGGCAGCTGCCGAGCCCCTCGGGGCGACGGCCAGTGCCCTGCTGCCGAGACCTGCTTCCCAGGGGGTGTCCCTCTTTGGTGTGGAGGACCCGCCCTCCTTCCCCAGCGGGGACCCCATTGACCACCATCTCTCTCTGGGTGCCGAGGCTGCCGCACGTGCCACAGTGGCTGAGCCCGGCATCGTTAGGGGTCCCCTGCCAGCTTCCCAGATCCTTGACCCTGGCCAGGAGGAGCCACCTTCTGGCGTCTCACCTGTGGAGGCTCCGGATCCTGCCTCTACCTCCTTCCCGGATTCTCTCCCTGATCCCCGCCCTACTCCTGTCGGCCCTGTCCTTGTCCCCCCCGCTTCCTGTGATGCCAGTGCCGCCCCTGGCAGTACCTCCCAGGGAGCGGGTTCACTAGCTCTTTCCTGTCCCGACCCCCCAGGGGCTGCTGTTCTCCTTCCACCACCCCTTCTTGACTCTGAGAGCGGGGCGGGTCGTGTGGCGTCGGTCCATCTGCTGCCACGTTGGGGATCTGCCCCCTGCCTGCCCGCCTTGGTGGGCCACGGGGCTGTGACGGGGGCCCCACTGGGGGCCAGTCCTCGATCAGTGACCCCACCCCCCCATGTGCTGAGGGAGGAGCTGCGGGAGTTCCTTGAGGACGTCCGTGGCTCCCGGAACAAAGTCCATCTTGCGCTCCAGCGGTGGGGGGATTTCCATCAGGTCCTCCGGGCCGCAAGGGCCCTCATGGGGGAGGGTAGGAGGACCGGGAAGCAGGCCGCCGTGGTCTACCGGCGGGTCCGTGCCTTCCGTGACTCCTTGCTTACCTTCGGGGTTGGTCACGGATTGCTGCGCGGCCTGCCGGAAGCCGTGGGCGTGTCTGCCAGCGAGGATCCCCCCCAGCCCTCCTCATGGCGCCGATCGTCCTTGCCACCTTGAACACCCGAGGCTGTAGGATGGGTCTCCGCAGGAGCCAGGTGCTCTCCTTCCTCCGGGAGGGGGGGTACTCTGTGGTTTTCCTGCAGGAGACCCATACGGATCCGGCCGCTGAAGCTAGCTGGCGGCTGGAGTGGGGGGATGGGGCCTACTTTAGCCACTTCTCTGTCTGCGCGGCTGGAGTGGCGACCCTGTTCTCCCCCGACCTACGGCACGAGGTGCTAGGGGTCGCCGAGGCTGTGCCGGGTCGCCTGCTGCACCTCCGGGTCCGCATGGAGGGGCTTGTGGTTCATCTTGTCAACGTTTACGCCCCGACATCGGGCCCGGAGAGACTACGTTTTTATCAGCAGGCATCCGCCTTCCTTGGCTCCCTGGACCCTCGTGAGTGCCTGGTCCTGGGAGGGGATTTTAACACCACCCTCGAGGAACGGGACCGCTCGGGGACCGAGCAGTGCCCGGCAGCTGCGGACGTCCTCCGGGAGATTGTCGACCGCCACTCCCTGGTGGACGTCTGGCGCGACCACCACCCAGACGACGTCTCGACGTTCACCTTCGTCCGGGTGGAGGCCCATCGGTCGTGCCACTCCCGGCTGGACCGTATTTACCTGTCACGTTTCCACCTTTCACGGGCCCACTCCTCCAGCGTTCGGCCAGCCCCCTTTTCGGATCACCATCTTGCCACCGTGACGGCCTCTCTCTGCACGGAGAGGCCGGGGCCGGCCTATTGGCACTTTAATAATAGTTTGCTGGAGGATGTGGGCTTTGTGGCGTCCTTCCGGGAGTTCTGGCTGGCCTGGCGAGGGCAGAGGCGCGCCTTTTCCTCGGCGCGGCGGTGGTGGGATCTGGGGAAGGTGCGCGCCCGGCTCTTCTGCCGTGACTACACTCGGGGTGCCAGCCGACGGAGGGATGCGGCGATAGGGCAGTTGGAGCGGGAGGTCTTGGAGCTGGAGAGGCGTCTGGCCGCCAGCCCCGAGGATCCATCCCTCTGCGGAGCGTGCCGGGAGAAGCGGGAGGAGCTCCGGGCTCTCGAAGACCATCAGGCCCGGGGTGCTTTTGTTCGATCCCGCATCCACCTCCTTCGGAAGATGGATCGCGGCTCCCGCTTCTTCTACGCCCTGGAGAAAAGGAGGGGGGCCGAGAAGCACGTCACCTGCCTCCTGGCGGAGGACGGCACCCCCCTCACGGATCCGGCGGAGATGTGCCAGAGGGCCAGGGCCTTCTACGCCACTCTTTTCTCCCCGGATCCGACCGATCCTAACGCTTGCAGAGTGCTCTGGGACGGGCTCCCGACGGTCAGCACGGGCGACCGGGACCGGCTAGAGCTGCCTCTCACTCTGGCCGAGTTCTCGGAGGCCCTCCGTCGCATGCCCACCAATAAATCTCCGGGCTTGGACGGGCTGACCGTGGAGTTCTACCGCGTGTTCTGGGACGTCCTCGGCCCAGATCTGGTCACTGTCTGGGCCGAGGCTTTGCAGAGCGGGGTCCTCCCTCTCTCGTGCAGGCGAGCCGTGCTGGCCTTATTGCCGAAGAGGGGAGACCTCCGCGACTTACGGAATTGGCGTCCCGTCTCGCTCCTCAGCACGGACTACAAAATTGTTGCGAAGGCCATCTCGATGCGGCTAGGGTCCGTGCTGGCGGACGTGGTCCATCCAGACCAGACCTACACCGTCCCGGGCCGCACCATCTTTGATAACTTGTATCTAATCCGGGACCTTCTGGAATTGGGGTGTAGGGATGGTCTGTCGTTCGCCCTCCTGTCCCTGGATCAGGAGAAGGCGTTCGACCGGATGGATCACGGGTATCTCCTGGGCACTCTGCGAGCGTTCGGCTTCGGACCCCTGTTTGTGGGTTTTCTGCAGGTGCTGTACGCTTCCGCGGAGTGTCTGGTCAGGCTCAACTGGACCCTGACCGAGCCGGTCAGCTTCGGGCGGGGAGTGCGGCAGGGGTGCCCCCTTTCGGGCCAGCTGTACGCTCTGGCGATCGAGCCCTTCCTCTGTCTCCTCCGCAAGAGGTTGACGGGGTTGGTGCTTCGGGAGCTGGGGCTGCGGCTGGTCCTGTCGGCATACGCCGACGATGTGCTCCTCGTGGTCCAGGACCCGGGCGACTTGGCGCGGGTGGAGGCTTGCCAGGCTGTGTACTCGGCGGCCTCCTCTGCCCGGGTCAACTGGGTCAAGAGCTCTGGCCTGGTGGTCGGGGACGGGTGGCAGGCGAGCTCCCTCCCACCTGCGCTTCAGGCCATCAGGTGGAGCGCGGGTCCGCTGCTCTATCTCGGCGTTTACCTTTCTGCCACGCATCCGTCTCCGCCGGAGAACTGGCAGGATTTGCAGGGCAGGGTGACGGAGCGGCTCCGGAAATGGACAGGACTACTCCGGTGCCTCTCCCTTCGGGGGAGGGCACTGGTGCTTAATCAACTGGTCCTGTCCATGCTCTGGTACCGACTCAACACCCTGGTCCCGGCCCCGGGTTTCCTGGCCAACCTCCGGACTGTGATTCTGGAGTTCTTTTGGCCAGGGACGCACTGGGTCTCTGCAGGGGTCCTCCACCTGCCCCTGGAGGAGGGGGGGCAGGGCCTGAAGTGCTTACGCGCTCAGGTCCATGTCTTCCGCCTCCAGGCCCTGCAGCGGCTCCTGTTTGGTGCGGGTAGTCCGGCGTGGAGCGTATTGGCGCACGCCTTCCTCCGCCGCTTTCGAGGGCTCCGATACGACCGGCAGCTCTTTTACCTCCATCCGAGAGGTCTTCCGCGAGACCTCTCCGGGCTGCCGGTCTTCTACCAAGACCTCCTCCGGACCTGGAAGCTCTTTTCAACGACCAGGTCCGTGGCGGCCACCGTGGGGGTCGACCTCCTCGCGGAGCCCCTGCTACACAATCCCCAGCTTCGTGTGCAGGTGGCGGAGTCCCCCACAGTGTGCCAGAGGTTGGTCTCGGCGGGAGTCACCAGGGTCGGAGACCTCCTGGACTACGACCGGGGAGACTGGCTGGATCCCCTGACGCTCGCTCAGCGCATGGGGCTCTCCAGACCTCGTACTCCCCAGCGCGTACTTCAGGAGGTGAAGGCCGCTTTACTGCCCGCTGCTCGGGCTTACCTCGACCGGGTCCTGCGAGAGGGCACGCCCCGCCCACCCTCCACCCCAGGCCCCGTGGACATTTTTATCGGGCCCCTGCCCCGTGGACCCAATCGGCCCCCTCACCCTTTCACTGCCAGCCGGCTGCATGATCTGCAGCCGGTTTTGTTCCAGACCGCGCCACGGAAACATCTGTACTCGCTCGTGCTCCATACCCTTCACTACCTCACCCTCGCATCCCGCCCCGATACCAAATGGCGGGACCTCCTGCCGCCTCTCGAGGGTGAGGAGCCCCGGTGGGCCAGCTTGTACTCTGCCCTGGTCCCGAGGCCCGCCGGGGATATCAGTTGGAGGCTCCTTCACGGAGCCGTGAGCACGGGCGTGTACCTGGCGCGGTTCACATCTGTCCCTAGCACCTGCCCTTTCTGTGGTGAGAAGGAGACCTTGGCGCACGTTTATTTGGAGTGCGCCAGGTTGCAGCCCCTGTTCCAGCTCCTCCTGAATATTTTCCTGCGTTTTTGGTTGCACTTTTCCCCTCACCTTTTTATCTACACGCTCCCCATCCGTGGCCCCACGAAGTCGCGGGATCTCCTTCTCAACCTCCTCTTGGCCCTGGCCAAACTGGCCATTTACAACACCAGGGAGAGGAGGTTGGCCGACGGGATTTCCTGCGACTGTGGGGCGTATTTCCGTTCCTCCGTCTGCTCACGCATCCGGGCAGAGTTCCTCTGGGCGGCGTCCACTGGCTCCCTTGACGCCTTCGAGGAGCAGTGGGCGTTGTCCGGGGTTCTCTGCTCGGTGTCCCCATCGGGTTCCCTTCGTTTAGCCCTATGACCTCACTCCCGATCCTGTTTTTTTCATTAGTTGTCCCCCGTAATTATTTGGTGTCCCAGACCTGTGGGTCCTCCCCTTAGGCTAGGGGAGGCCCTTTAGAAGTGGGCGGGCTTTGCCCGCCCACCCCACTGGATGCCAATAGGCCAGAAATCTCTCTTCTACCACTCTGCTGTAGAGGAAGGAGAGAGAGGGCTGCTGCTGCTGCTGCTGCTGCTGTTCCTGCTGGGCGCTGGGCCCTCACTGCTGCTGTTTCTGCTGCTGTTCCTGCTCCTGTTGCTTCCCTGGCTGGGCTAGACACCACCACCTACCCCTCTCTCTGCTGTCTGTTTGCTGGCTGGCTGGTGGTTCCCCCCCCACCTCAGTTACTGCTGTTATTCCACCTACAGCCCCTGGGGGGGGGGCTGCTGGCCTGCTTCCCAGAGAAGAGGGGAGTAAGGGACCCCAGCTCTTGTTGCTGAGACCACCACCCTCTGAGCGGGGTCCCTCCTGCCTGGATGCCAGACCACCACCACCTGGAGCTGCTGGGCCTACTGTGGCTGTTGCTTGGGAGCTGTTGGTGCCCGGAGGAGGAGAGAAAGGAGAAGAGGACCACCTGCTGCTGGAGACAGTAGGCAGACCACTGTGGAGGGGGCTTTTCTGGACTGAGTCTTTTTCGAACTGTGCTCTTGTGTTGGGGGTTTGGACTGTGTCCGCTGGGGCACCGGGGGTGTGGCTTGGAGCCTGTCCCCAGTCCATCCGTGTCCCCCTTCGCCCCCACCACCATCGTTGCCCCCTCCACAACCCCCGCTGGCTGTTTTCCTTCTGCTTTGGACTCCTGCCTCTGGGACTGAGCTGCTCGCCTGGCTCACCACGCCCACTTCCACCATTTGGGCCTGCAGCAGCAGCAGCCAACCATTGACTTTTTGGCACAAGTGCCTGTGGGTGCCCCACCTCCCCCCTCATACTGGACTGACCCCTCCCCTTTGCCACATTTGTCCACCCCACCTATTTCCCTCTGCTGCCTGATAGTTCTGCCCCGGCCCTGTAGCTGTCCCCGTGGTCCCTCTACCCCAATCTCAGCTCGCCTTTTCCCCCCACCCTGTGCTCCCCCAGCCCTGATCGGTTCCCCCCCATGCGCCCACGCCCCCTCTCAGGCGCTTGTGCCCTTCCCCATTTGGTTTCCCCTTGTTCACTGCACTCCCCCCTCTGCCGTTGCCCCCCTGCTCCCCTAGTGCAACTGGAGGAGCCGGAACCCCCCTCTGCATTGGTGCCCTGCAACAATCCCACCCTTAGTCCTTGGTTGCTCCCTACGCCCCTTTAGCCTTCCCCTTCTGGCGCCCTCCTCCCCTTCCTGCAGCCTAGCGGGGAAGGGTGGCCGCCTCCTCTCCTTCCCCTCCCCTCGCTGTTTGTCCCCCTCCCCGCTCTCGTTATGGCGGGGGATGCGGTGGGGGAGACCCCTCGCGATGCTCCCACTGCCCCTCCTCCACCTGCCCCCGTGTCCACTGCCCAAGCCTCTACCTCGTCCGCCGCTGCCGATCCACCTACCACCGCCCCTGCTGGGGCACCGGCGGCGGCGGCGAGTACTGGGGAGACCTCCGTTGCTGCCACTTCTCTTGCCCCTTCTGGTTCGGAGGGAGCCCCCCCAGCCGGTGGGAAGGGTCGGGGTGGGAAGAAGGGTAAGGGCCCCGCTAGAATGGCCAGGCCCTCCATGGCGGAGACTGACCCCGCTGCCGCAGCCCAGCTACCGGCTGCGGCATCCCTCCCCGCTATTCCCTCCACCAGCTCTGCAGGTGTCCCTCCCTCGGCCCCCAGGGCGTACGCCCAGGTGGCGGCGGCCCCCCCGCCTGCTGCTGCTCCTCCGACCGCTGCTTCCGCCAACATCTACAGCGGCCGGGGCCCCTTTCCCACTTTGACCAGGAAGCACGGCATCCGTTGCCTCCTGGTGCCCGCCTCACCCCACGTGGAGACCTACGTGCGGGCGTTGGCGAGGGTGGTGGGGCCCACGGCCATCGTGGCGGCCTCCAAAATGTACGGGAAGGTGGTCTTCTTCCTGGCAACGGAGGCCGCCGCCCAGGAAGCGGTAGAGACGGGCCTGGCGGTGGGGGGCGTGTTCGTCCCCCTGGAGCCGTTGGAAGACCTGGGGGTCCGCTTAATCTTGACCTCCGTCCCTCCCTTCCTGCCCAATGCCGTCCTGCTGCCCGCCCTTTCTGCCCTGGGACGCCCCGTCTCTGTCGTCAGCCCTCTCCCCTTGGGCTGCAAGGACCCCGCCCTCCGTCATGTTCTCTCGTTCAGCCGGCAAGTGCAGCTTCTACTGCCGCCGGCGGCGCGTGGCGGAGAGGCGCTCGAGGAGTCCTTTCTGGTCC